>NC_036249.1:10283844-10468855 GCF_002742605.1 Olea europaea var. sylvestris | reverse complement strand
CAAGTGGTTGTGGCGATTTGGAGTGGAGAGGGACAGTTTCTGGAGAGAAATAATTGGGGCGTAGTATGGTGTGACCGACCGATGGGGGATGGTGTACATTTGAGGATCGTGGTTCTTATGGGGTGAGCTTGTGGAGGTATATCCGACGGGGATGGAGTGCATTTTTGGACAAACTGAAGTTTGTGGTTGGAAATGGTAATGAGATTAAATTTTGGGATGATTGTTGGTGCGGAGATCAACCGCTGAAGGAGAGATTCCCTTCTTTGTATCGTATTGCCTCAGTGCCCACTGCCATGGTGAGTGATTCCTTAGACATTCATAATGGGAGTTATAGCTGGAATATAACTTTTGGGAGGGATCTTCAGGATTGGGAATTAGAAGATTATTCTCTATTTATGACCATTTTACATGAGGCCCAAATTCGGATTGGAGAGAGGGATTGCATCAGGTGGAGGACAGCACAGGATGTCATTTTTTCAGTTCACTCATACTTTGGTTCCCTCATGGGATGTGTGAATAATTCATTCCCATGGAAGTTGGTTTGGCAGTGTAAATTGCCTCCTCGGGTGGCATTCCTATTGTGGACAGTTGTGAGGGGACAGGTCTCAACGGTAGATAATCTTCGTCGTAAAGGTTTTTATGCAACCGAGTGGTGTTATAGGTGCAAGAAGGATGGGGAGACGATTGATCATTTGTTCATTCATTGTGATGGTGTACGTTGGATTTGGAACAGTATAATCAGTTCACAATCTATGAATTGGGTGATGCCTCGTCGTATAGAGGACGTGATACGGGCATGGCGTAGAAAACTTCGGGATAAGGATAGCAAATTAGTATGGCACCTTATCCCGGGCTGCATTGTTTGGTGCGTGTGGAGAGAAAGGAACAACCGTTGCTTCGAAGACCAAACAAAGACAAGAGAGCAGATAAGAGAAATATTTTACTTTACCTTGTATTTTTGGTTTAATGCTGTGGCTAGAAATTCTGTAGATGGGTTGCCTAATTTCATGTTTTTCCTTAATAGCTTAAAGTGATTGTACACCCCCCGTGTATTCTCTTTTAAGTAATAAAATTATTTGATTACCTATCAAAAAAAATATCCAAGAAAGTGCATTTAATTGACTGGGGATCTAATTTCATATGATTTTGAGAGTGAAATGCGGCACTGCTGAACACTTTGTGTGGTAAGGATGAAATTATATGGATGGAATTTGGTTGTGGAGTTGTTTAAGGCTGTTTATTGGGGTACTAAAATTAAAAACACAATTTGGAAGTCTATTTATGAGGCTGTTAAAATAGCCTCACTTCTGAATTGCAACACTCACTTGAAACATCAAGGCTCGAGATACTTCTAATAAATGTCTATTTTTTGGTTTGTCACCTCCATTTTGTTGTGGTGTGTCAATGCAAGAAGTTTGATAAATTGTTTTATTTTGCTCCAATATGTTCTTCTCTTCCATTGCTGGTTCTCAAACACGAATATTTGTTTGTAATTGTGTATGGATCATTTTGTGAAAGGATTGGTAGACTTTTGATGCCTCTAAATTTTCTTTTAAGAGATATATTCAACACATGAGTGTGGTCATTATAGAACGGAGAGAAGAAATATAACAATTTTATTCTTAATTCATTGATTGATAATTCATTACAACCCTATACATCAATATATAGTGCAATACAACGAAAAAGATGGAAAGAAATATTCTAACTTAAGAATGAAAAGATATTTCCTAAATTAACTCTAATTATACCATATACAAAATATTATAATCAATTCCTAATTAATCAAATCGGGATTTCTATACTCCCCTTCACGTTGGATCATAGATATTGATCATATCCAACTTGCACATGAAATCATCAAATACTTGTCTTTGTAGCCTTTTAGTGAATACATCAGCAGTCTGTTCTTTGGTAGGGACGTAGATCATGCATATAGTTCCATCTTCAACCTTCTCCTTGATGAAGTGCTTGTCCACCCCTACATATTTGGTTCTGTCATGTTGAATTGGGTTGATTGATATATTGATAGCTGCTTTGTTATCACAAGACAGCTTAATTGAAAATTTCGTTGGAGTTTGTAATTCATCCAAGAGTTTCAGCCATAAGCCTTCATATATTCCTTGAGCAGCTGCTCTAAACTCTGCTTCCGCACTGCTTCTGTCAACTACATTTTGTTTCTTACTCCTCCAAGTTATTAGATTTCCCCATACAAAAGTACAGTAGCCAGTGGTTTATCTCCTATCTTTTGTTGCTCCTGCCCAGTCAGCATTAATAAATATCTCTCTCTTTTCTTATCTTTCTTGAACGGTAGTCCTTTCCTAGGGGAGCCTTTGAGATATCTCAAAATCCTGTATGCTGCTTCTAGATGAATTTCCCTTGGAGCATGCATGTGTTGACTTATCATACTTACTGCAAATGCAATGTCCGGTCTAGTGTGGGATAGATTAGTTTCCTAACTAGTCGTTGATATCTGTACTTCTCAAGAAAATTTTCGATGTATTCTATTTTCCTTCCAATATCTATAGGAGTATCACTTGGTTTGCATCCAAGCATACCGGATTTAGTTAGGAGGTCCATAACTTATTTTCGTTGCGAAACACTAATCACCTTCTTTGACCTGGCTACTTCCATTCCTAGAAAATATCGCATTTGTCCCAAATCTTTTACTTCAAACTCTGGCTAATCCTCCTTTTAGCCTTTCTAACTAGACTATATTATCTCCGGTGAGGATTATGTCGTCAACATGTACGATCAAAATAGTCTTCGTCCCATCTTCAAAAACTCTGAAAAACATAGTATGATCTGATTGCCCTTGTTTGTATCCCTTTTTTTAACACTCTTGCAAATCTGTCAAACCATGCCTTGGGTGACTGTTTGAGGCCATATAGAGATTTTTTTAGTTTGCATACTTTATTTCTTTCATTTTCCCTAGAAAATCGAGGTGGTAGCATCATGTAGACTTCTTCTTCCAGCTCTCCATTCAAAAATACATTCTTAATATCAAGTTGTTGGAGTGGCCAATCCAAATTTGCTGCTAGTGATAGGAGAACTCGGATTGGATTCATCTTTGCAACTGGTGCAAATATTTTTGTGTAATCTATGCCATATGTTTGAGTATATCCCTTTGCAACTAGACGAGCCTTGTACCTTTCTATTGTTCCATCTGCTTTATAATCCACATTAAACACCCATTTGCACCCAATCAGTCTCTTTCCCTTTGGCAGTTTCTTCATATCCCAAGTTTCGTTTGTTTCCAAAGCCTTCATTTCATCCATTACTGTTTTCTCCACGTGGGAATTTTCAGAGCTTCTTGAATGTTTCTTGGAATTTCTGTACTATCAAGGTTAGAGACAAAGGTTCTATATTTTGAAGATAAAACATTATAAGTAACAAATTTCGAGATAGGGTGAAGAGTGTATGATCGAGTTTGTTTCCTAAGAGCAATAGGTAGACCAGTGTTATAAGATTTTTGAGAAAGCTCACGAGGATTTGGAGCTATCATTGGTTCCAACTCTTGTAGTGCTTCGAGTGTGAGTTTCTCATTATCCTTTGATTTTGGCTTTTTTGAGTAAACGATTATCTCTTTGTCATGTTTTACTAGTTCTCCCCTTGAGGTTAAGTTATCTTCTGTAGATGGCATGTTGGGTCGAGATGGTGTTGTAGTTTCGATGTTTTGGATAGATTCAGTGTTTGGGATAGTGTTGGAGGAATCAAGAGATATTTCAAAAAATGGATCTTCATCTTTACTTATGTTCTCCTCCTAAAGAGAGGATTTTTGGAAGTAGGGATTGTGTTCGAAGAAGGTGACATCGAGGCTGACAAATACTCTTTTTGTGATTTGATTGTAGCATTTATTCCCCTTTTGTGTAGGTGAGAATCCAATGAATACACATTTAATTGCACGAGGTTCGAGTTGACTTTGATGTGAATGTATGTGGACAAAGGTTGTACATCCAAACACTTTTAGAGGGAGGTTGGAGGTGAGACGAGTGTTGGGGACGAATTTCTGGAATTTTTGGAGTGGAGTTTCGAAATTGAGGGTACGACTAGGCATTCTATTTATGAGGTAGGCTGATGTCAAAATTGCATTGCCCCAAAAGGTTTTGTGTAAATTTGTAGTGAACATTAGGGCTCGAGCTACCTCAAGTGTCTATTTTTCTGCTCCGCGTTTTGTTGAGAGGTATCAACACAAGTACTTTGGTGGATTATTCCATTTTCTTGGAGGTAGGTTCTTAGTATACTATTGAAGTATTCAGTGTCATTGTCTGTGTGCAAAATTTGAATTTTTGTCTGGAATTGGGTTTGGACCATTGAATGGAAATTTATGAACACTGAATGAACATCGAGTTTTTCTTTTAGCATGTAGACCCAACAAAGTCTGGTATGATCGTCTATAAATGTGACAAACCATTTTGATTTGGTGCGATTGGGGGTTCAGGAGGGTCCCCAAAGATCGCTGTGTATCATAGCGAATGGTCTAGATGGTTCATGTGCAGATTTTTTGAATGTCGAACAGTGATGTTTTGCGAGTTCACAAATTTCACAATTAAGATCGAAGGATGTTTTATTCGAAAATATTGAGGGAAATACATGTCTTAGATATTGAAAATTGGGATGAACCATTCTATAATATCATAAGAAAATTTCACTATCCTTAGGGACAAAAACAGAATCTCAACTAGCGAATCTACGTTGTTCACTCACATTAGTTTCGTCAAAGTAGTAGAGCCCATCACACTCTTTAGCACTGCCAATCATCTTCTCCGATGATAGGTCCTGAAAGACACAATAAGAAGGAAAAAAATTAGCGGAGCAATTTGAACTTTTTGTTAATTGGCTAATGCACAGTCGATTGCAGGATAGATTCAGAACATGTAAAACGTGTTCAAGTGTAATCAAATTAGATATTCGAATGCTCCCTTTTCCAGCTACTGGAGATGGAGAGCCCTCTGCAATTTTAACCTTACGATTGCCAGCACAAGGTGAGTATGAAACAAATAGATGGTGAGAATCCGTTATATGATCGGACGCACCGGAATCAATAATCCATGGTACTTTCGAGATTGAGGTGGTGTTAAGAGCTCTCAGGCAATTACCTTTGTGGGCCAAGGAACTTGACGAGTTAGGTGGTTGAAAGTTGGAAAACATTTTCTAGAGCTGTTCCAGTTGTTCAGGATTGAATGTACTGCCTGGAGTGAAATTTTGTATAGCAGATGAATTGACTGCAACTTGGTAGCTTTGATTTCTAGTATTTAGTCTTGGTTTCCAATCAATCCCAGCACGTATCTTCCTTATGTCCAGGTTTTCGACAGTGGTCCTTATGTCTTGGGTTGGATCCAAATTTTTTTGTTCCCCTATGTATTTGGGCTCCTGAATCAGACCCAACAAATTTAGGCCCATCATGTGCAATATTTTAAATTTTGGCAATTGCTCCCTTTGGCCCAATCTCATATGACCCGCTAGGCCCAATAGCATTGGATGGAAGGGCTGATCCATCAACATTGTCTTCAGGTCCAGACTCTCCCTTCTTCAACACGATCGATCATCGACTCTCTTAGTGCCTCACTTTGGTAAACGCGTCGCGGGTCGACGGTAGTGGGCGACGACTAAGGATCCGGCCCCTCACATCGTCGAGTTCCCTGTTTAACCTAGCCAAGAATTCACACGCTCGTTTTCCGCCTTTTCTTTTTTCGAACACTGTCACTTGCACAATCTGTTAAGAGTTGGGATTCCATCTTAATAAGGTCAATCTTATTAAGCGAAGTAATCCAAGATCTTATAAATTAGTCTATATTTCGGTATTTGACCGATGTGGGATTATATTCCCTTAACACAATCCAACTGTTCATCGGTGCTAAGGTCCAATTCTTGCCATAAACTAGTCATCTCCATATAGTATTCAGTAACTTCCCTTTCTCCTTGCTTTGCCTTCCATAATTTCGAAAATTTTGGACGAGTCCTTTGCGTCGGAGTACATATCGTCCCACACATCTTTCGCCATTGCCATGAAGAGATAAATTTTACCAATGGATGGCTGTATAGAGTTGATGAGCCACGACATCACCATGGAATTTTCAGATTTCCATTTTTGTTGAAGTGTCGGATCTGTGGGCTACTTAGCATCGCCGGTAAGATATCCAATTTTTCCTTTCCTGTCGACCACCAACTTAATTGATTGAGCCCACTCTTTGTAATTCCTACCATTGAGCTTCTCAACCATGAGTTGAAGAGAGGAGTTATCAACTCCGATTGAGTTCATGGTATGGATGCTTTTAGTTTGACTGATACCGGATTCAGAGGAGGTTGAGTTTCTGCTGTTAGCAGTGTTTTCTGCCATTGATAGCTGGGTTTGAAGTTACCCGAGCTCTGATACCATGTAGAACGGGGAGTAGAAATATAACAATTTTATTCTTAATTCATTGATTGATAATTCATCACAACCCTATACATCAATATATAGTGCAATACAATGAAAAAGAAGGAAAGAAATATTCTAACTTAAGAAGTAAAAGATATTTTTTAAATTAACTCTAATTATGGCATATCCAAAATATTACAACCAATCCCTAATTGATCAAATCGGGATTTCTATAGTCATCAATGAATGTGATGAACCATCTAGCTCCGGAAAGAGTGTTTACTACAAATCACTATGAACAAGAGAAAAAGGGTTTGATTTTAAATGTGACCTTAAATTGGGAATGCGCATGATCACGTTTAGCAAATTCACAAGTTTCAAGCTCAAACATATTTTAATTTCTTAAAAAAAGGAAATAACATTGAGATAGTGGAAATTAGGATGTTAGGACCTAAGGTGCCAAAAATTTATTTCATCCTCACATTTTCTAGAGGTCCAACTTGAAAAGGCTTGTAATTCTGTTGTTTTTCTAGGTTCCTCATCCAGGATAAATAGGCTCATCTGCTTCCCTAGCACTGCCAATCATATTCCACCTCTGATCCTGAAACAAGCAATAAGTCGGAAAACATTTGATTTCTCAGTTAAAGTTTGATCTAAGTTTGCTTGTAGACATTAAGTTGCATAATAAATTAGGAACACGCAACATTGGATTCAACATTGGGGTTCTTGAAACCAAAACAGAACCCTTTCCAGCAACAGAAGAAGTTGAACCATTTGCTGTTGTGACTGTTTGATGACGGAATATGAGATGAAAATATGTTTGATGAACCTTTCATATGGTCTGTACCCCCTGCATCTCTGATCCAGGGGTCTGATTTTGTAGAATTGAGTGCAGCAAGTTAGTTACCTGTTTGAGCTAGATATGCACGAGATAAAGGATAGGATGAAAGTGTCTTTTGATTCATTAACCTGCAGATGTGCTCTAGCTGATTCTTGGTAAAAATTGGTTGTTCCAGAGATCTTGCATGGATTGAGCCATGAGATTTTTGCATATTAGATGCAGCATGGAGCCCTTGGTTTGTACTGTCGGGTGTAGAACTGCCTTAACCCCAAAAAAGTAACTTTTGTTCCACCCAGAGCATTGTCTGACTTTATCTCACGTTTCGCAGCAGCAAGAGCAGAATATTCTGTTTCTTTTTACATTATTGAGCTAACTAAACAGGAAAGAAGGCTGGAATTGATCTTCAGAAAGGCTAATCATCAAAAGATAAATGTTAGAACCATATATGGCTCTGATACCATGTTGATTTTGGGGGAAATGTTTCTTATATTGAATCAGAAGAGTTACATGGTACATAAAGGAAAAAAGACAACTACTCTATCCTATTTTACAGCTATACAATCAACAAAGAATCCTACACAATTTAGAGACATAAAAGCAGGAAACTCTAAATGTCTCCAACTAAGGAACATTGCTGATTTTGTGATCCAGTTGGCTGATTTTTTCAATTCC
The DNA here is from genome assembly GCF_002742605.1 of Olea europaea var. sylvestris. Taxonomy (NCBI): domain Eukaryota; kingdom Viridiplantae; phylum Streptophyta; class Magnoliopsida; order Lamiales; family Oleaceae; genus Olea; species Olea europaea. The sequence goes on along the minus strand of NC_036249.1, from coordinate 10,460,981 downwards.
AGTAAAGTCTTTTATAATTCCAGAAATTCTGTATTTTGTACACAAACAAGAGAAAACTATTAAACCTTTCTAATGGCAGTGCTCATTATTACAAGGCAGAGACAGACATCTATCTCAAATCCTCTGTTTGACCATTCCCGTCGTGCTTTTGAGATCTGGTGAGGAATGGCTAATCTCCAGAGAAAAAATTGAAAGAGAGAGAAAAAGAGTATAATTATGATACATGTTACTGAAGCTTTTCTGGATCCTTCATCTAATCTTTGTCATGAGAAGAAAAATAATCTTCGTTGATACCACGTTAAGTGCTTGTGCTAGACCTGGGAAAAGTTGAATTAGTACTAGTTAGCTGTCTCCTTAAAATTTCTTTTGTATTTGTAGTGGAGAATCAAACCATACCTTTTCTTTGCAGGCTACCATAACATGAACTTTTGAGGCTACCAGTTTGATTATATCTTCTTGTTGTCTGGGTGACTTGAATTTCTCAACTTCCTTTGGTCTTCTGCACATGCTATTTGCATTTTAGGTAGGGTCCTCAGAAGCGGAGCACACTGTATTTTTGTTCTATAGTTCATGATGTCTATATTCAAGAGGACGTGTTTTTAACAAGCCAAGACCTGATAGAAGTTCCAAAAGTGCCACTCTATGCTGCTTCTCTTCTTATGTTTGTAGATTCTGATTGATAATGTCTTCATTCTGATTGATTTAAGGCATATTGAACATAATTAGGCATATACTATTCCTTTATCCTCCCCCCACCAAATTATTTTACATCAATGAAATGGAAAATGTAATTATTTTATTGAATGCCTGCCTTTTCTCTGTTTGGCAGTCTGGTCTTGATCCTAATCAAGTGGATTACATAAATGCACACGCTACATCAACTCCTTTGGGTTAGTCTAATTTATCAATAATGTTTCATCAAAAACTTCAAGAAACATCTGTGTTATGATGCTACAAATTGAGTAAACATGTTTAAATAACTCATTCAGGTGATGCAGTGGAAGCCAAAGCAATTAAATCTTTATTTTCTAGTCATGTAGTATCGGGTGCTTTGGCCTTGTCCTCAACTAAGGTAACCTCAGTTGTCCTATAAGTGTGCATCTTTTTATAGGAAAAGGAAAATATGCATAATAATACAATTTAGATTTACACAGAACATGGAACAAAATCTTCTCCTATCGGTTAGACAAGTCAAACAATAGCCTTCTTTTCTACCATACTTTTGTCATTTCATATTAGTATTGAATATTGTCGTTCTGTTATGACAACATTGAATTGAATCTGTATTTTCCTGGTGACACTGCCACAGGGTGCTATTGGACATCTTCTTGGAGCAGCTGGAGCTGTTGAAGCTATCTTTTCTATATTAGCCATACACCATGTAAGGAAATTTATTTTGAGGTGCAATGTATTGCAGTCTTGCCAGTTATTAATAGTTCTATAGCTTTCAATGGTTTGAGTAAAAAGTATCAAGTTCCAAAAGAATCTGCAAGTATTTGTTCTTTGAGTTTTTGCCATCTTAATTTACTTAATAAAGTGATCTGCTTGGTTAGGCGTGCCCCAGTAACTTATTAAGCCCTTGTTTGATCTCCATTATCTTAGAATTTATTTTTTCTCAAACTCATTTTTAACTACACAGTTTCACAATAAAATATTTTACTTGTAAACCTTAAACTTTTTCCCACTTTTTAACTACACATTCTTGAAAAATTCACTATTACAAAATGCTTTTTCAACAAAAAAAGGGGGCTCAAACACATGCTATATAAAGTCTACTTCGAGGTTTTGAAAAGTCTGGGATTACTTTTATATGCTTTCATTACTTTTATATGCTTTCATTCATGTCCAAACTATATAGGGTGGCTATATATGAGTATGGAATGTAAAGGTCATACGAAGTTTTTGCTGGCTTCAAGATACCATACTTATCATTTTTGCATTGAAGACTTGCAATGTAAGACTACACATTGGAGAGAGATTCTTTAGATCAACTTACATTTATTTTCCTTTTTGAGTTGTTTTCATGTTCTATCTAGATAGTTTTATATCCACTATAATTACACAGTTGTCACATAATATTGATTATTGGCATTACCTGCATGAAATCTTGTGCTCATTGTTGAATCACTTTATCTGAAAGCTTAAGCTATTAGATAGAGTCGCATGTATATCATTCCAAAATTGTCTTCAACATGCTTTCTCAACTGTAGGAGGGATTTATATTTTCCATCAAAGCCTTAGACATGCACAATTTCATTTAAATGTGTGGCGGTGAGATTTGAATTCAACCCGTTTGTCTGCTATTATATCATATTGAACTACTTGATGTAAAAGCTTAAGATTTTAGATAGGACTACATGTATATCATTTGTCTTTGACACTTTATATTCTAGGGGTCAGCTGCATGCAACCTTTTTTCAGTGTACACTGTACACTTAGATCCAAAGGTTCCTCTTTCAATGGTTCGATTCTTTTGTAATCAATGAACTCGTATAAAATGTTGAATGTATAGATTATGTCAGCCACTGCACCGGAGTTGATAGCACGTACACATTGAGATTTTTTCCTCAAAACTAGTAAAGGAACAACAGTATGATTGGTTTTGGGGAGAACTTTAACATATATCTCATAGATTCATTAACAGACTAGTATGCTGTAAACTGTACTCCATTAAGTGAAATTTTAAAGCGTTATTCCATAAGAGGATTTCTGAAATAGATGTGGATAATGTGAAAATCCTATATGGCATCAAACATTTCTTTCTGGCAGATGACTTGGCGGAGCATTGTTCAGATTTGGCATTTTGTAATTTACGAGAATTCTCTGTTAGATTTCCCATTGGCTTATGCACATATTTCGTGGCAGGGAGTTGCACCCTTAACGCTTAATCTCACAAAACCAGATCCTGTGTTCAATGGCAAGTTCATGCCTTTGACTGCTTCAAGGAGGATGGCTATTAAAGCAGCTCTTTCAAACTCTTTTGGCTTTGGAGGAACAAATGCGTCCTTGCTGTTTGCTTCCATCTCTTGAGGACATGAATAGTTTGCAATACTTGCAGGCTTAACATTCAGCTAGAGGACGCGTACAACTCCCAAAGCGAACATGTGGAGTATGCTTTCCTCTAAACAAGTATCAGAAGAACTTTTCCTCTCATTTTCTACAAGATTTTGCTTTGTATTCTTTGACACTTTCTTGGTTTCTTATCTATCTTTTCATTGTTCTTTATATTTATTAACGCATTGACTGAGACCAATGATTATAGAAAACCGCCTATCCTCCAGCCAAAAAAAAATAAAAAATAAAAAATGGAAGGAAAATTGTGACAGATATTGCTTTGAGACATGGTGCATGTTGGGAGTTTATTGTGCAAGGGCCCTGCTACTTGGACAATACCCTGCCCAAACAGGGGTGATGCGTAGACACCCGGCTAATAGGGGCTCCACATTGCCCCGTTTGGATAGGACATTGTCCAAAAGGAAAAACTCATTGTGTAAATCACTTGTGTTTTTGCATGCCTAAGGGTTTTAAATCATCCTCTGCTTTTACGACACACCTCTTGTTCAAATAGTGAAACTTTTATGAACCTAGCCATGGTGGAAATCTAGTGACGTGTAATGTTATATGGACATAGACGTTACAAGAACATGTTTCAAGGTGATAAGAAGCTTGTCATTAGAAATTACTTTAAAAGGGTAAATTTCATGTGGAGTCATTGAACATTCAACGAAATTTCAATTGGATTGTTAAAAGTTTATGTTGCTTTAATTGAAACGTTTAGTTTCGAATTTAGTCATTTTGTACCATTTTGCGATCCATCACATCCTAAGTGTCATAATTTAGATATTGATTTATATAATTATTGAATTTCTATTTAATTGCTATTTAGCACACTAGAAATGGAAATGGTGAAAAAGAAGGGGATAGGGCATTCCCATACGAGGGTCTTACCGACCCCTCACTGTAGGGGATGACCCCACATGAAAAAAAAAAAAATTTGCGGCGGGGCCGACGATGTGTGTCTGGCAGGGGTACCTGCAGCACGACCCAAAAAAGAGAACTATTGCAATGTCTAATGATTACAAGGTTGGATTTTTTTCTTTTGATATTTCTATGACATGGCATAGTGGTAAAATTGCATTTGACGATGATTAAGTGAAATAGGTATCATAGTCAGTTAAAAGTAATTTTTAAAGAGATGGCATGTGTCGAAGCAGTAAAAATTGAAACTAAATTAAAGTTCAATGATGTGTCTGGAATTGAAATTGAAATTGAAATTGAAGTTCGCTAGCCTAAAAGTTTAGTGACAATTGAAATTTTACTGAGAGTTCAATTAATACATACGAAATTTATCATCTCTTCTTTATTTTTATTTTTTCCAATTATTTTGAAACCCGTGATTAAAAAGAGTGGTTCCCTAAACCGTCCCATCTCACACACATTCTATAGCTAATCTTGAAGAAAGTAACTCAGAGAAATCGATCGCTTCTCGACAAGGAGCCCATTGTGGCCTAAGGTTTACAATCCCATCATACTCCCGAGTACTCGTTTGGGGGGTAAGGACAAGGTTAGATACACTGCCAATAACACATTAACACCAGACCAGTCATCCATGAAATAATAGTTGTACTTTTGTACTTGAGTAGTAATTTTGGGCATTTTTTATTATTTATTTATTTATTTTCCCTCCCCTAAGGGAATCAAAAGATTTCTCCACTTTCCTATAGTGATACTCGAGCCCAAATCATTGCTGTGATAGAATGATAAGGACGTAAAACGTTATATTTTTTCATACATTAATGCTTACATTTTCATGATTAATTGATGCTTATATATCCATTAATGCATACATTTTCATGATTAATTGATGATTAAATATACTTAGTACCATTTTATTTTAATTTAGGTTGTAAATGGTCATACATGGTGGAAATTGGAAGAAACAAGCGAAAAAAGACTAGAGTGAAAGAAAATAAAAGTTTAGAGATTAAGTTGCAAATAATTCATAGATGACATGGGCGATGAAATGAAGATTGAAGATGCTAAGGCCTCAATTGGATACAATTGAAAGATAAAGTAACAAGATTACAAGAGAAAATGACTGAAATGAAATAAAATCAAAGTTTAAGGACGAAAGTGCAAATATTAAAAAAAAATTTCTAACCTTGCGTTGAAGATTCGAGTTTTAGGGGTCAATCGGATGAAGAAAGAAGTCAAAGGGATGAAATATAGTCAAGGTATTATCACATATCAATTTTCAGGCGAAAAAATTATGTTCCAAATTTTTGTCTCTGTTTGAGATCTATTTTTGGCATAGCAAACATCGAAATTGGAAAAAAACCTACGTCTAGAAAAATTGTAGATCTTTGTGTTAACTTTTCAATGCACTTTGAATCACCTTAATTGAATATCAGGAGAGAAAGTTATGACCAAAATATTAAAAGCTGTTCGGCGGAGAAAATGCTTGTACTATGCGGTTGCATAGTTCAAAAAACATGCAACCACATTCAACCCTACAGAGAAAATTTTGAAGTTCAACAAGTGATCCATGTGGTAGCATCCTGTCGCATAGTACAAGATTTTGTTCGAATATCAGGTTCCAAAAATCCGTTCGGATCAGACCAGGATGAATGGGATTGGTCTGAACTCTCGCTCGGATGGTTGACTCCCGCCGCCGACAGATGCCCCATGCCACCTTTCGTGAACAGCTATGCCCGAGAATGAATGAATTGTGATATAGTGCCGACTTATGCAATTAAAACTTTACTTAGCAAGGTTTTGGGCAACATCTTTGACCTCTATACGAGTCATATAAATACTAGAATGCCCCTCATTTCCCTTCTCTCTAATTTTGCTCTTAGAATTATCATGTATAACCAAATTCTTGTACTCGGTCGAAGGAGATTGAAGCCTCGGAACTATTCCAACTATGAGATCTAATTTATTTTCATAGTTTAATTGTTGTTTCGAGTATTGAATGTTCTTATGCACTTATTTGCATGATTGTTGCATTTAATCGCTAAAAGGCCTACTAGTTTATTATTTGTTGCAATATACCGCTAAGTTAAACATTAAATTCTTACTTGTTTGATCCCTTTTAACTTGTGAAGCAACTAGAGTTTAATAATTTGCTGCATCAGAAATTGTTAAAGTTTAGGAAGAATGTTTGATTAAACTAAAAAAACTATTTGTATTTGTATTGTTTAGCTTCATTGATCTCTCTAGTTATTAAGGCTGTTACTAGATTAAATCTATTGCACTTGTCTTGGATTGTTTAGTAATTAGGGTTAGTTAGATCGCTTGTTTTTTAATTAATTACAATTAAGGAGATATAGGAAAATAGTTCCAACGGTGAATATTCAAAATATGAATTGATATATACTTGCATCGATGACCAGTTGTGAAATTCTGATGGTAGATGTTGACTTGGACCAAGGGGTGCTCTTTTGATTGCTTTAGATATTTTAATTTGAATTGTTTGTGTTATAATCAAACCCCCGTTCTTATTTATGAAGCATAAAATTAAACCACATACTTCTCGTGGGAACAATCCTTACTTCCACTACTACATTTGTTTTTAGAAGTAAATGTTTTAGTTTTGGGTTCTTGTCACAGTACTTCCCATAAATTTTCGCTCTTACCACTTGCACAATTACAATTCACTTTTCTAAACAATGACCACTCGACTTCCATGTCCTATTAACAAACACGTAATCAAAAGAAAAATTAATGCGTTGCTCCGTTCGGATTCAATAGCTCGTCTTTGTGATTGAATGAACATAAGGCCTTCCTAAATAGCATAAATTGTGAATCATTTCTCCGAATAAATGTTGCAAAGGCAGTACTTGTTGAATGATTCACATAAAATAAAAATTAAAGAAATAGTCTACATATAAAAATTTGGACGAATACTATTAACAAGGTTGACATCTTGAGATTGAACTTCTAGTCTTAATACTACTAACTCAACTTTGTCTGCTGTTGACGCCATATAGCTCTTCCCCTTAACCAATGCATCCACGTTCAACTTCATATCATTAACAAGTGGGTAGTTCCATTTACCAACTTAGGCTATTCTAATGTGGTTATTAATAAAGAAAGCTGCACGAGTTGCCTGAACTTTCATCAAATAAGATGAAGCAACTCATAGTACCCTTCTAGGGTTTAGGATATCTCTAGCAATACTTTGTTATTTCTCTCCTTCATTTGTGAGAGTGAGTCTTAGATGCATTTAACTCAAGAGTGGTGTCTTTTCTTATTACACTGCATCGTGGACAGTGGACATTGATAAATGTGTTCTACATGTTTATCCGAATTAGTAAATTTACTTAAAAATTTGATTACTTGAATGAATTCTATTTACTTTGTGTATTTAACTTTGAAAGCCCAAGAATAACAAATTGGGATTGGGGGGGGGGGGGGGGGAGTGAATTGTTTTTTAAATTTTTTTCGAGAAACTTAAACAAGTTATGAATGAATAAATCAGCCAAGTAATATGCACAATACAAAAAGTAATAAACAAAAGGGAAGAAATTGTGCAAATAATATAATTGTGGAGGTTCGAACTAAAGTAATAATTCACATCTTCTGTTACTAAGCTCTTTGTAACGAGCAAGGTTTCTTCACTAAATCTGATTGATTTATGGTGCAATTCAAACGCTCACAACGCTTCTGGTGATTTGCAAACAAGAAATACCTATTCTTATACAATATTGAACTTTTTGGGACCTCAATATAACCCAAACTATCGAGCTTTGTAGGGACCTCAATACACCCACAAAATTGAATTTGAATTATTTTACAATTTCAAAAGGTTTTTAAAGTAAAAGATTTGATAAAGATAAACAAAATGTAAGATCAATATAATTTAGCTCAAGAATATCTTACTTAAATGCTCTTAAAAGTGTTACAATGTATGTAAAGTGAAATGGTATTTATAGAGTTCAAAACTTCAAAAAAAACTCTGAGCGACCAGACAAGCAATCGGATGTCCGCTTTCGTGTCCGGACGTACGAAATTAGCCATTGTGTACCAAGTGTTAGAGCGGTAAAAAAATGACCTTTATATAAACTAGACATCCAGATGATCCCCATGTTCTCTACTTTGTCTGGATGTCTGTATTTTATAAGTTTCGTCCATTTCGACTTTACTTGTTCCGATGTGAATTTTTTTGAACAATGTAAGCCCTTTGAATGGTGTTTTTTAAAATGTGATCTAAGTTTGAGCGGTTGTTTAGGCCTGCTTGGAAGTGGATTCAAATTATTTTTTGGACCGCTGTGTTTTTTCTTGCTCCTTTATTATTCACAAAATTACATACTTTTTAGACTGGAACCGACCTCCATGTCAGTATTATTTCCCACTTGAACTCTGCTACTGAGCCCGGCTCAATAACCGATTCAGGGACAGGGGTCTGAGGTGGCATCACCTCAGCCCCCGATCTCATACATTTTTTTTTAAATTTCAAATCCAAGGGCCGAGGTTAAAACAACTCGCCACCCTGGCTTTGGGCCTGTTTTTTGGCCTGGCCAACAACCATTTTCCTTCCCACTTTTACCCTTCAATTGGAAAAGGATACAACACACGACACTTCACCTACCAAAATAATCAATTCTCCATCTACCCCACCACTATACTGTCTCAACAACCCGAAATCCCTTTTCCTTGTCAACTAGCAGACGGCTGTGAGAAAGGAGGCAACTAGCAGCAAATGAATATTTCTTGATTTCTTAACACATCTTCCACCATAATCAGAGGTAGTGTAAACTAGTGTTGCCTCTTTCTTCGACAGTAGAAGCGAAGTGGTAGTCTATATGACTCTTGATCGCCAATGACAAAATATACAGATAGCAGCAGATCTCGAAGACATCAGCCCATTCACATCTCCCACAACTTGTAGCTAGTGGAAGACAGCATTTTTCCCTTTCTGCTGCCAAAGAACACCATTTTGACACAAGCATAGAAGAAACGACCCTAGTCGTGTAATAGTAACATTGGTGCCAGCTATAAACAAACCTCCTCCACAATCACACCACTCTTCAACTGTGCGAGTGGACGGCACCATGGATCTATTATTTTCTCTGATACAAGCTTTTCGGTTGAAGACGGTCTTTTCCTGAACTTGGGTACACCTTGTGGTTTATCTAACTGATTTTTTTTTCGTATCTTACTACAGACGTCGCCCCATGTCGCCATACGGGGGACATGGGACGTAAAAATGGGATCCTATCAACTTGTTCTGACTTAGGATAATAAGCTCATGAGCTTGGTCTTACTTCAACATCGAGAAACGAAAGAAGACTGTCATCTGAACTCGTCTAGCTTCAATGCCTCTCACGTTCGGAGTTAGACTGGGGCCCGTAAGAATGTACAATGAAATTTGTACGAAACGAAGATATTTTGTTGCTTGCAGGATGGTCATTGTCGAAAGGACACCGGAATGGGAAGTGTTTCATGAAACACGGCTGGAAGACACTAATTTACTTGTTCAATTCCAACTCCGGCCACAATTGGAATAAGCAACAACTAAAAAATTGATGGGATGCTCTCCGCCTAAAACACAAAAGATTCGAGGAATTGTTGAATTGCAGTAGTATTGCATACAACCCATCAACTGGCAGAATTTGTGCTTATGGGGAGTGGTGGGCTCGAAAGATCAAGGTACCATCGTTTCATGACCAATCGTTTACTTGTGTGTGAGATGAAATATTACTTTTGGTCGTGTCATTGGATTCATTAGAGATTTTGATTTATTTCATTATTAGAGTAGTTGGTCATTTTTCGTTTCAGGGAATGCGTTTGGATTGCTATATGATCATATTACTCGGTGTTGTACTGTTCAGGAGAGGAAAAAGTTCATTGTTGTATCATTGATCTTATGCTCATGTATTTGAAAAAGTGCCGAGGTTTCCTATTTTGAGGGGTTTTGATAGAGTGGGAGTTAGATCGGATGGAATTACTACAACTCCCTATTGTCCTAATTTTTTTTTTTCAGGATTTACGCTAAAATTTGCTTATGTTTTCATATATTAACTTCATTTGCATTTCTGTGTAACGTATGTGACAACCTCTCCATTTTATTGGCATAGGAGAACAAAGACTACAAAGAATTTAAGGACAAAGACTGTCGAGTGGTGTACGGTTACAAGGCTCTATTCGGCGACACGTCAGACAGTGATAAGTATGTAGTCACACCAACAAAGCTCTGTCGAACTAGCGTCGCGATGTTTGAAGATAGTAGATATGAAGACCATGTGACAAGGTATCAGCTGATGTCGATAGCAGCTGTTCAAGTGACGAGCCTGAAAAAAGATATGGCTAAAGCAAGCATGGATGTGTCGATCCCGTACAACGGAGACAAATGAAAAGCAGATACCAGGAAGAAAAATGAGGAGAAGAAAAATTTCACTCTTGATCTTTCCTACTTAGTTAATCACGCACAATGGCCGGTGAGAGGGACGCTACCAAAATCGACAACTTCGTCAGACCTGTTGTGCCGTACCCAAAGACATGTATGAAAGAGTTATTAGTGACTGGTAGACTGAAAAACAAACTGATCTCTACTTATGAATGTGTACCTTCTTATCTCGAAAGCGCAAATGGGAGATATTGGACATGTAGGACGATGCGAATGAAAAATTTAAGTGGGTCGAGTGGAATGACAGGAGTACCGAAAAGCATAGTAGCGATAAGAGCTTAATGTGACATTCGAAATGGAGCCCCGTGAAATTTGTTCCATGAGAAAACATTTGGTGGAATTTCGTTATGTTTTAATTTTGTATGTTTGATAGACTGCTTCATGCTATGTATATGGTAGTGCTAAACACTTTGGTTCGCATATATTGTCACCATGCTTGCCTTCAAAGACTTTGATTTGCATAGATTTTCACCCTACTTCCCTGCAAAAGATGTAGTTGGATGTTCGTAAATATTTTCAACCAAGTACTCTATAGAACACTTACACTTCACATCGTTTACCTATTTCACTTTAATTTTTTTGGTTTACTTGCAGTACTTGCATATACTCATCATTTCATTGGCATACAGTTATTAGTGGCCTTAGTATATAAAGGCAATGCATATCTACATGTTTTTACATACCCTCAAAGGCATAGTTGGGTGTAACCTACATTGCTTCTTTGATGCATTTTGATATCTTATATCATAGTAGTGGTAAAGCACATTTTGATATCAATTTGTGCGTTGCTACCGGCCTTCGATAGCGAGGACGAACATGGTAAGGAGGCAGTTATGGAAGAGCTGTAGGCGGATTTCGATATTGTCTAATAATTGTATGCCAATAAAATGATGAGTGTATTCAAAGTCTTTGAAGGCAAGCATGGTGACAATCTATGTGAACCAAAGTGTTTAGCACTGCTATATACATAGCATTTATGGAAGAGCTACGTGCGGATTTCGATATTTGTCGATTTCTATTCTCATGGAATGGTCATATGTTCATGTTAGATGCTATGAAATGCAGCCCACAACAGTGCTATGTAGAGTTCCATACGTATCCTACAATGTTGTGAACCTTCACACATATCCTTTGAGACAAATATAGATTGTGCAGTTCGTAACAGATAGAAATGTATGAGAAAATGGGTATGTTTCTTTGCATTTTAGCACATGGAAAAGGCTATAGACGGTTCAGATGCTGTTCAATCATTCATTAAAAATCGTTGGACACTACTTCAAACTTGTGCTTTGAACGATCCTCGAGTTCTCTAGATGCATAATTTGAGCAGATCCAAACTACAATCATGGTGCCAAGCATAACATCCCGAATCGAAATAAGCATTTGATGTCTAGGATTTCATAGGTATAATTGACGAGTCAGAGCCATCCTTTCGCGAGACCAACGATTGAATTTTATCAAAGCATAGGAATACCTACACAGAATGTGCTAGCAGCTTGTGATTTCAATTGTGTTTCACATTTGTGTTGGCAAGCACAACGAGGAATACTCATGAGACTAGAATCTTGGCTCGAGCTATACATAGCTCTGAGATTCACTTTCCGCAATTGGCACCTAGAAACTATTATTCGGTGGACTTTGGTTCGCCCATCGACTTGGTATATGGCACCTTATAAGGGTCCAATATATTATACCAGTTTTAACAATTTTTCGATGAGGAGAGAGGTTGCAGGAGTAACTTTCGAAATGCACGCGAGAAGTTTAATTTCAGGCACTTCTCGTATAGAAATGTAATTGAACGTGCATTCGGAGTTTGGAAGAGTCGTAGGAAAAATACTCCATCGTCTGTTGAGTTATAATTTTGTAGTGCAAATAGCCATTGTAATAGCTTCTATGGGTGATCACAACCTCCTTTGATGGGTGGGGATGATCGATGAAGCATTTACAAGAGCGGAGACGAACCTTGATGCAGTAGAGGTGGAGCTACCAGACGAACATGATGAAATTGAAGTGAAATTGTATACACTAAAAATCCTATGAAATGAGTGGGATTGATTCAAGGATTATTTGGCACAACAACAATGAAATTAGTTGTTTATGTTTCAATATTTCCATCAGTAGAACGATATTTTTCCACAAGAAAGCAATGTGGTGTTTAAAATAAATTTTGAATAACGCGAACATCGAAAAGAAGAAAACGAATATTTTTACCATAATGCACGTCTCAATTGCTGCCTTCCATTAATCCATTTAGTTATTGGTGGGACCGACTTCTGTAGCATTAATTACTTCCCTTGTTTTAGAGTGGAATGTTCAAAGAGTATTGGGTCTTCACGTGAGCACACATTGATGAAATATGAAGGTAAATTGGACGAACACCCATATTGCTTTGCATTTAAGATTCCAGTGGGCCCTGTTGAATTGAAATGAAAATCAATTTTGATTTTCATACAATTATGCCTAGTCCCAGACAGGGGATGAGTATCAATTTGAAATGCTTAACTTTTGAAAAATAATCTTTATGTAAGTGCTTTTCCGAAAAATAAATTTCGTGCATAAGAATTTATTTGTTGAGTATTTAATAATTCATTGCTAAAAATTGAAACATTATACCTTTACACAAAATATCTAGTCTAATGTCTTTCTTCGATGTTTGACTATTGAAGTTCTTTGTCTCGAATGATTTGTCTTGAATGATTTGACTTCCATAAGGATTTTTATTGTAAGTCCGATTTGTAATGAGAATATTTTCATAGTGACATTTTTGTCCTCAATCGAGCTACAATGTTAAAAATAAAATTGACTTGTTTATTATGATCAAAACATTAAGGATAAAGTCAACCAGATGTCAACATTTTTTCCTTTTCGATTATGACAAACAATATGATTGCAAAGTGGTATCAAACAACTGAGAAGGAAAATAAATCTTAAATATATCATGTAATCCCTATATTCACCCCCATCTTTTACAAAGCCAATAACCATTTACAAAAATCAAGAGTCTGAGGGTCAGATTGGATTCCTTACATCAAGTGAATCATTTGACAAAATTGGTGACACACCTATCTGGGAACTGTTTTCCCACCAGGCAGGTATGGTTAAAAAAGAGTAACCTGCCAAATCTGATTGTAGATCATGGCGCTTTTAAAGGAAAGAGCACTCATTTACCTATATGATTAGGTATTTGTGTTTTTGATGCTTGCCTGTTTTGAACTGTCATATTAGTTTTGCATGCAACGCTTGTATACGTTTATTTGTTTATATTGTTTTTTGGTTTCATGCATGTTTATTTTTATGTATGTGCATTGGCGCATGCATATTTAGTTTGATTTGTGCACTTGACTTTATTTTTAATTTTTTTTTTGTGTGTAGGGCATTCATTTTTGGAAAAATGAAAAACACAAAAATTGAAAAACACAAAAATAGTTGGATCTGACACACATCTGCAACATGTCATATAGTTCTTAAACTTGCTAGTTGTGATCATATATGAGCTAAATTTGATAAACTGTAAAATAATTTACATTATTTTTTTAGGTCACTTTATATTACTTAATATAGGTGTTTTCATGTACTATCTGCACTGTATACACTATGAATTTGTTAGTGGAACTCCATCGCGTGTGTGAAATTTAGATGACTGTCACATGTTAATAGGGTGATTTCGAACATGAATTGACCAAATTTAGTAGACCTAGGCCCAAAATGATTCCCCCATGAAAAAATTTATTATCTTAATGTTCTTCTTCAGGACCTATTAAACTCGAGCAATTAAGTTTGGAGGGTCTCTTAAAACTTGATACCTATGGTCAATTGATTTGGGTTAACCAGCCTAAAACTCGCTACAGAGGCCATTTCGATTGCCTAATGAAGAAGAACCCACACTTAAGATGAAAAATAAATGAGCTTGAAAAATGTGAAAAATATAATGAGCTGAAAAACATATGGAAAATTGAAAAATAAAAATGCTCAAAATAAGAGGAAGAACATTAAAAATAATAACTATATGTCCTACTAAACTTTCATGGTTTGACTTTCATTAGTAGGAGAATATACTTATTGGTAGTGATTGGCATATCCTTTCTTACAAAATTAAGGTTTGGAGTCTTGCTTGCATTAGAATAGTGACACTTTACACACATGAGTCACATGTACTATTTACTCCATTATGATCTGAACTGAGTATGTGGAGGAGATCTATGACTTATTGATTTTACTTCTGCATGCTATCAACTACATTTTAAAGTTATTATATGTTATTGCTCTATGTGATATTGATATCGTACCCTTCAGCATTTGTGACCAAATTGGAAAAATAAGTGTGCAACTGAGGGGAAGAAAAATACACACACACACACACACAAAAACATATATAAAGCGACACTTTGCATTTACATGTGTACTATTTCCACTATTTGATTGACATTTTGCATTAATGCATTGCTAAGTCCAAGGGTCATTGGGGAGAGACATAGATACATTTGTATTACTGCATAGAATTCATGAGAGTTTGCAGTAAACGGTAGCATTGCATTTTATTCCATAATATATCCATTGTTGTTTGAGTTTTGATGTTTAGTGATATTGGTGTTTCTATTGGTGTTTTGATAGGCATCAATGTTGCATCTCAAACTAGTATGTTGATTTTGCATCAAGTGCTTTAATTTTTATACTTCCCATATCACGTGCTTTTACACTGGGAATGTGAGTTTTTGGATTTTGGGAAACAGGTACAACAGGGAATGCAAGTGATGAGTGTAATTCACTCATTAAACTAACACTTCTAAATCACGATTTTTAGTTTGTTCTTGAGCACTATTGAATGTTTTAATGTGTGTGTTCCTATTGTTTTATAGCTTGGACAACTTTCGAGGAAATGCCACATTTTGGAGTTGTGATGGAGCTATAACAATGATTAGAAAATTCGAGTATGAATTGGAGAAAATTGAAGGAGAACAACATGGCAGCGAGGCTTGGAAAATGAGCATACCAAGAAAGAACAGTTTCATGGGCACCGTTTTGGCACTACACTTGGACGCTGTAGCACCAGAAGATGAAGAAACACGGCGCCAGGTCTGGGCGCCACGGTATCAACTCACGAGACGCAAAAACTTCAGATTTTTTTGGCAACTCTCGACTCGGCCCAACTTGATACACCTTGAAAACCCAAACGACTATAAATACTATGGAGAAGACCTGGAAGTGAGGTTGGATTTTCTGGGAATCAAGAAGGAACAACTAAGTACCTAGAAGGAAAATCATCAAGAGGGAAGGAAGAAAATTCCATTGGCGAGAAGATTGACGACCATCGGGTGAAGAATTCAATCGGCTTACATCAGTTTTTCTTATCCCTTTATTCTTCTTTACCATATTCTTTATTTTGTATTTTGGCATGTCAATCAATTTAAACATGAACTAAACTATTAGATCTAGGATTGATGTAGCCTATTTGAGACATGATTTGATTTCAACATAGTTATTTCCTTTCACGTTTCTAGAATTTATTTTGTTGTTTTGTGCTTAATGTTTTCAATTGCTTGATCACCAATTGAACGAATTGATGTTTTAAACTTGATGCTCGAGAGAGAGAAATTTAGGCATGATCTAGAACAACATAACATAGATTCGTAGGTTTCGAGAGGAAGTGCGAGTTTTTGAGGATAAATTCATTCAAGAACCAAGTGCGTTGATAATCTTTATATGTTTAATTCGAAATAGAGATATTGGGATTACATTGTAGAGATAGGTTCTATTAGCGCTCGAGAGAGGGAATAGAAATAAATTAGGGTTCTTACCTATAAATTTGGGAAAGAGTTAAGGGAAATAGCTATAGAGATTGAAAAACATGTCAATAATATGGTGAAATCATTTCCCTAGATATCCATAAATTGATTCAATCTTTAGAAATTGCCTCAATTTACTTACATTCTTTCTTTCATTTATATTAGATTAGCGTAAAAGTATCACTTTAAAAATTGATTGTCTAAATAAAGTGAAAATCGAACAATTATAGTACTCAGTAGAATTCGAATATCAACCCTTTTGGGTTCAACACTTTTCAATTCCTTACTATACTATAAAACTTGACATCGTATACTTGTGGTTAAATCAAGTTACATAAATCTCGTGGTAGCAAGACTCCATGATTGAGTTTATTGGATAGTGTAGTTTAGTTTTTGATTGATCGTAATCCCTTGACTTACATTGTAAAGTTTTGTCACATAATGCCAAATGAGGAGCTTGTTAGGTCTAATATTGTAATTGCCAATTTTGTGAACAAAATGGGCTTAATTAAATGTTTGTAAAAGTCAGTGACTTAATTGAACATTGTTGTAAAAGTCAGGGACTTGCGTTGCAATTATGGATAGTTGGTTAAGCTAGGGTTTGCACTTGGAACAAGGTAGAAGACTTGCCGAGACTTCGCTAGCTGCTCGCTTGGCCATCGTGCGAGCGTAAAAAATAGAAAGCTCGTCGTTTTCTCTTAGCCCCTACGTCGCTCGCTTTTCGCTGACTTGTAGCTCGAGTGACAGTGTTATGCGGCCAAACCCTAGGTCACGTTTTAGAGAATTTTATATGGCCCAGGACACTTATCTATCCCCAAGTATAAATACCAAAGTCTGGGACGTGAGAAACAGAGTTGCCATATTATTCTTTCATTGCATAACATCTACACATTTTTGTTCAAGAGATCCAATGGGAAATCGTTGGTGATTTACATCCACAACATCTAGTGATCTGGCAACTAGGTTTTAGGAAAACATCAATCTTCATAATCTAAAACATCACGCTTCCTTAATCTGTTGAGGAAGAGACTCTTTCATTGGGAGTTTGAGAGAAGTGGATTGAAGCGCAGTTATAAGTATAAGAACATGCGGTTCTCGGTATTCCACTTGGAGAGACATTCAGCAAAAGACTAGGAGACTGCAGGAGACAGCAGATTGGGTTGCATGAGGTAGGTTAGGAAGTCTAGCAGGAGACTAGAGTATCTACGGTAGCAGGAGGCTGTAGGAGGTAGATCATGAGGTCTAACAGGTGGCTAGACGCATCTACGTTAGTAGGAGTCCACAGTAGCTAGATCAAGAGATCTAGCAGGCTAGATGTATCTATAACAGTAAATCGTGAGACTGTGACAACGAGTCTTAGTGGGCATAAGATTTTGAATTGCTATGTCTTCCCTGAACTATTTATGATGGAGGTAACTGGCTTGGTTCCGGAGTTTTTCCCACGTTGGGTTTCTCCGTCATCAAATATTGTGTTATTTACTGCTTTCCAATTTATACAAATTGCGGCATTTAAACATAGGATTAAATTGGATTGTAACTTTACCATCTAGAACCTAATTAAAGTGACTTGTTACTTTGGTTAGCATAATTTCGCACTTAAGTTTGAAGTAATAAATTGACTAGAATGTAAACTTGGTAACTCAAAAGTTTGGATTGATATTGTAGCAAGCTAACAGATCTTTGGTAGATCGTTCTAGATTTTTTAGAATGATTTTTCAGGAGAGAGAATTTTTTAATTATGTATATGTACACATATAGAGAAGGAATTGGGAGATTGGGGGTATGGGATGGGTTGTGGTGATTGATGGGGGATGGGTTTTGATGATGGAATGTGGTGTATGTATTTGAGACGTAGGATTTTGGATAATTTTTCCTAAAAATATACTTATGAGCAGGATCCAATAAAAATTTACACATTAATCACAATAAACATAGCAAAAGAAGCCAATTTGCAAAACCTGTTCGATTCTCTGTCGCTCAGTGACAGGGCCGGCCTTGGCATAAGGCAGACAATGCAACAGCCTAGGGCCTCTGATTTTTTGGGGCCCTTGATTTTCTGGCCCTGTCTGGTAGATGCCATTGTTGCAGCAGCAGAATTTTCTGTATTGTAGGTTGAAGATGTTGAAGATAGGTCATTGTTGGGCCTAAATATTATTTTTCTTTGGACTTTTTTTTTTTTTTTTGAAAAATAGGCCCATATTGATTAACAGTATTCATAGCACATATAGGCTACCCAATATACCTCTTAATAAGAATTGAACAAAACTGATTGCAAATGAAACCTATTTGTTGTTGTTTTGTTTCGATTTAATATGGATATGCCATTGGAGAATTTGTCATCTGTGATAAGTTGAAAATTTAAACTTGATCATAGTCCCAAGACTCCCAACCTTGTTCACAAATGGTTTAATTTATGTTTAATGTGTTATTTATGTTTAATTTTCATAAACATCCTCCATACTTTGACATCTCCTTTTAGAGTTGTAGATTCGTTCGTTCTACTGGGGTAACCTTTTGGGTGAATGATAAAAAGTCCAATGGTATATAGTCCAACAATAAAAAAATTGGATTAGGAATCTATAAAGTAAAAATTTTAGCAAACTTACTATGGTGGGTAAATTTTCATGAAGAAGTTTTTAAAATTCCATATGTACTTTTACTATTTACTTTTCAAGAAACTAACATCCTATGTATCTATTTTTAAGTAGCAGTCCTTTTGTAAAAAAATTATTTTTAACACCATCCATATCCATTTTTAAAGTAGTATTACGTTTGTAAAAAATTATGCTTAAGGGCCTCATAATTATTGGTTGCCTAGGGCCTCAAAATTCTTGGGGCTGGCCCTGCTCAGTGAACTACGAGTCTGAAGCTCTTCACCCAGCTAGTTGAAGGCAATTTGTTCACTATGGACCGCGTAGGCTGTTCACGAAATATTTCTTTCGATTTAAATTACTGCAAATGTACGGGTCGTGACAAGTAAAAAAGTGGACTTTAGAAGTTCGAGTATCATCCCACAGAGAAAGAGTAGTTCAATTTTATTTGTTTTAGCATTAACCGAAACTAATTGACTTAAGATGAATTTTAGAATTAAAAGCCTTAATTTTGGGAGAAATCCCCAAATTGAAGAACCCTAATTTCAAATTAAACCCTAATTACTCAAATTCACTTAACGAATGACTCAATTACGAAATGTTATGAAAATAAATGAAATGTATTGTCAATTTATGAAAATCTATGTAAAACGAATGCACTAGGATCACGAATCCCCAAATAATTATTAAGTAAACCATAATTTCACAATTTTGATAATCCAATGAGAATTTGACAAATCAATGCTCCTAAATCTATTCAGTACTTTCTCTCGAGATGTATTGAATCTATTCTCATAAATCACCAGCCTATATTTCTATGACGGATGCAATTATACAGGAACGCATGTATTTTTTTTTGTGAGCAATTAAAGATTTACATAAGGCATAGGGGTATATTTCTATCCCCTATCGGACCCTATGATGAATTATATATGTCGAGTTTAATCCAATTTTCTCAAACTCAGAATTAAACCACCAAATTCACACAAATTAAGTGCACATTAATTGTGGAAACAAATAAATCAATATAATTCTTTCAAATAATCCCATCGAACTATGAATTCAAAGTCATGAAATAACAGGTTTAATAATAATTACATGGTTCATCGATCACCTAGTTACAGAAATCTATCCTATCATGATAAAAATAACGAAATCTATCAAGTTTTGAATAAAATACATCATCGGGTTATCAAAACTTGAAGAAATCTTGTAAATCTTCGCGTCAATCCTTGTTCTTGCCTTCAAATCCTCTTCAAAATGAATGTTTTTGCCTCCCAATTCGTTCCTCTCGGCTTCTAGACGTTTTTTTTTACTATTTAAACCTGTCGAAATTAGGTTACCAAAGGAGTTGCAATCATATAAGGAACTGCAAAAATCGGGCACAGTTTATACCTATGCGACCGCATAGGCACAACCTATGCGACCGCATAGGTATATGGATTTTGGAGTTTTTAATCCCTGGAGGGTTACTCGCGACCGCATAGCTTTTCTACTATGCGACCGCATAGTAGAGTGAACTTCCAAATTGAGTCATTTTGATCCTCAAGTTTCATTCCTTCACTCCTTGACCTCCTTTCTTGTTTCTAGTTGCTCCAATGTTCCATTATAACTTCCAATTGGTGCTTAGCCTGATCAATTGCTTGATGTGTTCATTGGATCAACTTTCAAATAATTGCAATTTGGTCCCTGAATTTTCATTTTGCTCTAATTTGGTCATTTTTCGGCTCTTTTCTCCTGAATTCCACTATTTTCATAGAATCACCTACATTGCATGAATTCAACAAAATTAAGTCACAATTCAATCATTTTACTTGTATTTAAGTCATGTTTGTGATGTAAATAAGTGTGCAAAAACACACTTATCATAGGCCATGGCTTCTCTGAGGGGCTTCTGTTCGATTAGTTGGACATAAATCTAGTCGTGGACGACTGGGCTTTTACAATTTTTTGGCTGCCTTGTTTACAATCAAGATATTAGACGAGGAAGTGTCAACTGGATTAACTTTGCTAAACCATTTCTCCCTTGTTTGTACTTTAGACAGATTTGCAATTGTAACATGTGAATATAATGCTGTAAGCTGAATTCTTGGCATTGTCTTAGAGAAGATCTTAACTTAATTGGAATTGGTCTATTTCATCCTCCAACATTTTAGGATGGGAAATTCACCCTCTTTGCTCAAATCTCATCTGGGAAAATTTGATCCTTTCTGTTTCTTTTACGCAATCATTTGGAGCACATATCTTAAGATTTACACACTGTTACAACAATTCACCTTTTATTTGCATACCAGACGGATAACTACTAGCTATATATTGCTACTCTTTCTTTACCGCAAGAAATGGATAACTTATTTGGTGAAATTGATTATCGATCAAACTCCGACTCTATAGTGATGAGACTTTTGAGATCTGCCATGGATAAAGCTCACGAAAAGGTGCAATCTAAGGATGGACCTATCGAGTTTTTACATGAGAGATCAAAATTTTATGAGTTGGCAGCTATTCTTGTGGAGGGAGGTTTGAACATTGTTCAAGAGAAGGCAGACGACGTGGAGGACAACCGGGACAAAATCTTATCAGATTTGATGGAAATCAGACAATGGCTCCAGGGACGGATCAAAGATATGAAACATCTGATTGTAAAGAAAGATAAAGAATTGACAGAGAAGTTAGAAAACGAGTTGAAGCTTAGGCATTCACTGGAGTTGAAAGAAAGAGAAATTTTATGTCTACACGAAAAATTAGAGCCCGGAAGAATGAAGACTGAGGGCTTACAGGATTCCCTTATAAGCAATGAGGCAATCAAGGATCGAGCTATAGAAGGGGATATTTGTGAGTTGAAGAATTCATTAGATCAGCAGGTACTGAATATAAAGCAAAAACTGGAGGATGAGCACAACAGTCTTAAAGTTGACTCGAAGAAAATAACGTCCCATGTTTCCAGTCCTGATATCTGCTCTGGATTCACAGACGAGGAAATACATGGAAATTCAGGTTTCAAAGAGAAGGAATTTTTTTGGGATGACAAATTTTCCCGTATACCTGAACCGAACACATTGATCAGGTGGATGAGTTCAGACATTGATGATTTGAAACAAACTTTGGATCTTGCATTTGGGAGAATGCAGAGTACTGAAGTGCTCCCACTGGAGAAACAGTGGAGATGGACCATTGAGAAAGATATCGAATCAATCTTGGTAAAAGGCTTCACAATCGATCTCCAACAAAGTTTTGAAGGAGAAATAACGAAAAGAATTTGTCTCTTGAAAGATAATTTGTCAGAATTCATCATTGAGATGAGAACCATATGTTATGAATTGAAGTCTTGTTATATTAGTAATGGGGTAGACGACGAAAGGCAGAATAAGCAGAGCAATTCAACTCCTCTCCATCCTATACGCAGAGCAACTAGTGAGCCTTTACTTGATTACCTGGAAAAGTGGCCTGAGGAGCACAAAAAAGATGATGGAAGCCATCGTATACGGAAACCATCCAAGTATGATGGATATTCTAATAGCCTGGAAACGAGGATAGAAGATGCCATATCAAGATTGGACAACCTTGTCAAAAGGAAACACAATCTTGGAGATAAAAAGGGTGTTTCAGACAGATATGGAGTTCAAGTGAGGAGGTTACCGATGCCTGATAGGAAAACTGAGACTAAAAAAATCACCAGTTGCGAAAGCTTAAAACAAGAAATTCGAAAACTTAAAACAGAGAGGAATGACTTGTCTATGCAGATTTTATTAATGGAAGACACTAACCAAGTTCTTTTTCAAGGCCTTGTCGAAGATGTTAATACTAAATTGTGTCTTTATGACACTGTGAGACTAATAGAGGATAGACGCTCACTAAAGGAATTTACCCATTATCACCAAAATGCATCTGCTCAAAGTAATCATGATGAGGCTGATGGTGAATTCTACAATTCAACCTCACCTAGAATTTTGCGGCATTACTTGGAGAGCTCAGTCAGGGAGGATGTGTATGTTGTCTTTATTCAAAAAACAGTCGAGGAGTGGAAGAAAACTGTGGAACGCTTTACAGACGAGAGTATTTCCCAGGAAGAGACAAAAGAGAATGCCTCTGATCAAGCAATCAAATATACTGATAGCAATGCACCTCAGATTCTGAACCAAATTCATACTCCCGAGCCCATAACCAGTCCATTAAATGAAATGTCTGAATCATGGCAGATGGAAAGAGATGCTTATTCCCTTGAGAATCTTATTCGGGAAGATATTTATCATTTTATCATTATTGAGGCTGTGAAAGATTTGCACATCCCTTTTAAAAGATCAAAATCATTACTACATCCTGATTTTTCAGAAGACACACCTCGTTCTAGGAAAACTGATGGAGATGAAAGGTTCATAGAGAAGTTAGATTGTCTGACAAAATGTTTGGAAGTAGAGGAAGACTTGATGTTAAGAGCAAGTTCTGAAATAAAGGCACATGGTGCAAAAAATGACCTTGAGGTCTTGGATTGTGAAGAGGCAGATGAGCGTAATGCCATTGAATGGCTGTTGACAGACGATGAAAGGACCTTCAGTTCAGTGGGTAAAAAACTAGAAGGGGCCTTGCAGCAATTGCAGACAAGCAGAGAGTTGGTGGTAGAATTGGAACAAAGTTTAGAAATATCTGATGACATGGAAGAAAACGACCATGCTGTGCAACTAAACAACATCTTGAAGATTAAACACGAAGAACTTCAAAAGGGTAACAATGAATTTATCGAGATGATCCCGTCTGATAATGTCTTGTCAATTATCATACAACTTCAACAAGAACTCCAGGATTTTGAGATCACGATAAACAAGAATCTAGATATGAAATGTCAAAGGTACTCTATTCTTTCTTTAAATGCAGGCTGTAAGCTGATGTATTAGTTTATCAACTGGTCTGGAATCACATAATAATGAATATAGATCAAAAGCTTTCTTGCCTATCATCAACCCTGAACTTGGATCGAGTTAGTGAGGCATTGAATCTACCATAAATTTTGTCTGTCTAAGCTTACTATGCTGCTACCCAATATAGTAGTAAACGAAAAGGCAGAAAATTAAGCGCGAGTTTATTTTACTCCACCAATATTTTTCCTGTTGTCATGGCTAGCCCGAGATTTCCTGTTTCTGCTCATATACTGTTTTAGACTTACGGACTTAGACTGCTTTCACTTCATTCAGGCTAGAAGCATTAACGGGTCAAGTGGATGCAGTAATCAAAGCAGTGGCTTCCATCAGGAAAACAAAATTACTCTACGAGAAGGCTTTTATTTCGCGATGTCATAATTTGAAACTAGCTGAATCCGAGGTAACCTTACACCATATGTTTTATTTCCTTCCAATATCTTGTTTTATCTACAGTTTTTGATAGGGCACTCTGAATATCACCGGACGTCCAAAATTGTATTACTAGTACATAAGTAGAATTATTATTATTTATTTATTGTTATTATTATTTTTTTTTTTGCAGGTTGATTTACTTGGAGATCAAGTGGACACCCTCCTGCTGCTCCTTGAGAAAATATACATTGAACTGAATCAAAATGCTATTGTTTTGTCGCGCTACTTTGGGGTAAGCAATTTTAGTGATCTTGTATGGTTTAATGTCTAATAGTTAGTCTAATTTTCTTGTAAAGATCCTAAATCATGATCTGAGTAGCAAAAGTTCGACAAAGAGGAAGTTCCATTTCAAAAAAGAGATTCTATTTGTTGGGAATTTACATAATCATGCATGATGAAAAATAAAAATATTTTCAATCCTCACTAAGGATCTACTTTTTGTTTAGATGAAAATTGGGATAGGAATTATACCTTTGTTGAATTTTACGAACTCCTTTGCTATTCTTGCACATGAACAATCACGATTTGCAATCCACATCTATTTAATTGTCCAGATTCCAATGAAAATCCATGCGGGAAACAAAAATGAAATAACTTGGCTTTATCTTTTCTTGTGCTAACACGATAATAATTGTGTTATATGCTATGATTCTCAAACTCAACAACTTATTAATAGAAGTTTAAATGGGCTTAGCCTATTACTTAACTTAATCCAGTCCAATATTTTTTAATCTAATTAAATTTGTTTCATAAATTAATTAATCAAATTAATTAACTCGGACATATTATCAAGCAACCCAATTAATTAATTGTCCAATGCTTGTCAATCTATTAATAAATATCATTATTTTAATTCTCCTTTTGTGTGTGATTCATTAGGTTTCTGATCATGATGCTTAAAGATGTAAATTATTATTTTAATCTAATCAAAATCGATAAATTAAAATATCACTTTTTAATTTATCATTAATTCATATTCATCATTTCAAATTGATATCTAGCAATGTGTCAAGACAATACATGTTATGAAAAATGTTGTATGGTATGACAAAATTAAACTTTTTTATTTACCGTAAAACTACAATCCCTTCATTCATATGATCAGATGAATTACGAGATATGGATGTGTGTCAATCTCGATTATCCACCATATCTTTTCTCACATTATTAAGTCAATATAAGTCGAAAACTCCTTTCAACTTATGAGTATACATTAGCCAAGGATTTCGTTATCAACTTAATTGAATGAAATGTCATAAGCTCTTACTACGAAGAGTAACGAATTATTTATTGATCATTCATAATCTTCATATGATTCGTAACATACCCAAACGATGTTGTATTAGCGATTCTTGACAGAGCAACATCCAATATTACCGAAGTATGATTGTTCCCATATAAGACACTATGATGACCTTAAATCAATTGACCAATTCCACTACCAAATGTTAGAGATTAACTACTGGTACTCAAATAGTTTTCCACGTCAAATCTCTTTAGCTGATCTCCAGTATTTTGCCATCTTAAAAAAATATTCATGTGTTTATTTAAGTGTCACTATAATTTTAGTTTCCCAGATTAACTATTTACTTCACAAGTAAGAAATGTTATACATGATGGTCTATTCGTAATAACGATATTCATATTTAATTGTTACATACGACCATGGATGTTTTAAGTTCTGTCATATATAATTTGCATCTTACAATCACAACTCCTTGTAATTAAAAAGTTATCGAGATTTGAATCTACGAACTCTATTATTTAATTTATTAAAACATTAAATTAATTAAATAATAAACCTCTCATAAATAGAATGCGTCAATTATATCAAAAGTATTTATGTCCAATATCAATTAGATCTAGGGCACAACACTTACAAACTTTCACTTGCACTAGATAATATCATAAAAGTTTGCATGGCAATCATATTTATGCCATGACAATTCTTTATCATTGGATCTAAAATTTAATAATTTCTAGGAATTTATTCTTTTATTATGTCATTTCTTTGTATTATCTCTCTGATGTGATGATACTATCTTAATACATGTTTGAACTGTCGAGAGACCTTAGTTCATTCTCTTGCGTGATGGCTCCATTATTATCACAATATAAAGCTGTGAAATCAACAACATTAGGAACTACTCAATGAACTTCCTGATCCAGAACATAACTCTTTGTCGCTTCTGAGCAATGGTGTATTAGGCTTCCGTTATTGAATTGACAATTATTTCATATTTCGAACCTTTCTAACTAACCGCTCACTTATTAAGAGTAAACATATATTATATTGAAACTTGCTATCTTCTAGTCTCACTAG
Organism: Olea europaea var. sylvestris; assembly: GCF_002742605.1. Taxonomy (NCBI): domain Eukaryota; kingdom Viridiplantae; phylum Streptophyta; class Magnoliopsida; order Lamiales; family Oleaceae; genus Olea; species Olea europaea. Next base: position 10,434,525 of record NC_036249.1, on the reverse strand, counting down.
AGGTTAACACCAATGTATCAGTTCATTTTCTCTCTCTATAAATATTTTAAAATTTTATCTATATAGACTGGAAGATGTTAAGCAATCTTCTAGATGGGAACGTTGTTTCCTATTAATAATATATCTTTACGTATAATATCAAGAATGAATCAACGCTCTCACTATCTTTATTCATCTTCATTTTTATAAAATCAAACATTTTAATTGTCTCATCAAAGCGAAAATTTCAACTCCTAGAGGCTTGCCTTAACCCATAAAAAGATCGACCAAGCTTGTATACTTTGTTGGCTTCTTTGGATTCAAAACTTTCGAACTGTGTCATGTACACTTTCCCTTGCAAGTTCATGCAAAGGATTGTAGTTTTGACATTTAAGCTTTAACATGGCTACAGGTGAAAATGTTTCATCAAATTTAACTCTTTATCTTTGTATATAATCTTTTATTACTAGCATTTCTTTGTATGTATTTATGTCTCTATCTATGTTGACCTCGTTTTTGTAAACTTATTTATAGCCTATAAGTTTTACCTAATCAGGCAAGTCAACCAAGGTCCAAACCTTGTTTATATACATTGAGTTCATTTCGGATTCCATGGTCTCCTACTATCTTTTTAAGTCAACATTTGATTTTACATTTATGTAATTAGTAGGTTCATCATCTTTGATTAGTAATCATGGATTAATACCTTCTAAGATGTTGAATGATCCTATAAAATTATATGGAGCTGATGTGTTCTCAGGAATCTCGACTTCCTGGTCAAGAGTATGTCACTCAGATGGTGTGGGATCATACTCAAGTTCATATACTTTTTCAACTATATTTGTGGATTCTTGAACTCGTTCGAGACTTATTTTGTTCCCATTTGCTTCTTTTGGAAATTTTACAAACATGCATTTATCGGATTTAATCTCAATCTTATTTGATTCAGTGCGCTTTACATAAGTAATATATCCCTAAAATTTAACATGAGACAAGTTGGGCCTTCTGCCTTTCCATAACTCATATTAAATTTTGTCAACTGATTTAAATTGGACATGATTTTAGTGTGAAGCACGCAACAATTAGTGTATGACCCTAAAACAATTTTAGGAGATCTGCATGGTTCATGATTATCGCACCATATCTAATAGTATACGACTTCTCCATTCGGATACACCATTAAGTTGCAAATTATATGTGGAGTCTACTATGAGAAAAATCACATTCTCTTTTAGGTAATATAAAAATTCACATTTAAGATATTCTTTCACCTTGATCAAATTTTAGTGTAAGAATGCCTTTATCTATTTGTTTTTCTACTTTTAGTTTGAATCCTTTGAACCTTTAAAGAGCTTTATATTTGAATAATTTTATTAAGTATACATGACCATTTCTGAAATAGCCATTAGTAAATGTGATTAAATAAGAGAAACCTCACATAGCATTAATTGACATGAGTACACATACATCACTATATATTAAGCCAAGTAATTGTGCGGCTCTTTCTCCTTTTCCAATGAAAGAGAATTTGGTCATCTTGCTCAACGGCCTAATTCGCATTTGTCAAATGATTCAAAATCAGTTGATCCTAAATATCCATTGCTATGTAATTTGGAAATGCATTTCTCATTTATGTGACCCAAACTACAATGTTAGAGATGGGTATTATTTTGATTATCACTTTTATACCTTTTAATTTCCATACTGATTATCGGATATTCAGTATTTAGAATATAAATGTCATTTTGTCATTTACCATAGTTATTAATATCTTATCAAGATAAAAGGAATAACAATTGTCCTTAACATTAATTAAAAAATAATTTATGTCCAAATATGAAATTGAATTAATGTTCTGGGTAATGGTAGGACCGAAACAACATTTATCTAATTCTAATAGTACTAAGCCTAAAAACAATGATAAGAAGTATACTTCTATAGGTAACGTAGCAACCCTTGCTCATTTTTAACGAACATGTCAACTTCTTCTTTTTGCATTGGTCTATTTTTATTTAGTTTCTGTACATTTACACAAATATGAGATCCATATCTGATATAAAATACCCAAAAAGCTACTAAAGTAGACAAAAGCTTTGTAGGTTTTCTTCCAATGACATTTCATTCCACAATGATATTAAGGGTCATCAGACTTGATAATGTCCTTATTTTCTTTGTCTGCCTTAGTCATCTTCGATGCTTTCTCAAAGCATCTTTTAGACTTCTTCTTAGTGCCCTTCGAGGAATCAATGGCCAAGACTTGCCCACTACATACTTTGATGTTGGGCTTAACAGTCTCATTAAGTATGTTCAACAACTTAGAGAGTGTGCACTCGAGTTTATTTATATTAAAATTCATAATTAGCTATAAAAAATTCTCTGGTAGAGATTTCAGAACCAATTCAATACTTTAATCATGGTCTATAACTGAACTCAATTGAGACAACTTCTCAATGTAGTCAACAATCATTAGTACATGAGCATTGACTTAAGATTCTTCTGCCATTATGCACTGGTATAGTTGCTAGGAAATCTCATATGTTTCCACATGTGATTGTTCATCGTTCAACTTCATAAGATGAAAAATCAGCGTGTTAGCATTTATTTCCTCATGTTGCTTTTGTAACTCAGGTTAAATAGCTGTAATCATCACACATGTTGCAATAAAATCATGATCACTGTATTTATTATAACAGCTACACTTCCTTGGTCGAGTTATCAGTAAGTGTCTATGAAAAGGGCTACTCAAGGATATAATCATTTTTCTTATGCATGAAAATAATTTTCAGATTGCGGTGCTAATCAAGAAAAATTAGGCCTGGCTGTTGGCATCTAGTATGCCTCCCAATTTTATATGATTACTCATAATTTAATAAACATAAATGACGAAAAATAAAAGAATAATATATAAAAATATATCAATTAATTTAATATGGCCTTTTATTATATTAATTATGGTCCCAATATTGAACTCAAATTTATGACCTTTTCACGTAAATTTATGGAATCTGTACTTGACTCTCAGTGGGCTGAGATACTATTATGGAATCTGTACTTGACTCCCAGTGGGCTGAGATACTATTTGTCGTATTAAGACTTGAGTATACTCAACAGTCTTAATAAAATATTTAGGCAGATACTATTATCAATTGTATCTCCATACAACTCTCAAATAATTAAGTTGACAACTATTCATCCTCACACATCTTATATATTAGCTTAACATCACTCTGAAATTTATCTCATTGAGTGTATTCAATAAAAGATAAATTTTAGTTAAGTCGAACCCATTGTTCAGAAATATACAATATTTCATCGTGTCAAACATATTCCTAATAGACTAGTCTCGGGTGTAATCAACAAGTTGAGACGATTTAGGACTTTCATTTTTTACTATAATGATGAAAGGTGAATAATAAATTGACTCAATATTTTAACAATGGATTTATCATGGATATGTCTCATCATAATAATAATACATATTCATCATTCATTTAACATGCAAATAAATATATATATAATAGTGTGGATGATTATGAATTTTTACAGTCTTGTCTTTCCAAGCCATAAGGAAGACTAGTTGGTCAATTTCTAGAAACATAACATTGAATCATATAATGCTCCATCTCTATGGTCCCCTCATTTTCTTGGATCTTCAATTAGTCCAACTATAACCTATATCCTATACTAGTTAGCATGTAGGCCTATAATAATAATAATAATGGACTCACATGTCCAAAATAGATAAGAGCTTGCAGGCCCATAAAACTACATGAATTAAACTAACCACTCAATACATCCATATAATCGAGTCTATAATCATCCAATAATAAAGCATTCACCATATAAATGCTTTCCTATATAATATCTAATATTACATTCAGACATGTTTCAAGTTTCTTGCAATTGTGGTTGTCTAAAATAATTTAGACGAAGGATCGGAACAATTGAATAATTAATTAGTTTAATTTGCGAATATATTTAATTAAAATAAAATTTTAAATAAATATCAAATTAGAGTTCGAAACAATTAAATAATTAATTAATCAAACTAATAAAATAATTTAATTAGTGAATTTAAATTTAATTGAATCAAATTTTAATTAGATATCAAATTAGAGTCCTACTCTAATTTCATAACTATAGGGAAGATTGTTAATTCAGTTGTCCCCATATAAAATATTATGATGACCTCAAATCAAATGACCAATTTCACTACTGAATATTAGAGAATAACCATTGACACTCAAATTGCTATCCATGTGAAATCTCTTCAGCGCATTTCTAATATTTTCTTCTCTTAACAAAACATTCACGTGTTTATTTAAGTATCACCATACTTTAGTTCATGAGATGAGCTATTTATTTCACATTAAGAAATATTATACGTGATGGTCTATTTGTAATGACGACATCTGTATCTGATTATTACATACGACCATGGATGATTCAAAATTCAATAATATATAATTTGTATCTCACAATCACAATTCCTTGTGATTAATAAGTTACCAAAACTTGAATCTACGAATTCTATTATTTAATTTATTAGAATAATAATTTAATTGAATAACAGATTTGCTTTAAATAGAATGCATCAATTTTAAATTGAAAGTGTTTATGTCCAATATCGATTGGATTTAGGGCATAATACTTACACTATTTTCTTTTATAATGTTCATTTCCTTTTCTGTTGATGTAGGTTTTTGATGTCTTGAAGTTGATCAAGAGAGAGTTAACCAATAAAGCTTCTGGTAAACCAAAATCATGATTGGCATCGAAAAGCGAATTAGAACACACAAAATTTTATATGTTATTTTTGGATGCAGATAGTCTATTTTTATTAAGCTTATTCACTGTGAAAGAGCTATAACATCAGATAAAAGGAAAGAAAGTTGGTGCTGGAGAATAGTCAAGAGTTCATCCCCACACTAAGAAGAAAGTCCACATCTCATAACAATTGTCTTCACAGACACGCATCCATGAATCTGTACTAACACTACCCCCATCAACGTTTAATGAGACCTCATTTCCACAAAGTAGATTGGATCATTTTTTTTTTAAATTAACATACTCAATTTTACACATATTGTGTTGCATATAATTTGCAATTGTACTCAAGCAAGGACGAAGTCATGAATTAATGTTACGGGGGGCAAAAATTTAGAAATTTAATGTACGAATTAAATTCATATATAACGAAAACGTTAAAATATAATATTATCTGTTTCAATTGTACATGGCAATGCTGTAATTCATCAATTATAGAATCTAGATCTAAATCCAAAAAATATTCTTGTTCAATGTAAAGTGTCAAAGAATCAGCAAGAAAACCATCATCCATTTTGTTACGAATTTTCGTCGTCACATGTTTAGTTGTTGAAAATGTGCTCCACAATAGCAGTTGAAACATGTAGTGTCAATATTAGAGGAATTAATTTAGTTAAAATGACATAATTCTTCGACCTTCTACTTACAACCAATTCCTGACATAAATTAAAAAGTATAGATACTTGAAATCAAGGTTTAGATATCACATCATATTGATAATGTTGCAACTCAACTTTCAAACAATATCTCAACGTGTAAAATCTTGAGGATAAAATTTCTATGTAAGCTTGTAAATATTATCTATGCTAAATGATTCAAAAGAATTTTTTAGATCCAACACCGTACCAAGAGAAATGAGTTCTAATGATGTTTTATTAAATCGTGTATCTAATTCCATCATCTAAAAATCTATGGCTACATTGAAAGTAACAAAATGGTAATGATGTTCAATGGTAGGATACTCACGACTACGAGAATGACCAACCATGTATGAATTATCAAATTTAGGTATATGTATATCACTTTTTAAGCAAAAAAATATCATCTCTTTAAGAATTCTTCCTAGTCATCTTCTCTCAATTCTTGAAGGATAATTTTTGTTGTATGAACAAATCTCATGGCTGTTAAGATGTCTTGAGTTTTTTTCTATAGGACTGACAAAGTGTGTATGTAATTGCCAACATTTTGTGCATTAAACGCAAAATAAATTCAAATTCAAATGTTGTCATGTTTTTTATACACCACCCGCTTTAGACCGAGATCTTATACCTGGAGAACGATCATGAAGATACTCAAGCATCTTGCAAGTTGCAACATACATATTAATCAAAATCTTTTACAGAGTTGTAATGAAAAGGTCAACGAGTACTTCTGGCTCGTTGCAAATTACCAATTTGATTAGCCCCACTTCCAGACTCTCATTCTCCAATTTCCAACAAATGTTTAATTTCTTTACTTTGGGCACTTTTCAACTTATTGATGTGCTTAGGAGATGATGTAATCATATTAGTAACACTATCTAAATGAGAAAATAATGAATTAATATCTATGACGTCCCTAATTGTCGAAACCCATGTGAGTTGTAAATGATAGGCAAAACAATGGACATAATATGCATACGGACAATCTCTATGAAATAATGCTTGTGATCTATTCTACACCAAGGATATTATTAGAACCATCATACCCTTGGCCTATTTGAAGGTTGAAACGAACAAGAATATAAAATTTTGATTCTTAAGATTCAATGATGTAGTGTCACTAACACTTTTGAAACACTTTTGATTGCACAAAAAAAAAAAAAAAAAAAAAAAAAAAAAAAAAAAAAACAGAGGTTCTGTCAAAATTCTATTATTGTTCACATACCTCAAAATAATGGTTATCTGTTCTTGTGAAGATTCATCTCGTACTTCATCAACAAGAATACTAAACATTGCATCCCCAAATTCTTCACGGATTCTGTCTCACTCTATTAGCCATAATGTTCAAAATCTCTTTTCGAATGTCTAGAGATGTGTATTTAGCATTTTTTGGAGCATTACCCAACACAACTTGTCCTATTTTTGCATTCATTTTTCCAAATGCATCCATCCTTTCAAGAAAATTCCCACGATTCAGTGAAGATGGAGATTCATCATTGCATCTAAATGAACAACCTCGAAGTGCTCGTCACCGAACACTTATACTTGTGGTCATTAGACGCAAACAATTTTTCTATTTGTTCTCACTTGATATAGCATGCATTACCTTATCAATTTATTGAGTTGGTTTCATTAGATCTTCAGCTCTTCTCTTATAGCCATTATGGTACGATGAAGATGTTTTATCAATATGAACAAGAAATACACATTTACTTCCATGGCTAACCCTATTCCAACTATCAAATCCAACAATAACCATTAATAGAATATTAGGTGCAACACTCCCATTGAGAAAAGAAAAGTAGAAAAAAACAATGTGCCTTATATGTTGAAGGCGAATACCCCAACCAAGAATATGATTGTACCAATGCTCCTGAAACCAACGTTTCTATTTTCCACATTCTTTGCTCCGATACTCTAAAAATTTTGTTTGATAAGGCCCAACCTTTGAATAGGCATGCCTAAGCGGATCACGTTCATTAAACAGATATTCATATATTTGCTTCTTTTTCTTATGTCTTGTTTAATAGAATCGGATGGTTCAAACTCAAGATTAAACGATGAAGATTGTTCAATTTTCGGAGATGCAATTGGAGGAATGGGTACTATAGGAATTAGAATACCATCAGATTTGTCGCTCTTTGTAAAGAAAGATAACAATGTTCTTCCTTTCTTGGCATGAGATCGATTTTGTTCCATATTGAAATCTAAAAGCATAAAAAATCAAAACACTTCAATATCCTAACAATCTAAAAACAATCCACTAACAACAATCCAACTACTTATCTAACAATTTAAAAATATTATAACTAGTTAATAATTCGACACCAAATCCAAGAATCCTAATAAACTCGTACTCCAATGTAAAATATAATTCAAGGTGATCAAGATTAAGTAAAATACCTGCTTAGTGCTTACATAGTTCGTTGCCGACAAAGTGAATGGGCAATTAGATGAATTATTAATTTTGTTTCGATGTTTTAAAAATAAACTAGTCAAATGCCTCTAAAAAAACTTCAAATAGAAAATACATTAAGAACTAAAAGTTTGCAACAAACAAAAATCATAAACATAACATAAATAAAAAATCATCAAATATATAGCAAAAAATTAGAACATTAGAATATGTTATAATTTATAATTTATAAATCCACATTAAACCCTCAAAATTTAAGAAACTCAATGAATAAAAAAAATAAAAAAAATTATTTTGATATAAGTATTTAAAAAGGCCACAATTACTGACCAATAATCGAAAGATACTAGATACTGGCTTAAAATGGGGTTCGAATCGGAGTTGATGGCCGAAACTCTTCAAACTTCAAAAGTTCTTCCTTGCTTGTGGTAGACGGTAGGCGTCAATGATCGATAGCTCTCTGATGGGAATCGTGGGATGGTATTGGTAGCTAGGGAAAATAATAGAAAAATTAGGGATTAGGATTATTCAAAGATAGTTTTTACTTCTCAAAATTTGAAACTGAGTCTAACGAGAATGGTGGAAGGAATGAAATATTTGTTGTGTAATTGGATAATGGACTATTGGGTACTGAAACAAATCTTTGAGCCAAGTATTAAAATAAGAAATTGATTTTGCAAATTGGGGGTGTGCTGGTTAATGGTTAGTGGCCTAATGGACTAAAATCAAAATATTTCAACATTTTTTGGGTCTTTTATTGGACATGGGCTTGGGCAACACTAGACTACAACCTAGTACTTTGTGTTTTGAAAAGTAGCAAATCAAATGCGTTTTTCAAAATATTAGAATAGACATTTATAATAGAAAATTGAAAGGATAGTTATGTTGTCACAACAAATTTTATTTGGTACACCATATTTAAAAGCAATTAAGCTCGTCAATCTTTGTTCATTATAGAAATTATTTTCTTAACATTTTCGTCAGATTCTTATCTTTAATATTTCATTAATCAGTGCATCTAATTCTTGATGATGATTTATGTTAAAATATTTTATATTTGATCTCCATTTTCTAAAAAATTCAAATTTTCAAAACTCATTTTCAACTGCATATTTTCTCATAAAATAATTTCAAACGCAAATGAATTTTTTTTTTCTTTTTAACCACATATTCTAAAAAATATCATTATTTCAAATACATTTTCTTACTAAAATGGGGACAGTAAATTTGATGAAAAAATAAGTTGTTATACATGATTTCAATGGGCTTTTTTGAACATAAAATATTATCAAATACAAAATATGTTAATTACTAAAAAGTTTGAGTATAAGAATAGCATGTTAGGGACATAAATTATAATGAGTCAAGATAAAGAAATTTAAGTATAATTAAAATGTAGCGCAGGAATTAAAATTGTGGTGTTAATATAATTATCAAACTCAAAATGAACCCAAATCAAGAAATTCAATCCTCTATAAAGAATTGTTTTATCTATTATGAACAGAAATAGAGCAAAACTTCGTGCAAATTTAAATTTGGGCATTTGCATCTTTGAGGTGCTTGCCTACTCTATAACATTGAATAATCCTATGTAATTCAATCCTAATTGTGATTATTGTTCATAGTTGTACGCCTGCTTTATAACATTGAATAATCTGATCACTATTGAACGTTTGATGGCCTTTTTATTTTTCCCTTTTTGAATAATGCTGTGCTTTAACCTTTAAAGTTTTCCTCTAAATCAGTATTTTTTACGAGGTAAAATATTTCTCAGTGAAATTTAGTTTTTGTTTAATTTTCATTTTCATTGATCTTGTCTAGTCACCATTTTTGTAATGCTACAAATTAAAAACAATTATTGAATATCCAATTGCACTGCGTTGCTTAGAAGATTCCATAAGCTACTGCAGGTTATATTATATCTCATAGATCAATCGTACCTCAATAGCTTGTGACTGATTTTTTCATTAAGTATTTATTTGCATTTATATGTGTTTAATAAAATGGCCCATCGCAGTATGGGCCCAATAACTAAATGTCAATGCTAGTCCACTTTATAGAAAAACATACAACAATCTCCCACTTGGATAACATTACATTTAATCACAATATATAAACAAGTATTCCAAGATCAAAATGCCCTATTCAAAATGTGCCTTCAAGTACAAGTGAATGATATACCGATAGGGCTTACAACACATGACCCATACTTACAATCATGTAATACAGGCCAATGAGATGTAAACACAGTATGAAAATAATCAAAAGAATGATAAACCTCTGTTTCTATAAAATGATCTAGAGACAAATTTGAATGTCTTTAAAACAATAAGCCTTGTCCAAAATGCAATTGTAGCACATAGTCCAATGACTCAACATAGACTAAAACTGACTGTCTCTTATAGATAATAGACCTTATCCATAATGTGCGTGACTCATGCATTAGACTAACCAAAATGTCTGAGTACACCAATTTTGCATCATCCAATATGCATGTGACTCAGGCACAAGACTAACCAAAATGTCTCAATACATAAAGTACGCCTTGTCTAGAATATGCTTGATTCAGGAACGAGACTAAACATAATGTCTCATTATATATGAACGTTGCCCTGCCCAAAATGTGTGAGACTCAAGCATTAATTGACATTGCTGTATTTAAAAGAAAATTAGCCTAAATAATATAGCCAAACAATCAATGATTGTAGAACTCCCACTAACTAAATACAACAAAAGACTCTAACAATCCCAAATGAATCACGTACTCTTGAAATAGTTTTGGAGCTAAACTTTTAGTCAGTGGGTCAGCTAACATAATTCTGTGGAAAATATGCTCAAAATAAATATAAGACTCCGTTATTTTCTCTCTAACAAACAAGTACTTAATATCAATATGCTTAGAAGAAGAGCTCTTAGTGTATCGAGAGAAAGCAGTTGTTGCAAAATTGTAACAAAATATCTTCAGCGGCCTCGAAATGGTGTTCACAACACCTAGCTCGAAGATAAAGTTTTGCAACCACATAGCCTAATATGTAACCTCATAATAAGCCACATACTTTGCATTCATTGTAGAGGAAGCAATAAGGAACTTCTCAAAAAAAAAAAAAAAAAAAAAAGCTCCTCCTACCATCACAAAAACATAACCAGAAGTTGATTTCCTGTCATCTAAACACCTGCAAAAATCAACATCAGAATACCCAACTATATCAAGAATATCAGATCGCCGATATTAAGCACAAGTTCTTTACTTCCTTGCAAGTACCTAATTACTTTCTTTGCAGCTTTTCAGTGGACCAAATTAGGATCACTCAAGTATCTTCCAAGTACACCAACAACATAAACATCATCAGGACATGAACATGCTTGAGCATATATCAAACCACCCACAATTGATGAATATGGTACTATTTGCATTTGAGTACTCTCATTATCATCCCCGAGGGCATTGAGACTTAGAAAATTTATCACCTTTTAGAATAGGAGCCTTACCATGAGAACAAAAATGCATATTAAACCTACTTAAAACTCGATCAATGTAGCTTTTTTAAGGTAATCAAAGAACGTCTCTAGATCTCTCACAAAAAATCTAGAAGGCCAAAACATAAGAGGCCTCACCAATATCCTTTATATCAAAATGAGATAACAACACACGTTTTCTCTCACACAAAATCTCAATGTCAGTTGCGGCGAGTAATATACCATCAACATAAAGAACAATTAAGATACACTTACTCCCATTGACCCGTAAGTATATGCATTTATCAACAACATTTTTCTTGAAACTGAAAGAAGCGACCATCTCAACAAATTTTTGGTTCCATTGTCTCAATGTCTGCCTAAACCCATAAATAGACTTTTAAGCTTACACACCTTGTTTTCCTTTCCATCTACTTGAAAACCACCTGGTTGCATCATGTACACATCCTCAGATAAACATCCATTAAGAAAAGCTATCTTGACATCTATTTGATGCAACTCGAGATCAAAATGAGCCACAAGTGCCATAATAATCCGAAAGGAATCCTTGGTAGAAACTGACGGGAAAGTGTCCTTATAATCAATTCATTATCTTTAGTTAAAGCCCTTAACAACAAACCTAGCTTTCTACCCGACCTTCAAAATTATACTTTTTCTAGAAAACCCATTTGCAACCAATAGGTCAATAGCCATGATGTAGCTCAACCAAGTCCCATACACTATTTTGACACAGTCATGCATCTCATCATGCACAACATCCATCCAATATGAAGATTAAGGACTATCGATGGTCTCCTTAAAAGAGAATGGATCAAGGGACATGCCAACATCAAACTCATGCTCCTGCATATAGACAATATAATTATTAGAAATTGTTGGTCTGCAAATTCTTTGTGATCTCCTCAAAACAATATCATTAGCCCCCACATCCCACATCAATCATCAACCTCATTGTCAACAACAAGGTCTTAAACAACAGTGCTGGTTCCCTCTATTAATAGTGGTACAAGCACTGATGGAGAAATAACTTGAGTAGGTATAACAACACGCTCCTCCTTAAACACAACTTCATGTTGCTAGAGGCTGCCACAATCACTAACATTCTCGAAGAAAATGGCTCAATTAGATTTAGCACTTGTTTTGACCCCATTCATAAAAAAAATGCATTCTTAAGCAATGTTATGACATCAGTTTAGCCATATATTTTTCTATAAAATAATATTACATGAAAATTCAAAATTTTTTCTTGTTTTTTATCCATACATTTTTATCAATACACTATTCAAAAAAGCTTTTTTTTTTTTCTCTAAAATGGGGCTTAAACAAGAGCTTAATAACTTTAGTAACATTAGAAGTACAATAAAATCTATAGCCTCTTGACCCCAAACAATAGCCAACTGAAAGTTCTAGGAACGCGCTACTACACTTAGAAAGTTCACGGGAACGCTATACAACGTCAAATTCAAATTTTAAGCATTTACCAAGTGTACGTTCCAATTACCAATTCGATCTTACGTGCGGAATTAATCTAACTAAAGCAACAAGTCACTTTTGTTAGTTATCTAGATGATTAGACATACAATCCAATTTAATCCTATGTTGAATTACCGCATATTATACTAAATAACTGAAAGTAGTAAAAACAAAATCAACGCAAGAATTGTTGACGGACAAACCCAACACGGGAAAAACTCCGGGCACAAGCCAGTTACCTCCACTAACGATACTTCAGAGATTACAATGATTCGCCAATCAAAGAACCCATCAAGATCCACTGTAACAGCCTGACGATCTACTGCGTAGACTCTCTAGACTCCTAAGTCCACCTCCTGCAGCCCAATCTGCTGTCTCCTACAGTCTTCTGATCTTGTACTGAATATCCTCACAAGTGGAACGCCAAGAACCTCCTGTTCTTGTGCTTGTAACTGCACCTTGCACCACTCTCTCAATCCACCAAAGAGAGAGTTCCTTCCTTCAATCAGTTGAGGAAGCCAGGTGTTTGTCTTCAAGAATGTTTGATGTTTTCCCAAGAAATGGTTGCCGGATCACAAGAATTGCATAGATAAAATCTTCAATCAATATTGTCTTGGATCTCTTGAAGAAGATGTAGAAGAAGAATATTATCTTGGATCTTCAATTGATTTGCCTTGGATCTCTTCAAGAATGGAGTAGAAGATGTTTTTCAAGAGAGGCACAATGAGCAACCACGCCAAAATTCGTGTTAGGGCTTAGGTATTTATAGTATGGGCCGAGTAAAACACTTAAAAATGCGTACTAGGGTTTTTTTCTCATAGAACGGTCGCTCGAGCGAGGGTGGGGCGAAACTCTAGCGAGACCCATTCTGTTATTATCGCTCGAGCGAGGGTCGAGCGAAAGTCGAGTGACTGCTGAGTAGTTGTTAGTATTTTCATCATAACTTTCTCTTCTGATGTCAGATTGAGGTGATTCAAGTTTTTTTGAACAGATAACTCAAAGGGCTACAATTCTTCTAGAAATAGCCTTGTCCAAATTCCAACTTTTTCTATGTGTAAAATGTGTTCCAAGTGAAGACTGAAAATCCGAAACATAATTTGTGCGGCTCTTTGATATCTTTTAGACTTCCAATTGCATTCCGATGATCTTATGTGATCTTCTTGGATATCTTGGACTCCTTTAACGACTCAAACACTAATTTACCTCATCTATACAAAATTGCACCTCAAGTCCTTGACTTTTACAAGAATGTTCAATTGAGTCCCTGACTTTTACAAACATACGATTAAACCCATTTTGTTCACAGAATTGCCAATAACACATTTAGACCTAACACCAACAAAATATTTGTAATAGTCTTAGGATCAAGTTTCTTCTGCTAGGGATTATAAGGCTTAATTTCTGCTTTACAAACCCAAACACGAAGATGATGCAAATTAGGGCTTTTACCCGACCATAACTCATAAGGAGTTTTAGGAATTGACTTACTAGGTATTGATTCCGAATGTAGGCATCAATTTTTAAAGCCTCGCCACACAAAAAATCAGGCAAGGTGGAATGACTAACCATACATCACACCATGTCCACTAGAGTATGACTTCTCCTTATTGCAATACCATTCTGTTCAGGAGTTTCAGGCATTGTGTACTGAGCCTCGATATCACATGCCTCGAGAAATCTAGCAAAATGTCCAGGATTTCTACTAGTTTCATCATATCTCCCATAAAACTCACCTTCTCTATCTGATCTTACCGCTTTGATTTTCTTGTTTTTCTAGAGTTTCACAACAACCTTGAAAGCCTTAAAAGCTTCCAACGAGTCTGATTTTTCTCTAACGAGCTCAATATATCCATAGTGAGAATAATCATCAATAAAGATAATGAAGTACCTATAATATCCCAAAGCCACATGTAAAATGGGATCACAAACATGAGTATGAATTAAATCCAAAATTTCCACACTTCACTAATCTTTTGTTTATTTGGTTGTTACTGGAAGCTTCCCTTTGATACAAGCAACACAAGTTTCTAAATTAGAAAAACCCAAGTCAACGAGTATACCATCTTTAATCAACATTTCCATTCTTTTTTTAAAAATATGACCCAACCTTCAATGCCATAACATAGAAGATTTTCAATTGGATCTATTATGTTTAAAGCAACTACATCATTCACAATAGAGATACAAAAAATAGAATTTAAAATAGAAAACAAGTTAATTCTATACAAACCATCATATAAAGTAGTAGTACCAACCACAATAGAATCATAATAAATTGCAACATTTCCAGTTCAAAATGAAAACCATATCCACATTTGTTCAAAATAGAAATAGAGATAAGATTTCTTCAGATAAAAGGTATAAAAGCAGTATCAAACAAGTTCAAAACATGTTTAGAAGCCAACATAAGTCTGACTGTACCAATATGTTCAAATTTAACCTTTACCCCATTGCCTATATTTACTACTGACTTTATATCAAATTGTCTTCTACAGTTCTTTAATTCCTATAAAAGAATTTGTCGTAGAATGGTTGCACCAGTATCTAGCCACCAAGTATCAGAAGGCACATCGAGTAGATTAGACTCAAAACACACTAATAGCGAACGTGTACCTTTCTTGTCTAACCAAGCCAATCAACCTTTTGTCAGAAGTTATACTTGCTCTTGAAACCTTCTTTCTTATGCCCATCTGGAACACTCATAGTAGCTTGTTGGGGAGGTCTCTCAAATTATTTTATCTTATGGAAGTTGCTGCTTTTACCTTCGAAATTTTTTTTCTTCTCTTTATCAGCAGTTACTATTAAAGTAACGTAAAACTTGGCATTTTTCATCATCTCATCTTCTTGAGTTACAATAGTAGTCATTTTCTCAAGCTCCATTCTTCTTTCTGAGCATTATAAATAGTTTTGAGTACATCAAACTGAAATGACAAAGATTCAAGCAATTGCTATACAAGAAAACTATCTACTAACTCAATTTTCATTCCTTCTAGCTTGTTAAGAAATGAATAAGCTTCATAATGTGGTTTCTGACTTCGCTAACCTCATCATAGGTTGTAGTAGTAAGAAGTTTCATCAAAGTTCCCTTTTCTGGACTATCAAACTTAGTAAATTTCTTCCTAACAACCTCAAGATACTCTTTGTCATTATTTGTATCAGTTATGCTCTGCCAGATAGACTTGTCTATAATAAACTTCATGATCATAAGACAAGTCATATTGTAATGCACCATTGTGAATAAAAAGTCTTTTCGGTTGCATAACTTTCACTAGTGGGTTTGGTAGGTACATAAACCATCAAAGCCAAATCCAAATTCATGATAGCCAAATTAATGGTGAGAGACTCATTCCAATCCTCATAATTGGTTCCCACTAGACTCTTGATGGTAGAGAGAGAGAGAGAGAGAGAGAGAGAGAGCGCGAGCGAGCGAGCGATATTACCATGAGCTAAGGAAAATACAATAAAATTCATTAAGCATATGGAACAAGAATCATGCATCCATAAATGTATCCACTAGGCAATTTTATATCCATGCTAGAGTTTGATTCAAAAAATTCTCTTACACTAGGCTAGAGCCCAAGATACACGGAAGGCTCTTACTCATGGCAAAGCAAAATAATTAAATACAAGGACCTAAAATGACCAACCATCAAGAGGATGGAATTAGGTCCTCGAGTTCCGAACACTTAACCATCTGCTAACAAGGCAAATTCACTATTCCTATGGATCTTAGGGGCCGTTTGAGCCCCATTATTTGTAAATTATAATGAGATGAATGGTTTTTTTTTTTTAAAAATGAGTGGTTGAAATGTTTTTGATTTACGTGTAATATTATTTTATTGAAGATTGTGTGGTTAAAAGTAGGAGAGAGAGAAATTTAATTTAATGTAATGAGAAATAATGGGGCTCGAACGGGGGCTTAGAATAATATCATTAAGCGGAAGCATGGCCAATAATTTATCATGACTAGTCCTACGAGAGGTGGATACATAGCCACTCCAAATCACAAGAGTATCTTGAGGTTCTGGTAGTAAGAAGTTTCATCAAAGTTCTCTTTTCTGCCTTATCAAAGTTAGTAAATTTCTTCCCAATAGCCTCTAGATACTCTTTGGCATTATATGTATCACCAATGCTCTGCCTAACAGACTTGTCTATTGTACACTTCATGATCATGATATAAGTCCTATTGGAATGTACCCATTGCTCATAAAAAGTCTTTTCGATAGCAGAACTTGTGGGTTTGGTAGGTGCATCAACCTTAAAGCCAATCCAAATTCATGATAGCTAAATTAATAGTGAGAGACACATTCCAATCCTCATAATTAGTTCCTGTTAGACTCTCGAGAGTAGACAAAGCCGCATTGCCATAAGCTAAGGACAATACAATAAAATTTATTAAGCATATGGATCAAGAATCATACACCCATAAATGTATCCATGAGGAAATTTAATATCAGTTCTAGAGTCTTATTCAAAAAAATACTCTTACGTACTATGCTAGAGCCCAAGATACATGAAAGGCTCTTACGCATGACAAAGCAAAATAATTAAATAGAAAAATTTAAAATGCCTATTATCGAGAGGATAGAATTAGGCCATCAAGCGCCAAACGATTATCCATTATCTTCATCATCCTAAGCATCCTACCATTATATATGTGTGTGAGTGTGTTTTTGTGTGTGTGAAAAAGGGATTATCCATTTCTTTTCTCATATTAACAAGTATGAAGCAATATCACAAAATTCATAAACAAATAAAGGAGAGAAATTTTGCAATGTAAGATATCAGCCATAAAAATGAGAAGACAAGTTTGATACCAATTGTTATATTCAATAGATGTAATAATCTCCTCTTAAGTCATAGCATGTATTCAACAAAGTGGAGAGAAATCATACCTCCAATAGCCTGTCATTGATTTTTCATGAAATATTTAGGGTTTCTGCAAGAAAAAATTTCCTTCTATCGAAATAAATAACCTCAGCTCCCTTTTTCCTTTTTGTTGTGTCCCGAGGAAGGGGTGGAGGGCAAAGATAAATTAAATTCGATGGGCTACTTTTATTTTAAGTGGGGTGAGGGTAGGGGCCTCCATATGTGTGTTAAAATGGCCCATCCCATTATGGACCCAATGACAAAATGTCACTGCTAGTCCACTTAATAGAAATAAATACAACATCCTAATCAATTTGCAATTGTTGATTTCGTTAATCTTTGATATATTTGTTCATGATTGACTGAATTTTGTTTGAGATCTCATTTTGATATGTTTCTACTGTTTAACGAGATAAAAAAGATCAAATAAGATATCTTAAGGTATCATTTATCTGATTTTTTTACATAATGTGTATCTAGAATAAAATGTTACAGGTGTATGGTTGAAAACATATTAAAATGCCGAGTGATGCTTGGTTACCAGGGCCACATGGGCCCTAGTATTACACGGGCACCGATGCCCTATAGGTGGGTAATACCCAAGGGCGGACCCAAAATTATTTTTCAGTGGTGGTGAGACGGAAAATTGACTAAAATAAATTGTGAAAAAACCAAAAAAAAAAAAAAAAAAAAATTTAAAAAAATTAAAAAAAATGTCACTGCTAGTCCACTTAATAGAAATAAATACAACATCCTAATCAATTTGCAATTGTTGATTTCGTTAATCTTTGATATATTTGTTCATGATTGACTGAATTTTGTTTGAGATCTCATTTTGATATGTTTCTACTGTTTAACGAGATAAAAAAGATCAAATAAGATATCTTAAGGTATCATTTATCTGATTTTTTTACATAATGTGTATCTAGAATAAAATGTTACAGGTGTATGGTTGAAAACATATTAAAATGCCGAGTGATGCTTGGTTACCAGGGCCACATGGGCCCTAGTATTACACGGGCACCGATGCCCTATAGGTGGGTAATACCCAAGGGCGGACCCAAAATTATTTTTCAGTGGTGGTGAGACGGAAAATTGACTAAAATAAATTGTGAAAAAACCAAAAAAAAAAAAAAAAAAAATTCTAAAAATTTAAATTTAACAAGGTCGAATTGAAGGTTCTAGATATTCAGTGGGGGCGGCCGGCCCCACTCGTCCCTTAGTGGGTCCATCCCCGGTAATACCAGGGCCACATCCTAAAATGTCAAGAGAATATAACAAGCTATAAAATTAAAAATCTGTCATTTTCATTAGTGTAATATTTGACTACGAATGAGGGAATATCTGTAAGCACAACAATGTTCTGAATTTTTAATAAGAATCTGAACATATGTGCAGATGTTCATGGGCATGTAGTATTATTTAATGATTGCCAATTTTCTCCGTAGCCTTTCAATCCCTTTTTTAACTATGGAGTGATAAGGTTAAAAAATCTTCAGATGACAACTTTCAACAACCTCCGGTGTCATTTTACTTATATATTTTGTTTATTCTCCAGCACTTGAACAAATTTAGCCAGAAAATCTTAAACTTAGTTTTCAAGATCCAGATGAAATTGGCAAGGTTGCTTCTCCTTTTAGTTGCTTACTGGAAAAATATTTTTCTCCTTTGTTTGGTTTTAGGCTTTCTTCATTTGACAAATGCTACAGATGGTGCAAATGAGACAGACCGAGCAGCGCTGCTTGCTTTCAAGGACCGGATAACTGACGATCCTTTTGAGGTGTTGAGCTCATGGAATGATTCTGTACATTTCTGCCTGTGGCGGGGTGTGATATGCAGCGCCAGACACCAACGAGTCACTACCTTAAACCTGCAACACCAGAAACTATGGGGGTCTATGTCGCCCTACATTGGAAATTTGAGCTATCTTCACCAACTGGTTCTTGATAACAATAGTTTCACTGGAGAAATTCCTCAAGAACTCGGAGGCTTAAAGAGATTAAGAATTTTGTGGTTGAGGAACAATTCACTTGACGGTGAGATTCCAACCAGCCTTTCTAATTGCTCCAGTCTCGTGGAAATCCAGCTGTCTCGAAACCGTCTAGTAGGAAAGATTCCTAGGGAGTTCAGCTCTCTCTCGAACCTTAGGCTGATCCGTGCTGCATTAAACAACCTCACAGGCAGCATACCTCCTTCTTTTGGGAACTTATCGTCTCTTCAGATTCTTGGGTTTGCTTCCAACAGTCTCACTGGGAGCATTCCAAATGAGCTAGGACAGCTGAAAAGGCTAGAATATATTGGAATAAGTGAAAACAAATTGTCTGGTACCTTCCCCCAAACAATATTCAATCTCTCTGTGCTTACAACTATTTTTGCACCTCTGAACCAAATTCAAGGGACACTTCCATCTTATCTAGGCTTTACTCTTCCAAACCTATATTATTTTGCCATTGCGGATAACCAGTTTACAGGAACAATTCCCCTTTCGATGTCCAATATGTCAAATCTTCAGTCTCTTTTCATTGGAGGCAACAAATTTACAGGCAGCGTTCCTAATTTGGCAGAGTTGCATAAACTTAATCGTCTAGATATCTCTGGCAATCACCTGGGAAGTGGCGACTCCAATGATCTAAGCTTCATCTCCACTTTGACAAATGCCTCTAATTTGGAAGAATTGGATCTATATGATAACAACTTTGGAGGGGAATTACCTGAATCTTTTGGAAATCTCTCAACAAAGCTCACAGGGCTGTTGGTAAGTGACAATCAACTGTCAGGAAGAATTCCAAATTGGATAGGAAATTTCGTCAACTTGATCGATATTGATATGAGGGGCAACCAATTCACGGGCATAATCCCCATTGAGGTTGGAAAGCTACGAAGTATACGGATTTTGGACCTTTCACACAACCATTTATCAGGGAACACTCCTACCTTCTTAGGAAATTTAAGTCTGCTAACTAAGCTCCACCTGGATGACAACAAATTTTATGGTGAGATCCATCTACTCTGGGACTGTGCCAAACATTGCAAGCACTAAATTTATCCCAAAACAAACTTAGTGGCATAATTCCTCCGCAAGTTTTTGATCTACCTTCTTTAGTGCTATATTTAGACTTATCAAACAACCAATTAGTTGGTTCCCTTCCTACTGAAGTTGGAACATTGGAAAATTTAAATGAGTTGGTTGTTTCGAGGAATAATTTATCTGATGAGATCCCTAGTTCCGTCGGTCGTTGTGAAAGTTTGGAAAAACTTTACATGGAAAAGAACTTCTTTTATGGAAGCATTCCTTCATCCTTTAGTTCTTTGAGAGGTCTAAGATATCTTGATATTTCTCAGAACAATCTATCAGGCCAAATTCCAGAATATTTGGGAAGCTTTGATCTGCAGTTTCTGAATCTTTCTTTTAACGATCTTCAGGGTGTATTACCAGAAGAAGGCATATTTAAGAATGCAAATAAATTTTCTGTGACTGGTAATCCAAAGCTTTGTGGGGGTACACCAGACCTAAAGGTTCCTCGATGCACCACGAAACATTCCACAAAGTTTATCTCAACCTTAACCTTTACATTAATGGTTTCCATAGTTTCTGCTCTTTTGGGGTCGAGCTTGTTGGTGGGTTTAGTGTTCCTTTACTGGTCTAAGACAAGTAAGGTAAATTTTGGCGACTCCTCGAGAGGCTCTTTCTTCAAAGTTTCCTATCACAGCCTCTATCGAGCAACTGATGGTTTCTCTTCAGCGAATTTGATTGGTGTAGGAAGCTTTTCATCTGTGTACAAAGGAATTCTTGAATGTACTGAAACCATTGTTGCTGTGAAGGTATTTAATCTTTTGCAACGTGGAGCTTCCAAGAGTTTCATGGTGGAATGTGAAGCCCTGAGGAATGTTAAACATCGGAATCTTGTCAAGGTCCTAAGTGCTTGTTCAGGTATTGACAATAAAGGGGATGATTTCAGGGCTCTGATCTATGAATTCATGGATAATGATTGTCTGGAGAAATGGTTACACTCAGACAATGAACTATCTATCCAGAAGTTCCACAAGTTAAACCTTCTGCAGAGGATAAACATAGCTATTGACATTGCTTCAGCGCTAGACTATCTTCACAATCAGTGTCATAATCCCATAATTCACCGTGATCTCAAGCCAAGCAATGTTCTGTTGGATAGTGAAATGGTTGGTCATGTAGCAGACTTTGGTATAGCAAAATTCCTCCCAACAGAAAATATTTCAGGGAATCAATCTAGCTCTACTGCTGTGAAAGGAACCGTTGGTTACACAGCTCCAGGTATGTATGGTTTTTAGCAGTATAGATCTATGGTCTTCCACTGCAATTCATCCCTCACTTTCCTCCATCCATCCAAAGTCAAAAGATAAAACGACTATTATGACGAGAAGATATTCATATTATTGATGACTATGTTTCGTATGTTGTGGTACAAGTCATTAGCTATTATGTTGCTTGGTATAGTAGTTATCAATAGAAGAGTCTGCTAGAAGCAGTAGCCGGCTTTTTTTTTCCTTTGTTTTTTTCATTTCTGTTATTTAAATACGGGACAGAAATAAAAATAAAACGGACTTAGGAGAGGAAACACAACTTGACCTCAGAAAATGAGTTAGATGGCTTGCATAACACAGCTTATAAGATTGTCATCTTTTTAGTTCACTTATGAGAAAATTGTAGTCAGGATGACCAGTAAGATTTTCAGGACTGAGGACAGGTTTTTGGGGTTAGCTTACCCTTGGGGGATTGCAACCCTTTTTCCCAGCCGTTGTAACGCGTGTCTCGCATAATCTTCTATCTGTAATTGTTACGTTATGAATAAAGCACTAACCTATCCCAAGATAATATATGCATCAATCTACAGAATAGTGTACAGAAGGGGTGCATAAAATTGAACAGTCGCCTCTTCTCTTTATATTATTGTCTGATCTTCCGCGATTAGAATTAGGGGAACTATTCTTTCTTCTATAAGATTTTTCTGTTACCACTTCAGTATTATGCATCTCCTTATAAGAAATCCTTGCTACATTGCCATGAAATTTTACCATCTTGGTTAACAGAATGCCACATGGCAGTCTATCATTGGCTGGTTTAAAAAAAATAAAAAATTTCCATCAATCAGTAACTGTCACCAATGCATCTGTCATCCAAGGTGGTAAATTCATCTGGCAAGAAAGCATTATTCAAGAATTCATGCAAACAAAATCATGAGATCAGAATAACTGCAGAGAGTAGTACCATTTCACTAGATCTCCTGCTTGAAGAGGATTTAAGTTCTTTTACATGCTTAAACTCCACTTCCAGTGGCGGATCCAAGAAAAAATTCAACACGGGTTAATACGTATAAATAAAAATATTGCACATAAAAAAATAATTTACTTAATTTTTTTTTTTTAATGGACATTTGGGCCGAAGGGACGGGATACCCCCATGTCCACTTCTCTTGTGCAATTTAAGCAAAACGTTACGTCTTGCAGAGTATGGATTAGGAAGTCAGCCATCACCATCAGGTGATGTTTACAGCTTTGGAATCCTCCTCCTGGAGATGTTTACTGGAAAGCAGCCTACCAATGACTTGTTTAAAGATGGTCTTCACCTTCATAATTTTGTCAAGGCATCTCTGCCGGATTGTGTAGTAGATATCATGGATCCGGCACTTGTTGAAGAAAGCAAAATAACAAATATTACAAATGGAAATGAACAAAATCAAAGGATCCACGAAATGAAGGAGTGCCTGGTTTCTGTATTTGAAATCGGACTGATGTGTTCTGTGGCTATGGCAAGAGAAAGAATGCATATCAGCGATGTTGTAAGCGAGCTACACTACATCAAACATGTTATCTTGGAATTGGAATCCACAGAGCCAAATTTATAAAGAAAGCAAACTGAGAGTATATTTTATTAACAGGAAACATGGGTTATTAGATTACTACTTTATGTCTCTTCTTTTCTGAAGTAGACTTGTATCTGCTTGTAAATATAGTGGGAAAATGCTAGCTTGTCCTCTTTAGAAAATGTCAGTCTCTTGTGTTTATGTTTAATATGCAATTTTAAACAATATAATAAATATGATTTTAGTTTATATATATTTATTATGTTGTCTAATGCTTTTCATTCATGCTACCAAGTATGTAGGGATGCAGAAGCTAAAATATTTAATAAATCTAAATATTATTGAAGAATATTCGATTGAGTGCAAGAGTAGACATGACTGATTCCTTTTTAATCTATTTCCTCACTTCACTCATGAGAGATTCAACACAATAAGTTATAAACTTATCCACTTATACAGGCATTCATGGACTATTCTAAATTTGCAAGACTTTCTGTTATCTAAGATCACACATTTTCTTTCCAAAGCATTTTTTTCATCTTCCCAAGCCAAGACAAATTTCACACTGGTCAAGATTTCATGTTCCTTAGTGGTTTTTACTGTGGTAGTCTTAAACATATTCAATGTCTTTAAGTATTGCAAGTTAGTATGGGACTTTTTTAAGTTTTTACATCCACTTAATCTGTAATCTTTCATTGCTTGAATTTTTTCTAACTTGCCAATCGTGATTGATTTTGTCAGAATGTTGGTTGATTGATTATTGTTGTTAATGACCTCCATGTAAATTTTGCCTTATTTAACAAAACTAAATTCAAGGAGTAGCTGCAGTCGCAGTTTCAAATCATTAATTCTTGCAAATTTTATCCAAGCTTTTGATCTGTAGCAACGCTAATTCCAAATCTTTCAAACTTGTGCAGTATAAGGACCTTTGCACAATTTTCGTCCAAAGATCTATTAATTAACAAAAGTCAAGTATCCACCTTAGCCCTTGTTCGGGCTCCATTTTTCAAACCTCATTTTCATCCACACTGTAGACATAAAAAATAAAAAAAATGGATTGGGTCGATTTAAATAATTAGCCCAATTAAATTGAAATCTACTAAGGTCTATAAAACCCAAAGAACCATCTCACATTTTAAATAAATAAATATTTAATTATTCCTTTTAATTAAATATAATTGAGTGATTATCAAAAGTAGCACGAATTTTTCCCTATAAATAGGATCAATGGTCTATAAGGGAGGAAAGGAAAAAAGCAAGGAAGAAGTGAAAGCTGAGAAGACAATCACGAGGTGCTGAATAAATTCCAAAGCCGAAGGAAAGGAAGAAATCCTGTCAAACCTAAATCCGATGAACCTCAAGAAGATCAAAACCTTCTTCGAATCAAATGGGTGCAAACCAAGTCCAAAAAGATCAAAGTTTTCTTCAAATCCAATCAAATTCAAGTACAAGTCCAAGCCTCAAAACTCAATTGCCGGACAAGTCAAGTATTAACAAATCAAAATTTCAACAAAATTCTCAAAAACTAGGATTAAGCCGCATGGCCTCCCATCTTCAAATATTCAGAACATTAATAAGATGATTTTTACAATTTTGCAATTACAAGAAGGTAAATATCACTTTATTTATCAAAAATACAATTTTGTAACGATTTTTGTATTTTAATACACGAAATTCGTCGTACAAATTTCTTAGCACGCCTAGTAGGACCTTCTTGTCCTTTAATCTTTTGATCTCAGAATCGTTAAGTTTCAACCACTACATCAGCAATAGCAAGCGAAAATGTGAAAACAAACTATGAGTCATCTTGGAGAGATACTGGTTGAACTCTTCCATGCGACCAAGGCTCAAACAAAAACTAGGAAAACTCGATTGGTCCCACCATTGAAGAAATTCTCCAACAAAGGCAAAATGAAAATTGCCTTTAAAAAGCCAAACTCTCATTCAATTGAAAAGACCATGAGTTCGGCGAAAAGCTCTCATCTAGGCTCCATCTCCAGTGGTAGATCCTTGTCTGGATCTTCTCATGCCACTTCTCAGCAAAAGTGGGAGATGATACTTCATCTGAAGAATTATTTGAGCCAGTGATGATCACAGAAGTGACATCGCTCTTAGATGACTGAATTCAACAAATGACTTTAGCCATTGAAAAATTAACAAAGTCACTAGAAGACAAAGATGCACAGATTGTTATGCTCATGCACAGGCCAGAGTTGTAAAATCCACTGGTTAAAGAAGATCACGAAAATTCGGGATTTCCAAGGCTAAAGAGCTAGAAGTCCAAAAGTGCTAACAGAAGCAAGATATATATGATCAGACAGTTGTTCAAAATATATTGTGTGACGCCACTCAACTCTTTCTTGCCTCTCTATCCGTTCAACAACTTCAATATATGATTACGGATACCATTCGTGCACAGTATGGTGGTTTATTGCAATCTTCATTAGTATATGCCAAGCCCTATAGTCGTTGGATCGACAAAATGAAGATGTCACTTGGTTACCAACCTCCGAAATTTCAATGTTTTGATGGAAAGGAGAATCCAAAACAACATGTTGCTCATCTTATTAAGACGTGTAATAATGCAGACACTTACAATGACATCATAGTGAAGCAGTTCATACACTTCCTAAAAGGTGCCACATTTGAATGGTACATGGACTTACCGCTGGGTCAATTGATAGTTAGGATCAACACGAGCGGGAAATCCTAACACGCTTCTATAGCACTCGGCAAACTGTTAGCCTTCTAGAAGTTGCTCGAGTGAAGCAAAGCAAAGAAGAGCCTGTTGTAGAGTACATCGAACGCTGGAGGAATGTCGTGCTTAATTGCAAAGAACAAATAAGCTAAGCATGTTCCGTCGACATATGTGCGCAAGGTATGCATTGGAGATTACTCTATAATCTCCAATCAAATATGCCTCGCTCATTCGAAGAATTAGCGACATGTGCTCATGAACTGGATAGCCAAATTGTAAGACATGAGAGTTACTTACCAAGTGATCAACGTGACAAAAAAGAATCTAAGAAAGAAATAAAAAAGGACGTCAAGCCAAGTAAATCCAAAGAAGTTATGACGATTTTCTACTGTTCTTGCAAAGACAGCTTTTCAGGGGTCAAGCTCGAATCCAAAACCAAAGCCTAAGTTTAGATCTAACAAAGGACAAGTCCAAAGCAGATATCATATGACTCTAAAAGGACTTGAAGCAAAGGAGTATCCATTCTCAGATTCTGAAGTTTCTCGAATTCTGGATTAGCTTTTTGAATAGGAGATAATCAAACTTTTAGTGCTAAAAAGACTTGAGGAAATTGGTAAGGTCGATCATTCTAAATATTGTAAATTTCACAGAATCATTAGCCACCTATGTCTTGAAAGATCTTATTGTTCGCTTTGACAAAGAAAATAAGATCAAACTTGAAATTGAAGAGAATCCAACAGTTGTCTGCTCGATGGTTTCATTTGGATAATTTGATCCAATTTCCATTGTAGGGAAGAAACAAACATTTTCTAATATACACGACGCTTGTAAATTCTAAGTTAAGGGGTTTAGACCTCAACTTCCAGAAGGAGCCATCCCAGTGGAGTGCGAGGTAGACAGAGAAATCACTATCAATTATGTCTATTCGGGGATGGATAGACCAAGCGCATCCAATCGTCCAACCTTTTATGAAATTATGACAGGTGACTTGGAAGTTTAGGATTCTGACTTAGAGTCTAAGATGAGATCGGTGACGACTGGTCTACCTTCATAAGCTCTGAAAGTGGCACCGATGAAAGGTGTACTTAGGCTTGGCAAGAAAGGAAAGCTACGACCCTGCTATATCGGACCTTTCGAGATACTTGATAGGGTCGAAAATGTAGCCTATCGGTTAGCTCTCCCACCTGGGTTATCGGCAGTGCACAACGTGTTCCATGTATCAATGATCAAGAAATACGTGCATGATCCTAATCATGTAGTGAACTATCAGTCCATGGAAGTACAAAAGGACTTATCCAATGAAGAGGTACCAATTATGATATTGGATCGAAAGGTGCATAAACTAAGGAACGAAGAAATTCAATTGGTCAAAATACAATGGAATAATCATGAAATAGAAGAGGCCACTTGGGAAGGGGAAGAAGAAGCCAAAAACAAGTATCCAACACTATTCGTCCAATCAGAAGGTAAATTTCATGGATGAAATTTTAATTAAGCTGTAGGGGATGTAGAACCCCAAATAATTTTAAGCACCTTAGTGGCACTAAGACATGAATATTGGATGGCTAAAGTATACTTCAGAATTTTAGTCTCATTTGAGACCCATTCATGACATAGAAAACATTCGACTCGAAAAATGATATCCAAAGGAAATTTGTAGCTCTTTGAGTTAGCTTTCCAACGCACTTTGAATTACCTCAATTAGATATCGTGAGAAGAAGTTATGATAGAAATACTAAAGGCTGTACAGTATCAACCGAAGTACATAGAATATGAAAAATCAAATTTCTACACGATTTTCTAGCACCTTCTTAAACTTATAACTCCCACATAAATGGCACCCATATTAATGAGTATTAGGCCCTTCACTTGCCCTTAAGTTGTGAGATTTTTACCTATAAATAGGCCTCAATGCATACACATTTTTCACACCAAGACAAAAGCTTTTAAGCATAAAAGAGAGAGTTTTCAAGTCTAGAAAAAAGAGAAGGGAGAGGAAGGAAAATTAGTTTTTCCTAGAAGTTTTGGTGCTATCAAGAAGTGTTTTCCAAATATCAATTCTCAACGGAATGTTTTTTTTAAACATCAAGGAGTGCATTTTTCAACAAGGTTCAAAGCATCAATCAAGGTAGGTAGAGGTGCAAAGTGTTAATTCGTGTTAAGTTATAAGTTTCTAGCAAATGAAGATTTATGTTAATGTTTGCATGTCTAATGGTACCTCCGGTACGGCATACACCTCCATATCTAATGGTACCTCCGGGTACGTCATGTACTTCCGATCGAGGCGTCGTGTTAAGTCATGACTCTACGTGTTTGGGATTCTACCAAAAATCCTACTATGAAAAGGTTTCTAAAGTTACAGCTTTGAAATATATAGTTTGATCACGAATGCACCAATGATATCTATTGAGTTTTTTTAACTTACGGGTTTAACCCCTTCTCTACATATTGATATGATTCTACCTTGGGCCTGGATGATGGAAAAGA
The DNA here is from genome assembly GCF_002742605.1 of Olea europaea var. sylvestris. Lineage (NCBI taxonomy): Eukaryota > Viridiplantae > Streptophyta > Magnoliopsida > Lamiales > Oleaceae > Olea > Olea europaea. The sequence goes on along the minus strand of NC_036249.1, from coordinate 10,405,818 downwards.
TGGAGAGTGGTGCAACGAGCCCATGGAAAACCCGATGAACAAGTTATTTATTTTTGTGAACGTTTTCAATGTCATTTCTTTAAAGTATTTGAATAACGCTGAACGCGAGAACAAGTTGTGAATAACGCTGAACGCTGAACGCTGAATAACGCTGAACGCGAGAACGTTCCATTATTTTTTTATTCAGTGTTTTATTTAAAGTATTCGAAAGGTTGTTGTTAAAATTATCATTGTAAAAATTAAGTTTCCGCTAAAACATATTCTCCTATGACTAAACCACCGGTTAGTTAAGTAAAGTAAGTAGCGTTCCGGTCCCCAAAGGGTCAGGGCGTTACATTATACGCCTCAAGAATGAAAGGTGAATTTCCTCGGCGATAAGAAACAAATCCAGATCGAATACTCATCACGAATTCTAAAGTATCTACAGACCTCGGTCATTCACACGTACATCAGAATGAGACGATGAGGGAAATGGATTCCAACAAAAGTCATTGACATCCATAGTTCCACGGATAAGGTCTCAACAATCAACCACATTTTTCTCCCAAGACTGGAAAGCATTCAGAGTGTTAGCATATCTTCGGATTGTAGGACGAGAATAACTTTTGTCCACATGAGCATAAACACTGTAGACAAATAAGTTGCAACCTAAATATAAAGGAAATGTCCAGGAAATGAATATGAAATCGAGCCAAGTCTAGGTCTGATTGATGGTTTGACATTCATGCAAGTCCTCTATAAATACTCAATAATATGGGCTTAACTAAGCTGTAAGTATACCCACCTGCCATCGTAGAAGATGCTTTAAGTCCAAACTCTCGTACGTTCATCCCCAGATGGAAGGTTGAAGCGACAGAGACACAAAGAAAGATAAGTTGCTATCTCTAATTCCTCTTCTTCTTCCATAAACCACAATGCTGGCAAATGGCTCCAATGTCGTCGATCTCTACGAGTAATGTCCCTCGGCCTATCAACCACCACTGGCTTTCGTATTTCCTTCGATGCTCTTTGATGACGCCTCTTGAATGGATTTAAATTCATAGCATTCTTATACTTTTTGTGTTGTCGAGGATTCTGGGCACAACAATTCTCTTGAAACCAAAAATCAATCCAATTTTCATGAGTAGCCCAATCAGATTCATTAGCATTGGTGATCAATGCGAAAATATTAAAGAGGTACAGACAAGACTTGGGAAGGTGATCTATCAACTCTAAAAGGCTTGAGACTACTTCCTCATAGTAATGACCCATGATCAAAAGTCCACTTATCTTGCGGATATCCCAAAGAGAAATGCCAATTTCACCATTGACAGTCACAAAGGTCAACATTTCTAGACACCAAACCTCACAAAGAGATCTATAGATAGAGTTTGGACGATGATAATCTTTTGTAGCAGAATCGACTTTAAAAGCTAAATCACGAAGATTCCTTTTCAATAGAAGTTTTTAGACATATAAAGACCACTTCCAAAATTTTGGAAGAAAAGAAATCTCTCCCCGATCGGCAACTGCACTTCCCAATTGTATTTCTTTGTTGTCAATCTTCTCACAAATTATGGCCTTTGGGATACACTCCATGCTCTAGAAATGATGAGGCAAAAGACATAGAAATAGAAGATGTCTGTAGGGAGGTTGGACTTGCCAGTATTCAAACTTTCATTGCACTCACTAATGGTAGACATATACAACTCAACAATAGCCCTAGGAGGTCAGGAGAAAGATTCGTTCTTAGCTTATGGATGCTAAATTTAAGTTCACCTCATAGACCAGGCTGGGTATATTCTTCACATCAGTATCTTTAAAACACAAGTAACTTTTGCCTTGATTTTTTAGCTCAACAATTTCGTTTATATTAGAGTACACTTTATCGTTAGAACTTGTTTCAGCCATGCCTACAAAAAAATTAGCAAAAAAAAGGGCTGTAAATCTTTTAAATTCGTTTAGCGTCTAAAATTACAAGCCTCCAAATTATGTAAATGGCCTCGACACAAAGTGCCTTGGACAATCGAAGAAATGGGTCTTTGGTCCTCAACACAAAGTGCCTTAGACTGTTGAAGGAATATGTCCTTAGTCCTCAAAACAAAATGCCTTGGACGATCGAAGGAGTCGATCCTTGGTCCTCAACACAAAGTGCCTTGGACGATCGAAGAAGCCGATCATTGGTCCTGAACACAAGATGCCTTGGAGGGTCGAAGGACTCGGTCCTTGATCCTCAATGCCAAGTGCCCTGAATGGTCGAAGGAGCCGGCTCTTGGTCATCAATACAAAGTGTCTTGGATGGTTGAAGGAGCCAGTCTTTGGTCCTCAATACAAAATACCTTGGACAATCAAAGGAGCATGTCATTAGTTCTTAACACAAAGTGTCTTGGACGGTCAAAGGAACAACTCCTTGGTCCCCAACAAAAAGTGTATGGGATAGCGAAATGTGGTAGTCTTTGGTCCTCAATGTGCGGGAAAAGACTTGCAATTTTGAGCATATATTTCTTGAACTCATAAAATAATTACGGCAAAAAATTTAACTTCTACACGAAGAAAATCTCAAACCTCAGAATCCTTGATGCACTCCAAAAAGTTGAATCCCTGAAAAAAAAAATGAAGAATGTTAGTTTTAATTTTGTTAAAACAACAATACTAGAAAAATGATAACAATAATCAATGAAAAAAGGGCTCAAAATAAAGAAATAAAAGAAAAGAAAGGAAACAAAACAAAAGATAAAAAATGGTTACGTGTAAAAAAAGAAGAAAAATGGTCACCAAAGATAGCAAAAACCAAGAATTATATATATATAAAAAAGGTCCAACATAGAAACCCCCAACAAAAAAGATGAAAAAAGTTTAAACCAATTTGCAAAACCAAACAATTTGTCTTGGTTTACTTCCGAGTGGCGGAATGAAAGTTCTTATTTTGATTTCTTTTTAGTTTTCATCACATCGATGGAACCAACAATAAAAAAAATGAAAAAAGAGAGTGAGAGAGAGAAAAGAAAACTAAAGAGATGGAAAGAAAAAAAAATAGAAAAAAAATTCTTTGCCTTTGTTTGCAAGATTTAACCAGGTTGTTTCCAAATCTCATAATGCATTATATAAATAGGTAAGTCTAGGACTTCACTCAAGCCCAATTTACTATAAAACATAAAAGCCAAATTTACTATTTAGACAAGTTCGTCATAATATTTATTGATGACATACTTATGTACTCAAAAGATAAGAACCAACATGAGGAACAACTCCGAGTAGTACTCAAAACTTTGAGGAAGGAAAAACTATATGCCAAATTCAAGAAGTGTGAATTTTGATTTGATCGCGCAGGTTTTCTTAGTCATGTGGTTACAGCCCAAGAAATTGAAGTAGACCCTGCTTGGGTGAAGTCCGCAGTTTCTTGGGATTGGTTGGCTAATACAGAAGATTCATTGAAGGCTTCTAAAAGATAGAAGGGCCGGATGACTCAGTTGATAAGAAAGGATGTGAAGTTTCAGTGGACAGAAAAATGTGAAAAATATTTTCAAGAACCCAAGTAGAGACTAGTTTCAGCTCCTGTATTAACGATACCGAAGGTTTGGATCGATTTGTAATTTACAGCGATACCTCAAGGCAGGGTTGGGTTGTGTACTGATGTAGTATGGAAAAATGGTTGCTTATGCCTCGGGACAGTTGAAGCAATATGAACAGAACTATCCAATGCGCGACTTGGAGCTTGCAGTTTACACCTTAAAGATATGACATTATTATCTCTATGGTGGAAAGTGTGAAATCTATACAGACTATAAGAGTTTCAAGTACTTTTTCACACAGAATGAACTGAATATGAGGCAGAGGAGATGGTTAGAGCTAGTGAAAGATTATGACCGTACAATTCATTATCATCCGAGTAAGGCCAATGTAGTCGCAGATGCCTTAAGTAGGAAGACAAGATCGTAGTTAGCAGTTTTACCCACAGTGTAGGAAAACTTGATAAGGGACTGAGATAATGAGATTGGAAGTTATCACGCCATCGACTCAGACTAAAGCGAGAATAAGAGCGTTCATGATTTAACCTATACTTCGGGATAAAATCAATGAGGCACAGGATAATGATCCATTTTTACAGAAGATAAAGGTCGAGTTTGGTACAAATAAACGTATAGGGTTCGAAGTATCTGCAGATAACACGTTGACTTTGAAAGAAATATTGTGTGTACCTAAGGATGAAAGTATAAGAAATGACATATTGGAAGATGCTCACTCTACCCCTTATTTTGTACATCCAGGTGGTACGAAAATGTATCGAGATCCTCGTAATATATTTTGGTGGAGAAACATGAAGAGGGGAATTGGTTTGTTCGTGGAGAAATGTATTGTTTGTCAGCAGGTTAAGGCAAAACCTCAAAGGCCGTTAGGACTGCTGAAACCATTAAATTTTCTAGAATGGAAATGGGACACATAACGATGGACTTTGTTGTAGGCCTTCCGAGGTCAGCAAAAAGTTACAATACTATTTGGGTGTGATTGATGACTGACGAAGTCAGCCCATTTTCAGCCAATCAAAATAAATTTCAACATGGAATAGCTCACACAGTTATACATCAAAGAGATAGTTAGATTGCATGAAGTTCCAATCACCATTGTTTTATATCTAAATTTTGGAAAAGTTTGCAGGTAGCCATGGAGACGAAACTAAAGTATAGTACTGCTCATCATCCTTATAAGGATAGATAATAAAAAAGAATCATTCAAACTCTGGAAGATATGTTGAGGGCATGTATTTTGGATCATGGCGGTAATTGAGAGACACACCTGCTTTTAGTAGAGTTTGCTTACAACAATAGTTTTCAGGCCACCATAGGCATGCACCCATATAAAGCTCTTTATGGTAGGAAGTGCAAATCCCCTATCCATTAGGACAAGGTCAAAGAGAATAGAATTTTGGGTTCAGAAATAATTAAATGAACAGTCGAGGGAGTTGATAAGATTGGAGCAAGAACAGAGGCAGCGCAAGACCGACAGAAGAGTTATGCTGAGATAGAAGAAATGATTTAGAATTTCAAGTGGGCGACAAGGTTTTTCTAAAGATAACAACAATGAAGGGTGTATTGAGATTTGGAAAGAAAGGAAAGTTGAGACCACGATTTATTGGACCTTTCGAAATTCTTGAAAGGACTGGTAGTTTGGCTTACAGACTTGCCTTACCATTAAACTAGCAGCAATGCATAATATGTTCCATGTTTCGATGCTCAGAAAATATGTCCATGATCCCAATCATGTGATAAGTTACCAAACTTTGGAGGTACAAAAAGAGATATCATATGCAGAAATCTCGACGATGATTTTGAATAGAAAAAGTACATCAACTCCGAAATAGAGATGTTGCCCTAGTTAAAGTGTAATGACGAAATCATGGACAAAACGAGTCAACATAGGAGAAGGAAGATGAGCTTAAAACCAAGTATCCAAAATTATTCAATTAGCCAAGGTAATTTTCGAGGACGAAAATATTTAAGGAGGGGAGATTGTAAAGTCCCAAAAATTCGCATATACTAGAATTTATTTACTTTTATACTATTTTTTTGAATTTGGAAAGTTAGGGGACTAAAATGATAAATATAATAAATTCAATTTTCATTGGGTCAAATATTTAAATATTGATAGAATAATGATAAATATATCAATATTGTACTCGTTGGATAGCTTGTAATTAATTATGTATATTAAACTCAGGAAAAAATCGATTCAGATAAATTAGCTCCAAGATATGTCAGTTTAAAGAAGTTGATGAAAATTAGTTTTGCAATTTAATTGAAACTTTGGATGAAAATATACCCCGACATGTGTCATGTGTACGAAGTGTTTCATTTTGATTTTAAATTTGTTGGAGGCTTAGCACGTGTATGTTAAATGATAGATAGGTAGTTTTATTTTAAAATGATTTATTTGCCTTGATTTTTGGAATATGATAGGGATGGGTTGCCACATGTTGATTAGATAAGGAAGAAGTAATTGTTGATTTGTGTAGAATATTAGGATTGAAACTCTTTATGGGAAAAACACGACTTTTTTGACGGACTTTTAGGTCTACTAAAATTCAACATTCTCTTTCACATTTAAATACCATACAAAAGTTTTATTATTTATCCTAGAAAATTTTAGATACTCATATACGGTGGTAACAGCAACACATACCAAAATAAGTTTGGAACGTTAATTTGGATTTTGTCTTTCAAAAACTGATTTATCTCACGAGGTAGGATATCGAGGTGCAATATATTCTATCCCATGTAATAATTTTTTCATGTTGATGAATTATTGTACTCATGAAAGCTAAAACACAATATGATATGACATGAATGATGTTGCCATTCCGATACAAATGATATGATATGATATGAGCTCTTATCGATTTCTAAAGATATGAGACGGTATAATTTTCTGATATGGGTTTTAAAATTTTTACTCGAGATTGCACCATAAATTTTTATGTCCTACTAAATAATCCCATGTACTTACCATTTTTCCTTACTCCTCACAAATTAGAAAGGGTGGAGTCGTTATGTCAGAAATCATGGAATTCAAAATAAATGAATCCGGAGTAACAAGACTATGAACTTTTATTTTTAGCATTATTTTAGTTTTATTTCTTGTGAAATTCGCTATTTAAGATTTGAGACATGTTTCAAATAATTTTGTTTTCCATAGGTTTTATTTATTTTATTGATGAATCAATTTTTTTTTCATGTTGGGATGTTTGAATAATTTATTTAATTATGGAATAAACTTTTTAGTAGCAATTTTAAATTATTAAAATTTGGGTCATTGCATGAATTATAATTTTGATCTAATTAGCATTGATATCACCAATTTACATATTTCATACCAAATTGACATCTAACATTGTGTTAAGACAATACATATGACAGGAAATGTCACGTGGTATGACAAAAATCAAACTTTACCGTGAAACTATAATATCTTTGTTAATATGAATAGATCAATTACAATATATGAATCTGTGTCAATCGTGATTAATGATCATATCTTTTATCCCATTCTTAAGCAAATATTAGTTGAAATCTTTTTCGACTTATGAACACATTTTGGCCTAGGATTTTGTTATCAATTTAATTGAATGAAATGTAAATCATAATATCTTACCATCCAAGATTGATGAATCCTCTATTAATCATTCACAAACTTCATATCACTTCGTTATCAAATTTACTGAATGAAACGTAGATCATTGTACGACGAATTTTGTGTATTAAAATACAGAAATTGTTACAAATTGTATTTTTGAGATATACAAGTGATGTTAAACTTCTTGTAGTTACAAAATTACAAAAATCCTCTGATTAATGATTTGAATGTTTGAAGACAAGGGTCAACGTGGCTTGAATCCTGGTTTTCGAGATTTTGTTGAAAATTTGATTTGTTGAGATTTGACTTGTTTGGTACTTGAATTTTGGAACTTAGATTTGGATTTGAATTTGATTTGATTTGAGGAAAATTCTGATCATCTTGGACTTGGCTTGAACCTATTTGATTCGAAGAAGATTTTAATCTTCTTGGGGTTCATTGGATTTAGATTTGGGAAGATTTTTTCTCTCTCTCCGGCTTTGAAATTTTTAGCACCTTGTGATAGTCTTCTGCGCTTTTGCTTCTTCTCCCCCCCTTATGGAATATTAGTCCTATTTGTAAGGGAATTTTCATGATCAATTTTGCTAACCACTCAATTATCTTTAATTAAAAGGAATAATTAAGTAATTATAATTTCTTTTATTTATTTATTTATTTTTAAATGAGATGGGCCTCTGAATTTTATGGACATTAGTAGACTTCAATTTAATTGTGCAAATGATTTAAATTGATCCAATTCATTTTATTTATTTATTATATTTTTACGTCTAAATTTGTCACCTCAAGATTTATTTATTTATTATGAAATAAATTAATAAATATTGATTTTCGATTTTTTTCCTCTAAATTCAATTTAGAATTTGAGTTCAAATCAAACTTCTCATTAGTAAATTAATATAGATAGAAAATTTGAGAGTAGTTTATGAACTTGATAAAATTCTTATTCTTCAAATTTGAGAATAAGTTTTTTTTTTTTCACATGAATGTTGTTCGATTATTTATTTATTTATTTTATACAATCCGTAACTGGTTTGATTTTGAACATGCTTTTTATGTTTTAAGGTAAGTTGGGCTTGAGTGAGATTTGATATCCACCAATTATATGAACAAATTATGAGATTTGAAAACAAATAGGTTGAATATACAAACAAAGATTGAGAAAAAAAATTAGGTTTTCTTTTCCCTCTCTCCCCTTTTTTTTTAATACCATTATTTTTGGATTTCTGCCGATTGCAGAAAATAAAATTTGTCTCCTTCCTGTTGTCAGCGGAAAACTCAATTCCACCAATTCCAATTTGGCATTGTTATTTTTGGTTTTTTATTTTGTTTCTCGGCTATTTTTTTTTAAACTTAACTTTCACTTTTCATTCTTCTTTTTTTCTTCTTGTTCCTTTCGTCTTGAATTGTCTTTTTATTTTGACCCTTTTTTGGGGTTAATAATTGTCATTATTATTTTTTTTTAGTATGGTTGTTTTAATAAAATTGAAGTTAACATTCTTCATTTTTTCCTCAAGGATTCAACTTTTGAGGCAAGTCAAAAATTTTGAGGTTCAAGATTTTCTTCATGTGGAGATTAATTTCCGTGCTACAATTATTTTAGGAGTTGAAAATATTTAGCTATGAACAAACTCAAAATTTCAAACTTTTTCCTTTTTTTGTGCATGTTGAGGATCAAGGACCGTCACCTTTCAACTTTCAGGACATTTGTGTTGGAGACCAAGGACCGACTCCTTTGACCATCCAAGGCACTTTGTATTGAGACCAATGACTTATTCCTTCAACCGTCCAAGAGGCTTTTTTTGTAGGGGCCGCTTACATATTTAGGTGGCTTATGATCTTAGACATAAATGATTTTAACAAATTTATTGCCAATTTAATAATCTTTTTTTTTGCTAATTTTTTTTTCTTTTTGTAGGAATGGCTGGAATGAGCTCTAATGATATAGTATACCCTTATGTACATGAAATCATTAAGTTTAAAAATCAAGGTAAAAGTTACATTCATTTCAAAGACATTAATGTGTAGTACCATGCCCAGTCAGGCCTACGAGGTGGACTTAAATTTAGCATCCATAGGCCAACGACAGATCCTCTCTTGACCTCCTAGAGCCATTGTTGAAGTTGCATATGTCCATCATTAGTGAATGTCATGATAGTTTATATACCAACAAGTCTAACTACTCTAGCAGTCATCTTCCCTTTTTGTGCTTTTGCCTCATCATTCCCAGAGCATAGAATGCATCCCAAGGGTTGTAATTTATGAGAGGATTGACGATAAAAAAAATACGATGGGAAAGCACACTTGTCAGTTGTGGAGAGATTTCCTTTCATCCAAAATTTTAGAGTGGTCTTTATGGGTACAAAAACTTCTGTTCATGAGGAATCTTCGCAAATTATCTTTTGTAGTTAGTTTTGTTACAAAAGATTATCATTGCCCAAACTCTATCTATAGAGCCCTTTGAGAGGTTTGGTATCCAGAGTTCAACACTTTTGTGACAGCCAATGGTAAAATTGGCATTTCTCTTTGGGACATCCACGAGATAAGTGGACTTTCGATCATGGGTCATTACTATGAGGAAGTAGTCTAAAGCCTTTCAGAGTTGACGGATCACCTTTCCAAGTCTTATCTGTATCGCCTCAATGTTTTCACATTGATTGCTAATACGAATGAATCTGATTGTGTAACTCATGAAAATTGGATTAATTTTTGGTTTCACGAGAATGGTTGTGCACAGAATCCTTAACAACACAAAAAGTTACAAGAATGCTATAAATTTAAATCCATTTAAAAGACTTCATCAAAGAGTTTAGGGAAGTCCATGGTGGTAGACAAGCTGAGAGATATTTCTCGTAGGGATCGGCATCATTAGAGCGATTTGCTAATATCTTTGTCCATGGAAGAAGAAGAGGAATTAAAGATAGCAACTTATCTCTCCCTATGGTTTTGTCGTTTTGTTCTTCCATCTGGTGATGAATATACAAGAGTCGGGACTTTTAAAGTGTCTTCTAAGATGGTAGGTGGGTACACTTATAGTCTAGTTCCACCCATATTAGTGAGCATTTTTTATAGAGGACTTAAACGAACCTTTCAACAGCAAAAAGCAAATCGTCAGCATTTCTGACGTAGAGGAATCGATGTCTTTCTTTTTCTAGAAAATTATTGAAATAGTGAATAGGTAAAATAAATAAATTAGCTGATCGTAGACTACCCTGGCAAATGAAAAATCTATCGTTTTAACACTCAGATAAAAAACCTAGAAAAGAGGAAGAGTTATTAAGACAAGAGCTAGGTAAGCAAGCAAGAAGGAAAGGCTAGAAAAGGCGAGGCAAGGGACTCCATCTGACGGGAGATTGTGTCCAGATCGTTGAACCACCAGGCGAACCCAGACCTTGGCTCGATTTAACATTCATTTCTTGGACATTTTCTTTATGTTTGGACTACAACTTATTTTGTCTGTGGTATTTATGCTCATGTGGACAAGAGTTATTCTCGTCCTGTAATCCAAAGATATGCTGGCACTTTGAATGCTTTTCAGTCTTAGGAGAAAAATATTGTTAATTTTCGAGACCTTATCTGTGGAACGATGGTTGTCAATGACTTTTACTGGAATCCATTTTCCTCATCATCTCATCCTGATGTACGCGTCAATGACCAATCGAGGTCTGTGGATACTTCAAAATTTAAGATGAGTATTCGATTTGGATTTGTTTCTTATTTTAGTCGAAATTTCTCTTTGATTCACGAGGTATATAATTCTCACGGGTTTGTAAGATAACTTGGCTTCAAACAATAAATAGGTCTATATTTCATATTCCAGAGTACACGAGGGATACATATGAAAACATTGATGTTGAGTACCAAGCTTGGTGGAATAGCCAAGTATTGCCAATCTTGACCGAGGTTCAAATACAAGTCTTATCTTCTAGTGAAAGCTATGATTATGTTCTTTATTTGACTTTGAACAGGGCCATAGCCAAAGGGTTTAACCTTCCAAATATCATTCTTAAAGAAACTTCTCGAAAGAGAGAACCAAAACATTAAAATGAAAGAGGTATTAAGAGAATTAAAATTATAGTTCTTCAGCAAAGTTTGCTGCAACCTTTGAGCCTGCTAATAAGGTGGCAGAAGTAATTTTGATTTTAGATCACAGTAGTCTAGGGATTGAGCATCCCAAGCACTAAGAAAAACTCTAACTCTGGAAGATGAAAGTTCTAGAGATCAGGTATAGTTTTTTTTTTTCAACGTACTACATGTATTTGATCTTATGCTACAATCTTCAATTTTAAGCTCCTCTTTTTCGAATATATAAAATTAAATGATCAGTAGAACCAAAGTCACTTCAAGCTATTCCGAGTGCTTCAAAAGGTAAAGTCAGAGCTTTCACATTAACATTAGTCTTCCTAACACCATCAGATGGTGGATGTTTAGACACGTCACCTAGAACACAAAATGCAAGTGTGTTCCTTGTTTTCATTTGCTTCTCTCTTTTTTTTTCTCTTTCGTTTTGAGATCATACTTCATTTTTTTGTAGGTTTTTCAAGCGTCCCTGAAGGATTAAATTTATCTATGAATCCAAACATTTTGTAAGATCAAACTGGTGAGAATGATGACCAAATCGTTGTACTTCAAAGAATAGATGGCACTTATGATTCTCACGACCCTCCTTGCAAATATTTGAGCACTATTAATGATAGTACTTTGACGCCTGTAGTGGATAATTTTAATAATGAAGATGAAGTGAGTTCGGAGATTATGAGAGCTAACATTTCGAAGATCAGTCAAGAAGTTCCAATTTTTCCATCTTCACTAGTTTTAGTCAACATTCCGCCTTCAAATACAAACAACATCGGGCTATGCCAATTTGCACTTTCATGTTTGGTCCTCTGCCTGAAATTTTTCAAGAATTTCCTTATTTGAAGGATGCTTTGTAAGAAACCATGACTAATTATCTTCAGGAGTGTTTTCTAGATGTTTTGAAACATGGATTTTCCAACATCCGATCTTGATGGGATGAAAATAATTTAATTTTTCAAAACATGATTATCAGCTCATTCTGCACAGATCCAGCACCTTTGATGAAACACGTAGATGTCATTTTTAAAGAAGTTGACTCCTGTTTATCTAAAATAAAGTAACACTTCGAGTGTCCAACTATTGTTTGTTTGGAACTGCAAAGGCAACATTAGAGGAATCACAGACTAGAGATGTTACTAGCATAGCATCTATTGACCAGAAAAGAAAGACTCTTGAAGATAGTTTCCTACAAGTGATCAATAGCGAGTGATCTCGATGAAGTTGAGACTTTTTTTTTAATCTTTTTTTAGACCATATTATATGAACTTTCTGGTTCATGTTTCATGTGTATTTTTTTTTATTGTAGAATGTAGTAAACAAATTGAATGAATTTATTAGTTATAACTAAACTCGAATTAATAATTTATTCAAAATGTCTATGTACTCAAACGGGATCAAATCGAACGTAATTCATTACGAAAACACAATTCTTCCTTTTTTTATTTGGGCCCATTTACAATTTATCCACTTGTGTATCAGGAATTTTTTTAACAGTGAAAAATTTATAAACTAAAGACCTTCAAGCGAAAAATACTTTAAATTTTTTCCATTGATAGGCCTGATTTGCAGTCTATCTTTGTCGACGATCTTGTATGCTCCGTTAGTGAATGCATGAATAATAAGAAATGGACTATCTCATTTAGGCTAGAACTTGACCCCTATTTTTCTTGTGATTATGATTTTCCTGTGCACAAAAAGTACTAGATCTCCAACTTGAAATGATCGTGGTCGTACCTTTTTGTTGAAGGACTTCGCCATTTGAGCTTGATAACATTCCAGGTGCATTTGCACTTCTAACCTCTTTTCATCCAAAACTTCTAGCTCTTCCAATCGAAATAGGTATTTTCTTCCGTTGTCAAACCATCTTAGATGGCAATTCGAAGTGATAGAATTTGACACTACAAAGGAAGTACAGCTTCCACTCCATCCACTAAGGCACAAAGAGTGGCTTGTGTTGGAGATCGATAATTATTTCGATAAACCCATAAGACTTCACCAATTTTTTCATGCTAATCTCTTTTTAAATTGGAAACAACCTTTTTTAGTAGACTGCACAATGTTTTGTTGAATGCCTCTTCCAACCCATTAGCTGTCGTATTGTACATGGATGAGTTGTACTGTTTGAACCCAAACTTCGCACATACATTATTCATATGGCTATTGCTGAATGGTTTGTCATTATCAGTGATGATGTGTTGTAGGACCTCATATCGATAAATGATCTAGATACAGATTTCCTACAACATTTTCTTTCTTTACTTCTTTCAATGGTTTGATTTCAGCCCACTTAGATAAGTAGTCGGTCCCAACGAGGATTTATGCATGCTCGACTGAAGAATTTAAATTTATAGGTCCAATTATATCAAGACTCCATGCATCGAACGACCATAAAGCCACTGTCGGATATAATGTTTTCAGAAGTTGATGGATGAAATTCGTATGGACTTGGCAAGTTTCGTATTTTTTGGCATAATCTATGGAGTCTTGTATCGTAGTTGGCCAATAGTGTTCCATCTTCTTTATTCGAAAATGGAGTCTGGGTCCAGACTGATGGGAACCATAAATTCTAGAGTGGGCTTCTTCCACGACATGTATTGCTTCATCATTACTTATGCATCAAAGGAAAATTCAATCAAATGATCGCCGATGTAGCGTTCCCTTATAAAAGACAAAGTTGGAGCGTGCATTTTGATTTCAATTTTTCACCGTGAATTATCTGGTAGCTTTTGATGTTGAAGAAAATCGATTATTGATTGTCTCCAATCTTCTCTTTCCTCATCTTTAATTACTTAGACATTATTGTTCTCTTCCAGATCACTGGGTAGCAACGATGAAAGCCCCCATTTTTTAGCAATTGATATAGAGTGGGAGAAATCCTCCTCTGACCTAGTTAAAATAGCGTACAAATTAGTTAAGGCATCAGCTTCCCTATTTTCACTTGAGACAAATTTGATTTTTGCCAAATTAAATCATCTCATAAACATTGATGCATATTCGTGATATGGCTTCAAGTCTGAATTATGAACTTTTTACTCAACTAAATGTTGATTGATTGATCTCCAAAGACTTCCAACTGATGGATATCCATACCTAGTGCTGCCTTTAAGTCAGGGATAAGGGCTTGATATTCTACCACGTTGTTTGAACATTACTTTGTTAAGGCAAAAAAGTGTGGCATAACAAGATCATGAGGAGTGACAAAGACTTCTCCTGCTCCGGCACCATAACGCCGGGCTGCTCCGTCGAAGTATAGTCTCCATAATGGTATGATTTCAGTAAATAAAACTTCTTCATCCAGAAGATCTTCCTAAAATTCCCATTCCACTCGAATTGGATGGTTAGCAAGAATCTACAAAAACTTATCCTTTAACTACCTTTTGTAGAATGAATTTGATATCGAACTCGGACAATAGTAGTGCCCATTTTCCAATCCTTCCAAAAAGAATCGACTTGAACATTATGTACTTTAATGGATCAATCTTCGAAATAAAATTGATTGTATGTGATAGCATATAATGTTTCAGTTTTTTAGCAGCGAAGATTAATGCAAGGCATATTTTTCAATAAGTGAATACTTCATTTTAGCACCTACCAGTGTTCAGCTCAAGTAATAGAGCACATTTTCTTTTCCTTCATCGTTGACTTGGACAAAAAGTGCTCATAGAGAATATTCTTGTGCTACAACATAAAGAGTCAATGATTTCCTTGGGAGTGGAATTGTGAGTACTGGAGGATGAGAAAAATATTGTTTAATATTTTGGAAAGCATTTCGCCAAGTGTCATTTGATAAGGACGTAAAATCTTATATTTTTCATCCATTAATGCTCACATTTTAATGATTAATTGATGCCTAAATGCCCTCAGTACTCTTATATTTTGATTTAGGTTGCAAATGGATGAACACGGTGAAAAGGGACTAAAGTGAAAGAAAATAAAAGTTCAGGGATCAAATTGTAAATATCTAAAAGATGAATCAGAAGGCAAGACAAAGTTGTGAAAGAATTGAAGACTAATTTGAATAAAATATGAACCATTGGAAGAGTGCAAAAAAAATGAGAGAGAGAGAAAAGAAATCAAGAATCGAGAAAACAAAGTTTGAGGGCCAAAACACAAAAGTTGGAAACAAGTTAATAAGAAGAATCGCTCAGTTCGATTTGGGTCTGGTTCTGTCCGATTCGGTTCAAAAGTTTTGTACATCCCTATTTTCAATATTTGTTGTGTTCAAACTATCTGAACTTATCAAAGATTCAACTCTTTGTAATGTTCAACAAATTTAGAGCAAGATATATAATTTTTGTGATCACGTGGTCAACAAATTGTCAACAATTGTGTTGGTTCTTTGGTTCAATAAATTATCGAGTCAAGCTTCAAACCTAGATTTTAACTTACTTGGGGTTGTGATTCAATCTTTTGTGAGTTTTGGAGCTACTATTGTTACGTGGGTTCGCACCACATTGGTAAATGCGATGAAATAAGAGAAACCTTATCTAGTTGTAACTAATATGGGGTCTACATACATCACTATGTATTAGGCCTAATAATTGTGTTGCTCTTTCTCCTTTTTCAAGTAGAAAGAAATTTTGGTCATTTTATTTGTCAAAATCAGTTGACCCCAAGATTTGAAGTATTGATTGGAAAAGGAAGAAAATTTTGGTCCAAGACTAATCTATTTTCTACATCTTTATTCAAAATTCAGTGATGTATTCAATAACAATTTCTTGTTTTTCTATTTACTTTATGAATAGCTAAATTTTATATTAGGGCGAACAGTGTAATCTATTTGAGACCCTTTATTTTTTTTATTCAAGAATCTTGTTATTTTATCATATTATGTTGATTTTATTATGAGTTTAATGCTGTCAATTAGTTTATCACTAATTCAATGATTTTGTGAATCTATTGTGAATCGAGAGGTAAGTTTTAGATTTAGACCACATATTAAAATTCAATAATTTAGTATAACAAGTAGAGATACCTACATTATGTTATTGCGGTCGTTATATTAATTCTTAAAACAAATATTTGGTTTAACTACGATTCAATCACACAGAGATATAAAATTAAGTTAAATAAATAGGCCATTGAGAACTCTTGAGGGTAAGTTGAATACAATAGAAGAATTCGATGGAACACTACATTAGAATTATGAATCTTGATTTAAGACTTAAATATAATCAATAGATGAAATTGTTATGACCTAATATTTGGATTTTAAATCGATTGTTGTGTTCACATTGCTATTTTCATTAGTTAAGTTTAGCTAGAACAACATTCACAACAATCATATTTGTTTCGTTTATCAAATAGGAGTTAGAACTATTAAATTAAGTATTGAAGTATAGTCCCCGTGAGAACGATTATTCGTACTCAGAAGTCCACTATATTACTTGTTGTTACGATATCGTACACTTACTATACCCTAAAAAAGCAGCAACTATTAAGAATATTCTAATACAAATAATTCTTTGCTTATATGATAGATTTATTTAATTTATGACATGACATGACAGATTGGAATCCATAGGTACTATTACTAGGAAAAGAATGTTTAAATGTGAATTGATATCATGTCAAATTGATAAATTAAAAAATGTGAAATTTTCATTAAATCTAAGATGATTAAAAAGTAATTTCATAGTGTAGAAAGATCATCAAATTTACTTGAACTTGTACGTTCAGATATTTGTGAATTAAATGTCATGCTAACAAGAAGTGATACTTCATTACATTTATTGATGATTGCTTTAGGTATACTTATGTGTATCTATTAAAACATAAAGATGAAGATTTTTAATAAATTTAAAGTATATAAGCTGAGGTTGAAAATCAATTATAGGAAGAAAAATAAAGACTCGTAGATGTAACTGAGGTGAAGAATATTTCTCAATTGAATTCAACATATTTTGTGAAAAAATAGCATTGTACACTGATGTTCTACACCACATACACTAAAAAAATGGTTTAACATAAAGAAAGACTAGAACATTCCTATAAATGATTAATGCTGTGCTATTAAACGATGAATTACCATTTAACTTATAGGGTGAAGCCTTACTTAGTGCATGACATATAGTCAATAGAATTCCTTTAAAAAAATAATAAAGTTTCTCCATACGAAATATAAAAAGGAAGGAAATCAAACTTGAGGTATTTTGAAGTATAACGGTGTCTTGCTTATTGCAAGAATATGAATCCTAAGAGAACCAAATTAAGTCCAAGAGGAATAAAATCTGCCTTTGTAGGATATGACTCAAATAGTAATGCCTATTGATTATTAAACTTAGAATCCAGTACAATAATAGAATCAAGGAATGTGGAGTTCTTTGAGAATATATTGGTAATAAGAAATTCTTAAAATGGAACTCAGGAAGACATTCCCGTTTCTAAAGGATTACAAGTAAAAACATCTTCAAGATATGTTGAACAATCGGGTCAATCTCGAAGAAGAAAGAGAGTCGGAAAAGAAAAGATTTAGGATCGAACAAAATAGATTCTTAACTTATTTCTCTCTACTTAGTCGAGTGAGATAGGAAGGATGTTGTAAGAAAAATCATTATATTTTTCTAGTTGAAAGTGATACTTTGACTTATAAAGAGTGAATGTCTTCTAGAGATTGCATATTTTGAAAAGATGCCACAATTGATGAAATAATTTCTAGTATATCTAACAGTACTAGAAAATTTGTCGATTTACAAAAATGATCTAAATCCATTCGTTGCAAATGAATGTTTAGAAAGGAATATAATTCATTCGGTAAACTTAATAGTTAATACATATAAAACTAAATTAGCAGCTAAGAGATCAACAAAAAGAAGTAATAGACTATATTGACATATATGAACCTACAGTTAGGATAACTTCGATAAGGATTTTATTTGCATTAGCATCAATATTTGATTTACATGTTCATCAAATGGATAACAAAACGACATTCCTAAATGAGGATCTTGATGAGGAGGTCTATATGGAACAACCGGAAGGAATTGTTCTACTAAAAATGAGCATAAAGTATGGAAATTAGTTAAGTCCTTATATGAATTAAAACAAGCACACAAAGGGTTTATCTTTCTAGCACTACAATAGGCAACTAATTACTTAATTGTTGAACAATCAATTAAATAATGTAACAAGCATGCATAATTACTCAAGAAAAACAAGAATTAATTAAATTACTTATCTTGAATTAAACTAAGTAAAAGGGTTCATCTCCATCCAATGCATATAATGATCTAGCCTAGCATACTTATAAATGCATTATATAAGAAATTAGAAAGGACATTGCTCGAATTATAGAACAATATTAGAATCTTGATGGAGAATGAACGTCTTGGTCTTGATCTTGAATCCACGCCTTGAATCTTCAAATTCTTTTATAAAATATCTTAAATTCATTGCTAGCTTGATCTTTTCTCTCAAAAATTGTGATTTGGCTTCTTGTTCTTGATGAATTTTGTGATTTAACTGTGTATTAAAAGGCTAGAGAGAGGTCGCCCAATATTTTCCCAAG
The DNA here is from genome assembly GCF_002742605.1 of Olea europaea var. sylvestris. Taxonomy (NCBI): domain Eukaryota; kingdom Viridiplantae; phylum Streptophyta; class Magnoliopsida; order Lamiales; family Oleaceae; genus Olea; species Olea europaea. Next base: position 10,387,130 of record NC_036249.1, on the reverse strand, counting down.
TTTTGTATTTATAGGAGCCAGATTTAGGTCAAGAAATGCATGCAAGTTGTTACCAAAAAGAATTTGTATCAAAAAGAAAATTGAATCCCCTCTGTCCAGATTAACCCCATGCTCATGCATGGGGTGTCTCCTTCCCAAGCATGGGCATGATGATTTGGCCTTCGGTACACCAACAAGGGCCTTGTACGCACATGATACAAATCTCTATGCGCGAGATTGTCTCTGAGCAACCGTTGTATTTTCATCATATCTTTCTCTCTCAATATCAGGATATTCAAAGTTCATAGATGAGATAATGTAAAGCGATACAATTATTATATAAATATAATATTTCTAATTTGAACGTTTAATGTGCAAAAAATGGGTCTTCATATGAATCTGAAAATCTAGAGCATAACTTGTGCACTAGAAATTGATTTGTAATATATTGACTATATTTCACTCATTTAACTTTTAATTGCATTCAGTTATCCTATATAGTCTTCAATCATCATTTGGTAGTTCATATCAAGTATTTACTATTTTAATTTTTGGTCCCAAACTTTAATTTTTTATTTTCATTTTAACCCATTTTTTGCTCCTTTTGTCTAATTCCGTCATTTTTTGCATCAAGTTTTACCTAACAAGTAAAATTAATATCATTTAATAACCCAACCAAGTGTACAAAATACACTTATTAAACACCCCCAAATTTAAACAATTGTTTGTCAAACAAAAAAGAGCTTAACTTAATTTTTTTTAAAAATGACTTAAATAAAAATTTATAAAAATTAATCTCATTTAATAACCCAACCAAGTGTACAAAGTACACATATACAACACCCCCCAACTTGAACAATTGTTTATCCTCAAACAAAAAAAAAGCTTGACTTAAAAAGGTTTTTAAACAAATTTGGTTTAATAACCAACCTTTTGTCTCAAGATTGGAATTTCTATATTAAAACTATGCATGTTTTCAAAATCACATTTAGATTTAATTTCTACTCATCCAATGCAAAATCGACGTGTGCATGTGGAGATTCATGTACAACATCATAAATTCATAAGGTGAAACAAATCTCGACTGTCAATGGTCAAATTTATCCTTTCTTTTCTTGTAAGATGCACACTCCCGAACTTACTCTTTCTTCACCATTTTTTCAAGATATGATCTTATGTTGAATTCATTTACTAATCCTTGTGTTCTCTAGTTTTGTTGGATTTCACTAATTGGAAGTCAACACTTTAACAAATAAGATTTCTCCTATATTTTGATTACTTCAACCCCTAAGATTAAACTAGGCTAATAATTGCTTTTCAAATGTCTAACTCCTTCAAACTGTTCGGGACTTAGTCAAAGTATATAGTATGTCTTTTATTCCATGCACTTGCTTTTTAATATTTGATGTATGTATTCTATTTCACGCACTATATTGATCCATTTTTAAGTTTTCTTTTGAAATTTTTGATTAAATGTCCTCTTTGGGATCTTTTATAGGATAGCTTCACCCATGAATCATGGCAATTTTTCCCCTTTTTTATACACTAATTAGTGCAATGTCTTTATTAAACATTCATCTTAAAAACTCGATATTTAACTTAAGATTCTTACTTATTTTTTCATCTTATTGGCCTCAAGCAATCTGCACAAAAGTTTTAACACACGAAATTTATATTTATCTCAATGTCTCCCTATAACAGTTTAACCACCCTCAAACTTATTCTAAAATTGGTTTAAAGATGTATATTTTAATGATTTTTCGAGTTCAACATCTAAATTCCATTATTTTCAATAAATTTAATCATTCATGATGCAAAACATAAATCTAATTTGAAAAGTAACGTCAACTTTCATATGGATAAATATAAATCAACCTAGTATACAACTTTTCCACAATTTATACTCTAAACGTGGTTCCAAATATATGCATCATAGTAGGCAAAATTATCTAAATCACACAAGCAAATAAAAATAATAATCAAGTTGAACATAACTTAATTTTCTAAATTTCCATTTTTTTTTACATGGGCATGCAAGTGAGAAATTCAATTTTTCCAACCACAAACTTATAACAGGCATTGTCCTCAATGTCTAAACAATAAAACACATTATATGTAAAAATTAAGAGTAAAGAGGGTTGCTAAGTATTCCACTGATATAAATCTAAGAGTGGTTGATAAAATGGCAAGAAATTGCTAGATCTAGATTGTCCATGTTCTTATGTCCTTTCTCTTGTTCTGTGCAACCTATGGGGCAATATAAGGATGAAAATTCCAAAACTACTTAAAAGCAACAAAATCTACTAATTTACTTTCAATAAAGCATAATAAATAAAAATAAAAAATTGGATTACCTTCCAATAAGCGCTTATTTTTAGTCATTAGCTTGACTTTATTATTTTGGCTATTCATGGTGGTTTGATTAGGGAGTTTTCAACCCTGCATCAATTGCATTGGCGGATGTTCTTTGCTTCATATTTAACCATCCAAATTTAATTGTTTCCACAATGGTCCTCAATCGCTCCAACCAATTCGCCAACTCCTTTTTTGTATCTATGACTTTCACAATCATCTTTTTCTTCATGGTCAATTCTTTTGCATTCTTTAAGGTAAGAAGGTTGTCTGAATAGAGTATTCATGGTGAAGTTTTATTGTTTTTCTTCCACCCTCAAGATTATTTCACCATTTTCCAAATCTATTAATACACATTCGATTGTTAAAAATGATCTTCCTAAAATTATCAACATGTCTTGATCTTCTTCTATATTGGGAATACTGAAATCAGCTAAAAAGATGAGATATCCAGCTTTGATTAGCATATCTCTTGCCATCACATAAGGATGATTTAGGGGCCTATCAGTCAATTTTAAAATTATTGAAGGTACTTTTGGATCACCCAATCCTTTTTTTTTTTGTAGATAAACAATGGTGTCAGATCAATACTTGCTCCATAATCAATTAAAGCATTTATGCTATGTGAATTTCCTATAGAGTGAGGTAAAGTGAAAATCCTTGGATCACTTAATTTAGGAGGAATCTTAAGTTGTAGGATTTTACTACATTCTTTTGTCAATGCTTCTACATCATCTTCTTGTAGCTTTTTCTTATTTGCCAGCAAATCTTTCATAACTTTATGTATTTTGGAATCTTTTTTAAATTGTCCAAGGGCATTCAAAAACTTCGTGAACTACTCTTCATTTTACTATTCTGCAATCTTTAAGGGAATAGGATTGGAGGCATATGTTCTTTGATAGAAACGGTTTCCCTAACACGTGGACTGCCTAGTTATTCTTTTTGATTTACTTTAGTTGATTCTTCAGACTGAACCACTTGTTTCTCACTCGTAGTAGGTACCTGATTCTCTTTGGTCTCTAAATTCTTTACATTAATCTTTAGCAGCTAACTGAATTCTCATTGTGATAGCCTAAGCTTGTTCATCTTGTTGCCTTCGAAGCCTTTGAGGGAAAAAAGTAGGTGACACGGGCTTGAACATGGCTAGCAACCTTGATTGTTGGAGTGTCAACCACATCATTCTTTAAGGTTGATGGTACCCAGTGTTTTTTTATAAATTGCAGATGTTATCCATCCTACTTGGTTTTTGAAATTTTTTATCGAAGCCTACTATTTAGGAGTGCTTTCTCAATCTTTATAATTACTAAACTATTAGATCCCCCAAAGATGACCTCTTTTCTTCTTGTTGCTAAAATTCTTGTGAGTTGTCCCGTATCTAATTTTCTTGACCTTGATTATTAGCCCATGAGAAGTTCAGATATTTTTTCAACTTAGATTATACATGTTGGAGTAAGGATTGTTTTGCTACCTTTGAAAATTATGTGCATATTATGCCCCCATTCTTTGAAAATGAAAATGGGTAGAATAGCGTTATTTGGAAAAATGAGTGGTTGAAAAGGAAGGAAAAAATTTTGGTTTACATGAAATACTATTTTATGGAAGATTGTGTGGTTGAAAATAAGAGAGAGGAAAATAGAATGTAATGAAATGAAAATTAATGGGGGCCAACAGGGGCTATATATGGGCTTATTTATTATTGATCTTCTTGTTGCAGTGTTGACCATGTTATGGTATTCAGTATGCGAGTCCAAATAAAAGATGAAGACATGTGCATTTTTCGAAATGTCCAAATTCGGACACTTTCTAAAGTAGTCCTTAAACTCTTCTATGCTTCTGGATAGTTATCGAGGTCATTTTGTTTGAAAATATATATTTTATTTCTAATCTGAAGGACTTGAGAAGGCATAAAGAACTTCAAGTTAAACTTTTGTACCATATTGTTCCATGAAATGACGCTTCCAGAAGGTAGTGAGAGTAGCTATTCTTGTACACCATCCTTAAAAGTATAAGAAAATAGGTGCATTCAAAATTCATCTACTAACATACCTTAGTGACTAATTATTTCAAAAAAGCATCAAGAAAGCTTGAATATGCTCATGCGGATTTTCAATTGGTTTTTTGGGAACTTAATTATGATTTTAAACAAATTAATGACATCTGATCAAATGTGAAAGTTGGCTTGCCCAAAAATGGATAGATAATAGTCAGTTGCACAAGAGTTGAAGAGGGAATCATATAATCCTATACTATATCTCACCATCGTTGGCAACTTTTCTTGATGGAACTAGCTGTGCTGATGGATATGGTGGTAACTAATTTTAAAATTGATTTTCTGTTGTTTCTCTTGGTTCTTTCCGTTCTCTTCTTGTTTGTCTAAATGTCTTTTCGATCTCAAGATCCAAAAGTAAGAGCTCAATTTTCGTCAGAATCTTGTATAAACTGCTACAAAACCAAACAAGAGAAATTGGGTATAGAAAAAACAATTAAGAACATTCAAACTCAATATAAACTAACAAACTTAAATTTAAAAAAAAAAAATAATCCCGGAAAACGGAGTTAAAAACTTGTTTGTTTAAATGCTGCAAGAATACGGGATTGTTAATAAGAAATAATTTTGATGAGTAAAGTATAGTTCCACGAGTAATAAATTTTTATTAAATGCACTAGTCTTGTATTGAATCAAAATATGTAACCCAAAAGGGATGATTTGTTCTGATTATTCTAAATTATTTAACTAATTAAACAAAAACCCTTGGTTATTATAAATGAATAAATAATTATATTAGGTTTAGAGTCCACCTATAGTTATCTATTTCCAATTCTTGATCATATAATCTAGTTTTATGCATACATTCTAGAAAATCGATAATCTAATGATATTCAATTTTCTATTTCAAGATAAAATTAATTTGATTATAAACGCAGCCTGATCCTGTTTCTAGTTCGAACTCGAATGAGTAGAATGCATTCAATTACACGAGTTCTATGTGATAGTGCATTCAATAACACGATTACTAAGTTGATTGCACACGTGATATACGCTATTCTTAACATCTATTGCCTGTGTATTAACCATGCACTGCTCTACTTAATTGTGAACTTTTCAGCACTATAATAAGCAACTAATTACTTAATTGATGATTAAACAATTAAATAATGCAACGAGAATGCATAATATCAATAACTAAATAAACTACTTATCTTGAATCAAATTAAGTAAGCAAAAGGGTTCATCTTCATTTAATACGTAGCCCCTGTTTGGCCCTCATTTTGTAGAGACGAAATTTGGTGGAATAGTTTTTTTTTTTTTTTTTTTGAAAAATGAGTTGTTGAAAAAGAAGGAAAAATTTCGATTTACGTGTAATATTATTTTATGGAAGATTGTGTGGTTGAAAATAGAAGAGAAAAAATGAAATACAATGGAATGAAAATTAATGGGGACCAAACGGGGGCATATAATGATCTAGCATGGCTTGTACAAGAAATTATGAAAAGACATCACCTGGATCATATAATAATATAATAATCTTGAAGGAGAATCAATATCTTGGTGCGATCCTGAATCCATGTCTTAAATCTTCAAATTCTTGTATAAAGTATATTGAATTCCTTGCTAGCTTGATCTTCTCTCTCAAACTTGTGATTAGGCTTCTAATTCTTGGTAAATTTTGTGATACAAAAGTGTATTAAGAGGCTAGGAAGAAAGCTCCCAATTTTTTCTCCAAGTTCTATATTTATAGAAACCAGTTTTTGGTCAAGAAACTCATTCAATTTTTTACCAAAATGAGTTTGTATCAAAGAGGGCATGATGCTATGGCCTAAAGTGCCCAAAAACAGGCTTCACGCATGGTTTCGTATCTAAGTAGTTGTCAATATTTTTGTCATATATTTCTCTATAGATATCTAATTAGTGATGTAAACGAGCCGGGCCGAGCCGGTTCGGGCTCGGCCCGGTTAAAATGGCAGAGCTTTTTTGCGGGCTCGAGCCAGGCCGAGCAAAAGTTCTGCCAAAATAAATAGGCTTAGGCTCGGGCTTTTTTCGGGTCGAGCCGGGCAGGCTCGTTCCCTCCCCCCCTCTCTTTTTCCTCTCTCTCCTGAACTGCTGCCTTAAAATAAGGCAGCAAGTTGCTACCTTTGGCAGCTTTAAATTTAATTTTTTTTTTAAAAAGCTCGCGAACTCACGAGCCGGCTCGGGCAAAACCCGTGTCCCCAAAATGGGGCTTGGCTCGAGCCTAGGCTCGGGTCTACTGAGCCCCGAGCCGAGTCACATGCGGGCCGAGTCGGCGAGCCCGATTGCCATCCTTATATCTAATTGAGCATATTCAAAGTACGTTGGAAATATAACTCAAATGGCTATAATTCTTATAGAAATATCATTTCCAATATGAATGTTTACTACGAGCTCAATCTAGGGCTGAAAATCTAGAGCACAATTTGTGTAGCTGGAAATTAATTTGTAAAAATACTTTGACTATATTTTTATTACTTTGACTTCTAATTGCATCCAATTTATCCTATGTTATCATTTAATCATCATTTTGTGGTTTGAACGACTATTGAATACTTACATTTTGGTCTTCAAACTTTGAATTTCTTCTATTTTAGCTAATTTTTTTGCTCATTTTGTCCAATTCCATCATTTTGTATCGATTTTTTACTTTGAAAACAAAATATATACATAATTAAGCCATAATTTACCAAAATTTGAAACAGTTAATCTCATATAATGATCCAAATGTACGAATCACACTTATGAAAATACTTATGTGCACAAACTCGTTTTACAACCATCATGACTAAAATTTAAATTTCATTCATATAAATTAACATACAAATCAATTGGAATAAAAGCTTGTGCTCAATCTTTGTTGTTTCACTATCACTAAGCTCTAGAAGAATCAATCTCATTTCTCTTAAATGGGGCAATTGATTAGTGTCTAAAAGTGCTTTAAAGATATATCATTTATAAGGCATTTTACATTCACTTTGTTTAAAAATACTAATGTTAGTCTCTAATTTCAATTCTCTTGTCGTAAATTCAATTTCCATTAATACATGGTTAAAAATGCAATTAATTGAAATACATATTTACATACATGGTGGCATGAGTATTATACATTTGAAAGAGTATCTATTTGATGTATTTCACTTGTATTTCCAAATTAGAACAAGTGGAGCAAGTGGAGGAAAATAATGTTGAAAAGTCAAAAATAGTGACTGCCTCAAGCAAGAAGCAGCTGTCGGTAAAATAATCATAACTTGAGCTGTAGACATTGGATTTAGGTGATTCAAGTTGGGTTGGAAAGATAAGGCACGTTTCTACAACTTTCATGTTTTGGAAGAAGTCAAATTAATATCATAAGATAGCCAAAATTACCATGCAAAGTCCAACTTGTTACCTGCCAGATACAACTTTACCTGTGAAGCAGCACTTATTGTTTTTATCATATCTGGAGTTATATAGATCCAATGAACCTGATATTTGAACCAATGGAAAGATAACTCAAGTGCCAATAATTTATCTGTTGATCATAAGTCCAAATTCGCTGCACAATATATCTGAAAATTGGCATCAAGTTGCATGTTCCAGCTGTCTTGAAGTTGGACAGAAACAAGTTGCATTACCTACTTGAATTTTGGATGTTCCTTTGCCTATAAAAGGGGACTTTGGCCACGATTTTGAAGCATCAATTCTCTCCATCATATTTTAGTTTCCTTCATTTTTTTTGTAACATTTCACTATGTATTTCTAAACATTTAGCTAGAGCTAGGGGTGAAACTTTGATGAATGTTTAGTATTGTCTTTGATCTTTCATTTTGTTCTTCAATGTTCATCTTCTTACTTGGTTGAAGTATATGTTCTACAAATGGTTTTGGTTTGTTAAAGACTTTGATTTATTGTTGACAATTTTGGCACAATAAATGCTTAGATAATCTTTACATTTCAACAACTTATTTTGACATATTCTCTCAAACAATTATCAAGATCTATCTTTCAATATATTTGTGATCAATGTTTTATAATCCATATGAGATCACTCCTTAGTTGATTTTCATATGAGTTAAATTAAAGATCAAGGGCAATTTCTACTCATTTATCCGAAGTAAATCCCCGACGCTCTAGTGTTCGTCTCAATCGTATTTCCACCAACCGTTTATTACTCATAGAATAGTTTATTTCCTTCCAATTCCCTGTGGTTCGACCTCGGACTTCCGAGATTTACTACTTGCGACAACCTGCACTTGGTTTTGCAACCTTAAAGTTGTAGCAGCAATGAAATGAAAAACAAGCAAATCCAATTTCTTTATATTAATTAACTTTAAATTTCTTCGATTTTCATATCCCAAAATGAAACACTCTATAAAATCTTTTTTATGATAATTTAAGTGTGGAAATGATGTGACAAAATGCCCATAATGTTTTTGTTTATTTGAGCCTAAGATCTCTTTCAATGGAGAAATTAACATACGTGTGGATCTTCCGCAATGTTATGATTTAGGAGATATTGCGTCAAAATGAAAGATAAAAAAATATTCAATAAAAATTATTTTACGTGTACATCACAACTTATAGATTGGTGTGTACATGATGTAGGGAAATATGATTAGATCCAAATTTCTTCAATAAAAAAAAAAAAAAAAAACTTTCCCTATTTTTTTGACAACTCACCTATTTGTAAAATTTTCTGTAGCTTCTTATATACAAGTAGAATTATTCTTGTGCCACTTACCTGTTAAAAACGAAAATAAATCAAGAACAATGTTACATGTACATCTGTGTTTACAGACTGATTTATAAAACATCAATTGACAAGAATTTATAGAATTCTAGACAAAAAACAACCAGCAATTAAATTTGGTTTATTCTTGGATAACAATCCCCTGGACGTCTAATTGTGGGACGCCACACAACCCCCCCTCGTCCATGGGGTTGTCAAAGGGTTTTCCCCATTAAATTCTCAAATAAAGTTGGGTGTACAAACCTCATTCCTCAGGACTTGTACGGGTCTCTTCCACTTCATTAAAAAATGTATCTCAAAAATGCCTACCCTTATGTGTTGTGAGAAGCATATGGGGGGGTTTTGCCTTGGCACTATAGCTTTGTCCTAAATTCTACTATCCAAGTACATGTAGAGAGTGTTTGACACCCATTCTGTTGGAAAAATAAATTTTAAAATAGTAGATTGAGTTGATGAAAAATAAAGAAAAGTTTTTGATTTATGTATGATATTATTTTTACAAAAAATATGGAGAGAAAGAGAGAAAAATGCATTTTGATAAAAATGAGAATCAAACAGGGTTGTAAATTCATCTGTATAAAAAAAATGTACAAGGGCATTTTTGATAAGTCAAAGAATTACCGTTGAACTGGTAGTTTCATCCTGCCACGGCGACCACACCCTACCTACTGAGATAGTAATTAAAAGTCAACCAATGTACTTGTGACTCACTTCGCGAACGTGTCCAAATTCCATTTGTTAATCTCTTGTATTAGCCAACAGATTTCGTCCACGTGTCAGCCCACTCACTCCGTGCTTTTCGTGAATTCGACCTCACACAACGCCATTCCGCTCAAAAGTACCAATTTCTCACTATTTTCACTTCCACTTCCACTTCTTCACATTTTTCAGCCTTCAACGTTAATTAAATCAAAGAATCTTGATTTTTTTGTTTGTTGGGTACCATGAAAATGAAATCTCTGGTAATTCTCTCGATTTTTCTATGCTTAATTTGCGTCAAAACGGCTGTGTGTTCTCCCAAAATTGAAGAAGATGAAGATCTCAAGTTCCTGGAACAAGAAGAAGTGAGCAATGCTGAATCATCTGATGATTCTCATCCTTATGGTATCCCACATGACTACGAAAACTACGACGATTTGGAAGATGAGGAATCGACATATTCGGATGAGGATGGTAGTTATGATGCCCCGGTGGTTGATGAAACCCACGTGATTGTGTTAAAGGAATCTAATTTTTCTGAGTTTATTGAGAAGAATAAGTTCGTGATGGTGGAGTTTTATGCTCCGTGGTGCGGGCATTGCCAGGCACTGGCGCCGGAGTACGCGGCGGCGGCGACGGAGCTGAAAGAGGAAGGGGTGGCACTGGTGAAGGTGGACGCTTCTGAGGAGACGGAGTTGGCGCAGAAGTTTGATGTTCAGGGTTTTCCGACTGTGTACTTCTTTGTTGATGGGGTGCATAAACCCTACCCTGGTCAACGAACCAAGTAAGTTTTTCGTGTTTATTTAGGATGAATAGCATGTATTTACGGTTTCATACGCGATTGATGAATGGAGAAACATGGTTTCACTGCTTGGATAATTTGATTTGGATTTTGCGCATTCAGGGACGAAGTTACAGTAAGAATTTAGGGTGGACTAAAAAATTTTAGAAAATTGTCAGTAATATTTAGTAATCAAGAATTTAATACCAAATACTGGATGACCCCTTCTCAATATTCTCATGGCAGTAACTTTTTGATTTTAATCTTATTTGTTTAGTTTCTGCATCTAACAGTTGTGTAGAATGAATTGTTTAAATTGTATTGAATTTATGAGTTCGTATGTTGTTAGAACTAAATTGCTCGTCTTCTCTATTTATTTTGCAGAGATGCTATAATTACTTGGGTGAAGAAGAAGACAGGCCCTGCTTTGTATAACATCACAACGACAGAGGAGGCTGAACGCATCTTGGCTGCAGAAGAAAAAGTAGTTTTGGGTTATTTAGAGAGCTTGGTGGTATGACTTCTATTGCTGTTCAAATTGTCTTAGAATTTTGGAGAGTCTAAAACTGTATATACTACTCATTTGCCCAAAAATATTACAGGGTTCAGAAAACGAGGAACTTTTGGATGCTTCAAAGCTGGAAGACGATGTTAACTTCTACCAGACGACGAGTCCTGATGTGGCAAAGCTCTTCCATATTGATCCCAAAGCCAAACGTCCAGCTTTGGTCATTATTAAGAAAGAAGCTGAAAAAATTAACCATTTTGGTTAGTTACCTTGGTCTTTATACATTTTTGCAGTCAAAGTTTCTTTAACATCACTTTTAATAATTATCTCTTATTTATACAGATGGTCAGTTCACTAAATCAGCAATTGCTGAATTCGTGTTTGAGAACAAGCTTCCTCTTGTCACCAACTTCACTAGAGAAAGTGCTGCACTGATATTTGAGAATCCAATTAAGAAACAGGTGATACATGTTAATACTAAATATATATTTTCTGTCTTCCTTTTTAATGTTCTGATTCGTGGTTCCTTTCTCAATCACAGTTGATACTATTTGCTACTTCCAACGATTCAGAGAAAGTTTTGCCCACATTCCAAGAGGCAGCAAAGGCTTTCAAGGGAAAGGTGACTAGTCAGTTTTCATTATAATAACGAAAATTAAATCCAGATAAGATCTTTAAATTGGTTGTCGATCTTTTCATAGGAAAAGGGTGATTGTAAGACTAGTTTTACCTTTTGGATCAGAATGGAAATTTACATAAATTTAGTAAAGTTTACTATAAATTTTTGTTGTAAGTTACCATGAATGCTTTTGGAGCATATCTCTGATTGTTAAATATACGTTTATCTTGCTACCATTTATCATTCTGAGGACTATTATGAATAAAATTTCTTTCTAGATACTGAGACTATCTTTGTTCATTAAGAAGGTTGCTTCTATAATATCTTCTTTAGTGCCAGTTGGAATCTAGTTCATCCCAACCTTTTTTCTCATTTACATATTAGAATTTATTTATCAACCATCTTGCAGCTCATATGTGTTTTTGTGGAGTTGGATAATGAAGACGTTGGAAAACCAGTTTCTGAGTATTTTGGAGTCACTGGAGAGGCTCCAACAGTAAGTTCTTGTTATATTTGACTGTCGAGATGAATGCACTTTATATTTCTGCTCTAAGTTCTGATCATTTTGTTATATATTTGAAGCATTACATTTGATAACTAGACTGTCGAATGCAGGTTCTAGCATATACAGGTAATGATGATGCCAGGAAGTTCATCTTGGATAGTGAATTGACCATAAGCAGCATCAAGGTTTGTTGCTGGCATTCTTAACATTGTTTTATCCGGAATCGAAAGAGTACATGCTCTAATACGTTATTTTTTCATTATTTAGTCTTTTGGAGAGAAGTTTTTGGAAGACAATCTTAAGCCCTTCTATAAATCAGACCCTATTCCGGAGAACGTAAGTTCTGATCTTTTACACGTGCTGAAGTTGATTTGCTTATGTATTCTTTTCAAACATCGATACGCCTTTTGTTGGAGCAGAATGATGGGGATGTAAAAATAGTGGTTGGTAACAATTTTGATGAAATTGTGTTGGACGAGTCAAAAGATGTTCTTCTCGAGGTACTAAATCTTCAATTTGATGGTATTGACTATAAAATTCAATAGAATTTTGATATGTTCGCTCTATATCTAGTGGTGGTTCTGATAAGTGTTTTAAAAATAGATATATGCTCCTTGGTGTGGGCATTGCCAATCACTCGAACCTATATATAATAAGCTTGGCAAGCATTTGAGAGGTATCAATTCCCTTGTCATTGCCAAGATGGATGGTACTACAAATGAACACCCCCGAGCCAAGGTAATTACCGTAATTTCTTGCTTACGAGACTTTGTAAGCCTTCTGGCATTAGATAATATCGTCTGTAAAATGTTGTATTTTTTGCAGTCTGATGGTTTTCCCACACTTCTTTTCTTCCCGGCTGGCAATAAGAGCTTTGATCCGGTTAGCACTACCTCATTTCTTTTCTATGATAATGTCCACCCCACCCTCCTAGTTCCAAACTCAAGTTACTGCCAGAATTTGATTTTGCACAATAATGATTTTTACACAGATTACTGTTGACACGGATCGCACTGTGGTAGCATTCTACAAGTTCCTCAAGAAACATGCATCTATTCCGTTCAAGCTTCAAAAGCAGCCGCAAGAGAAATCCAAGGTTTCTGATGGTGCTGCATCCCATGAGACGAGCAGCAACGATATGAAGGATGAACTCTGAGGTTTATGCCTGTCGGTTTAGATACAAAAGTGGATGAAGAATGAAGAGTATCCAAACGCGTCGTATGAGGTTAGCCCAAAATTTTGATTGGATTTCTTATCGACTCCATGAAGGTTTTTCACCGTTAAGTTATCATTGTATGCTTTGATCATTTAGATTTGGACACATGAAAGTAGGGAAAAATTATGAAACAGATTTAGCTCTATGAAGCAAATTGAATAGAAGTGTTTGTAATTGAATAGTTATTGTGAAATTAAATGTCACTTTGCCGATTAAGCCTGAATGGTACCGGCGCTTCAACTCCTCATTGCTTGATCTCTCATTTACGTATAGACGATTATTGTAATGTAATGGTATGTTTGATGTCTTTGACTAATTAATGATACAAGAAATTATTGCACCCTCGTTTTCTCATGTTGAGGGTAAAATCTTGTATAGATTAAATAGCAAAATAATAAGCAATATAACGATTTGGGTTAACCCTCTCAATAAAGTCGACATTTTGAAATGGAATCTTATATCTCAATATGGTATAATAGTTCACTAAGTTCGAAGGAGCAATTTGTTCTGTTTGATGTTCAAATGACAATGGAATCTAACAACTGATTTTCTTAAACGAACCACCATCATTGAAGGACATGATAAATTGTCATATCGATTAAATATTCGTATAATAAACAACATATTAAAAATTACGATATTCCTCATTCAATACTCTCTAATTTATCTTACAAAGTCTGCCCTAACGATATAAACAGGGTCACTTTTAATCATGAGTGGCATTTGAAATGACATTTATTCAAAAGCTTTGCATAAATGTACACTTGTGTCAATATTTGACTTTTCAGATTACATGATACAAAAATGATAGTGTATTGAAACGTATAATGATTATTAACTAGTAAAAACAATCAGATTGAGGCTTTTACAATACAATACAACAAGTAATGGCGAGGGAAAAGTTAAACAAAAAATCTTGTTGCCAACAGGTTGAATCGGTAGGTAATGAAATCTTATCTAAAAAATTTTGTAGAGATTTTAGGGTCATGACCAAGTATGATTATCTGTTAAGTACTTCTTAATGTGGGTTAATGACATGGTTAAATATAAGTGTATTTTGTACACTTTTTTATGCCTCTAAATTAGAGTAATTGTTGGTATTTTAATGAATTGTGGCTTAATTTGATTTGAGTTGTGTTTATTAAGTACATATGATTGGAGAAAAATGATGAAAAATGGCCTCAATTGCAAGAAATCCGAAGCTTATGGACTAAAGTGCAAATAATCAAAACCTTTGTCAAGCATCGGAATGAAGATTCAAGAATGGTAGGATACAGAAGATCGAGAATAGAAGGTAATGAAATGAAAATGAATGAATGTGTTGTGTTGTTCCGAACAAAGTGCAATTCTATATTTATTATTAATAATAAAGAATATTATGTGGTTATTTTTGAAGAATTATAAATTTATACCCTTCAATATAAATATTGTATTAATCATAAAGAATTACAATTTAAGTTAAATTACCTCTAAAGAAAAATAGTTTATTTATATCAATATTCTAGAAGAATATTATTTTGAGGCTCCAAAAGAATTATTATAATGTGATATGAAAAGATAAACTTACTATTACTAATAATTTGTTCTTCACTAAGTAAAAGAGACTAAAAAGTTTCTAATAATGTTTCTTAATTGGTATACTATACTGATATTAGTACAATTAAAATAAACATTTTATTGAACTAGAAATTCAATAACTCTTATAACTATTATTTGACATGTCAATTTAGAGCATCACTAAATCAACAACAATGCAAAACGAGAATTTAAATGGACATTCAACGAAGAATTAGAATAATCTTCAATCTAAATAATTCCTATATAATGTTTGTTACTTTTTTAGAAATTGATCATTAATTCAAGAATGCAAAAAGAAGAATTAGAAATTCAATAATCATATGATGTTTGCAATTTGAAGTTTCCAAAATTACTACTCAAATTTTAAATAATGAACATATTTTTCATATTATGCAATCAATACGGTGCATCTTGTTAATACCAGTGAGCCTACATCTCAACTTTTTAATAAATGTTAATTGGGATGACAATAAATTGTTTAACATTATTATTTGTTAAATGCCTTCGATTAATTTCTAAATCATTATTGTTGAGAACAAAGTTCTTTCTAGCTCTATCTAGTCCAGCCATATTTGTCTTATGGTTAGCACCTAATTATTTTTTTTTTTTTTATCTAATTACAATGCACTAAGATAAAAAGTAAAGAATGTTGAGTATAAATACGTAGTATTATAAATCTCAAGTTCTAATGGGTTATATTCTATAACGCGATTTATTGATTATCAATTTGATTAGAACAATTCTTTTAGCATTTGGGGGTTTAAGAAGCTTGAAATGATATACAAATGCATCATTATATTATCTAGATCTTTGCAAAAAACACTTCGAATTAGAAATTCAAAAAAAAAATCCTTTTAGATGCGTTCACGAACCAAAAAAAAAAAAGAAATGATAAACAAACCTCATACACCAACTTTAAATGCCCCAACTTGTATTGAAGTTCTCAAAGGACAATCCTTTAACATTATATTTGATATATTTAACATTATATTTGATATATTTATGACACGTTTGAAATGCAAAAACATTCGATTCTTGAACAAAAATCTCAAACTAGAATGGAGCAGATAAGGAAGATGGTCCAATTTAGGAGGCATATAGATATAACTAATTATAAATCTTAGAAGAGATTTGAGTATTTAAAAATATTAAAATTAGAGAATCTCAATAACTTATATCATTTTGAGAAAGAAATAGAATCGAAAAGACGAAGTTGTTGAGAAATTTTTTGTACATAATGTACCACTTCATATTTGAACAATGAGAATATCGAAATAAATTCATTGAAACATATCTATTGAAAAATAATTGATCAAATATAATGATGCAATCCTAGTAAAACAAAATTTACTAGAAAACTTGAAGTTTATGGATCTCCGGTCCGAAAATCAAAAGTTATATACTTATGCAAAAGAAAATGAAAAAAATAAAGTCGTAATTTGTAATGCACAAATCTCAGTATAGTGAATTTTGAGAAGATATCGGTGAATTCTATGCAAGTCCATATCTTATTATCCTAATGATGCATGAAAATTTAAATGCAATTACAGCCAACTCATTCGTCATGACTATTAATGTTAATATGCATGAAGCATAATTTAGGTAATAGTGTTGTGAGGGAAATAAATACATGTTGTACTCTTTTATTGATCAAAGTTATGTCCCATTGAACTTTTTTGACATATTTTTTAAAGAGACAACTTTTATAACGTACTCAAAAGAATAATGTACTCTTTTTCATTGATTAAAATTTTTTCCCCATGATTTTTTCTAGTAAGATTTTAGCGAGGCATATTCTTTACATAATAAATGTGTGTAACTTACAAGATAATTATCCTTAAAATAATACTCTTATATATTACAAATTTGTGTACAACTCCCGATGGAGCAACAACACTGCCTATTTTTCAACTTATTATCATGCCTACTAAAGACAAACAAAGATTGATAAATATCATATATAAACACGATATTGTTTGAAGGTTATAACATGACAATACAAAACTTGCTTCAACATAGTTGTAATATTGAAGATATTGAGGTACAAGATTTGGATGACTTGATATAAGAATTTTCATTTATTGAAATCAAGGGATTAGCTGTACTCTTTTTACTTCGCTCAAGTTTTGTCCTACTGATGTTCTTTGAAAAGGTTTTAACGAGGCATCATTTTACTACTCCAATTATGTTATAATATTTTGTACTCATTTTTCCTTCGTTTGATATTTTCTGCCACTCAATTTTTATCAAATAATGTTTTAACGAGACAGAACCATTATAGCACCATAGTCCTAATTATTATGAATGTTATATCCCTTGCAAACCCTAATTCTTCCCTATAACTACGAAACTTTGATTCTCAATAAAATATACAAAAATCTATTTAGTCCTCTATTTTCCTCTCATTTTCTCTCCATTTTATTACATTATATAGATACCAAGTGGAATGTTAATCAGTAAAATCAATTTAATGATTTGAATATGTTAATAATAGATGTAAGGGCTCTCATTAATTTATTTGCACAAAATACATGTAATTAGCCTTTTTAAGGTTAAAAAGTAACGATTTTTCCTATTTATTCACCTCATTGCAAACCAAAACATGCTAAACCTCAAACCCTCTATTTGTGCATTGTCTAAAAATCGAGAATTTATCCCATGAGAAGGTACCGTGCTTTCTTTTTCGGTTATTGTTATAATGATTATAATTTGGAGTTTTCACATTTTCCTAAGCCTGCTACATTCTGTTTTGATTCCAAGAAATTATAATTATGTGTTTTGATCCATATTCATGTCCCCGTCTATATATGTATGTTTGTGCGATTTCGACAAAATTGTCATATTAGTCATTAACACCATCATTCCCTTATTGAATTGGAAACACCCTGCCTGACACACCAATTTTTCCTCAAAGCCAAGTTTTACAGATGAATTTTTTTTTCTTTTTTGGTAATTTACATAATTTGCTCTTTTGCATATATGTGATTATTAGTTATTAATTAACTTGAATAATTATTTCATAGTTATTAATTTATAGCTTCCATTTATCTCTCTCTAAAGCCACTTCAACTATGTCATATATATATATATATATATATATATATATATATATATATATATATATATTTTGTTATTTTGTGATATATATGGGAAATTGTCAAGATACTTGCTTGATTGATAGTGCAAGTACACATACTATTTATATATATATATATATATATATATATATATATATATTGTGAATTAGTGAGTTAAATGGAGTAGAGTTGGATTCTTATATTTAAGTAATTGTCATGAGTTATGTGCTAATAAAATGTAATCATTAGTTAATAAAATTGGCCATTTGACTTTACTTTTCCAAAATTGTTTCTACAGTAGGATTTAAATATTTGTGCAGTATGAATACTTCACCTGAAATTATAAATGGTTCAACCTTATTTCCATGAAAATCGGGATTCGATATAGCATGTTTATCTTAATTCCTAGAACCAATTAGTATTGTTTACTGCATTCATAATATCACAAATTGTTAAGTAATTCATCCATTTATACTTGTGTTATCGTGATAAATTAATACCTAAATGCACTAAGTACCTCTACGTCTTGATTTAGGTTGCAAATGGATGAATACAATGGAATTTGGGAAGAAAAAGAGCGAGAAAGGATTAAAGTGGAAGAAAATGAAAGTTCGAGGACTAAAGTACAGATACTCTAAACTTGTGTCTAACCTTATGATGAAGATTCGAGAGTGCTAGAGATCAAATGGATGAGAAAAGAAGTTAAATGGATAAAATATTGTTAAAGTACGATCACACATCAATTTCCAATAAAAAAAAGTTACGTATCGATTTTCAGCCTCATGTTGGGACCCACTCTTGACATGTCAAACGATCAAACTAGAAGATGATATCTGAAGAAAAGTTATAGCCCTTTGAATTAGCTTTTCAAACACATTTTGAATCACCTTAATCAGATATCGATAGAGAAAGATATGATCAAAATACTGAAAACTGTCCAGTTAGAAAACATTATAACTATGTGGTCGCACAATTTAAAATGCACGCGACAGCATGATTATTTTCAGAGAATCACAGGCTAAAATGAAGAGAACGTCCCCATATACTTTGCTATCATCTTGATACTCAAGAAACTCCATGAAGAATAAAATCGAGATTAAGCTAGAAAGGAACTTTTTGGATTTGGTGATCTCACATCCACTATTTCATGTATTTTGGTTTGTTATTGTTAAACAATTCTAGTATTTAGATTTTCATTATTATGAATTTACATTGAAATCGATTTAACATTTACAAATTTTTTCATGGATTCCGTCGTGCTTTTTCCATTGTTAAATTAAACTATTTGTTGAGTTTCAATTTCAATTACTTATTGTTGAGATTGGTTTAACTTTTATCAAATTCTTTAGATCTAGTCATATTCTTTCTATCGAAAGATTAAAATAATTGCTGCATTTTAATCTTAATATTACTTTATTGGTGGATTAATTACTGTCTTATGCTTGATGTATATGGTCAATCTTTGATCTTGTTCAAATAAGAATGTGTGAATATGTTATAAGTCTAGATTCTAGGATTACAGTGTGAATTAAATTGATCTTTATCATTAAATCTTCATATTAGAGAGTTGGGATGAAAATTCTCAAATTGAGTTATAAAAATGAATAATAAATGTGATTGACCCAATCCAATTGAGGGAATTCCGACGCTTCGGCACCTCAAGAGATTAATCTTAATTGCATTACTTTAACATTGAATTCTCCTACATATTTCAAGAGGACAATCAACCTTTTTGGATTTTTTGAGTGATTTTTTCATCTCCCTGTGGAATCGACACCCCAAAATTGTATTACAACTACTGCATTATTCTTAGGGCATAATCATGCATCAATAGAGGCTTTACATTAATGATCTATGTGTCCCCAGAAAGTGAGAATGGAAACCAAATGTCGACCTTGAGGTTGTTTACTGTAGTTGATTTTTGTAGTTCTTCTTGTACACCTTTAATTAATTTATCCATGTTGATGTTTCTTCCTAACTATCCAAATAGATATTTATAAATAAAGAATTAAGTATGTTGGAATTCCTAAATAAGTCGTAAATGGTTTAGTATTCTCGGCACGTTGATTACGTTGGCAGTGAGAGATATCCCCACTTATTATCTAAAACGTACATTGTTAAATATTCCAGATTGGTAAACCTTCCTTTGCATTCATACATCGTTACATTGCTATGTGTATAAATTGTGTTACCTAAGTTTACTATTATGTGAAATGATTATTGATTGTCATGTTCTATATTGTTAGTGCTTCTCATGACATATTGGTGCATATCAATACAACCATAAGTATAATAAACTTTCACGAGGTAAAAGTTTTCAAATGTCAATGAGTTATGAAATATTTCTAAAAGATATGTATCTTGAATGTTTTTGTTAAGAGGTGTATGTCTATGTCATGAAGGGAGCGAGTGAAAATGATGCATGGGAGATAGGTGTAGCCGACCATGAGTGAATTGTCGAAATGGTTACTAAACTTTGCAAAAGGTTTTCAAATGATCACTGAATTTTGAAAATCACTTAAATGGTCACTGGAGTTTGCAAAATGTTTTCCAGGGATCACTAAATTCAACGACCTCGTGAAAACCTTTTGCAAATTTCAGTGACCTCGTGAAAATATTTTACAAAGTTCAGTAACCATTTAAGTGATTTTTAAAGTTCAGTGATCCTGTAGAAACTTTTTGCAAAGTTCAGTGACTATTTAGGTGATTTTTAAAGTTTCGTGACCCTTTCGAAACTTTTTACAAAATTCAGTGACTATTTTGGCAATTCACTCAGCCGACCAATGTTGAATGTTGAATATTTAATGTTTAATATTAACCACTTTGCGATACTACCGATTGATTCAAATAGTGATGACTCATTGCATTCTAATTGGCAAGGCGATACACTAAGTGAATTTACATTATGTATGTTGAGTTCTTTAAGAAATTGAAGAGAGAAAGTTTCATTTTTAAAGTAATGAGGAAATTATACCTAAGTTTAAAGATTTTTTATTAAAAAATCAGCTAAAAATTCAAATTTTAATATTAATAATAACATTAAAAAACTAAATTAATCTAAATATTCACTTCGCCTCATTCAATTCCATCCACCCAATCAAATTTAACTTCCAAACCTTAATCATTTTCATCTCACTTCTTTCTCTCTCTCTCTCTCTCGCTTTCGCTCTCTCTGGTCGCCAATCACCGCCACCAACTCTTGGGGGGCGACGCCTTCTTCTCTTTATTTTCATTTTATTTTTATTTTTTTGTGCTAGTCAATGCCTCCGTCGTCATGAGCGCAAGTGCAACGACTGCCACAACAACGAGTATGGATCTCTTGGACTCGCGAAGAATTCCCTCGAAGAAGCCAATGAGAGTTGATGGATCTCATTCACAGAGAATTGGATTTTCTCAACCCGTGTCTCTAAAGCAGGTGCTACAGGGGTTTGCATTTCTCAGGCTGCAGAGAGGGACAAATCTGTTGTAAATGAAGTTGGGGAACCTGGCTTCTCTCTAGCTGAAGGTGGATTCGATTTTGATTGATTCTGTGAGGTGACTAGACGGTGGTGTGGTGATTTTGAGATAGTGGTTTTGCTGGGTGCAGTGGTGGTGGGTGCGGTGTCCTGTGCAATGGTGTCGATCGGTTGTCGCGAGGTTGTGCGGATTGTTCTAGCAGTGATGGTGTTTGACGGTGTGTAGAGGTGATGTCGCAAATGGTGGTGATATTCACGAATTATTTAGTTGATTGTGGAGTAAATTTAACCAATAATCATTGAACTTTACACTTGATTACTACTTGCTCACTCATCTTTCACATATTACTGAATGCTCATTCATCTTTTCATATAATTACTCATTCATCACTCGTCTCTTCAAATAATTAGGTGACTTTTACGGCAAATTTTTGACAACTTCTGACCACAAAGAATGTCGAATTTTGATACTGTTGGAAAGCCCACGATATCCTCTTCAATTATCACCCAAAATCTCATTATAACTCCAAGGGATTCGATCGAAAAATTGCCTTAAAAGTAGCCCAAAAATTCTGAAAATCTGTCCAGATTTTTTGAGCGACTTTTAAGGCAATTTTTCGACAACTTTCGACCATCAAAACTATCTAATTTTGATACCATTGGAAAGCCCACAATGTCCTCTTCAATTACCACTCAAAATTTCCCGATAACTCTAAAGGATTCGGTCGGAATAAACCCACAAAATCAGCATCCCGAACTTTGTCCAGATTTTCACCTTTTCAAGATGCTGATTTTGTGGGTTTATTCCGACCAAATCCTTTGGAGTTATGGGGAAATTTTGGATGGTAATTGAAGAGGACATTGTGGGCTTTTCAATGGTATCAAAATTCGATAGTTTTGATGGTCGAAAGTTGCCTTAAAAGTCGCCAGATTTTCAAAATTTTTGGGCAAATTTTAAGGCAATTTTTCGATCGAATCCCTTGGAGTTATAATGAAATTTTGGGTGGTAATTGAAGAGGATATCGTGGGCTTTCCAACGGTATCAAAATTCGACATTCTTTATGGTCAGAAGTTGTCGAAAATTTGTCGTAAAAGTCGCCCAATTATTTGAAGAGACGAGTGATGAATGAGTAATTATATGAAAAGATGAGTGAGCATTCAGTAATATGTGAAAGATGAGTGAACAAGTAGTAATCAAGTATAAAGTTCAGTGATTATTGGTTAAATTTACTCGTTGATTGTGACCAATAAATTGATCAATTTGGGATCAATTACTTGAGGTTGTGATTAATAAATTAGATATTTTGATATCAATAAATAGTATATGACTTAAAAATTTGGGTTGTGAACTATAAAATGTTATTTGTGTCGATAAATAAATTATGACTTATAATTTTTTTGATTTATGATTGGTGAACAAATTCTGACCTATAAAATTTTTGATCTGTAATCGTAAAATAAATTTTGACCTATAAAATTTTTAATTTGTGATTAAGAAATAATTTATAACCAATCAATTTGATTATATGAGATTAATAAATAAGTTGTGACTCAAAAATAATTTCTTGTGATCATTAATTGTATAATTGCGACTTTAATATATTTAATTAATAAAACATTTCTAATTATTTATCTGCGAAATGAGTTTTGAATTTTAAACCTTTAAATCTGAAAATTGAATTTGTTATAGTTAACATTTGAGTTGTGAATTTTTTCCTAAAGTAATTCATACGCATATTATAAGCACGCTTTAAATGCATGAGGTTTGTTTACTGAGCTTTAACTCATTCCACTTTATCTCTCCCCAATTTTCGGATGATGAGAGTTAGGTGATGCGATGCGACTGTTTGAGGCGAAATGGACTCAGTTCTGTTCCAAACCAAATATTCTAGTTAGATTCTAAATTAATAATTTGAATTCTTGAAAATTATCATTATTAATAAATTATTTCGGACCATCTAGCTTCTAGATTGGTGGTCATTATATTGATAGTGCCCTTGGTCGACAACATACGTGGATTATGCAGTAATGGTTTTT
Source organism: Olea europaea var. sylvestris (assembly GCF_002742605.1). NCBI lineage: Eukaryota > Viridiplantae > Streptophyta > Magnoliopsida > Lamiales > Oleaceae > Olea > Olea europaea. The sequence goes on along the minus strand of NC_036249.1, from coordinate 10,363,584 downwards.
TGACAGACCATATGGTACTATGGTTGTCGTAAGACAATGACCAATAGCGAACAAAACATTATCCTAAGAAATGTAACATTAACAATACCAACATAAAAAAACAATAGTGATGATACAAGAGAACAACTATACTCATCCTTAGAAGTGTCAAAATGGATGGATAGGCTCGAATCGGCCCGTTAAGATTACAGCTCAAAATGGATCGATCCAATTGTAGGACCACCCATGCCAGTTAACGGGTGAGTCTTAATCGACCTGCAAAAAATGTAATACCCCTAAAGCGCCATCAACTCGGGAATAGTATCGGTTAGCCTCAGACCGGCTCGAACCTTCTATTCAATTAAGGCTAACAGCCGTAAGTCTAAATTGAGGCCGTCACGTCGTAGCCATAATCTACAGCTATAAAAATTTTCTAATTTGTAGGTTGGCTTGGGAAAAAAATCTTCTACTGGGCCCTAACCTTTGAGGCAAAATTAAGGCTATCAGCCTAATCGTTCACGTGACTGCGTCAATTACGTCAAAGCAAATGATGTTCAAACTTCAAAGCAAGTGTTGATATTAATAAATAAATAAATAAAGGGTTGAACCCCAACCTTAAGGGCTCTTTGCTCCATTCTTAGGGCTTTGTGAGGGAGGTCAATTTCGGGATGTGTCATAACAGGTTAGGAAACAAAAATTGTCTGTACACTGCACCTACAAGGAGTCCAATTTCATGTTTCAGAAATCGAACCCCCAAACTGTGACTGTCAGCAAGGCGTGAGATAACCTCACTCATATCCTTTGCATCACAAATGTTGATATTTAATATTTAGGATAGTAGCAAATGGACAAATTCTTAATCCAATGGACTAATTGGTTGTTTGAATTAATAATCTTACCAGGAAAATTGATAAACTTAAAATAGCACGTGAACAGTAAACTAGCAATGTAAATATCACGTTTGCTATGAATTTGTTTGATATTAATTTTAAAAAAAAATGGCAAGAATAAATAACAAAGATAAAATTAATTTATAGATTAAAAAAAAAAACATTGATTTATATCCATTTGTTTCTAACTTTGTCAAAAAATAAAAAATCTTAGAATAATTCTAAAAATATACTACAACTAGGTGATTGAGTTCAAGTAATACCTAATTATCAATCATTTGCGTATACATAGTTTAAGAACATTCCAACTAAGTTGCACCTACTTAACTATAATTTAGTTGTTATAACTTATTCTATGTTAGCAAAATAATCTTCCACGTCTTCTTTTGCAAGGTTTTTGAAGTCTTCAGTGATATCATCGATCATTTTATTTTGAACAAAATGCAAACTTGAATGCCACTGTTGGAATCGTAAATGTTAATAAACGTCGTGCCATTCTTGATATTGTTGGATACAATCTTTCATTTGTTTTCCACCAATTCAGGGTATCTAAATTTAATATTTCATCCGCTGAAATTAAATTGAGTGATCAAATTGATACTACTTTTCTAATTTAGTAAGTATAATAATGTTAGTGCTAATGTTAGAATTATACGCATTTTGACCCTTCTTAGCTATCTCGGAATAAAAAGAAGCTTTACATTTAGAAGTTGTAGTAGAGCTCACAGATGAACAAACACTTTCATAATTTACATATTATTTAAATAGGAATTATACAATTCATTAATAAAACATTTTAATTCTCAATTTGCAATTTTTACATTAAAAACTTAAACTTTTTTGAAAGTTTTTCCATAGCACATTGAACTCCAAATAATTTAACACGAGAATTCATCACAGCTGACACGTTTTAAAAATAGTTTCGATATTTTTCTTCTATCGTATAAGCAATTTCAGAAAAATAAAATAAAATAAATTCATTGTACTTGTAGATCAAAAATTGCTTACCAATGTCTACTAGTAGTTTAATTACCACAAAAAAAGAAAAAAAATATAAAATCATTGTACTTGTAGAAAGATTTAAAAAAATTTCATGACCTTAAATGTAGTTTGTTGACCCCAAAAAGTGTGCCAACAGATGTCGGTCTCACCCACGCTTACGTGGGCGAATGTCCAACACGCTAAGACATGTGGACGATCTAAAACGAGCTGTTTAAAGGGGCATGGGAGTAGCCTAACGACGTGGGATGGTGACGTTCGAAATCCGGCGGGTTGTTCATAATCCGGTTGTACAATAATTACCAACCGGTGCTCGTAAATGTATATGTAAAAGTGTATAAACTCGATGTGTGTATTGCAAGTAACTGAGATAGAGTTGAGTAAATGTAGTCTTTAGTATTGATTCTTACATTAGCCGTTGACATTATACAATGGAAGTATTTATAGTGATACACATGAAATGGGAGCCCTTGGATGAAGTGGCACGTGACCTCATCTCTTTAGTTCAAACGTCTTTTCTTAGGTATGGGGCTTGACTTGCTAGCTTACGGCGTATTTATTGCTTGCGCAGGTCCTCCATACTAGTGACAAGATTTGACCTTTATGCTTGTGATAAACGTTCCATCAGTCATTCGAATAAGATCTCTGAGCAGGCGATCTCTTGGGAGGAGTGACTGTGGAGGAAGCTCCTTGTGGTTAAGAGACTCGTGTATCAGTTTCGGGGCTTCGACCATTTGACAAATACTTCCACTTGAGGACCTCAGCTAAATTCAACAGGTTCCATGCTTTGGGTCATGGGGCTCGGTAGTTGGATTTCGGCAGAGTACGTCGGATCGTGGAGCCTCGGCGGATGAACCTCGGCTCAAAGCAGTTCGGATGTAGTCCACCTCGGCAATGTGTGCCACCTCGGCAAGAATGCCACGTGGATCAGGATGAGTGGGCTATTGGCCCAAGTGGATAGGACAGGTGCGACAATACGCAATATAGTTCTCAATTTAAATCTTCAACCTAAAATTGAGTTTCCTTCGAATTAACAGAAACATTAATAGCATTGATAGTCAGACACGACTTTGTCATAAGAAATGCCGAATTCCATCTATTTGGAACGTGGTTAAGAAATTTTCTTTTCGTTTTTTTTTTTCTTCAGTCCAAATTTTTTGAAGATTTTTCCAAATTCTTATTGTCAAGAATTTGAGAAGTAATATGGGTAATAGCATAGTTGTCGAATCCGACCTGAACACTGATTAAAATAACGAAGCAGGTTAAAGGTTCAACCGATAACACAGTGTTTCAACCGATGGTTCACTTCCTGCAAATATATTATTAATTATTTGATGAAATTACAAAAAATGTCCATTTTGACATAGTCATTTGCAAAAATGTTCAAAATTTTTCAATGTCTATTTTTGCAATTATTTGGACGATAATATCCCTAAACAGTTTCCATGAGAAGTTACATTAAAATAATATTCTAAACGTTTCAAATATCATTTTCGATATTTGAATTCGTTTATATTTCAAAAGTACACATATCAAATCATAATATTAAATGTTATCGACATTTCAGACGCTGTTCTTGACATATTAAATGTCTAAAATGATATTTCATTCCAAACGTAATATTTTTCTACACTTTAAATGTTGTTCTCAATATTTCTATATTTAGCATTAATTGTGATTTGACATGTGTAATATGAAATTATTTATTTTTTCATCAAGGGTAAAATATAAAATTTGATATCAAATTTGCCTATTTTGCAAAGATTATCAAAAGTGGACATTTTTTAATTGACATATGTAAAATTGTACATTTTTGCAAATGCCCCTAATTATTTTTCAAAAATGCTATTTGTACATCACTTTTTTCACATTAATTTTCACACTCCTCTCACAAAGGTGGGGTTCACAATTGTTTTAATTGTGGACCCCACCCACTTGCATGTGTGTATACTCTGAAAAAAGTTGTGAAAAAAAGTGTACAAATAGAATGGTCCATTATTTTTATTGCATAGTAAATTTTTAACATTTTTACCACTAACCAAATTAAACTCAAGTTATTTTGGCGACTACCAATCAATATGTAGCCCAAATTCTAGAAATTCTAGATCATATATAGTGAAATATGACAAAAACTACTTCGTCTGACAAAGTTTAATACGATAACTTCATATACTACAAGAATATGCTTTAAAAAAATAAAACCATCATTTAATAGTTATTCATGGATAAAGCAATGTTAAAAAAGAAAATTATTTGAGATAAATTCTTCAATTCCTTCGCCTAATATTCACGATAGAACCTTGATCATACTAAATTGAAAATTTAAATTATCTTTCACTCACGGTCCCAAAACTCCGCCTGACACAGTTCATCACATTTGGATTGAAGACTGTGACAACGATTGATGTTTTACACAATGACTTCTGTTTGGTTTAAATGTTTATTTATGGACACAAAGTCAAAAAAGTTATGTATACTGAAGGTACGAAATTTCGCAAGTGTGTGGTATGGTAAACAAGTAATAAAATGATGAATGAGATATTTGTTACCACAAGGACTATAAGCTTAATCTAGTGTGAGTTATTGTTAAATTAGTCAAATAGCCAAATTTGTTTGAAGAATTTATGCTAATTAACTAATTAAATTAACTTTTTTATAAACAAGTTATGAGAGTTTTTTATTTTTTATTTTGTAAAATTAGCTTATATGATTACTAAGATAGGTGTATTCTATTGGGACTTTTGAAGACTTTGATAGTTTTTTTTTAAGTGATGATTTTTGTGGATTTCATGGATCTTTTATAGATTTGTATGGAATTAGTGGAAGTCTTTCGTAGACTTCTATGGATTTTCATTTTAAGATTTTTATAAACTTTTGTGGAATTCGAAAGACTTTTGAAAACTTTCATTTGAAATAGAATTCACGTGGATCTGGTGTGGAATTCTTACATACGAGGTGTTATTTCCTACAATATATATATAATTATGAATTTTTCATATAAAATTTTATACTTCAATAAAAAAAAAAAAGAAGACATTTTTCACACAAAAATGAATAAAAAAAGAAATTGAAAAGCTACAAGAATCCAAAATTTTTAGTAGAAAATAAAGATAAATAATACGATAGAGAAAGAAATATAAATGGAATATAATCAATAGAAAAAAAAATTTAGCCATACATGTCCATAGAAGGTTAAATTAAGGAAGAAAAGAAAGAAAGAAAGAAAGGAAGAAAACCTTTTTTTTTTTTTTTTTTACATGTGAAAGTCTCCAAAAGTTTTGTGATTAACGAGAAACAAATTTTAAGATTTTATATGAGTACTTTCTGCATAAAAGTTAGTGTTTCAGAGACTTTTATAAAAGTCTCTAAAAATCATTAAAATATGAATACCCTAAAACTTATAAAGACTTTTAAAATGTTTTAATTGAATACACAGTAACTTTTAAAGATTTCAAAGTCTATAAAAGTTTTAATTGAATACACCGTGACTTTTAAAAAGTCTCAAAAAATTTCAATTAAATACCCCTAAACTTTTTAAATTCTAGAAAGTCATTAAAAGTTTTATTTAATACACCCTCCTAAGACTTCGAATTCCATTATTGATCCAATTTAAATCAATTGATAACAACTGATTAAATGTGTGGTTGAAAAATTTATAAAATTTGTGGTTGTGGGTGCCATAAATGTTTAGTCTGAAAATATACTTTAAAAAAATGGTGGTCAAACATAGACATAATATTCATTTGAACTTTGCATGTGAATTTGTGAGTATACATGTGATCTAAAATTACATTTATTTAGGAGGGATTAACATCCTTTAAAAATTACCAATTTACATTCTTTTTTTTATTTGTTAATTCTTCACTTTGCATCTATTTACAAGACTTTAAAAAATAATAATAATAATAAAATCAGAAATCATTTACATCGCATGTTCACATGTGACTAGTATTAATAAATGCATAAAAAAATATTCAATTGAACAGAGGGCCATACATATTAATTAATCTAAGAATTTAAAATGGAACGAACATGATGCATTGACTAATCTAAGAATTTAATTGGAACATTTCACACCTTTATTTAATTTTTAATCCAACTACTCAACACATATATTTCTTCTAATTTGTTAACGTGTCTATTCAACTTTACTAATGAAAAAGACACCCTTATCAAATACTGGACAGCGCCAAAAAAAATACAATTAGTGGTGTACCCCCACAATGCTATTCTGTCAACTGATTGTAGCGCCATTTTTCTAACTTGTCCCACACGGAATGGGACGAAGAAAATGAAATATGATTCCTTCTCAGTCTCCCCAATAAAAAACACTCTCTCTCCATCTAATGTGACAAATAAATAAATAAAAATTATTGTGTAGAAGAAGATTAGGCAGACAACCCATTTTTCGAAACGCTAAAGTTTTTTACAGGTTTTCCTGTATGAGGATGCATGGCAGCAAGAAGAGGAGATACTGAGTGCTGTATGTGTGGAGATTATGGTTTTTCTTCGGAGCTCTTCCGCTGCAAAGGGTGTCAGTTCAGATCACAACACAGGCAAGTTTTATAATAAAATATGTTATTGTTTTTTGTTGAACCGTTGCTTGGATGGGTTATTTGAAATAAATTTGAAGTTTGACATATGAATATTTCTTGGCAATCATATGGATCTTGCAGATATTGTAGCAATATATATCCAGATGCTGATTCTTATGGGATCTGCAATTGGTGTCTGAGTCAAAAGGATGAAACAGCAGGAGGGAAAGAACATAAGGTTTGGAATTCTTCAGGATCAATCAAAATCAAAGGCAAAGATTATGTGAAAAACAATAAAAAGAAGAGTTTGGAGGATAACAATGGAGAAAAAACCAGAATCATTATCAAGAAACAGAAGTCCTTAGATTTATCGCTTTCATCAGGAGCAAGAAAGAGGATTACAAAAGACAATGGTAAAATTTCGCGAAGGCTAAGGAGGACAAGATCAGAGGAGATAACAAATGGTGGGATCGAGAAACATGTTACTAGAAACAAGGTGGTCAGAAGGTACAAGCATTTAGATGAAGTCAATAGCCAGTCGATCAGACGAGAAAAATTGTAAGATCCGTCTGGAAATCGGTTTGTTCACATGCTAAAAATTGTATATTAAGTCAATATGTAGGCTGCTTCAACTTGTTATGGATGAATCAGGCACGGTTCTTTCTACGGTGGTAATCGGTACCATTTTCGTGGGGATCTCAACAATTATTTACCCTCGGTTTGGATACAAAGTACAAATTGATTAATAAATTCGGTAAAAATCAAATATTAATTTCAACTACACATTCATAATTACTACTTGTTATTATGCACGTATGTCATGGGACCACTACTTTACTATTCCGTTTACTATTCGTATTCATAAATCATTTATAAATTTGCCCAACAGAAGTCCGATAATCTTTGTGATGTTTAGGAGAAATTATGTCAAATATTAATTTGAGTGGCACATACACAACTACTACCCTATTGTTATGGGTTTAATGTGGATGAACGTCAGTCCATGGGGCAAACATAAGACTCATAACCTTGCAAGACTCATGGATGAACTTCGGTCCATGGGGCGAACATAAGGCCCTTAATCACCTGTTTAATTTGTGTAAGCTTCGGCCCAAAAGATTGAGGGATCTTCATCTTTCAATTCTTTTAGTCTACATGCAACAATGGATTGAGAAAAAATAAATATAGTACAACATGTATCATGCATTAAGATGAGTTGCTACTTTCCACTTGTCATTTTTAGCAATATCTTTTCATGTTCCTTAACTTTGAAAGATGAAGAATTTCTCATATAGAGTTGTTCATCATGATCTATATATGTGACAAGTAGTTTCAGTATCCATCCAACAACCTACTAACTTATATTAAAAAATGATCGCGGAAAGATTAATGTCTATCACTTGGGCCATCGCTATTGTGCTCTCTTTTTGTTAGCAATGGAACCCCATTATACTATGTTAGCCTTTGATTCCATTGAATGAAATGCACCATTCTTCCTTTCAGATTTGTGATTATCTTTTTCTATTCTCATTTAGACAATAGAATCTTCAAGATTCATTTCCTTACGCTTATCTTTTAGATAGTTCCCGAAGTCCTTCCATAATGACAACAATTTTAAAATAAGTGAAGTAACTTGGAATGATTCAGTGAGAGATATAGCTTTAGGATGGATATCATGAAGAATCATTTGCAGTTTTGAATTTGAGATATAAGAGTTTTGCACTACAGTACATATTGTATAATGTGATATCCACTTTGTAAAGTACAAAGTTTTTGCACAAGTGTAAAGGGATCACTAGCAAGTAATAACTGCGAAGAGTTGACTATTGTCCCACGGAGAATAAATTATAATTGAAGTTTATTAGTCATGTATTGATTTGATGTTTGTATAACAAAATAGATAATGATATGTGATAATTCTAAATTATTCTAAAAAATATGTAAAAAGTGTTTGTTTGTACAAATGAATGGATGATTGTATTTGATTTAAAATCTGCCTATTTTCATCTAGTTCAATTCTTAACTATGTAATTTAATTTCATTCTTACCCTATTAACAATCGATTATTCTATTGTATTCAACTTTCTTTTTAAAGATAAGTTAATTCTGTTCTAGACACAGCTAAATTATATTCCCAGTTCGAATTCATATGAATAGAACGCAATCTATTACACAATTTTCTAAATGATAACACATTCAATAACACTATTATTGAGATAATTACGCACACAATGTACATTAATCCCCACATCTATTGGCCATGTGTTAATCATACAACGGTCTTCTTAATTATAAGCCTCCTAACACTACCTCAAACAATTAATCACCTAATTGGTGATTAAACAATAAAATAATGGAACGAACATGCAAGATTAATCATGAAATGTACTGATCTACTTGTTTTGAATGAAAATAAATGAGCAAAATGTTCATCTTCATCCAATAAATGTAAAGATCTAGCCTAGCATTATATAAGAATTATGGAAGAATATCACCCGGATCATAGAAACATATAAGAATCTTGATAGAAATCAATATCTTTGCCTTGATCTTGAATCCATGCCTTGAATCTTCTAATTCTTGTGTAAAGTATCTTGAATTTCTTGTTGGCTTGATCTTCTCTCTCAAAAAATTGCGATTTGGCCTCTCGTTGTTGATGAATTTTTTTATAAGAATATGTATTAAGAGATTAGAGAGAGATTCCCTAATGTTTTGCCCAAGATCTATATTTACAAGAGCTAGATTTAGGTCAAATAAAGCATCCAATTTGTTAACAAAAAGAGTTTCTATCAAAGAATGAAACTGAATCCCATCTTTTCAAATTTACCCCATGCACACAATGGGATATTTCCTTGCCCATACATAGGCATTATTATTTGGCTTCGAGTGCACAAAAAAGGTCATCGCATGCATGGTCCAAATTCTCTTGTGATTGGTTTCGTTTTGAGTAGTCATCACTATTTAGTTATATCTTTTTTCTTTCGATATCTAATTAAGGCAATTCAAAGTGAGTTGAAAATCTAACTCAAAATGCTACAATTATTCTAGAAATATTATTTTTTCAATTCAAACATTTACTATGCAAAAAATTGTTGACATGTGGTTGAATTCGAGTCGTTATAGCTATTGTGGCAAAATTGATCAATTGAAGATAAAAAGGTAGCTATCAAAAGACTTACGAAGACACCCAATGAAAATCGAGATGGAAGTCGAGCATGAATGCCAAATCTGTCAAGAGAAGGACTTCAATGTCAAACATCGAAAATATTAGATTTAGAAATTTTTGGATTCATATGTAAAGGTACAATGCTTTAATCTTTAGTAATGAATCATCGAAAGCTCAAGATGAATTTTTTTATGCACTAAAATATTATTTCATGAAAATACTTGCATAAAAATTATTGTTTCAAAAGGTAAGAATCTCAAAAAATGTCATTTACCTTCAAATGTGTATATTTTTCATAATAATCAAAGAAGAAAAAATTTGAGAAAAGTGTCCAAGCGGACTTCCGGTTAACCTAGCGGATTTCCAGTTCGTCCAACGGTCAAAATTCTGACTCACAATAACCAGTTCAGTGTTTGGTTCAGAAATGGACATGCGGTTGAGCACTTCGGTTGGACAGAACTTTTTAGTGATTTTAACTGCTATAAATACTACCTCGTTTTCATTCATTACAAGACTTTCATGAGCATTAAAGTGAGATACTCTCAAGAAAAATTATTACATTCTTTGTTATCTTCATCAAATCAAATCATTCATTTTGATAAACTTTTGGAATTCATTCTTCTCATTAAAGTTTTTCTTACTTAACACTTGAGCTTCTTTCATTGCTATTTATTAAAGTGTTAGCATACTTCTCTCTTAGTACTTAATTTTGATTATATCATTTATTAAAGGAGAAGTTCAAATTGTAAATTCAATTACTCTTTGAGTTTATTGGTCATGTAGAGGTCCTGTAGAGTTCTATATTGTAAAAGGATCGATGTTCCGTGGTTGTAAGTCACCGGAAGCATTGTAAATGGTTGGATTATACTATAAGTTAATCAATATAGTGAAAAACGTCTTGCTTGTAACTAGAAGCTCGGTAATGGAGGATGTAGATCATTGGTTGGGATCGAACCTCCACAATTACATCATTTGTACATTCTCTTCCCTTTTATTTATTGCTTTCATATTTGTGCATATTTGCTATTAAACTTGTTAAAATTTAGACTTATTTTTGGAAAAAAAAATAATAACCAATTCAGCTTCTCTTGGTTACCTATTCTTGGGTTATCAATTAGTATTAGATCCAGGTGCTCATTTTCAAAGATTTCACAATCTTAAGTAATTGCTTATCTAAATATTCAAAATCTTGAAGGGCGTTCTACAAATCATCCTCCCTTTTTTGATAGCACTTATTATAATTATTGGAAAATTAGGATGATGATTTACATTCAATCAATAGATTTCAATATTTGGGAAGTTATTTTAATATGGTCCCTATGTGCCTATGAGAACTATTAAAGCTGATGGCAAACCCGATCAAACTATTCCTAAACCTAAAGAGGAATATGTTGAAGAATATAAAAGAAAATTATCCTTAAATGCTAGAGCCAAAAACCTACTGTATTGTGCACTATATAGAAATGAATTTAATCGTATTAGCACATGTGATTTTGCATATGATATTTATCATAGATTAGAATATACTAATGCTGGTGCTAGTAAAGTAAAGGAAACCAAAATTAATCTCTTGGTTAAAGAATTTGAAAATTTCTTTATGAAACAAGATGAACCTATAATAGATATGATTACTCGCTTTATTGATATTGTTAATTGCCTTAAAGGTTTTGATTACAAATTTACTAACGGTGAACTTGTAAGTAAAATGCTTAGGTCATTATCGGAAGAATGGAGCCCATTAACGATGATGATAAAAAGTACCAAGGATATTAACTCATATCCTTTGGAAGAATAATATGGAACATTGACGACATACGAGTTCAACAATGCCAAAACCAAGGAGAAAACAAGGAAAAGCAAAGAAAAATTAAAGGAATCTTCTAAGAGCCAAATTGCCCTTAAATCAACAATTGAAGAATGGACTACAAGTGAAAATATGAATGATGAAGAGCTTGATGATATAGTCCTTCTTGTCAAGAAATTGAGAGGTTTTCGAAATAATCGAAGATTTCGATAGAAAGAAGAAAAGAGTGAAGAAAAAAGAGTAAGAAAATTATTTGCTATGATTATGATAAACCCGGCCAATAGAGAACTGAGTGCCTAAGCATGAAGAAGAAAATCAAGAAAAAAGTACTCCAGGCCACGTGGGATGAGAGGCATGATGATGATCGCGATGGAAATGATAGTCAAGAAGAAATTGCCAGCATGTACTTCATGGCGGTCAAAGATGAGGTAAATTCTATTAAAAAGTGCACATATGATGAGTTATCTACCTTCTATGATGAAATATTGAAGAATTTGAGGAGCTTGCTTTTAAATCACTCAACTTTTGAAAAGGAATACTACTTGTTGAAAAATAAAATGAAGAAAATTTTAGAAACCCGAAAAGAAAATACTGATTATGATTTATTAATTAAAGAAAACTTCTCCTAGAAAGAAAAGGTTGAAGACTTAACTAAGATTATTTATAAATTCACTAATGGTAAAAATAATTTTGATTTAATGCTTGGTGATCAAAAGTTTGTTTTTGAAAAAGGAAGAATTTGATATAAACCATTTTTGAAACAAAAATCATTCAAAAATTTATTTGTCCAAGCTTCAAATACTCATCCTTCAAAACCTACGTGTAGCTTTTGCAATAAAGATGGACATATTGCTTATAATTGTCTAATCATGAAGAAGCTACATTTTGAAAGAAAGAACAAGAGAATTCATGAATCTACCAAAACTAACTACCAAGGACACACTTATGTGGGTACCAAAAATAAAAAATTAAATTATTTTTTGTTGGTACCAAAAATGATTATGAGCAAATGGTTCTTGGATAGTGGATGCTTTCTATAGATACAATGATACTATCAAGTCTCAAAGATAATGATAGAGGAAAAATTATAGGCACTAGAAACATTGGTAAACACACTTCTCTTTCTATTGAAAGTGTGCTATTGGTGGGTAACCTTAAACATAATTTGCTTAGTATTAATCAATTATGTGACAAAGTTTATCATATTAAATTCGATTCTTCTAAATGTCTCATTAAGGATGCTACATTAAAAGAGGTAATATTTGTAGGAAGCTAAAACAAAAATGTTTATATCATAAATATTGAATTTGAAAATGATGATAAATGTTTATCAAGCTTAAAAGAGGATACACTGTTGTGGCCTAGGAGATTAGGTCATGTTAGCATAGATCATCTTTATAAAATTTTCAAAAGACATTTCATCAACGGTTTGTCAAATTTAAATTTTGATACAGATAAAATTTATGATGTATGTCAATATGGCAAAGAAGTAAAAGGCTCACTCAAACCCAAATTATATTCTTTAGCCACAAAACCACTTCAATTACTCCACATTTATCAAAAAGCCTCGCTTAACAAATGCTGGCTAATTTTAATGCGAGTTAACACTCTATTAGTTGACTTAGATAGGTTCATTGCTAGTCCTTTCTGTGAATTTTATCTCTAAAAAACTCTTCACCTTGATCGACCAACTCCTCATCTCTTCTCCGATTTTGACTTTTAAGTCCAAAACTTTGGCATCCTACTTTACCATCAAGGCATCTTTCTCCTAGACCAAGGCTTCCTTCTCAACTATAATCTTTCTACTCTCATGTAGAGTATCTGCCTTATCCTATAGTTGATGGTTGATGCCTTCAATCTTCTCAAATTGATTTTAGATGGTGCAGAAAGCGACATCTCGCATTATCAATAGCTAGCAATAACAAAAATTGAATCATAAGGATAGAAAAGTTATGAAAATAATGTATACCAAATAATAAATAAAGACAATAAAAGAAGATTTGCCTAGCACTTATCCACCATGATGGCCTTCTCCAAGATGGTTGAAGAACTCTATCAACTGGATTCCACCCCTTCCTGGTCGAGATAGTTTGAGATAAGTTAATATTCGTCTTCTAGTTTGTTCCTAGGTCGAGTAGAAATTTGTTGTAAGGAGTGGGAGTCGAGACAATCATTAATAGCATACAAGTTGGTAGGGAAAGAAAAAGAGAAGGAAAAATACTCCTACAAGCGATTGTCATGGGAGGGGTCTTATTGTTCGTATCGATTCTTATCTTTTTCTTTTGAGATCTCCCCTATTTCTATGCCAACTCGATAAGGTAAGCATCGATGAACTCATCAGCGACATATTCAGGAAGTAAAAAGGAAAATAGCAGTCAAATGTTAGTATGAATGGTAATTAACTAAATAAAAAAAGGAGTAAAAAAAGACCTGCTGATAGATTAAGTTGACAGATTCCTATCCTGATAAGGGTCTCATCCATTAAGACAACATTCACAATGTGACCTAAGGATCTTAGCTTTAAGAATTGCAGAGAGTCCCACTGAGACTCGATAAGCACATGGAATTGGTCAAATTAAGAAAGAGTGAGTATTTCCTTCTGAGTGGGAAAAGAAAATTTTCCATCGAACATGATAGGCAAAGAAAAAAGAAGCAGGTATCCCATGTACTTGGTCTTATGCAGGGACACCTTAATCTCTATGGAAAAAGATGACGTAACAATCATATTTATCTAACAATGGCATCTCAACGATACTCTTAAAGAATTTAACGACATGTCTAGATTACGACTTTAAATCATGTATAGTTGGCAGGATGAAGTAGTATGATGCATTAGTGGATATAGCAAATATGCTGGGTAGATAAGGATATAATAATTGAGAAAATGAAAAGGACATAAAAATCAATTGCCTGGGTGAGAGATTATAAGTGTAAAGCATTCTATAAGAAAATACTAAGATCGATCTTGAGATTGTCTTGATAAATTACCACCTCATGAAGTTAGCAGTGGGACAAAAGCTTAAGAGAATCTGGAGCCCTATATATCTAACCGGAGAATAGGAAGAAACTTTAGAGGTTTCTTGTTATAGTACTTTTGTTATAAGTGATAGAGTCATCTTGGTATGTCATTCAAGTAGTTATCGACTACAAGGTCTAATAAAGTTTGACGCACGGATGAACAAAGAAGGTAAAAGCTATAATATTTCTCTTCATATGTTTTATAGTGATTGTGTGTATATTTATAGGTGAAAGTTCAAGCTGTACATCGTAAATGAAATTTGTGATGGAAATAATCTATAAATGGAAGACGTTAACTTGATTTCTAGGATTGCTGGTGCGCTGTGCTATGATTGCTGGCGTGCTGTAATACTCTCCCTCAATTTGGAGCATGGAGATCTATAATGTCCAACTTGGATCGAAAGAAGACAAATAATTCACATCCTAATAGTTTAGTAAAAATATCAACTTCTTGATGAGTGCTTGAAACATAGGAGGTAGTAATAAGACCAGTTTAATTTTCTCACGAACAAAATGGAAATATAATTCAATGTGTTTGGTTCATTCATGAAAAATCTGATTGCGAACAATATGTATAGTAGCCTAATTGTCACAGTGAAGCATAATAGGTTATGAATGGGGCACTGTAAGTTCTTGTAGAAGGAGACGAAGCCAAACAAGTTCACAAGTGGTAGTGGCCATTGCACGAAATTTAGCTTCAACAGAAGAGCGAGAGACAGTAGTCTGGTTCTTAGTGCGCTAAGAGATAGGGCTATCGCCCAATTTGATGATGAAACCAGTGGTGGAATGTTGTATGAACAGACAACTTGCCCAATTAGAGTTACAGAAGGCAGGTATTTGAAAGCTACAGTTGGATGAAAAGAATAGGCCATAACCGAGAATAGTTGTCAAATGAAGGAGCAAGCATTGAGCAGCTTGAAGATTGGCTCGTGAGGAGTGTGCATGAATTGACTTAGAAAGTTGATAGCAAAGGTTATATCTAGACGAGAGATAGTCAAATAGATCAAACAACCAATCAATCATCAATATAAGCTAGGATCATCCATAAGATCACCATCTGATCATTAAGCTTGCAATGTTGTTCCACGCGAAAATAAACCTGGCGAGAGCCTAGTTGACCGAAATTAGAAAGAATGTCAAAAATATAATTCCTCTGATTGATAAAGATGCCTTTAGGAGATTGAGCAACTTCAATAACTAGGAAATACATGAGATCACCAAGATCTTTGATTTTGAAGTTCTGTGCAAGATGCCGTTTGATAGAATTAACGGTAGAGACATCATTACCATCAACAAGAATATCATCAACATAGAAAAGAACGGCTGGTAAATGTTACACCCTTGGTCTTGGTGAAAAGACTATGATCAGCTACAGATTGAGTAAAACCTGCAAGGATGAGAACATGAGATAATTTCAAATACAATTGACGTGAGGTTTGTTTGAGACGATGTAAAGATTTGTAGAGACTGCAGACGCGTGTCTTCCCTTACGACAATATCCTAGTGGTGGTCACATGTACACTTCCTCATCAAGATCTTTGTAAAGGAAAGCATTTTGAACATCTAATTGCTGAATAAGCCAATGTTTGGCTGCATCTATGTCAAGAAGACAACGAACAGTAACAAGTTTAGCCATAGGAGCAAAGGTGTCATTATAATCAAGACCTTTTACCTGAGTGAATCACTTGGTGACTAAACAAGCTTTATGACGTTCAATGGAACCATTTGCAAGCAATTTTTTTTATAAACCCATTTGTAACCAATGGCTTTCTTACTAGGAGAAAGATGTACAAGGGTCCATGTGTGATTGGCTTCAAGGGCTTGAATTTCAGAAGCCATAGCCTATTGCCAATGAGGCTCAAGGATAGTTTGAGAGTAAAGGGTAGGATCTTGAATATTTTTAGAGATAGAAGAGAGGAAAGCAAAATGTTTTGGACTAAAGAAACGATAAGAAAAAAAAATTAGGTAAAGCATGAACCATACCTAAGAAAGACCAGGAATGAAGTGATGTACGTAGTCCCTTTGGAGGTAGATCTGAACAAATGTAATCTTGAAGATATGTGGGGCAAGTGATATTACATCAAGGTCTAGGTGATCGGGGTAAATCGATGATAGGTTTTAGAGAGTTGGTAGGTCCATCATCATCCGGTGGTGTTGGTATGGATGGTTCAATGTCTAGTGGGAGTGGTGTTTGGGAAGATGGAACATGAGTGTCATGTGTATCGTGGGTTGAAGGTAAGGTAGTATGAGTTATATAGAGGGATTGTGTGGTATCTGGCAAGGTGTGTGGTAATGAGGTATCTGAAGGTTGCATGGTAGTGGCAAATGGAAAGATTCTACAAAGTGGACATCATGAGATAGGAATATCTTCTTGTATTGCAAGTCATAGACACGATAGGTATGTGGAGTTTGAGAGTAGCCTAGAAATATGCATGATAAGCGAGGAAAGAACTTGTCCTGATGAACACTTAAAGTGTGTGCATAGCAAAGACATCCAAAGACAGGAAGATGATCATAGTTGGGAGGCTTGTTGAAAAGAAGTTCATAAGGAGTTTTGCCATTAAGCAAGGGGGTTGGTAGGTGGTTAATTAAATAAGTGTTAGTAAGTATGTATTCACCCTAGAAGGAAATTGGTAAATGTGCATGAAAGCGAAGGGATCGAGCCTCATTTAACATGTAATGATGCTTTCGTTCAGCTACACCATTTTGCTGAGGTGTTTCAACACAAGTAAGTTCATGGATCATGCCATGGTTAAGAAAAAAATGTTGCGTACAATGAGAGAGAAATTCTTGACCATTATCAGACTGAACATGTTTAATAGGACAATTAAACCATGCATGGACCATTTTAATAAATGTGGTCAGACAAGTAAATGCATTGGATTTAAAACGTATGAGGTATACCGAATTAACATGTCAAAAATCGTCAATAATTGTAAGAAAATAGTGTGCACCAGTTGTACAGGGTGTGGAATATCCGTCCCAAATATCACAAAAAAATGCGGTTAAAGATAGAAGTACTTTTATTTTCAACCACTTTGAATGGGAGGCAAGTTTGTTTGCCTTGAATGCAACTGTAACAATTTGTAATTTTATTTGAACTACATAAAGATTTTGGAATGCGAGGATTTGAATGATGACCTAACGAAGATGTCAAATCTGGTACAGTTGTAGGGTTGGCCGTGATTTGAAATGCAATTGGAGTAAAATGTTTAAAGTGGTAGAGGCCTCCACGTTCTTCACCCATTCCAATCAGCTTCCTCCTGTATTGGTCTTGAAATAAACAAATAGAGGGAGAAAACACAACAACACAATTGGATGATTTAGTAAGTTGACTAATTGAAATTAAGTTATAATTAAAGTTAGGGACAAAGAGAACATCATAGAGACATAAATGCCGAGAGATGTGAATGTGGCCATATGTGTGACTTGGGCCTTAGAACCAGTGGGTAATGTGAGTGATTGGGAATGGGCCCAAACATATGGCTTTAGATAAATTTGAAATGCAAGAAATGTGGGCTGAAGCCCCACATCAACTATTCATGGGATTTGGGTGATTGAGGAAGAAATATTGGAGAAGGCAGAGAGCACATTGGTGTTGGGCTTAGGATTTCCATCAATTGTTGGTAGCGCTTGTTAGAGAGACCAAGAATGACACTTGAGGTGGATGGAATTGAAGAGGTGGACACCATGTTTGCTGTGGGTGGTCGATTACTGGCTGAAGTATGAGCAGATCGCTGTTGATGTTGTTTTGGTTTGTTGGTGGTCCAATGAGCAGGATAGTCGATGATCTCAAAGCAAGATGATTCTTGATGCCCATCCCTTCCACATTTTGTGCACTTTTTACCATTGCGTGTGTGAGAACCATAGGTGACTAGAGAATGGTTGTGTGTGATAGCCATAGTGTTGGTTTCGGGGTTGGGTAGTAAGGGAATTTGTAAGAGGCGTTGGGTTTCTTCTTGGTGTATGGTGGCAGATGCTTTGGAGATTGTGGGAAGAGGCTTCGTAGCTAGGATTTGGCTTCGAATATTGGAGAAAGAATCATTGAGGCCCAAGAGAAATTGAAACAATCTTTCAATGTTATCTGTTTCTTCGATCTTTTTACGAGCAAAACAGTTGCAGAAATTAGGTTCAGTCAAGATAGTGAGTTCAACCCATAATCCTTTGATGGTAGTATAGTATGTGGTCACAAACATAGTGCCTTGCTTGAGGTTCACAAGGTCACAATGGAGACAACAAAAGCGAGGGTGATTGCTTTGAGAGAAACGATTGTCTAGATCGACCCAAACATTAGAAGGTTGGGTGCAGTAAATTAAGATTTGTTGAAAAGGTTTATCAATGGAGCTTAAGAGCCACGAGAGAACCATATTGCTGCAATGATTCCAGGGAGTGGTAATTTCAAGTTTCGATGGTTTCTTCAGAGTATCATCTAAAAAGCAAGTTTATTTTTGGCATTGAGAGCATACGCATCGAACGTTTCCAGGTGGCATAATTTTCTCCAGTAAGAAGATCTAGTACTAATACACACCAAGGTTGTCGATAAGGGTCAAGAAATATGGGAATGTGAGATCATTGATTGATTTCGAGGGGGTGAAGGATGTGGAATCAGATATGGTGATTGCTATTTTGATGTTTGCAGAAACCAGAAGAAGTTTAGGAGGGGCAACAGTGAAAGAACTGCTCTGATACCATAATAAAGTTTGACACACAAATGAAGAAAGAAGGTAAAAGCCATAATATTTCTCTTCATGTGTTTTATAGCGATTGTTTGTATATTTATAGGTGAAAATTCAAGCTGTACACGGTAAATGAAATTTGGGATGGAAATAATCTGTAAATGGAAGATGTTAACTTGATTTCTAGGATTGCTGGAGTGCTGTGTTGTGATTGCTGTCGTGATTGTTGTGATTGCTGTGTTGTAATAAGGTCTCTCCTCACTTGACTTTGATTATTAGCAAACCTACGATAAAGGTGAAATATTTTGACCCTTTTCCTAGTAATAACTAATGTATTATCGACATCATCTAAGAATAATTTAAGGAAATAACATAAATAAAGAACAGTTTAGGAACCTACCAATGTACTCTAAATCCAAAGGTTGAGTATAGAGGAAGAATAGGTCGCTAGTTGCCTCTATTTAATACAATTCGGATGCCCAATTGACTCGATAAATTCTAACAAGTCAAAGGAAATTTGAAAGAAAAACTTATCTTTCAAGTTGTTGTCCAACACGATAACGTTCATATAGCATAAGCGAGTGAAATAGGAGAATGGTGATGGGCAAAAAAATCATAGTGGGAAGTTGCCAAAATTTTAAAGGGTCACCACTGTAATACTCCGAAATTCTATGCTCGTTTAATTTGCTCATTTAATTTTTAGGATGGCAATTTAACTTTTCAAAATTTAGTATGGCCAAAATTATTAATGGTTGCCAAATTTTGCATTGGTTGATTTATTAAAAGTTTTCCAAATAATTTGTTAATTAGGAGTTTGGGATAAATGTCCAATTTTGCACCTAATTACCAAGGTTAAGTATTTTTTTTTCTTTCCTTCCACTTGGCCGTGTATTGCATGTATCAAGCAGGTATGAGGTGTTTAATCAATGCATGAATTGTTTTAAATTAAGCATGAGGTGGTTAATGAATTCATAGGTGTTTGATTGAAGTAAGAAATGCATCCATGTAGCCCACGTAGAGAAAATGGTTGAAGAGTCACCTTTAATTAATCATTTTCTTACCTTTAAATAGAAATGTTGCTGCCATTATTTCCCTTGCAAGAAAAAACAGATTTTCACTTGTATGAAAGGGCATTCAACGTGAGAAAAAAAAAAGGAGAGACAAGCCTAGCACTCTCAATTCATCTTTCAACCGAATTTTCTTCAAGTTTTACAGTAAGATACTTTCTATGCTTAAGTGGTAGGATTTCATGGTAATATTTATGCTTAAGCTATGCATAAAAAACCATAATATGAATGTGGTGGACAAGTCCACAAAGTTAGATATCTACTTATGCCTTAGGACAAGTCCAAAGGGCACCGGCAAGCCGGAACGTGCAAGTATGTGTTTGATTGCATTCTTTGTGTAGTATTAACATGTTAAGATCCAAGCATGGTATCTTACTGAGTATCCCTTATACTCATAGTATTCTATACTAAATTTTCAGATCCATAATTGTGAAGTTGGTGGAAGTCAGTCGGCATAATCGATGATGGGTTAGGGACAAGGTTGTTTTGCATCGAAATTTTGTTTTTGCATGGTTTGTTCGACTGCTTTCCATATGTTTTCTTATGGTATTGTATAAAAACATGTATAAGACATGATGTAATATGGCACCGGAAGTAAATTATTCAATTATATCTTCTATGTTGTGTTAAGAGACATTTTTTTTAAAAAACTTCTCCTTGCAAGTGACAAAAGGCAAAAAGGGAACAGTTTTTGGGTCAACTTCAAAACGTTATTTCTGACTCCATAAACGTCTATTTGAGACTCTGAAAATATTTCTATGTTCCTCATTGAGTTGTCTTAATATGGGCATGAGAATCATTTAATTTGGATATCTGTACCCTAAGATATGAATTTTTAAACGTTGAAGGGTCAATCTGAAATTTCTGTGCAATACCTCACTATTTTCAGTAAAACGCCCATATCATATGATTTTGGAAATTTTTCATATTTTAACCTAGAAAACTACTTGAAAATATCTTTCTAATTTCATAAATTTCATAGAAAATGGAGTTGGGATGAATTTTATAAAAATAGTTGAATTTGCTACCCCAACTAATCGTGGCAGAGCAGAGTCCGTAAATGTAAAGTATAATTTTGTCGTCATGCGCTCCTGCTGGCCATTAAAATTTTATGAGAGATGTTTTACCAAGTTGAAAATAAGTTTCTAACATGTAATACTTTCATTTAAGAGTATTTACATATAGCGAAGGTAGCAGTTTTTATATTTAGTACGTGACACTCGAAGCTTAAGTTCGGGGTGTTACAACCACAAAGCCCTTGTCGACAAAGATGATAAAGCAAAAGAAAGAGAAGTGGAAGGTGGATATGAAGGATAATTGATGAGTGTAAAATATGATATTTTTCCCTCTTAGTTGTTGTATCATATGATTATTTAACATCAAAATGGACTCATTACTCTTATGTTTTGATTTAGGTCACAATTTGATGGAAAATGTTAAAATTTGGAAGAAATTAGTAAAAGGGATGGGGGCAAAGTGGAAGAAAGTGAAAGTTCAGGGATCAAGTTGCAAATATATCATAGACGAGATGGGCGATGGAATGATGATTCAATAATGCTAAGGGTCAATTGGGTGCAATTAGAAGTCAAAGGAGGTGAAATATGATCATAACATCTTCACAAATCAATTTCCAATCGAAAAAGTTACGCATCAATTTTTAGCCTCATATTGGGACCCATTTATGACATGACAAACGATCGAATTGGAAGATAATATCTGAAGAAAAGTTGTAGCCCTTTAGGTTAGCTTTCCAATAAAACTTGAATCACCTCAATTGGATATAGGTAGAGGAATATATGTTGAAAATACTAAAAAATGTTTGACGGAGAAAAATTTGTACTATGCGTACGCATATGCCTGCAAGCCTTGCGTACGGGAGATTCCAAAAATCCACTACTAAGGCCTAAAAAAATCTACTGTGCGTACGCACCATTAGAACCATGTGTACGCATGGTTCATTCTGGAACCCGAATCATCAGTTTCCTAATTTGATGCTGCCACTTATGGAAACGCGATTTTCACACGATTTTATGCCCTAATTCGAGGGAAAACACCATTCTTCTCCTCTAAGCATAATATTCTTTGGTTTTTGGCTCAAGAACACTATGGGAAACTAAGAGACTTTGTGAATCCATGAAGGAACTCGATTGGTATCGGTGATTTTAACGTCCTTTTACGCATGCAACTCTAATTTTCATTGTTAAATGATTTTAAAATTTGGATTTCCTGTTTTCATGAGATTGTTTTGAGATTAAGTCTATTCTTATTAGATTTATTATGGATTCAATCAATCTTTTTCTATTGATTAATCAAAATAATTATTGAATTTCAATTCCAAGCGTTCTTGTGAGATTGATTTAATATTTATTAGGTTTCTCATAGATTCAATCATGTTTTGTCTATAGTAGAATTAAATTATTCGTTGAATTTCAATTTCATGTAATCTTATTGGTGTGATTTTTTACCATTATATGCCCTATGTATATAATTATTTTTGGCTCTGATTTCAGTAGATTAGAGTGAGAATGTGTTGTAGGAAATCTGGATTTTAGAATTACCATAGAATTAAAATGGGCTTTAATGATATATATTCCAATTAAAGTATTATGAAAAATATCTTTAATTGAGTACATGATTGTGTAATTGATGTTGATTGATCCGAACCAATCGAGGAAATTCCGACGCTTCATTTTTTCACACATTGATATTTATAATTCATTCAAATTGACAAATTGCTTTTACACAAATCACGATTAAAATCCTAGTTTTTGATCTTTTGAGTAATTTTTCCATCTCTTTGTGGATACGACACTCCAAAGCTGTGCTACAACTACCACGTTATACTTTGGGCGTAATCAAATTTTGGCGTTGTAGTCGGGGAGACAGTACAAATAATTAAAGGATTTTCGAGTAAAAAGGTGAATTCGTTCCTCTTTTATCTCTGTAGTTTATTGTTTTTTTAGTTTTATTTTGTTATTTTTCACATTTTTGCATTTTTTTGCTTTATGAACAGGTATCGAGACGAGCGAGGGCGATTCATTGCAAAACCTCAATTAGAGTTTGAATTACTTTCTAACCCTCTTTTCGATTCTGCACCTGTAGACACGAGCATCACATTACACAATACAATGAGCGATAGTGAGCATGGCGATGCACCTATAGGACCCTACATGATTACATTCACCCAACACGTACTTTCACGCCATCTTGCATTATGTTCCCACACAATATGCCACGTATGGACCTAAAATTGGGAATGCTTCAACTTCTTCCCTTTTTTACAGACTTGAAAATGAGAATCCATATGTGCATATTCGGGAATTTGAGGAAGTGGTTGCAACCTTTCACAATCAACGTGGTATAATAGATACAATCAGGTTTAAAATTTTCCCATTTTCACTCAAAGAACAAGCAAAAAGCTGGTTGTATTTATTGAAACCACGTTCGATTGGAACTTGGGCTAAAATGGTCCAAGCTTTCTTTGGAAAATATTACCCCCGTCATAAGACCACTGCCCTTAAGAAGCAAATTTTCTCATTTGTCCAAAAGGATAGTGAAACCTTATACCAAGCTTGGGAGAGATACAAAGAGTTGCAAACATTTTGCCCTCACCATGGATATGAGAGTTGGTGTGTGGTGAGTTACTTTTACGAGGGCCTAACACTTAAGGAGCATGGAGACTTCTTACAAAAAGATTCAAATGAAGCTATAGAATAACTAGATGATTTACCTTCAAAAGCCCATAACTAGATTGGACCAGGTGCCACTAAGAATACCAATAGGTTACTACCCATAAGAAACCCAACTAGCACAGACAATTACCATCTTAGGGATGAGGACAACCTTAGAGCCAAGGTAGAAACCCTAACTAGAGAACTTGAAGCCCTACGTGCTAATGATTCAAAACTCATGCAATATGTTTCCCGTGTTGAGCCTTTAGGGGTTTTTGTGTGTGTGGCAACACTGATCATCCAACCACTTATGTTGAGATGAGGGGAATTTATGAGGAACACTGTAATGCTTTAGGAGTATATCAAAAACCCTATATCCCTTACTCCAAGGCTTACAGCCCAGGGTGGTGAAATCACCTCAATCTCAACTGGAAATCTAAAGGCCAGCCAAATAAAACTCACACTGCACCTCCATAGCATCCCACATCCTCTAGGAACTCTTTAGAAGACGCTCTGCATGCATTTATAGAGGCACAAAGTAAGACTATCCAAAATTTTGAGACTATGATCACCCAGATTGATGAAGAAAACAAGAAAATAAAATCCCATATGTCCAAACTAACTAATGTCTTAGTTGAAGGAGAGCGTGGAAAATTTCCAGCTTAAGCTCAATTGAATCCTAGGAAGCAACACATGGTACAAACTTCAGGATCAGGAAAGACCAACTTTAAGGAATTGAACGCCATAACCACTAGATCTGAAAAAGTCATAGAACCAACCCACAAATCTAGGGAAAGCAAAAAGGACCCCAGTAGCATAGAAGAGAGCACCCCTAGGAAGTAGTGAGAAATTCGTCTAGAATGCCCTTTCCTCAAGCTCTCAAGTCGACCTTGGAAATTGCTAGTCAACACAGTGAAATTCTAGAGCACCTCAAGCAAGAAAAAGTCAATCTATTTCTCTTGCACGTGATTTCCCAAGTCCCCACATGTGCTAAAGTCCTTAAGGACTTGTTTACTATAAAAAATAAGCACCATGTCAAGAAAACCACCTTCTTGACTAAGCATGTGAGTGTCGTAATTGAACAAAAAGTCCCGCCAAAGTATAAGGATCCTAGTTGTCCTACTGTTTCTTGTATCATAGGGAACCATGAGATTTCACAAGCTCTCTTCGACTTTGGGGCTAGTGTCGCTATCATGCCTTATGCTATATACTTGGCATTAAGTCTAGGTGAAGTCAAACCTACTACAGTGGTCCTATAATTGGTTGATCAGTCCACAATTAGACCTTAGGGTAGTTGAGGATGTGCTAGTACAGATTGACAAATTTTGCTACCCTGTGAATTTTTTGGTTTTGGATGTGAAAGTAGATGTGAATGTTAACTCCAAGATTCTCATTATTCTTGGTAGACCTTTTCTCGCTCAAAAGCTGGCGCTCTTATCAATTGCATGAATGATTTGATGAAGCTATCTTTTGGGAACATAACCTTAGACGTTAACATCTTTCATGTCATGAAATAGCCTAAGGAAGATGATGAGTGTCATCAAATATATATGATTGATGCACTCGTTGAGGAGGAAACACTTGCGCTTATTAACCCCGATCCTTTAAATTCTTTCTTTTTAAATTTTGAAATTCTCGCAGGGTATGATAATGGGGAATATGTTGATATTTGTCCTGCTTTTTTATTTTTAGGATTATGCGACACCACCAGTGACTACTTTTCAATGAGTTTGGCGCAATGCGCCGAAGATTGACAACGCCCTCGCTAGATGCGGGCTAAGAATGCAATATTGGGTCGAGGCAACCCAAGGGGAGTTCATTCCCTTCTCTTTCTTTTTATTTTCATTGATGCATTCTCTCTAGGTTTAGTCCATGCATTATTCATTGCATTCATTTTATTTTTATTTTCTGCATCACCCTTTCCATCAAAGACTTTTGGACTTCTTATACTTCAGCTCATGTGATTCACTTCGGCACTCAGATGACATCTTTCCTTACATTTATTTGGCAGAATATTTTTACATTGAGGACAATGCAATGTTTAGTTGGAGGAAGAGTTTAACTTAAATTTTGTTGTGAATTACATGATTTACTTGGAATTTTGGTCTAAAAATTTTTTAAGTCTCTAATTCACTACATGTTCTTGAATGACAATATATGCCACTAGGAATTAATGTTGTTTATGAAAGTTTGGATGTTGAGACATTTGCCAAATCTTTTTGTGCACACAAGTCTTGTGTTAAGATAGTGGCTTAACATATGTACTTAGAATAATTTCTTGCTGAAATTTTCTTGTGAGAGTTAGTGAGGATCGAGAGCCACGTTACACTAAAATAACAATGAGCATTCATTCATTTTGCGAATTGAAAATTCTTTTGAGAATATATGGTTTGTGGTAAGATGGTAAGTTGCTTGGGAAATGATGAAGGTCAATTTAGGATTAACATATAAGCCTTTCAAGCCTTATTTTTCAATAATTACAACCCCTAGTAGTCATGTTGAGCCATACACACATATATAGCATTTTCTTCATACACCCATGTTATACATTCTTCTCCACATTGGAGTATAATCTATCTATGTATTTACCCAACTTTTTTACTTCAATGCATGTAGTAAGTGTTGAATGTTTATTTGTGAAAAGTAAAAGCAAGAAAATGACAAGAGTTAGTATATGCTCAAGCAAAACACCTCTAGAAAAACAAAAAATAAAAAACAAAAAAAGACAAAAAAAAAAAAATTGAATGATTTTGCGGTTGAAATATTGAAGAATATATTGATCGAAAGATGTAATCTATCGAGATGTTTGATGAGATGACTAGATACATTCTTGGAAGTTATTGAATCTTTATATCCTCATTTTCATATAGCCTAACCTAAACCACATTACAACCCTTTACATTGACTATTTTGATCCCAAATATGATTGTGGTAAGAAAATGATGAATTTTCGTTTTACAATATGCATATCATAAAATCAATGTTCATTTGTTGCTCATTCATTTAAGCTTCCAAATTCTGAGTGTATCCTGTTCTCATCTCCATAAAGAGAAAACTGTACTAAACACTTTAATACTCGTGAGTTGTGGAGCTGAACTTTCAGCTCGAGACATACTTGATGTTGCATGTGTTAGGGTTGGCGGTAAGATGGCTATAGCTTAACACACACTCACATATTCAGCAACTATTTTTGATATCTTGATGATCATGACATTGTTAAGTTCTTATGGTGTTGACTTTGAAAAGAGCATAAATTGCAGTTAAGTTGAAACTTAATAATTTCATTTGTATCATAGTCTAATCATTTGTTTGCTTGGTCTGCATTGAATTGCTAAGGACTAGCAATAAAAAAGTTGGGAAGTATGATAAGAGTGTAAACTATGATATTTTCCCCTCTTAATTGTTGCACTCATATGATTATTTAACGTCAAAATGGACTCATTACTCTTATATTTTGATCTATGTTGCAATTTGATGGAAAATGTTAAAATTTGGAAGAAATGAGTAAAAAGGGGCAAAGTGGAAGAAAGTGAAAGTTCATGAACCAAGTTGCAAATAAACCATAGATGAGACGGGCAATGGAATGATGATTCAAGAATGCTAAGGGTCAATTGGGTGCAATTAGAAATCAAAAAAGGTGAAATATGATCATAACATTTTCACAACTCAATTTTCCAATCGAAAAAGTTACGTATAGTTTTTTAGCCACATATTGGGACCCATTTATGACATGACAAACAATCAAATTGGAAGATAATATTTGAAGAAAATTTGTAGCTTTTTAAGTTGGCTTTCCAATGCAACTTGAATCACCTCAATCGGATATAGGTAGAGGAATATATGTCAAAAATACTGAAAAATATTCGACGGAGAAAATTTTGTACTATGCGTATGGGAGTTCCAAAAATCTACTACTAAGACCTAAACAAATCTACTGTGTGTACGCACCATTAGAACCATGCGTACACATGGTTAATTTTGGTACCCGAATAATTAGTTTCCTAATTTGATGCTACCACTTATGGAAACGTAATTTTCACATGATTTTATGCCCTAATTCGAGGGAGAACACCAATTTTCTCCTCTAAGCACAATTTTCTTTGGTTTTTGGCTCAAGAACATTATGGGGAACTAAGGGATTTGGTGAATCCACAAAGGAACTCGATTGGTATCGGTGATTTTAACATCATTTTACGCATGCAATTCTAATTTTCATTGTTAAATGATTTTAAGGTTTGGATTTCCTGTTTTCATGAGATTGTTTTGATATTAATTCAATTCTTATTAGATTTGTTATGGATTCAGTCAATCTTTTTCTGTTGATTAATCAAAATAATTATTGGATTTCAATTCCAAGCATTATTGTGAGATTGGTTTAACGTTTATTAGGTTTCTCATAGATTCAATCATATTTTGTCTATTGTGAAATTAAATTATTCGTTGAATTTCAATTTCATGCAATCTTATTGGTGTGATTCTTTACCATTATATGCCCTATGTATATAATTATTTTTGGATCTAATTTCAGTAGATTAGAGTGGAAATGTGTTGTAGAAAATTTGGATTTTAAAATTACCACAAAATTAAAATGGACTTTAATGATATATTTTCCAATTAAAGTATTAGGACAAATATCTTTAATTAAGTACATGATTGCATAATTGACGTTGATTGATCCGAACCAATCAAGGAAATTCCAGCACTTCATTATTTCACACATTGATATTTATAATTCATTCAAATTGATAAATTGTTTTTACACAAATCGCGACCAAAACCCTAGCTTTTGATCTTTTGAGTAATTTTTCATCTCCTTGTGGATACGACACTCCAAAAATGTACTACAACTACGGCGTTATACTTTGGGGCGTAATCAGTAATGGTTTGGAATGAAGACTCCCTTATGATAAATAAGGTTTATGCGCAAAAAAAGGAAAACACATTATTTCAAAATTTGAAAGGGGCATTATTATGATGACCCCGCCAAAGCAATTATGGCCCGTGGTGTGTGCTATGCATTTGATTACGTGTGGTAGAAGGTAACCACATGCCAAAAGTACAGAAGGTTTAGAAGACATGCCAATGGTCCATTGAAATAAGTCATGCTACGTGTATAATTTGGTTGACAATCACATGAATTGGCAAGCATCATCTACATTCATTTGTAAAAGTATTTTTGAAATCAAATGGCAAGGATCTCTCTAACAAATACATTATAAAATAAGTTGTGCAACTTGATAAGAAAATAATGCCATGCTAAATCATTGCCCACACGCTGCATAATTCACTGAAGCACAAGCAATCAGGGGCACAATAATGTGATGGAAAAACTAATGGACAACAGGAAATTGGTGCATCATCAAAGAAAAGTATAGGAGGGAGTTTATATACTTATGAGCAAAAGTACGTATGGCTCGTGAGTAGGGGGTCCAATAATGCTACTTAGGTAAACATATATAATAATGCTGGTGATGTGCCTCTGACCCCAATTCCTAGGAATGTCAAATGGCCCAAGCGGCTCAATAGCTCTGCCACTCGACTCGTCAAAATCAAGCCCGAGCACAGCATGCCATTTGGCAAGTCAAGCTGGCTCGACTCGGCTCGCCAAACGGGTGAGTCGCTCGTGGGCTCATGGGACACGAGCTCGTGACTCATGTGCTATAGTGGCCGAATTTTGGCCCCAATTTTTTTCCCTCAAAACATTTGCCTATAAATATCCCCACAAGGCTCAGCCATTTTCATCTTCAAATTATTGATTCTTCTTCTTCACTTTTTCAGTTCTTTTGCTTCACACAATTACAATTTCCTTACTATTTCAATTTATTGTATTCTATATAGATCACTGGATCTATGTAGCATACAATAAATTGGAAATTGAAATTGAAATTGAATCTAATAGATAGAAATCTATCTAATACATTTTTTAGTTTCCAATTTATCATATGTCACAGCCCATATAA
The DNA here is from genome assembly GCF_002742605.1 of Olea europaea var. sylvestris. NCBI lineage: Eukaryota > Viridiplantae > Streptophyta > Magnoliopsida > Lamiales > Oleaceae > Olea > Olea europaea. The sequence continues at coordinate 10,333,819 of NC_036249.1, read as the reverse complement.
ATAGGCAACAAGTATTTTGGAAGCTTTATTAATGTGCGTGAAAGATTGACAGGACGCTCATTTTCGACTACATGATAAATTTTAATTTGTTGAAATTACATGTTGTAAGATAAGTCATAAGTGATATTTAATGTAATTTTAATCATATTAATTAGAATTTGTTATTTTATTATATTGTTTTTAATTTTCTTTAAAAAATTATACATGTAACAACATACAAGTCGTTCGTGTATAATTTTTAACTTTGTCTACTCAAAATTTAAGTAGCTAATTCCAAACCCAGATAAAGGAAGAGAGTTTGTATAATTGTATTGTGTTTTTATCTATTCAATTTTAAAAAAAAAAATTGAAATCGACAAGCTCACGAACTGATGGCTCATGGGCTGAGGCAAACTCGCCCCTCAAGTAACGAGCCGAGCTTATGCTGGGCTCATTACTAACGAGTCACGAGCCGAATTCGTGTGTTTAAGGGCCAAGTCAAGCCATTACCACAGTTACCAATTCCTTCCAAATCATCCATTAACAGCCAATTCAAACACCACCACCCAAAAGATTCTCTTTATCTAGGAAGAGTAACTAATCTTAACCATCTACCAAACAACCTAATTACATCATGTACCCCTACTTAAAATTTATCGATAATTTTCACTTAAATCACCGTCAAATATTATTTTTATTTTTATTTTTTTGCTTCACAAATAAAATTTTTAACATTTAAAAACAAACTTTTAACAAAAAAATTAAATCGAATATAAACTATTTTTGTAATATTAACAAACTTATTTTCAAGTAAACTTTTTTTTTTTTTTTTAGCTCATCCAGATGTGGGGAAAAAGTTTCAATGACAATATGGATGGTAATGGGGTCATTTGAGACCAGGCAACCATTCCATGCGTACTCCGTTGAATCAGGATTATTTTGCCTCGTTCTACACTTAAAATGGACAGGAAGGGTATGAACTCATTTCAACCCATTTACTATCCCGTTTAATATTATATATATTTTTATTGTTTTTCTTTTCAAATTAAATTTTTCTTTTTAAATAATATTAAATGGGGCAAACAGCAAGAGCAATACTTGTCCACGTCCTGAACTCGTGCAGGGGAAAGGTTCTTGCCCCAAGCCCACCTCGCCAACCTACGAGGTATGGAAATTCCACCCCATTTGGGTTGGCCTTGTGGGTCAACAGAGTGTTTTTTTTTTTTATTCATCCTTAAAATACAAAGGTACTTTTAACTTAGTTTTTGAGTCGGCACTCCTAGAAATTCTAAATAGCTACATTAGTTTTTTAAGTTTATTTCTAACTGTTACAAAAATTTAAAGTTTTTTCGAATAGTCAATATAATTTTCAGCCTTCGTAGTACTTCTTAGTTCCTCGCCCCATTCGGGTAGGAGAACTGGAGCGGATCAATTGATTGATTTATTTATTATTATTATTATTAATTTTTTTATTTTGGGGTCATTCCTGAATGGCAGTGGTACTTTTGACTTTGTTTTTCCTAAAGGCGTTCAACTTTAGAATTCTAAATAGCTCCCATAGTTTTAATGCTGTTTCTAGCTGCTACTAAAATTTAAATATTTTTCAAATAATCAATGTATGTCAGTCTTAATTTACTTTTTAACATTATATCTCCTACCTCCAATTGGATCATTTGAAAAAATTAATGATTTTATTGGCTACGTAATAAAACATTATTTTCAGATAAAACGATACAAAATGTTGAAAGTCGAGTGAATATTGTAAAATATTTTGAAGTTACAATGACCATTTTTAACCTGTCAATGCGCTCTACCAGACCTGCTGTAATACACATATAATCCCTGTATGAGCTCCATTCTTTGAAAAAATATATATTTTTAATTATATATTTTTTAATAAATTAATATTACATATAAATATAAATTTTTATTTTTTAATCACATATTTTTCATATTTCAAAAATTCATTGTCACGAAAAAATGGGAGTCAAAGGGCATATAGTCAAAATTTTGTCTGACCACAATGGCCTTTATTCACATATTTTTCATAGTTCAAAAATCCATTGTCACGAAAGAATGAGAATCAAAGGGCATATAGTCAAAATTATGTCTGACCACAATCGCCATCCAATTATTGTCCGAACTCCAATTCTTCAATCATCAGGTACTCGTTTTCAGTCTCCTCCTAACTCTCTATCCTTATCAGTCTCTCGTGTATATATGTACTCGCACATCTTTGTGTATATTTATGCATATCGGTAGTGTTTGAATGGGCAAAAGGATTGCCACTTTCTATAATCTTATGCTTTTGTACTTGTTTGATAAGACTCATTTTACTTCGCCAAAGCAGATCTAGACTGAACGGTTGCTCTGCAAGTGGTGTATTGTGATTGTGAAGTGTGATGTGGTAATTCTGATCAATACTGGTGAAACTGTTACTTGAGTGTAGATTATGAAGTAAAAATCTTTGGATGTGATTTTTTGCTGAGTTCAGAGACTTTTGGCGGATGGGTTTTCGGTGAAAGCAATTTTTATTTTTTTTTGGGAATAATTTGTAGTGGTAATCTGGTGGTAGGTGGCTTCTTGATTTAGATTCAAAATTTTGGTGGAAGGAGATGATGGATTTTAATGCGACATCTCACTTTGTGTGCATTAAGGTTATTTTGGCGTGTTTTTGAGTGGGATGATTTATTATTTACGTATAACATGTTAAAGAAAAGAGATAAATGGCCAAATTTGTGCTGTTGTAATCATATCAGGCATGGGTAGTTTAGGCCCTTGGAATAAAAGGAACAAGTGATCATTTTTATCGCATATAGAGAGGGGAGACAAGATACAGGCGAGGCATTATGAATTTCTTTTCTCCTTCCAATTGATACCATTCAGTAAATAGATTGTGACTGTTTCCAAAAGGTTCCATACCAAATTTTTAAGTACTATTCTAAATTTAACCCTAAACATAATAGAAATAAGGAGGAATAAAGAATTATATTAAAAGAATTTTGATCTTTAAGGGGAGCTGTTACTGATAATCATTCTGTATTGTTGATTTCCATAATTATCACTTATCAGTGCTTAACATGGTTAAGCGAACCATTTAATTTGTTTACGACTCTCAGTTCACATCTGTCAAAGTACTTTACTGACCCTGCTGGGGGAATGTATTTTATATATTAATTAGACAAGTTGTGTAGGAATTGTAATATGCTGATCCCCAAACTACACTTGTCCTAAATGGAATAGCTTAAAGTAAATTTGTTTCATAACATATTTGGTTGTCCTTGGAAGTAAAGTTTTTCTAACATTTTAGGACATACATGCTTAGAAAAGTAATATGCCTTTTTCCTTTTATGTAAATTTACTCATGAGTAAGTATTTTTTAAGCTTAACCAAACATGCTCTTTGTGCTTATACTGCTACGTTCTGAAAGTCTTTTTTTTTTTTTTCCCCGGTTGTAACTTCCTGTGTCAAAGAGCTGATTGATAATCTTTTGTTGCTAGAATTTCCCATTGAATTGTCTAGGATATTCTAGTTTAGTAGAAAAAATAGAACTCTAGCCTGTTTCGTTGGTTTCAAAATGATCTTCCTCTTCCTTTATGCATTTCCTAGAATATGCATGGAACTGCATATTAGAACTTCCTCTCTGACTCTCTATGCATTGATGGGTGAAGTTCTCCATCAGAATTCTTGAATAGGTGTCTCTGAACGGTGTTTTATTGAAGCAAATAATGAGGCATTAGTAGCTCTAGATCTATAGAGCCTCACAGAAAGTATGCAAATATATTTTATAATATTTTCATGGAGGCACTAAGCTGTATCAACTTTAAAGATAAAAGTCTGGAGAAGCTACTAAACTTTCATCAAATTTCACTCTATGCGCTGAACTTCCTTTTGTGTCACTTTACCCACCATCTTCCAATTCATTTCGCTTTGTCCAGTGTTCAATTTGAGTATGGATGTTGATCGACTTCCATACACATAGAATATGCTCTGATGGTTAAGTGATTAAGCTGAAACAAAGATAAAAATTCAAGTTCTTGATTAGACAGCCTCAAAATGCTGTGGCCTTCTTACTTGAAAATATCATGACAGAAGAAGTGGCTGAATCCTTGTGATTGGAAAAAGTTTTTAGCACCATGGATATAAGCTTGATGGGGGTACCTTAATTTAAAAAAAAAAAAAAAAAAAGGGGTCACTTTGGTCATATATTTCATGACACTTTCTGAGATAATAAACAAATACAAGTTTTAGATAAAGAGCAAACTCTTATACATTATTAAGAATACTTAGTAAAGTAGTAAAGTATCCTTTCTGATATTTTGAAATGATTTCCATGGGTGGATGAATGTGCATGGACAGAAAGAAAAATAAAAATTGAAGGCAAAAGTAATGTATGCCTTGTAGAGTTATTTAATGTAATATATACGTCATAAAAATCTACAGTACATTGCAAAATATGAAGGGGATTCATTGAATCAAAATTTTGTTCAGATATTAATCTTAAAGCTGTTAAACATGCACATTTGACTCATATGAAGTCAAAAATGGTTTTGGATAGAGTATTTTTCTTTAAATCCAACCATTTGACACGATTGTATTTTTTGTAATGTAGAGAAAATATTTTACGTTTCTTGATGCTGGAAGTGCTTAGTAATTAAGTTTTCAAGCATCATAGCATGTAATAGTGCTTTGTTTTCTTTAGTCATATTCGTACTTCTGATGTCTATTATATTCAATCATCTTCGTAATGAGCAGCTGAAACACTACAGCATGGCATTAAGAAGTGGTCAGAATGGAATTCAACTCTTATTAGGTGCTGAGCAAGAAGCTCAACATATTGTCAATGCTGCTAGAACTGGTGATCATCACTTAACTGTTATCGTCTTATATCCATCCAATTGATTCTTTCACACTATCAAAATGAACACTCCTCATAGTAGATGGAGTGAACAAATTGATGAAGACACTAAAGTTTATTACTGGAAATCGCATACAATTGCTCTGTATATTTTATATCACATATTATGATGGCTTACATGACTTCATCACGAAAATGGAAAAGGAGATCGTCTTTTTCCACCTTTCGGTTGGAAGGAAAATGGGGAAGATAGAAAATAGGATGGGAAGCAAATTTTTTTGTTTATTGTAAATGATGCATGATGCTAATTTTAGTGACATGTCACTAGAAAGATGACTGGTGGAGAAAAGCATGCAAAAATCTCAACTCGAAATTCTTGTCATTTGCAGTAGCTTGTGTTATAGTTAAATGTGAAACATTGTTACTTCATCATAGCAACTAGGGATTGTTACTTCATCATAGCAACTAGGGAGAGATGTGACCTAAGTATTATAGCCTACAGATAAACAGCCAATTCAAGGCTCGCAAATCTTCCTGCTGGATTGTCGTGGTCTGTGGTTTGCAGCATAATTCTGATGTTAAGGATCATTAGAAGAGGCAATAGAAGATCATACTTATGTAACTGTTTGGCTAGTATTAACATAACTTATTCTAGACTAATATTAAAATTTTGGATAGTAGTGAGAAAACAGAGAAACTTTAGAAACTAATTATATTATAAAATTGAAGATTTTATTTCTATTTTTCGATGATTTTACAATTGAGAAAGGCTCCTTATATAGAGGAGGAGACTTCTTCAATCTTCAGATGCAATGGTCATAGTAATATAGAAGAGTACGATAATTTTACATATAGATAGGCGACTTTTAAAAGGCATACAAGACATGATACAATAATGAAACAAATGAACAAAGACTATTGGCTAAGTACTTCCTTTGATAAAAAAGGGAATATGCTTTTACAGACTTTTGATAAAGCAAATAATGCTTTATCAATTATTACACAAGATGACATGCAACTCATACAAAGTGACAACATACTTTTATTACACTTGTGAATAATATTTTCACGAGGTGTCAAGATTTGCTGTTCTTGCTTGTTTATCTGAATTCAGAATCTGATTGTTATCTAACTTGCTTCCACCAAAACATGTTTTCTAGTTTGTTCTTTTCTTCATGAAGTTGTTCTAGCTTTTCGAGATTTTCTAGATCATTAGGATTAAAAGAGTAGGACCACGGATCTTGAGAATCTTGAAATTGAGAAATTGTTGGTCCCTATTAGCCTGAGCTAGGTCTTTCTTGTGATATTTTCTCCTTAGCATTGAAGTTTTTATTGTGAACTGTGAATTGTCTATTCCAATGTAGAATGTGTTTGGTGAGAACATTTTCATTAAGCATTTTTCATAAATGTTCTCTGAGTTGTTGACCTTCGGGGTGTCTTCTGAATATTTGGCCGTTTCTCCTAAGCTTTATGTAAGCTTCCCAAGATACAATTGATTCCAAGAGTTGTCAAAATGGTAATCATTAGGTGGACAGACTAAATAATAATTGTAAATGTGTTTAAACAATTGATGTAAGCTAGAATATTCTATTGGATTCATTGAACATATGACATTGGTAGAGTTTCCTATGGTGCATTATCTTCAATATGAGGCCAGATTTTGGGGAGAGTTGTTTGATTAAGTTTTGCCATTTTCCTTTGGAACGTTCTAAATTGTTGAGGATATTTTTCCCTATCTCTGTGAAGATTGAATGGTTTAACTACATATTCCTTTACATGTGAGAAATATTCATATTGTGTTTGAAAAATAAGGATTACATGAACACTGTCAAATGAAGTACTAAGATCTTTGAATTTTAAACAAAAAGCGTTGAATTTTTATACCAATGATCAAGTGGAAAAAAACAATTCAAAGAATTCTATTACTTCATTATTTGTTTTGAAAACAATTATAGGTAATCTTTCTAGAGTTGTGAATCAAGTTCAGAATGCCATTGTTTCATGTTGGATGCATTGAAACAAATCATAATTTAGTGTAATTCTAAAAGATACTAGAGAAAATATAGAAGTTCTTCGAAATGTTTTTTTTTTTTTTAATTAAAACGAGAGATTGAAAAATGGATAATTTGGATGCAAATCAAGTTCTCCAAAAATTGGAATGCCATATTGTCCGATAGCTAAGGATTGGTATTTTAACACAAGTTCTTTTGACCTATAATGGATTATTCGATTTTTGATCAAATTTTGGAGTTTAGGAAGGAAATTTTGGATTTGGGAATTTTGTTAGAAGGGTTTGAGCATATAAATTGTTAGAATTTGTGAGTAAGTAGAAGGTGTTGTTTTGAAAAGTAGATCAGGTAGTAGGATGGATTTGCCTTTGATATGTTTGACTTCAAAGCCAAAATTGAGAAATCATTTTACCCATCTCAAGAGTTGTAAATTTGGAATTTGTTTCTTCTTGAGGTTAAGCATTTGAGGAAATGCTTTCATGTTCATTTCAATTAGAAACTTATGATCAATGAAATGAAATTGAAAATTTTCAATTCTTCTTCTGACTATATGAGATGAAATTGAAAATTTTCAATTCTTCTTTTGACTGTAAGATTTTCATTGAATGTGGACTGTTAACATTTTTCAGCTTTTTTGAATGTTTCACTTTCGTATCGGCAAGTTTTTCTTTTCACCATCTTTTTCTTCTAGGAATATTACTTCTCAGTAAAATTCACTTGCATTCATTTGTAAAATTCATTTTCCCTCAGTAGGAATTTGAAGTGCTGGGAGATTGTGAATTTCTTATTTGATTCCTTTGACATCTTTTGTTTGCTTGTAAGACCATTGTGGAGGATTTTTCTTTAGCATATCATGTAAAGGTCTTACAATAGGAACTAATTGTTTGAGAAAATTAGTCGTATAATTCATAACTTAAAGATATTGTTGTACCTATTGCTTTGTCAAGTTGTTGTCAGGAAACTTGTGAAGTTCTTTAGCAATGTGTAGTTATAAGGAATGTTTTCCATTTTTTAATATGCATACGAGAAAATCAATTTTGTCGTTGCAATGATTGTCTTTTTCTGGGACAGCATGATTCCATATTCTGTGACTAAATCTGTGGAGGAATACTTCATGGATATCCATATTGTCATAGAACAAGAGAATGTCATCAAATTTAGAGAAAACCTTTGTCGTTGTCAAGTTTGCAAACATTGTTTTATTGTCAGGAAGGGGAAGTTGTCATTTGCAAGGAAATGATTCGATAGCTTGTAATCAATGACTAATCTCAATTTTCCTCTAACTTGGTTCACTTCTCCTTTTTACATAAAAGGCTTGGCATGCCCATTGAGAAGTTGTTGGCCCAATAAGTCCTAATTGTAATTGGGTCAATTCCATAGTTGCAAGTTGCAAGTGCTCTGGACTCATCCCGGTATGACATGCCTTTGTTTGTAAAGGGTAGGGCTATGAAGAAATTTGAGTTTTTGCAAACAGATTTTGTGCTTTTGGTGAGAAATTCTGTACAACAATCTCTCATAAGGATCTCTTTTATGGTAGGTACAGAATATGTGTAATAAGTGATTCTTTTGATACAAGAAGCATAAGAATTTTTGAATTTGAGGCTAGTTGACATGGTACAACTCTTTTTTCTCCCATAATTGTCTGATAATATCAAAACTAATAACAAGACTTTGCCAGGTAACGATGATCCTAGTTGTTTGTGTGTGATGCTGAGTTCTCGGAAAATTGAATTTGAATAGGTTTGCTAATGAGCTTTGTATTGAAGTACTCATTATTGGTTGCTTGGAAGATTTTCTAGTACTTTTTAAAAATGTTTTGTGGGAGTATAGTTGAGTTATGAATGAGGATGCCGCTTCTGTATCAAGCAATGCAACTACTGTGATGGGCCTTTCATATGTTTTCCTAGAAAAAGGTTAATATCAATCATTGGCACTACCAAAGAAAGATTTATGACTTATATTCCAAAGTCTTCTTGTATGCAAAAATATTCTTGTGTACTTTCACTGTTGCTACCAGTACTGTTGCTGTCATCATGCTATTGAAGAGCGAAAACTGTTTTTTGGTGGCTGGTCATCTTATTATAAAATAAAGATTCCAAATTGTCTTCATGAAAATCAACTTATGCTGCCGAAAGAATTTGATGATAGATCTTTTCTTTTCTCTTGGTGTTGCAGTTTCTTGCAAAGTGGCCTTCCTTTCCACTTGAAACATTTGTTTCCTTTTCTTTTTGAAAATTTTCTTTCGAAAGCGAGTCTGGAAAACTGGTTCCTTTTTCTGAAACGTTAAATCTCCTAGGTTTGAACAGTCACATTCCTTGTAATTATATCTACATTTAATTCTCTGGTATGACTCCTCACAGGCTTTATCGAATTGCTTTCCCATTATGTTAAAGCCTTCGAAAAAATCTTTTGGTTGCAGAGTTTTTTCATTCTTTAATACCCAGTTGTGGATTTCTCCAATGGTTGTCTGAGATATTGTTTGTCCTTTCAATTCCATCGTCTGTGAGTTTCTTGACCAAGCGTGGAAGCGATATAAGATAAGCTTGAGATTGTGATCATTTATTCCTCTAAGTATCTATTCATGACTTCTTTGAAGTGTTTGTCCAAGTCTTTAAAAGCTTGTAAAAGCAACACTTTAATTTAAAGAATTCTTCATGGGCCTTTTCTTTTGTATGATCAGGTTTTCCACAGAATTCCCAGTGCAGATCATTAATGAAGTAATCAATTGATTGAACATTCATCCATTTTGTTGTCGGTAATCTCTAAGAGCTACAAACAAAACTTGCAGAAATCCAGTGAATCTTGCTAGGGTTCCTCTTATGACCGATTTTAATTCATATTAGGCTTTGTTAGTTTTGTCGTGCCCCATGTTAGCATCTCTTGTAATCTGGATCTCCATTGGGAAGGTCGTATATGATCAAGGGTGACCTTTACAGATAAATTACCATTGTGACAATATTAATTATTTGTAACTGATTGGATTTAATTAGCATCAAGCATTTCATCATCATTGTTCCAAAATATTCTTCTCTAGGTTTGTGCACCATCTACCATGACAAATGTTGATAATCCTCACTTTAAGAGGAGGATTCATAGGACTCGGAGTTGGTTTCAATAGTTTGGATGATGGGTAAAGGTTGGAGAGTATGTGGATTTTGAGTTCTATATCTTTCTAGAAGAGTAGAGATGGGAGTTTTGATCATTTGTGGGGGCTTTTTGAGAGGGAACGTGGTCTCGGTTGGTTGTGGAGATGGTTTTAAGAGGGAACGTTTGAGGTTTCGGTTTGTATTCAGTGAAGAGAGATGTTCTATAATTTGTTTTGGGTTCCATCAAGGATGTATGGGCTATATGATGAGGACTATGGTACTGATGAAGGATACCGTGTTGGGAAAAATAAAGTTTGAAATTTCATGGTGATCAATTGGGTTTTTAGTTATTTGATTTCCCTTTCTTGTGTATCAAGAGGGAGTCTTTGGGCTAAGAGAGACATGATTTCATTGTCGACTATTTCAATTATTTCTCTACAGGCTTCAATTGGAGAGAGTAGGGTAGTAGTTTGTTTTTCAAGAGTCCTTTCAATCCTATGTGACTTTCATCAATTTTTTGAAGTGAATTTTGTCCGACTGTGTTTTGGGACTATCAGTTTAATACAGCCCAGCTTTCTTTATTTTGAAAGGCAATGGTGAAGATTTTCGAACCACTTTTCAAAACAGCATGGTTCTACATTGATGACATTCTCTTGTACTTTTATAATATGGATAGCCATGAAGTACTAGGGCTATCAATAGATTAGATTTTGATCCGAATTTGATCTAAATTCGATGAAATTAATGGGAGATGGATTTAAAGCTTCAGTCCGATAATCCGATAACTAAATGTAGCATATATGGATATAGGTCAATTCAATCCGATAACAATCAGATCCAACTTTTTATAACAATATAATATATTTTACATATTATCACATAATGTATTACACATAATTTTTTCATTTTGATACTTGTATTATGCTTTATAACTTTTAAAGAAAAACGTCAAACCTATCAAATTTCAATATAAAATTAATGTATATTATATTAAATTTTGTATTAAGATTGAGAATCTACTCTTTCGAATAAAAAAAGAATGTGTAAATATTTCGGAACGGATATCCAATGACATAACAAATCGAATATAGATTTAACAATCAAATATACATTGGATTATCAGATTGGATCCATTAATTATTCTTATAGGATTAAATCGGATATGGGTTGATTCAGTCCGTATTCGATACATTGCAACCTTGCGAAGTACTCTAAAGATTTACAAATATTGTAACAGATTATGGAAACACAACTCCTATAAAGAGATGATCATTGTAACAACAGAATTGATTTTTTCGGAATGCATATCAAAAAATGTAGATATTCCTTACAACCACACAATGCTAAAGAACTCCACAAGTTTCCTAATAACAACTTGGCAAAGCAACAAGTACAATTTTTTGGACTGCTGAATTGTATGGCTCCCCCCCCCCCCCCCGAAAAAAAAAAAAAAAAAAAGAATTGATCATGGGCTCCCATTATAAGTCCTCTATAGAATATTTTAAAGAAAAATGAATTTTACAAACGGGTGGATGTAAGTGAATTTTACTAGGGAATAGTAGCCCTAAAAGAAAAAGATTAGGAAAGAAGAATTTGTGAATACAAAAGTGGTCAAAGAAGCTGGAAAACATTGTCATTACATATTCAAGGAGATTTTTGCAGTCAAAAGAGAAATTGAAAATTTTCAATTTCATCTTATCGTTGGTCATAAGTTTCTAATTGAAATGACATGAAAGCATTTCTTCAAATTCTTAATTTCAAGAAAAACAAATTCCAAATTCAGAACTCTTGAGATGGATAGAATGATTTTCTGATTTTGACTTTGAAGTCAAACATATTAAAGACAAATCCAACTTACTGCCTGATATGCTTTCCAGAGCAATACCTTTTATCCGCTCTCAATTTCTAACAATCTGCATGCTCAAACCATTCTTACGAAATTCACAAAATCTCTCAATTCAGAATTTTCTTTCTAAACTCCAAAATTTGATCAAAAATCGAACAACCCATTTTAGGTCAAAAGAACTCATGTTAAAATACTAAATCTTGGTTATCAGACAGTATGACATTCAAATTTTTGGAGAACTTGATTTCTTGTCCAGAGTATCCATCTTCAATCTCTTTTGTTTAAATCTTGAGCGAGTCTAAGAAAAATTTTCAAAAAAAAGTTCTATGTTTTCTCCGGTATCTTGTACACATATACAAAATTGCAATCTATTTTATACATTCAACATGGAATTGGGCTTTCTGAACTCGGTTCACAACTTTAAAAAGATTACCAAAAATTCTTTTCAAAGCCAAATGATGAGGTAATAAAATTCTTTAAATTCCACTTGATCATTGGTGTCGAAAATTCAACACTTTTTTGTTTAAAATTGAAAGATCTTAGAATTTCATTTGACAATGTTCTTATAATCCATATTTTTCAAAGGTAATGATGTTTTACTGAATTAGGTTACTATGAACATTTCTCATATGTAAAGGAATATGCAGTCAAATCATTCAATCTTCACAGAGATTGGGATAAGTATCTTTTAAGGATTCAGTACGTTTCAAAGGAAAATGGCACAACTCAATTAGACAGTTCATCCAGAAATTTAGCCTCATATTGAAGATGATGTACCATGAAAACTCTACCAATATTATATGCTCAATGAATCTAACAGGATATTCAAGTTCACATGGATAGTTTAAGCTAGATTTACAATTATTATCTAGTCCATCCACCCGACGATTACCATTTTCACAGTTATTAAAATCAATTGTATCTTGGCAAACCTACACAGTTCAGGATGGACAATCAAATATTCAGAAGATAACCCCAATAGTCAGCAACTCAAAGAATTGTTATGAAAAATGTTCAATGAAAATATTCTCACGACACCCTACAGTGGAAGAGACAATCTATGGTTAACAAGAAAAACATCCATAGGCATGAAAAAGATATCATAAGATCTAGCTCAAGCAACAAGATCCAACAATTTCTCAGTTCCAAGATTCTCAATATCCGTGATCATTCTCTTTTGATCCTAATTATCTAGAAAATTTCAAAAAATTAGAGCAGTTTCGTGAAAAAAAGAATAAATTAGAAAATAGGCATTGGTGGAAGCAAGTTGGACTTTCGTCACATTTTGAAGATTTAAATGAACTAGCAAGAACAATAAAGTTTGACACCCATTGAAAACATTGTTTACTTGAGTAATAAAAGTATTTTGTCATTTTATATTAGTTGTATGTCGTCTTGTACAATATTTGATAAAGCACTGTTTGCTTTATCAAAAGTCTATAAAAGCAAATTCCCTCTTTATCAAAATGACTGTTTAGTCAAAGTCTTTGTCCGTTTGTTTCATTATTGTACAGAAATCGTGTATGCTTTTTAGAAGTTATTTGTCTATTTGTAAAATTATTGTACTATTCTGTATTGTTGTGTCGATTATATCTTAAGATTGAAGGAGCCTCCTCTAAGGAAATAGTCTCTAAATTTCCTCTATTTTTTCACTGGTATCCAGAATTCCAATATTAGTCTAGAATAAGTCATGTTAATTAACTAACCAAGTAATTGAATGAGTATTTTAAGAATTTTTAGCATTAGAAATTGTGCTGCAAACCACGAAAATCCAACAGGAAGATTTGTGATCCTAAGAGTCAGACCTTGTATTTGATGCCTTAAATTGGCTGTTTGTCTATGGGCTAGAATACATGGGTTGCATCTCTCCCTGTTATGAATATCTTGCAATATAATACAAGTTCTTGTGCTATGTATACGACGAATGATAAGCCTAATGGGACACTTCTATCAATGTGTAAATATTTTATAAGTATGAGATAAAATATCGATTATTTAATAGATCCCAGATTTTATTTTATTTTCTTCTTATCATCAATTTGGGCAGAAAAAGTTAAATGGCTTGATCTCAAGCTAGAATCTCATAATGTGTATGGACCTTAGCCTATAAACTTTATTTGACGAGCCCCATTGTGCTCAAAAGCATTCGAATAAAATAGGCTATGGCTTATTTGTGCTTGTACTTACGAGAAGAAAAGTCTGCTTGGAATGAATTTTTGCAACTAGTGGTTTTAATTTACTGTGGCCTTTGTTTGCAGCAAAACAAGCTAGATTGAAGCAGGCAAAAGAAGAGGCTGAGAAGAGAGTGCTGAATTTCGCACTCAAATGGAAGCTGAGTTTCAGAGGAAGGTAGCAGAGGTAAAGTAAAAGTTTATTGGAAAAATAACATAAAGAGAATGTCTCTGAAGGTCATTTCAGAGAGCAACTTATACTTTTCCAAAGAAGTAGATTGTAGTTTAATTTTATTACATTCTTTATCAAATTCTAAATCAATAATTTTAATTTTCGCAATGAAGCATGATCCAAATTGTTATATTTTATCTTGATTGAGCTAAATCTTGCTATTGCTTTTTATAATCTATACTTTCATAAAGTAATAGATTTCTTTTTTTTTTTTTTTTTTAATTTATTATTGTTATTTTTTTTGTGGTCGTTTTCATGCTGCATCAAACAGAGTAGTGGAGACTCGGGTGCTAACGTAAAGCGCCTCGAACAAGAAACTAATGCAAAGATCCAACACCTGAAGACCGAGGCTTCAAGAATTTCCCATGACGTTATCCAAATGCTTCTAAGGCATGTGACAACTGTAAAGAACTAAAAGATCTTGGTTAAACGAAGTTCATTGAGACTGTCGAGTAATCTCCTCACGTGCGAAATTTTTGTTCTTGACTTTTATTTTACCATGTGTTTCATATCTTGGTGAATAATAATAGCCCTTTGATTGAATAAACGAGTTAAATTGCTCTCATGTTTTCTTGTATACTTTTGTACAGTATGATTTTTTCGAACTCATACGTGTTTCACAAGCTCATCAATTTAGCTTGGCTAATAGAAACAATTTACATGGTTCGAGGAAGATCAAAATCTATATTCTAAAAGAACCCAACGGACTAAGCCCTCCTATAAATTTGGAGTCGATTACAATGATGGTATTTGGAATTTTGTACTGGTTTCTTCTTAAGTAATGCAGCATTGAGATATCTTGAAGGACTAGCTCCACTATGTTCCCACAAGCGAACAATCCGACACCAATCAATGCAGATCCTGCTCTTGATATTTCTGTTGGGTTGACGCCTTAGCCACTTTCTTGTTCATTGCCCATGCCATGTCGGGGGAAGAACACCATATAACATTATCATGCAATAAGGCCATGTTCCAAAACTAACTAAGATTCCTTACAGTATCCTTCCAAATGCCGAAAATAGTAGTTCAACTTACATCAATATCTGTGGCTGCTGAAATCATCTGTTGGTGGTGTTGATACAAGAAGAGCCTGAGCAATGACCATTTCTATTGCTGTTAAGCTGTCTTATTTCTTCTCCACCAACAACAGAGTGAGTTTGAATTCTGCTACTGTAATACGCCATAGATTAGGGAGAGTACGTCAGCATGCATAAGATGATAATATTAAATATATATTCAGAACTAATATGAGGTAACTCTAAAGTTGGATCGAGGGGGTTGGAAGAACAAATTATTGAGCTGCTCCTGAAGAAATCTAAAACATGCCGATAAGAGATACTCCAACAGCCAGAAGTGAGAAGGCCTCCATCATGAATGAAAGTTGTTATTAATATTATGTCCAAGTGTACGGATAGTAACAAGTAATGAAGTGGACCTATGTGTCCAGATTGTCGTTTCCACAGGGATTATACTTTATCACTTAATTTAATTTTTCTCAAACCACTATTCGATGAAAGCAGATAAAAATTTGTATGGTTCGATTTTTATTCTAAATATGTGAAAACAATTGGATGCATACAAGATTGGTTTAGAAATTTAATAATGAACAAATATTAGGGCAGAATAATTTCACCTATTGATTACTTTTACATCTTAAATCAAGATTCATATCTAATATAGTGTTCAGTAGAATTCTCCTATTTTATTCGATTTACCCCTCTCAAGTTCTCATTGAGTCTATTTAACTAATTCAATTTCATATCTCCATGCGAATCAAGTTTAGTTAAACGAGTTCTTTATTTTATGAATTCAATCATGACCGTAATAATTAGTGTGTGTGTGTGTATATTTCTACATGTTATATCAATTTACCGGATTTTACTATATGGTTTAGATCATAAACTCACCTATCGATTTATAATGGATTCAAAAAATAATCAAATTAGTAATCAAGTAATTTAATACATTAAACTCACAGTAAACTCAACACGTGAAAAAAAATAAAGAACAAAAATCTTAATTAAAAGCATAAAGGATCCCAATTGAGTTACATTATTTACCCTAACAAGAGATTTTGCTACTCCTAGTGAAGGAGGAAAAATAATAGATAGTCATTGAGCATCACCAGATTTGTAGTGAAGATGTAGAAAAAAATATCAATTTTACACAAAGATCTTCCTCTTTCAATCAATGCTTCAAATGTTGAATTGCTTATTGTTTTCCTCCCTTAAATTGCCTCTCCACGTCTGTAATGCCCCAAGAGTGTGAGAAAATTGTATTTATAAATGCATTCCCGTGTGTCTAGAGAGTATTGCAGCGCCGCATTCCCGTGTGTCTAGAGAGAATTGTAGCGCCGAAGCTTTACGCTTCTTTTGGGGGTGGCGCCTCTAGTTCTCCTTGGCGCCACGGCACCAAGGGTCTATTTCCTTTCTCCTCTATGGCGTCATAGCGCCTTGAACGTGGCGTTGTGGTGCCTCAACTCTGCTTCTTTTCCTTTCGTGCCGCCTTGGTGCCATTATTCCAACGTCAATGTGCCATTTGTCCAATCATTTTATTTTGCCTCTTTTGTCCCCTTATCCACAATTTCTTTTCGATTCATACAAATAGCTTTATTTGATGAACTTTTTCGTGTCTTTCTCCATCTCAACAATCCTATAAAAATATGTTAGCAAACACATTAAAAATGTTCAATATTCACAAAATCTAGCTTTCAAATTAAAATTGACTTAAAGTAAAACACACTTGTCAAAAGTCCACTCCACCTCACCACATAAGAAAAAATGCAAGCTGATACGAAAAATAAATTTTATCAATAATATATTTGGTCTTTCACTGCCATGCCAACCTTGGGCCACAATAACAAATCCCATGCCAGCCCAGATTCGGAAGCAGGCTGTCTGGGACTCTCTTCAACAAGGATGACACCACTAGACACGAGAAAGATCCGCAACTAAAAATATTAACGAGCAATAATCGATAAGCCACATCGTTTTCTCCATTAATGATGATTTATAAGGCAAAATGAACTACCCCATAAACAATTCCACAAGATCAGCAACTTCATTTGCCTGGCTTGAGAGGCTAAGTGCTATTGCTTTCCAAACAATCAATGCCCCATTGGCACAACACTACCAAGAAATGTCCTTACTCGCCTAAGATCACCTCCCAAATAAGCACATAGAACTGCTAGAAGATCTAATGTTGTTAAAGGCAAAGAAGTTCCCTCATTTTTATTAAACCAAGATGATCCATGTGGCTACCCTTTGAGTCTCATTGGATGAGGCTTAACAATAGTTACCCAAATCAATGTATGAAAATAAATATAATGCTTGGTCTTTTTAAATTGAGCTACTAGACCTCTTCTTGATGGTGTATTTATGGCGTGTCTCGTCCCTTACGGCCTCAACTCTCTTAAATAGAGGTTATAATTTCAAATCGAAAGGAATTTCAATTGAAGTAGCAAATCCAGGCGATCAAGTAAAATTTTGTGTGGCACACATGAGTCATAGAGCCAATTCACTCTCAAATTTTGGACAAGTGAGTCTCGCAGATGAACCATATAAGTGGCACGTGCACCATAAGGTAAGTTTTAGGTTTAGATCATTTTAGTCCCTAAACTTTCTTTAGCATTCATTTTCGTCTTTTGTCCATCTCTTTCAGTCATTTGCTTTGTCATTTCATCCAATTGATTCCTATTACTCTCCAATTATCATCATACAGCTCGAATCATCTTTTAAAATTTTCAATTTGGTCACTGAGCTTTTAATTTCTTCTATTTTAGCCCATTTTCGCTCCTTTCATCTAATTTCATCAATTTACATCGAGTTGTACCTAACAAATAAAATTTAGATAAAATCAAGTCTCAATTCTTCCAAATCAACAATAATTAATCTAGTTTAATGGGCCTAATCAAAACACCCAAACTCTGTTTACTTTCTCCTCTGTGGTGCTGCGACGCCTCAACTTTGCTTCTCTTCCTTTGTGGCGCCATTGCACCACTTGTCCAATCATTTTGCTTTGCCTTTTCTGCCCCTTTATCCACAATTTATTTTCGATTCATGCTAATAGCTTTATTTGATAAACTTTTTCATCTCTTTCAACATCTCAACAATCCTATAAAACAATATTAGCAACCACATTAAAAACATTCAATATTCACAAAATCTAACTTATAAACAAGTTAATACTGTCTTAAACCTGTAAGTAAAACTCACTTGTCAAATACCCCAAACTTGACGGTTTGCTAGTCCTCGAGCAAACACAGGAAAAAGGAAAAATAACTAAGGACAAAAACAACGATTCAGTCAAATGGCTCACCTTTTGGCTTAGCATTGAGAATATCATATCACATTCATGAACGGTTTCAATATCGCAAGGAATGAGCTAACCTTCCACCTTTTCCATGCAAAACAATTGTTTGTTGTGTGAAGAGTCAAGTGTAACACCGTACATTCACAAATTGGTTTACTTCCCAACCATCAGTGGTCAATTATTTCATTTCTTCTCTTGTGAGATTCACACACCCCGAAACTTGTTTTCTTCTATTCTCTCACCATGATGTAATTCTAAAGTATAATCTTGCTTATCAATTTCTCACACTACTCTAATTTGGTTTAGTTCAACAGTTGACGTTAACAATTCATTCATGTAATAATTCTCCTATTTCAAGAGACCCCTACAAACTTAATAACTCGAGTAAAAAAGGTACAGGCGTGAGGCATAGCAGAATAAGTGCAATACTTTTTTCTATAAAATGGAAGCGAAATTTACAAGGGTTAGATTCCTAGCATTTGGTCGTCACCAAGCTTATTCTAGAACGTTAAAGACACTGTACACAATCTTTTTACATATACGGAATCATCACGATCTTAAATTATTTCTTTCACTAGTTAGAGCTCCCCAAATTATTTTGTATATGGTTAAAAGATGTTGTAAATCATGAGTTAGGAGATCAAACACCTAAGTTATCAATTTAGCATACGCATATGAATCCTCATATTCCTGTACAGTGCTAAACTTAATACTCTTACATAAATATTATACTAAACATCACATGGATAGGTAAAAACTCAACTCAAGCATATAAATCTTGCACAATCCACAAACTACCTGATCTCAAGTATATTCATCATCACCCACGAACCATCTGACTCACGCAGGCATGCAATTTCTTTTTTCACGCATTCACACAAAATTTAAATAATAGTTACACAATCATACTACAAAACAAAAAGAATCGACGGCAATTAAACCAAATGATTCACCCCCAAACTTAAAACAGACATTATCCCCCAATGTGAAAATAAATACAAATGAGGGGTAGGACTTCCCTAAAATCATTTGTGGGTGTCTCGTCATCGCCTTGGTGAGATGGATCCTAGTCTGCTGGATAAGATAGAAATGTTAGCTGTGGAGGGAATGACGTGGGGATAAACAAAGGCCAATACTAAAAAGAACTCATTTTGGTATTGATATTGAGTATACATAGAGTTCTGTAACTGCTGATACTAATTAATCATGGAAGCCTACAACTAGTCC
This sequence comes from Olea europaea var. sylvestris, assembly GCF_002742605.1. Classification (NCBI taxonomy): domain Eukaryota; kingdom Viridiplantae; phylum Streptophyta; class Magnoliopsida; order Lamiales; family Oleaceae; genus Olea; species Olea europaea. The sequence goes on along the minus strand of NC_036249.1, from coordinate 10,314,100 downwards.
AGTTGATGCTAAAGTCTATCATATCTTTCTTGATTCCTTAATTCCAACTCATCCTATCCTTGAGTCAACTACAGTTGCAAAACTTCAAGCTGACCCTTAATGTCATCAATCTGGGAACTAGCAGGTGAAGGGTCACTGGGGCAGGATGGTTGTACCTCTACAACCTATGGTGGGGGCATTGATGAAGAATTGCTTGTTTGAGAATTGCCAGATAAGCTTCTTATTCATGGCGGGCTTAGGGTAAACTATCTCCTCAGCTGGAGAAATCTCAATTCCTCATTTCCTACATAGAGCATAAATCATGGAAGGATAACCGAGATGGCAGTTGTAGATCCTCTTAGTCCACGCAAGAAGTTGGTCTGAATAACCATGCCCACGTCAACGCTCAAGCCTCACTGAATAGCATAGTTTAACAATGCCCGTTCCTTGGTCACGTCACTGATATTACTTTTGGGTTTACCACATGTGAAATAGTGCCAAGCCTTGCATTCAGGGAACATGCCCACGTCTAGGAAGTTGGTGATATCAGAGCCTGACCGTTTCCATGTAATAACATCTGGATATGCTAACTCTCAAATTACATCGGTTGGATTGATTGCCCCTTCTTCACGCAGTCTGGAAAAGTCATCCTTGTCAATATTTACTGCAATCTATAAAACCAATTAATTGTGGTTCGGTCAAAATGGATCCACTTTCATCTCACATACACCTTTGAATCCTAATGTTCCTTAGTATTTGCATAAAACTCACGCACCAGTGGTATTAGTCTCGGCTATGGTTGTCTTGTAAAAATAGCTCCCAATTTCTTTACTCAATATGTTACTGCATATAAGGTTCAAGATCATCAAAGCCCTGCTCTGGAATACAATTATTGTGAACTACCATGTCATGATATCTATTTTCTGCTTCCTCACTCACAAATTTGCTAATATCAAAGGAGCTCAATGAAGAGGCCAAGGACTTTGATTTCTTCTTCGATGGCATTGTGTACTCTACGAAGTAAAATGAAATAAAGTGAACCGTTCACCAACAAACTAAAAATTGGTCCACAGACTACTATAATATGACTAATCTCCCCAAACTTAATTTCAAATATAAAAGCAAAATCTCAGTTTGCCATGCCACCAAAATCTACCACACCCCCATTGGAGATTTCATAATCTATTCAAGTAGTAAGGGTCATTTAGCTACATATATATATAGGAGGAAAACAAAAGAAAAGAAATAAAAGAAAAAATAAAATAAAAGAGGAGGGAAATTTGGCTGAGGCGTTACCTTGGCGCCACGGCATTGGGACATGTCTCTTCCATTTTTTTATATACTTCTTTCTTCGTTATATACCTCTGTCTTCGTTGTTATCATCCCCCGCACTTTATAGCTCGGTTTCCATCTCCCATCTATACGTTATGTCCTTCAATTTGGATTTTTCCTACAGAATAAAAAGAAAATCTCACTACTTTAGTATAAATTATCAAAATACCAAAATAGCAAAAAAAAAAAAAACAAAAACAAAAACAAAAACTACGAATTAAATAAAGGGTAGAGCTTGTGTTGCCTCCCAATGAGGGCTTCTTTAAAGTCATTAACTGGACTTTGTGCCACTGTTATTCTGGAACAACTAGTTTAGTGGTGGAAAACTCTTCTATGTGGTGCTTGATGCATTAGCTATTAACCTTGAAATTTTCCTTTGTTTGGTAGTGCAATTCAACTGTGCTGTAGGGAAACACTTGTGTTATCGTGAAAGGTCCAAATCATTTGGATTTCAATTTTCCTAGAAAGAGTTTAACCTAGAGTTATACAAGAGTACTTGATCTCCCACTCTGAAAATTCATTGCTGAATGTTTTTACCATGTCACCGTTTTGTCCTTTCTTTTTAAATAGATGTGTTTTCGTAAACTTCTCTCCCGTATTCTTCCAATTTACGTGATTGTAAATTCCTTGTTTCTCCGGCCTTCTCAGATCCATGTTTAACTGCTTCAATGCCCAGTACGCTTTGTGCTCAAATTGAACTGGCAGGTGGCATGCTTTCCCAAATGCTAGTCTGTAGGAAACATTCCAATTGGTGTATTGTATGCTGTGCGATATGCCCACAAGTCATCGTCCAATTTTTTTGACCAATCTTTACTAGATGCATTCATAATGAATTATAGAATTCTCTTCAGTTGTCTATTAGAAGTTTTGACCTATCCACTTATCTAGGAATAGTAAGGAGTGGCAATTCGATGTTATACCTCGTACTTATAAAGTCCACCTAAAAATAGCTGGTTGCAAAAATGAGTCACACTATCACTTATTATGGCTCTTGGAGATCCATAGCGGTTGAAGATATGTTTTTTTATAAAATCCACTACTACCTTTGCATTATTGGTGCATGGGCAATTCCTTGGTTTCCACTCATTTGGAAACGTAATCCACTGCCATCAGGATATATAAATTATTATAGGACAACAAGAAAGGTCCCATAAAATCAACTCCCCATACATCAAATATTTCCACAGTGGTGATATTGTTTAGAAGAATCTCATAATAGGCTGATATGTTACAAGTCCTTTGACACTTATCACACGATCTGCAGAAAACTATGGCAGTCCTTATACAGTGTTAGCCAAAAGAAACCACACTGAAGTACCTTTGCTGTTGTTTTAGTGGGGCCAAAGTGTCTTCCATAGGCTGAAGCATGAACCCTTAAAAGATAGGTTTCATCTCATCCTTTGCCACACATCTTTTGATAATTTGGTACGCCCCTCTTTTGTATAAATTTGGGTAATCCTAATATGAAATTTAGCTTCATATAGCTTCTTCTTCTTCTTCTTCTTCTTCTTCTTCTTCTTCTTCTTATAAGTAAGGTCTGGATTCATATAGCCAATAGCTAAGTAATTGACAATGTCTACATACCAAAGTGCTTTATCTACTTGCAATAACTGTTCGTCTGGAAATACCTCATTGACGTCCATCTCATCTGACTCTTTTGATTGCTCTAACCTCAATAAGTGATCTGCTAACTAGTTTTATGTTCCTTTTTATCATGAATCTCGATATCAAACTTTTGTAGCAACGGAACCCATCGAATCAATCTGGGTTTCATGTCCTTCTTCTCAAACAAATATTTCAAAGCTGCATAATCTGTTTTGACTATCACCTTTGAACCAATCATAATTTGTCAAAGGCGAAAAACACTGCTAGCATTTTCTTTTCAGTTGTTGCATGGTTGATCTGAGCATTTATTAATGTTTTGTGAACATATTACGTAACATGTAATACTTTTCCCTTGCTTGGCCTAGCACTGTCTCTACTGCAAAATCACTGGCGTCACACATAAGATTGAAAGGTAGTTCACAATCTGGTGCCACTATTATAGGTGCAGATGTCAACTTTTCCTTTAAAGTGTTAAAGATTGTTAAATTGTCATATGAAAAATTATATAGCGCATCCTTTTCCAACAGATTCCACAGCAATTTTGTAATATTTGAAAAGTTTTAAAAGAATCTTCATTAAAACCCTACATGTCCCAAAAAGCTTCTAATGACCTTAACTGAATTAGATGGTTGCAATTTCTTAATCACCTGTATCTTAGCTTTGTCCACCTCAATACCCTGTGCACAAGTCCTATGGCCCAGCACAATTCCCTCTTTTACCATGAAGTGATATTTTTTCCAATTCAACACCAAATTCTTTTCTTCACACCTTTGCAACACGAAAGATAGCTGATCCAAGCAGTCATCAAAGAAACTCATAACACTGAAAAATCATTCATGATTACCTCGATGTATTTTTCCACCATGTCAAAACATATGAGCATCATGCAGTTAAAAGGTTATAGGTGTGTTGCATAAACCAAAAGGTAACTTTCTAAATGCATAAGTTCCATAAAGGGATGTGAAGGTTGTTTTCTCTTGGTCTTCTGGAGCAATAACTATCTGATTGTACCCTGAATATCTGTCCAGAAAGTTGTAATGAGAATGACCTACCAACCTCTCCAAAATCTGATCAATGAAAGGCAATGGAAAATGATCTTTTTTGGTGGCATTTTTCAACCTTTTGTAATCTATATACACTTTCCACCTTATCACCAACCATGTTGGTATCAGATCGTTTTTCTCATTCTTCTCTACTATGATTCCATCCTTTTCAGGCGCAACATATAGATTATAGGGTAGATTATCGCTGCATCTAGCAATTTCAGAACTATTTTTTGTACTAATTTTTTCAAGGTTGAATTTAATCTGCGTTGTCCTTCCACTGATGGCTTTGACCGGTCCTCTATTAAAATTTTGTACATACAAAGAGTCAGACTGATTCCTTTGATGTCCGTTATTGTCCATCCAATTGTAATTTTGTGCTTTCTGAGTACCCCCCAACAACTTATTCTACACTTCATTTGTCATATCATTTACAATGATCACTGAATGTGTTGTAGAGTCTCCCAAATAGACATAATGGAGATGTAATGGTAGGGGCTTTAGTTCAAAAGTTGGAGCCTTCTCCACTGAAGGTACCAGTGGTGCAGGGTTATCATCAAGAGACTCATCCTGCCAATATCTCCTTCCAATTGGTTGTTCAACCAAATTTACAACACATTCCATTCTTTCTATACTAGTTGCCTCTGATTGTGCAATTTCTGCTTCACATATCATTGCTAAATGTTCTGCATTAAATGTATTGGTCACAAGCTCCTTAAGCACATCTACTTGGCAATAGGTGTCAGAAATTAATGGATATTTCATCGCCTTGAACACATTGAATATGGCTTACTCATTGTCCACCAAAGAATCATCTTTCCATCGTAAATGTTAATAAGTGCTCTTTCAGTTGCCAAGAAAGGTCTTTCCAAGATTAGAGGGATGTTTGAATCCTCTTCCATGTCCAAAATAAATACAAAAATGTCCAAAAGGTTTAAGACATGATGGAAAACATAAAAATCGTTTGCCTTTTAAAAATTTCTAATTTCAAAAAAGAAAAATTACTTTTATTCTTTCAAACCCCCAAACTTCATGCAAACTATACGTGAACTTATATGAATGCACACATAATCTAATAACCTAGTTTATGGATGAAGATGCCCAAACTTAATTTAACATACAAAAACATGAAAAATCCTAAACTAATGAATAGAAGTCGAATAAATAAAAGTGAAGAACATTGGGTTTCCTTCCAATAAGCGATTGTTTATAGATCGGCTTTGTCATTTCAGCTATTTTGGATCCTCAAATGGCATAATTGTCTTCTCAATGGAGCATTCCCATTCTCAATAAGCCTTATATGCCCATTGATCTTGAACCTTCGCTGATAATCTCCGGACACCACTTCAACTATGCCATATGGATGTACAACTATAACTATGAATGGACCCTACCACCTTGACTTTAACTTATCTAGAGAGAACTTGAGGAGAGAATTGAACATCAAAATCTGTTGACCAATCTCGAACTCTTCATCTTTAATAAGCCTATCATGCTATCTTTTAGTCTTCTCTTTGTACAACTTTGCATTGTCATAAGCCCTTAATCTAAATGCATCCAACTCATTGAGTGAAAGGATCATTTATTTCCCGGCTGACTTTATATCAAAATTTTGCATGTGAGTGGTCCGCTATGCCTTATGCTCAAGTTCAAGTATAAATGAAATGTTTTCCTAGAAACTAACCAATATAGAGACATGCCAGAATAAGTGTGGTGGTCCCAAAGTTCATCATCCAACTTTAGAGGCCAATCTATGCGTTATGCAATGAGTGTTGTCCCTAGAATCTTCTTTAGCTCCTTATTGATGATTTCAACTTGCCCACTTGTCAGATGATGTTTTACCTCGTATTTAGCTAATAATGTTGAAAATAGATAATATAAAAGTGTTTCCTACCATCACTGATAATAGCTCATAGAGTACCATACCTAGAAAATATATTTTTCCTTAAAAGGTGAGTCACAATCCGTCCATGATTTGTTGGTAATAAGCTACGGCTTCAACCCATTATGACATACATACTTTGTTTGATTCCCATTTTTTTAAAATATTTTTTTTTCTCTCTTCTCTTCAACCACACATTTTTCATCAAAATAATATTACATGTAAATAAAAAAAATTTCCTTATTTTTCAACCACACATTTTCCATTAATCTACTATTCTAAAATGCATTTTTCATAAAAATGGGGCTCAAATGCCCTCATAATCTATAGCCACCAAGATATATTATTAATTATATGAAGAATGGAATGGTCACATGAAGTAAATACCACAAATGTCGAATATTTCTACTTCCAAAATGTTGTTTAGAGGCATCTCATTCTTTATTGATATGTTTCCATCATTTGGCACTTGTCACACTTCTGAGCTAAAACATAAGCATCCCGAAATAGATTAGGCCAATAAAAACCTAGTTGTAGTACTTTAGCTACTGTTATGGTTGCTGTGAAGTGACCTCCATAGGGAGAAGAGTGACAATGCTCCAATAAATGTTTATGTTCTTCTTTCGGTACACAACAATAAATGATTTGGTCTGGCCATATATAAAGGAATGGATCATCCTAAATGTAATGCTTAAGATCACTGAAGAATTTCTTCTTATGTTGACTCAAAAACTCTAGTAGAGTAACTGAACTTGCTAAGTAGTGCATAAAATCTACATACTATGATGCTGATTTGATCTATAAACGTGTTTAATCTAGAAATATTTATTTATTTCACTTGTAGGATCTTTTTCTTTTTGCTTCAAGCGAAATAAATGGTCACAAGTACTAAAATCATTTTTTCGGTACTTTATTTTGCTACCAAGTTTTTAATAACCCTTTTTATCCCTTGTTTTCAAGTCAAATACCTACAATGGAAGTACCTATCTGATGAGTCTCGACTTTGCATCCTTTTTACTGAATAATTACTTTAATATTAAATGATTTGTGTACACAATTACTTTCGACCTAATCAAATAAAGCTTGAATTTTTCGAAAGCAAACACCATTGCCAAAAGCTAATTTTTGGTAGCGATAGCATAGTAAATCACATGTAAAACATTTCTCTTATACTAACCTAAAATTGATCCAACCACGTAGTCACTTTTATCAAACATCAGCTCAAATGGTAAATCCTAGTTAGTGCAACTAATACAGGAGCCGTGACCAACTTTTTCAAAGTATTGAAAGCAGTTAAACATTCCTCAGAAAAGTTGAAAGGGGTATCCTTTTTCAATAAAGTACAAAGTGGTTTGGTTATTTTTGAGAAGTCCTTGATAAAATGTTAATAAATACCTGCATGACCCTAGAAGCTTCCGATCCCTTTCATTGAAGTAGGTAGAGATAGTTTTCCCATCACTTGTATCTTAGCCTTACCAATCTCAATACCCTTTAATAAAATCAAACGTCCCAATACAATCCCCTTTTTGAACCATGAAGTGACATTGTCCCAATTAAGTATAAAGTTGATTTTTTCACATCACTGCAACGCCAACCTTAAGCGATCCAACCATACGATGAATAATTACCTAAATATTAAAAAATAATCTAAGAATAATTCAATGATATTCTCCACCATATCAGAAATTAGACATCATGGACCACTGAAATATGGCTGAAGCACAACATAACCAAAAAGGTAGCCTTTTGTATGTAATAGTACCATAAGGACACGTGATGCGGTCTTCTTTAGATCTTTTGGTATTATATGAACTAATTATACCCTGAATGCTTAATACGAATGCCCAGCGAGTCTTTCTAACATCTAGTTGATAAAAGAAGGGGAAAAATGATCCTTACTATTGATGTTGTTGAGTTTGCGATAACCAATGTAAACATTCCAACCCATAACTTTGCACGTGGGAATAAGCTTATTGTTTACATTCGAGAACATTGTCATTCCACCTTTCTTTGGTACCAAATGTACTAGACTTACCCAATGACTGTCTGACATAGGATATATGATCCATTCATCTAATAATTTCAGCATTTTTGCCCTAATAATCAGTTGTGTATTTGAATTTAATCTATGTTCATGTCCTACTTAAGGCTTAAAATCTTCTTCCATCAAAATTTTGTACATGCAAAGAAGGAAAGGGGACGTCGAGATTTTAGGCTTGTAGAAGGAATCAATAAGATGAATCCCTAACTGCATTTTTTTCTTCCCTGCTAATACCGTTGATGAACTCATCACTCGGGATATCTTTCGAGACTTCCATCGATCAAGAGGTTTCATATTTACCATTCGCCCATTGAACAAGGAGGAGAGGCCTTACTTGAAAGGTTGATCCATTTTATATTAGAGATGGTCCATCCAGTTACTATTTTGTGATCTCAAATCATCCTCAGTAGCTGGTCTTCTTCAATCTTTCAACAGTATATAAGATGATGACTGGAAGTGTGTGTTTCTCTCCTACAAATGTAAACTATAAGTGTAAAGGCAACTGTTTGAGTTCAAGAGTCAGAGCTTTCTGAATAGTTGGCAAAGGTGTTGTGGGACCTTTATCTAGTTCCAATTATGTTGGCTTCAATAATGTAAGAATTGTTTCCAAATGTTGAATACATTTTTCTATCTCTTTAGATTTCAATGGCACATCATCATATGTACCAATCAAGCTTCAAGTGAATCTTGAGGATATTGAGTTTGAATAAATTGTCAATGCTATGTTCAATACGCCAATCTAGCAATAAAAATCTGGTTCATCATCAAATTAGAATGCATTGAAGACGTTGATGGTCAATTCTTCATTATTCATCCTAAAGATCAACTGTCCCTTCGGTGCATCAATTAACTCTGTGCCAATAGCCAAAAATGGACATCATAATTTAGAGGGGTCTCCTTATCATTTTCCAGATACCGAATAATAAAGTCTACTGAGAGTATAAAATTTTCAATATTCACCAAGATATCTTCAACAATTCCCGTCGAGTGCTTGATTGACCAGTAAGCTAATTATAGTAGCTTTTTGCTTTCCCCAAACATAGTTTCCTAAAAAGAGGCAAAGGCATTAAATTAACACTTGCTTCTAAATCACACAATGCATTTTGTATATGGTTGCTATCAATGTTAAAAGAAATATTAAAACTCCCTAAATCTTTTAATTTTGGTGGTAACTTGTGTTGAAGTATTACACTACACTCTTATATGAGCGTTAACCTTTTGTTATCCTCCAACTTTCTCCTGTTTGATATTATGTTCTTTTCAAAATTAGCATAGTTGGGCATCTGGTCAAGGCTTCTACAAACTGTATATTGATGTGTAACTTTTTTAACAGCTTTAAAAGCTTCGTGATTTGCTTATTGCTGCGTTTTTGCAATCTTTGAATAGGATGCACATATGCTTTGATAGTAATGATTGCCTTAACCTGTGGATTGTTTGCTATATCTACCTAAGTTTTCTCCATTATTTATCAGACTAATCTACGTGTTCTTCGCCCATGGTAGGTTTTTTTTTTTTTTTTTTTTTTTGGGCAACTTTTGCTTTCATTGTTATTCCTCACAGTTGAAGTCCACCTCGAATAGTGATAGCATGTACTTATTCTTTAGGATTAGCTTCTATGGTGTTTGGTAAAGTTCTTGAGTTATGCCTTCTATGCAACTACCTTCTGTCCCATTTGAGTTTTCAAATTTTTTTTATTGTAACTTAATGGTTCTGAAAATTAGTTTCACTCTTGATAATGTAGTGAGTCACTAATTCTTCGAACAATGCTTTTTTGGTTGCTATTAGTATTGTTGTTGTTAGAATTCTAGCAAGCTTGCTTTTAAATTACCTCCATGTTCTTGTATTTGATTATTGGTCCATGAGAAATTTAGGTGATTTCTCCACCCCGGATTATATGTGTTAAGAGTAGGGATTGTTATGTTGTCTCTGAAAATTTTGCACATAACTAATCTCCTCAGGCTGGATTATATGTGTGGACGATAAAGGAAAGCTTTCTGAAGTGTGATCTGCCATGCAGCTAGTGTAAACTGATGTAAACGGGGTACGATATTTACATTTTGAGTAAGGATGTCTAACTTCTTAATCAACGCCTGTGTTTAGACTACTAATGATGTAGCTATGTCAATGTTATGAATTTCTATTGTTCTCGTTGGCATTTCTTTGTCTATTAGCCACATAGACTGATTTTCTACAAATTCTCTAAAAGGATCTCAAGCATTGTCTAAGGGCATATCCATTATTGATCCTCCTACAGAAGCATCACCTATGTTACGGTATTAAGGTTGTAGGCTTGAATAGAACATGCATGTCTTAGCATTTTAGGAATATCCAGGTTGGGACATTTTCTAGAATAATCTTTGAATCTTTCCATTGCTTCTGGATTGCTCTCGAGGTCCTTTTGCTTAAAAGTATGGAATTTATTTAAGCTCTCAGGGAGTAGTGAATGTAGCCATACTCGTACGCCTTTCTTCAAAGTATAAGAATGTAGTGTAGTCAAAAATTGTCAACTAACATGCTTTTTATGACCGATCATCTTGCCAAGCATCAAGAAGGCTTGAACATATTCATGGGGATCTTCAGTCGTTTTTTAGAGAACCTGATATCATGATGATTTTAAAATAAGTTGATGACGTCAATTTTAATATCAAATTTGGCATATCCAAAAGGTAGATATGTGATAGGTGGTTGCACAGAAGCAGGAACAGAATTTACATAATTCCTAATTAAAACTTCTACATCATTTGTGATTGCCCTTGGCTGAGCTAGCCGAGGTAGTGATAATGGATTCTAAACTTGTTCTAATGTTGAATCTTTGCCATTTCTCTTGCTTCTCTCTGCTCCCTTCTTAGTTGTCTGAAACTTCTTTCGATATTGAGATCCATCGAAAGAAGCTTGATCTCGTCAATATCTAGCATACACTATTATTGTCGGAAATGATAAAAAAATAAGAGAATTGCTTCGTACTATAAGTAGCTTAAAACAAATAAAAACTTTAAATTAAAAAATTAATAAACTTAAATTAAACAATTTAGTCAAGGACGACCACACCAAAAACTTGTTCATAAAAATTTCACAAGCATACGAGATCGTTGAAAATTTCAATTAAAGTGCACTAGTTCTATTCAAATTCAAAGTGTGTGATGAAAGAGATTTGTATTGTGAAATTAATCTATAAAAATATGTAATATTTTGGTTTGTATGTATATGAAAATGACTTTATTGATTTTACGAATCCGTCGATTGTTATCTAATTCAATTCTCAATTATGTAATCTAATTTTATTCATGCAATCTTGACAATAGATAATTTTATGATAATTAACTTTTCTTAAGAAAAATTAAATATATTCTACTCGCGACTCAACACAATCCTATTCATAGTTCGAATTCTATTGAATACAACACATTTAATTTCACGATTATCTAAACGATTGCATACATATTAAACTTTATTCCTAACATATATTACACATATATTAATCAAGCAATGTTCTAAACCTATTGTGAGCCTCCTGGTGCTACAAAAAGCGATTATATATTCAATTAGTGATCCACTACAACAAAAACAACATTTTGCAATGTTCAAAAAATGTTGTCGAAGGTCTTTTGCAACATTCGGATGTATGTTGTATATCTCAATGTTTTCATAGAGTAGAAGGATACAACAACATTTTTTGAATGTTGTTCATAATATTTTTACAACGTTTTTTAAATGCTGCGAATAACTTTTTTGCAAAATTTTTTGAACGTTGCTAATAACATTTTTGTAATATTTTTTGAATGTTGCAAATAACATTTTTGCAATGTATCGCGCTAAATCACTTATTGCGACAAGTTTTGTACGTCACAAAAATCTTGTCCCAAAATAACAGTTTTATTGTAGTGTGGGTATGAGCAAGCAAGGTTTTCTTTGGTGGGCATTATTTCATTTGGGCCTTCATGTTATAAATAGTATAAACTAGTTAACTATTACAATTGTGAAGAATGATGTGACAAAAATCAAGTGTTCCCCAAAGTCCCTCTTTTAAGAGAAAGTGGATTTTTCCCACTGAAATTGTGTAGTGTTAGTTCGAAATTTTTTTATTTGGTTACAATATATTATTTTAATTTTGTAATATAAATAGAATTTTCTCTCTAGATTTTTTTAATTTATTTTGTATTTTATTTTTTAGGATTTTGGTTTTTTGTAAAATAATTTTTAATTAATCGGCATTGAATATCTCCCACTCAGTTTTGCAAGAGTAACGAAAGTATCAGAAGAGTTAATTGAGGAATTTTTCGAAAAGGCTTAATTTGAGTTTTTCAGGAATTTTTTAAAATGCTAATTTTTTAAAATTTTTATGAAAAGCAAATGGCAGAGGCGAGAGACGGGAGGTTGAGATATGGAAAAAGGAATCGGTTGAACGATGAAATCAAATGGTATTGGATTGGAATTTTGGATGGTATTAGATTTCGTCACTTTTTATTTAGGTATTGCCAATATGGGCTAGAGTGGAAGAAGGAAAAAATAAAAAATAAAAAAAAATTGCCAACCAGTTTTCATAGGCCAACCCATGAACCGACCTAGCTCACCTCCTTAACCCAAAATCAGAACCTACCTATGAAATGTTTCTCATTTTACAACATTTACTAAATGTTGTGAAAAGTTTCTCTTTTTGCAAAGTTTAATAAACACTGTGAAAAGTTTAACTTTCTACAACCTTTATTAAACGTCCCAAAAAGAGAAACTTTTCACAAATTAAAGTAAACGCTGTTAAAAACTCGATATCTAAATGTCCGCAACAGTCACTGAACGTTGCTATAGAATGAACTTTTAATAACGAATAATAAGCATTGCTAAAAATAAAACATTCACTTATAANAACAACTAGTCTTGAATTAAAATAAATTAATAATAGGGTTTAGCTTCATCCAATACATTAAAGGAATTAGCCTAGCATATTGTGATGTAAATTACACAATTTTTGGAATAACATTACCTCAAAATCAAATACAATGAAGGAAAGTGATTTTTTCTTCTTGAATCTTCAAAGCAAACTTTGGATCTTCAACCTCTCAAATTAATTGCCCTTGATTTGCATGCTAAACCTCTTCACGATGGTGTAATTATGGTGTGTCTCATCCCTTCCGACCCTAGGTTGCTTAAATAGAGGTTAGAATTTCATATCGAAAGGAATCTGGATCGAAATAAGAAATCCGCTCGATCGCGTAAAATTGTGTAGCGTGCACGCGTGTTAGAGCCAATTCGCACTCGACTTTTGGAAGAGTCTTGCACGCACTCCATAAACTTTCACTAGTATGCATTTTGGTCTTTTCCCCATCTCTTTCAGTCATTTGCATTTTCATTTAATCCAATTGAATCCTAGTACTCTCCAATTGTCGTCAAGTGACCTGAATTATCTTTTGAGAATTTGTGATTTATTTCTCAAAATTTTAATTTCTTCTATTTTAGCCCATTTTCAGTTACTTTCATTCAATTCCATCAATTTGTACCTAACGAACAAAATTTATATAAAATCAAGTCTTAATCCATCCAAATCAACAATAATTGATCTACTTTAATGACCCGAATGAATGTATAATATACAATTATCAACCACATATCTTGATTCTAAAATGAGAAATTATTTTCCTTGAATTATCGAACTTTGCATTAATGTTTCTCGTAAATAATATAAAATTAACACAAATTTGAGAGGAAGAAAAGTGAACTTTAGATTTGAAGAAAGGTGGGGTAAAAGACTAACTTTCATCTTCTTGTAACCTCCCTATTTAGTGAACAACAAAATGGAAAAGTGGTAGGATCCCTAGGCCAGATTAATACATATTTGACAAAATTAAACCTTAACTCAACATTCACTCACATGAGGAGTTTCCACCGACCACTATGAGCTTGTTGAGTGAGTATCCTGTATTAGTATTAACAGTACTCAATGAACTCATTAAAAATATAACTTGACTTTGTGGTGAACTTTAATTAATGCAAAGAATTCATTGTGGTCAAGTAGGAAGTGTACAAGGCCACATACTAGAAATCTTGACTCAACAAAAGTGTAAGTGTTATGCTCTAAGTCCAATCAACTTTGGACATAAAAGTTTGAATATATAATTGATGCAATTTTATGGCAGATCTATTATTTAATTAATATTCAATTAAATTAAATAAAAGAATCCATAGATTCAAATATTGGTAATTTGTTAATCACAAATAATTGTAACTATAAGATACAAATTACATATGATTGAATTTTAAATAATTTGTGGTCGTAAATAATGACGAGATACAGATATCGTTATTATAGATAGACTATCATGTGTGGTATTTCTTACTTGTGAAGTAATTAGTTAATCTCACAAGTTAAAGTATGATGACACTTAAATGAACACATGGATATTTTGTTATAGAACAAAACATGAGAGACTTGCTGAGAGATTGCATATGAATAACTATCTGAGTGTCAATGGGTTAATCTCTAACGTTAGGTAGTGGAATCGGTTCTTTGACTTAAGGTCATCAGAATACCTTATATGAGAACTGTCATACGTTGGTGATGTTGGATGTTGCTCTACCAATGGCTACTAATACGACATTACTCAGATATGTCAAGAATCATATGAAGGTTGTGAATCATCAATAGAAGATCATGCATTTCATCCAGTTAAGTCAATAATGAAATTCGTGGTCAAGGTGTACTCATAAGTCGAAAAGGATTTTTCGACTTATATTGACTTAATAATGGAATGAAAGATATGATCGATAATTGAGATTGACACATATTCATATCTCGTAATTGATCGGATCATATTGACGAAATGATTATAGTTTTACGGTAAATGAATGAGATTGATTTTGTCATACCATGTCACATGTATTGCCTCGACACATTATTAGATGTCAATTTGGGACGACGAATGTAAATTAGTGATAAATTAAAAGGGGTGTTTTAATTTATCGATTTTGATTATATCAAAATAATAATTCACGTCATTAGGTATCATGATTGGGAACATAATGAGTCACACAGAAAAGGAAAACTAGAAAAATGAGATTTAGCAATTAATTAATTGTGTTACTTACTAACAACTCGAATTAATTAATTGAATTAATTAATTTATGGATCAAATATAATTAACTAAATTAATTAAATATTGGACCGGATTAAGTTATGAGACGAGCTAAGCTCGCTTGAGCTTATATAAATGAGATAGTAGGGTTTGAAAATTGTAGGCAAAATTCATATTCTTGCTAGAATAATAAAAATAAAAATCCTAGTTCTCTCAATCTTATTCTCCATGTGAATTTTCATTGGAGGTTGGACAATTAGACAGCTGTTGATAGCAGATCGTCAAAGTAGTTTGCAAAATCAACAAAGACATAACTCTTAACACAGTTTTTATCTAAGACAAAGTAGATCATTGGTTGGAATTGAAATTTAATTTAAATTTCGTCGTGCATAATTAAATAAATTCCCAACAGTGGTATTAGAGCCTACTTTGTTATTGTTAAAAACTTATTTTGAATTTTGGAACAGTCAATTGTTGATTGTTAATATTTTTGGGTTTCTAGCATTTAAGAATTTTTTTTTTTTTTTGGTTCCAAATTTAAATTTAAAAAAAGGGATCAAAGGATTTGCCAGTGACATTGACCGCCGTCGACACAAACGGCATGCATGCGGAGAGGCTGCTTTATGACAACAGCGTGGCTACTAGTCCAAAGTTGTTGATCTTCAAGTCCAAAGTTGAATTTTTCAAAATCTTGATGTAATTGAACTTCAATTCCTTACTATGGCCTGATCTCCTTTCTCAAAATATAGTAATTCGTCTTTTGTTCTTGATAAATTTGATGAAACTATTGTATATGAAGAAGCAAAAGAGAGACCCTTTCATTGCTGCCCATATCTTTTGTGTGTGTGTGTGTGTGTGTGTGAAATTAGGTTAAAATTCACGTCCAAATTGCCTTCCAAAAGTTTTTAATCAAATAAGAAAAGTTCTCTTCGCACGCTCATGATTTTGTCTCTGCACAGCTTTCAATATTTTGGTCATAACTTTATCTTTCGGTGTCCGATTGAGGTGATTCAAAGTGTATTGAAAAGCTAATTTGAAGTGATAAAGTTCTTTAAGAGATAAAAAATTTCCAATTCGAAAGTTTTCTATCCGAAAAATGGGTCTCAAATTGATCAAAAATCTTGTAGATATCTTATGTAATTGAAAGTCGATTTATGGTAATATTCTGATCATATCCCTTTCCTTTTTGGCTTCAATTTGCATTCAATTTACTCCTATAAATCTTCAAAGTATCTTTTGTGGTCCAAATCTACCATTGGATATTTACACTTTGGTCCCCATGCTTTGAGTTTCTTTCACTTTTGCTCATTTTTTGTTAATTTTTTCAAATTCTTCTTTGAAACGTGATTTTTTTTCTAACAAAAGTAATAAATAACAAATTAGGTACTAATTCGTTCAAAGAATAACTTAATATTATCATTTAGAATTCCAGATAAGTGTAGAAACTATACTTATCAAACTTCCAAACTTGAATCTCTTTGTTTGATCTCAAACAAAACTAAAATCAAGCAAACACACAGTGCTAATTACCTAATTGGTGGCCAGTCAATCAAGTAATGCAAAAGGATTTAGTTAGCTAACCCGACTTTTTATCTCAAGATTGAAATTATAAAATCAAATCTATGCATAGTTTCAAAATCACAGTACAGAAATTAAAATCTACTTTTCTAATGTAAAATTGACACGTGTGTGTGTGTGTGTGAAGAATTAAACATAGCATCATGAATTCACAAGTAGTTTCAATTCCCGACCCTCAATGGTCAAATATGTCATTTCATCACTTGTAAGACTCACACAACCCCTAACTTATTCTTTTCGCTCTTTTAAGTGTGTAACCTAAGGTTGAATTTTAATATTATCCTTACCTCTCTAGTTTAGATAAATTTCACTAATTGCAGGTCAATATATCAATAAATAAGGATTCCCAATAATTTGATTGTTTTAATCTCTAGAACTCAACTAGGCTAATAATCCCTTATCAAAAGTCGATTTTCGTAAACAAGTGTTTGAGACTTAATCAAAGCATTGAGTGCATTTTCTATTTCATGTATTTGCTTCTTCTTCTTCTTTTCACTTTTCATTTCAACACTTTTTTTCTTTATTTGCAGCATTCTCTCTCTTAAATTTTCTAAATGACCCCTTTAGCGAGCTTTATGCCGACGACACCCAAGTCAGTTGACTTTAGGGCAAAATGTTTCAACAACCTTACATGCTTAATAACTCAAGTCATAAAGACTGCAAAGAGAAATTTTCAAATAAAATATATATATATATTTTTTTTTTATATCTTGATTAGTACAATATCTCTCATTAAACACCTATCAACCAATTTTTAACTTGAGACTTTCACCCAATTTCATCATATTGACCTTAGACAATCCACACAAGATTTTTCTTTTCCTTTTGTTTCACACAGGGAATCCCCATTTATCTCAAAATCTTCTTACAATAGTGAAATCCTCCAAACAATTCTAAATTTAATATAAGGATGTAAAATATAGTCATTTTGGATTTAGCATCTACGGTCCACTATTTCAACCTATCCAATTATGAAATCAATTCATTCTTACACAATGCTTAAATTAATTCATGTGCTCAATATATATCAACTTCACATGGAAAAACAAAAACTAACTTAAGCATGCAATCTATTCACCATTCATATATCAATTCATAATTCAATATATACATAATTGTCAGCCAGGCTAACTAACCCACACAAGCACACAAAAAGAAAATATTTTTAAAATTTTTCAATTTTTTATTTTTTTGTATTTTTTTAATATTTAAAACAATAAAACACGCAACAAAAACACACAAAACAAATGAAAACTCGTGCTTTTCACCCCCAAACTTAAATTAGACATTGTCCTCAATGTCTTAAATTCTATATCCACATATAAGAGGTGGGGAAGAAAAGGAAGGGAAGACTCCCCCTATATGGTGTAAAATTTAATGACTAGCTTTTCAATGTCTTCTGTTGTTTCCTTGGTAATGGTTGGTTCAAGTGTTTCACAATATCATGTTCCTACACAATGCAGATAAATAAAATATTAAGGCACAAAAGATCTGGAACAAGTGTTACTTGGCTCAAACATCAATAAACCAACAAGTAACCTAAGGAAAAATGAGATATGGATGATAATTCCCTAATTAAAACTATAAAAATAAACTAAATTATCTTATAACTAGAAATTAAAAATAAAAAAAAGGGATGGAAAGATTGGGTTGCCTCCCAATAAGCAATTATTTATAGTCTTTAGCTTGACTTTGGCTATTAATATCATGGAATTCTGAATAATGCTTTTGATGCCTTGCTCATTTTGCTTCTTTTGACTTTGCTCCACTCTTACTTGATTCTATAAATTTTGACATTGCCTCCTCCAACGTTTTTATCCGATTCAAAATCAACTAGGCATACTTCTTCCTAATCTTCGGGCTTGATTACAAAGAATGTGTGTTAATTTCTTCTTCATTAATTGCATCTTCTTCGCTTTGTTCCTTTGTAACTGATCTTTCATCGTCTTTGTGCTCGTCTTCTATAATTGATATCTCCTCAGGTTTAATGGTCGGTTTACAATTTAAATCCACGGGCAATGGAAATTCTTTTTCCTCAAACTTCTCGAGTTGATTATATCCCCACCTTTTAAATTCAATACAGTTTATACCATCTCTCACGCACATTTTGCTTTCATCTAATTTGACAAGATCAGTATAGTATTTTGCAAGTACATCCTCATTCAACATGGAAGGACCAACTCCTACAAGTGTGTCTGAAAGGACACACTCTCCCCCCCACAGGCATGTAGTCTTCATTAGCATTTGACATTGCAAATATTGTTGAAATCGCAGGAGCTTGAGCCTTTGGGTCAGTGCATGTATATAAGCAGTAGCCAGTATAATGTACCCCCATAGCAGAACTCACAATATATATCTTCTTCCTCATCGTCCATATCGAGATTAATTATTACAAAAATAATTTTACTATGCCAGCATTAGAATATTGCAATCACTGCTGAATAGCACCTGGAAAGAATACCAAATTAGAGAGATCAGGTAGCCAAAATTAACAAAAAAAATGTAAAGTGAAAAAAATTGAATTTAATATAAACAACTAAACTAAAATTAAATACGTTATTCCGCGACAATGGCGTGAAAAACTTGTTTGTGAAAAACTCGCAACCTACGGGATCATTGTACAAGTAATAAGATTTGAGAGTTAAGAATATCATTCTCATGAGGAATAAAGTCTAATTTGTAATTCAATAGTTGCTATTGAATTCGAAGTGTTGTGATATCAAGAGAGTTGTGATTTAAATGTTCTCTACACTAGTCCTAAACTAAGAAAGCAAATAAACTATTTATTTAATGTGTGAATGTTTGTATTGGAATTGTGAACCCCCCCTATTGTCATTTAATTCAACTCTTAATTCATAATTTAGTAAATTCATACATTAAAGACAATCGATAATCCACTTTTATTCAATATTCTTTTCCAAGATATATTAAACATATGTTTAACACGATCCGATCTTATTCCTAGTCCCAGTTCATATGAAAAACATGATTGATTCACAAAATTTATCACACATGATTGCACATGCCATAGATATTATTCCTAATACTTATTGTCCATGTGTTGATTTCACTGTTTTCTAAACTTATTGTGAGTATTCTTACACTACAACAAGTAACTTATTATCTAATTGGTGATCAAACAATTAAATAGTTCAATGAAAATGCAAAATCAATCAAGAAAAATCATAAAATACTAAATTCATTGTCTTGAATTAAAATAAACAAACAATAGGGTTCATTATTGATCTAATACAATAAAAACTAGCCTAACATATTAATATACAAATTATAAGAAGAATAGAAAAATATCACCCGGATCATGAAAGAATACAAAAGGTGTTGATCTTCAAGTCCAAAGTTGAATTCTTCAAAATTTTGATGCAATTGAACTTGAATTTTTTTGCAATGGCTTGATCTCTTCTCTCAAAATATAGTAATTGGTTCCTTGTTCTTGATGAATTTGGTGAAACTATTGTGTATAAAGAAGCAAGAGAGAGACCCTTTCATTGCAACCCATATCTTGTATTTATATGATGAAATTAGGTCAAAATTTACTTCCAAATTGCCTTCCAAATGTGTTTTAATCAAATAAGAAAAGTTCTCTTCATGTGCACATGATTTTGTCTCTGCATAACTTTCAATATTTTGGTCATAAATTTCTCTTCCAATATTCAAACGCTAATTTAAAGAGCTAAAATTTTTCTAGAGATACAATTTTTCCAATTCGAGATTTTTCTATCCAAAAAATGGGTCTCAAATTGACCAAGAATTTTGAAGATATCTTATATAATTGAAAGTCAATTTACGGTAATATTCTGATTATATTCCTTTCCATTTTTACTACAATTTGCATTCAATTGACTCCTATCAATTTTCAAAGTATCTTTCGTGGTCCAAATCAACCATTGAATATTTACACTTTGGTCCCTATACTTTGGACTTCTTTCATTTTTGTTCTTTTTTTCGTTCCTTTCTTCCAATTCTTCTTTGAAACATGAATTTTTCCTAATAAAAGTAATAAATAACAAATTAGGCACTAACTCGTTTGAAGAATAACAAAATATCATCATTTAAGATTTCAAATAAGTATAGAAACTACATTATCACTTAATTAAAATTTATCTCTTGTTGAGTACACTTAAAGAGATGAATTTTAAGGGCATGTTATGCTAACACATAAGATGTGTGAAGACAAAAAGTTGTCAGTTTAATGATCTGAGAGTTGTATGGAGATAAAATTGATAACAGTATCTATCTAAATGTTTTATTAGGGTTTGTTGAGTATACTCGATGTCTTAATATAATAAATGGAATCCCAGCCCACTATAAGCCAAGTATAGATTTCATAAATTTATACGAGAGTGTCATAAATTGAGCTAAGCAGTTGGAGCATAATTAATTTAATAAAAGACCATGTTAAATTAATTGATGTATTTTATAAATTATTATTTTACTTTTCGTCATTTATATTTATTGAATTATAAGTAACTATGTGTATTTGAGATGCATACTGGATGCCAACAACCAAACCAAGTCTTCTTGATTGGTACCACAATCTGAGAATTATTTTCAGGAATGAGAAAATTGGTTATGTTCTTGAGTAGCCATTTCCAAAGACACATGCTGATGACTCGATTAAAGAAGTTATGACTGTTATAATAAACACAGTGATGATGATAGTACTGCACTTGTGTGATGTTTGTAGTTATGTCACTGAGTTATAGAAGTAACATGAGAGTTTAGATGTTAACACATGATTTTTTATTTGAAAGAATTATCTGATAATAATGATGTATGGAAGGATATGAAACTTTCAAGCAACTATACCGGTGCAAAATGACAAAGAAATCTTCAGTCAATGCTCATGTATTGAAGATAATTGGCATTGAGAAGTTGTCTCAATTGAGTTCAATCATGAACCGTTTACTTTGTTCTGCAATCTCTGTCAGAGAGGACTATTCACAATTTATTATGAATTCAACATGAATAAGCTCGAATGCACACTCATTGAGTTGTCAAGCATGTTTAAGACTATTAAATCCAATATCAAAGTTAGTAGTGGGCAACCCATTAATTTTTCTAAGGGTATTAAGAGGAAGTCTAAATGGAGTTTGGGAAAGCATCCAAGATGGCTACGACGGTCAAAGCGAAGAAGGACAATACCAAATATAATGACCCTTGTTATCATTATAGAATGAAATATCATTGGAAAAAAAAATTGCAAAGATTATGTCTACTTCATTAGTTCCTTAGGTCTTCGATATCAAAATATTGATATCATATTTATAAAGATATGCAGAAACTAAATAGAAGTAGGGCACTACAAAAAGAAGAAGTTGACCTACATATTGAAAATAAGCAAAGGTTGTTGCATTGTCTGTAGAAGCATATTTCTTGCCATTACCTTTAGGCTCAGTATTGAAATTAGAGAAATGTTACTTTGTACCCACTATTACCATAACATTATTTGATGTTTGGACATGAATGACTTTAATGTTAAGGACAAATGTTGTTCCTTTTTTATCTTGATAAGATCTTAATGGTTATGTAAATTACAAAATAACATTTATATTCTAAATACTGGGTATTCTACAACGAGTATAGAAATTGAAAGGCATAAAAGTGATAATTTGAATTACGCCTAGATTACATCGCAAACTTGATCAAATAAATGAGAATGCAATTCCAAAATTACATAGAGATGTATAATTGAGATCAATTGATTTTGAATCATTTGACAAGTACGAATCATGCCTGTTAGGCACAATGACCAAATCTCCTTTAACTTGAAAATGAGAAAGGTTTGCATAATTAGTGGCCTAATATGAGTAATGTCTATGCCATGTTAGTTAATGTTAGATGTAGTTTCTCTTACTTCATCACATTTACTGATGATCATTCTAGATATAGTTATGTATATCTGATGAAGTTCAAGTATGAAACACTTGAAAAGTTTAAGGAATTCAAATTTGAAGTAGAGAAACAGACAAGTAAAGGTATTCTTACGCTAAGATCATATTAAGATGGAGAATATCTAAAAGGGAAATTTTTAGATTATCTGAAAGAGAATGAGATTTTCTTGTAGTGGATTCCACCATATACATCGCAGCATAATTGTGTATCTGAACAGGGGAATCACACATTATTAGATATGGTGCAATCAATGATGAGCCATGCAAACTTCCCAAAATCGTTTTGAGATCTGCATTAATTGTTGCATGCTACACACTAAAACATGTCTAATCTAAATCGGTTGATAAAACTTCATACGAGTTATGGAAGGGAATAAGACCCAATTTATCTCAGGATATAGAAGGCTCCTGGGGACATTCTGGCTCAGCATAAACCAAGTAAGACCATTCGACCTCCTAGAAGGTATGAATGGTATAAAACCCACTAATTACGTAAATACAAAGTCAAGTGTTAACTCAAAGAGATGATAGGAGGCAGAATCCGATATGAACTCAATGTATGAAAATAAAGTTTGAACCTTGGTCAATCTTTATGATGGTATAAAACCTATAGGTTGTAAATGAATTTACAAAAAAAGGTTGACGTGGATGGGAATATCTATACATACAAAGCAAGGTTAGTACCAAAAGATTACAAGCAAAGACAAGATGTTGACTTTGATGAAACTTTTTTACCTATAGCCATGTTGAAGTCCATTTGAAATTTACTTGCAATTGCTGCATATCATGATTATGAGATATGGCAAATAAATGTCAAAACTGCTTACTTTAATGGAAACTTGTAAGAGGAAATGTATATGACACAACTTAAAGGTTTTAAATCCAAAGAAGCCAACAAAGTATGTAAGTTTGATCGATCCATTTATGGGTTAAAGCAAGCCTCTAAGAGTTGAAATCTTCGTTTTGATGAGACAATCAAAATGTTTGATTTTATCAAAATAAGGATGAACCGTGTGTTTACAAGAAGACACGTGGGAGTGCTGTCATATTCCTAATATTATATGTAGCTGACATATATTAATAGACATCCCTAGATTTCAATCGTTGAAATCATGGTTGTAAAATAATAGCTCCATGAAAGATATGAGAAAAATAACTTGATCTATAGAGATAGATATAGAAGATTGCTTAACTCATCCCAATCTACACAAATAAAATCTTAAGATCTTATATAGAGAAAACGAATTGAGAGTTCATGGATATACCAATGCTAACTTCTAGTCAGACTAGAATGATAGCAAATCTCCAACAGGATATTGATATATTCTTAAGTGGTGTTTTAGAAAGAATTCAAACATGAAACAATCGTTGATTCAATAGCAAAAATCTAGTACATGATTGCTTTAGAAGCAACAAAGAGTTGCGATATGGATCAAAAGGTTCATTAACTTGAAGTAGTTCCTAACATTTTTTATCACGTGCTTTTATATTATGATAACAATAGAGCCATCATGCAAGCGAAGAAACTAAGGTTTCATCAATGATCCAAACATGTGTTAAGGCGGTATCATCTCATCAGATAGATAATACAAAGAAATGAAAGAATGAATGAATTTTCCATAGTTGATTTACAGATCCACTTGACAAAGAGTTGTCACAGTATAAACATGATTGTCATAGACTCCTATGATATTAGGTACAGAAGTGAATGAATCTAGTGCAAGTAGGAGTTTGTAAGTTTTATGATCTAGGTCTAATCAACTTTGAACATAAACACTTTTAATATATAATTGATGCAATTTTATAGAAGATCTATTATTTAATTAAATTAAATAATAGAATTCATAGATTCAAATATTGGTAGTTTGTTAATCACAAAGAGTTGTGATTGTGAGATACAAATTACATATAATTAAATTTTAAATCATCCGTGATCATAACCAACTGGTTTCACATCGGGAGACCAGCAAGCTACAAGCATTAACAACGATTTCGTTTAACTCGAGTCTTTCTTTGTTTTATTTCTACGAGCGAATAGGACTGCAAGGGACAATTCATTCATCAAACCACTATGTCGTTTCCTCTCTCTGATCAGCTGGACCTATATTAGCCCAAGAACTGATCCTTATCCCCTAGTCCCAAAATTTGGCTGTTGATAGATTGGGAGATGCAAAAGTTCCTATTTTGATTCGACTGTCTGGATTACAACTTCATTAATGGGGAAATGAGTTTTACAGATATCGTTATTATGGATAGACCATTATTATTATGGATAGAGGCAAAAGTTCCTATTTTGATTCGGCTGCCTGGATTACAATTTCAGTAGTAGGGAAATGAGTCTAACAGATATCATTATTATGGATATGCCTTTATGCGTGACATTTCTTAGTTGTGAAGTAAGTAGCTGATTTCACAAGTTAAAGAGTCGTGACACTTAAATGAACATGTGGATATTTTCTTATAAAACAAAAAACATTGGAGTCTCGTTGAGAGATTTCACAGTAATAACTATCTGAGTGTTAGTAGTTAATCTCTAACGTTAGGTAGTGGAATTGGTCATTTGACTTAAGACCTCATAGTGCTTTATATGAGGATAATCATATGTTGGTGATATTGGATGTTGTTCTACAAAAGGCTATTAATACGATATCGTTTGGGTATGTCAAGATCATATGAAGGTTATGAAGATCAATAGAGGATTCGTCACTCTTAGATAATAAGAGAATATGATCTACATTTTATACAGTTAGGTTGATAATGAAATCCTTGGCCAAGGTACACTAATAAGTCGAAAATGAATTTTCAACTTATATTGACTTAATAGTGGAATGAAAGATACGATCGATAATTAAGACTGACACATATCCATATCTCGTAATTGATCGGATCATATTGACGAAAGGATTATAGTTTCATGATAAACGAACGAGTTTAGTTTTGTCATACCACATCACATTTTTCATCATATGTATTGCTCCGACACATTGCTAGATGTCAATTTGGGACCATGAATATGAATTAGTAATAAATTAAAATGAGTATTTTAATTTATCGATTTTGATTAGATCAAAATAATAATTCACATTGTTAGACATCGTAATTGAAAACCTAATGAGTCATACACGAAAGGAGAACTGGAAGAACTTAATTTACCAATTAATTAATTAACAAGAGTTGGATAATTAATTAATCGGGTTGCTTACAAATGGCCCGAATTAATTAATTGGATTAATTAATTTATGGACCAAATTTAATTAATTGGATTAATTTAATATTGGATCGGATTAAGTTATGAGATAGGCTAAGCCCGTTTGGGCTTATAAGCTACTAGGGTTTGAAAACTGCAAGGAGAAATTATATTCTTTCTAGCACAAGAAAAGTAAAAGCCCTAATTCTCTCAATTTTGTTTTTTGTGTGGATTTTCATTGGAGAATAGACAATTGGACAATTGTGGATTGTAGATCGTAATTATTAGAGTTCAAGAAAAGCAAAGGAATATGTAGAATTCAACAAAGGTAAAATTTCTATCATAGTTTTTATCTAAACACAAAGCAATCCTTGGGGGGAATTTTGTTTAAATGTTTCTGTGCACGATTAGTAAATTTCCTGAGAACTTTGGGTTTAATTTTCTATTTCAAAAATGGGCAAGATGAAGTTTCTTTTGACACGCAAGCTTCGATTAAATATAAAGCATAAATAATTTTTATGTTCAATTAAAATCAAATATTAATTTTAATCTTACATTCATAATCATTACTTATTATAATTTATATATTACGTGGGACCCATTTCTATTTCTCTTTATCAGCCATTTATAAATTTGTCAAATAGAAGTTTAAGAACTTAGATTGTCTGAACAACTCTTGAGATTGGCTCATTGAGTTTTAAGGAATTGAAAACAAAACAAGGAATGTTGGCAGTGTAATTTAATACACCCCCCCCCCCTCCCATTTATGTAAACTGATTATATTTCTTATGCAGATTAAGAAATTTTATTTAATGTTATTGAAGAAAATAATTTTTGCAAAAAATTTTCCTAATTTACTCTTGTTTAATTATTATCAACTAATAGTAAATGTTGACATCAAAATTTGTAGAGGTTAATTTCGAGTCAACTTCAAGAAAGAGGGGCGATCTCCCTTATTATTATGAAAAATGCATTTGTATATCAAGAAGACTTAATTGTATGGTGCTCCGTGTTTGTGTGAAAGTCCACTTTGAACCTTCACAAAATCGTTTCTCTACTATTTATACATAACTATAGCCGAAATTACATTAAATCAATCAAATCA
Source organism: Olea europaea var. sylvestris (assembly GCF_002742605.1). NCBI lineage: Eukaryota > Viridiplantae > Streptophyta > Magnoliopsida > Lamiales > Oleaceae > Olea > Olea europaea. The sequence continues at coordinate 10,287,372 of NC_036249.1, read as the reverse complement.
AAAACAGGACTGAGCTCCGAAGTCAGTTGAGGATTTCTCCCGTGATTGGGCGATGAGGCCGGTGGCCATGTGCCAGTGTTGTTTTCAGGTAATGATGACTTGCAGATGATTTGAAGGTTGCCTCGGATTGGTGGTTATGGGCGGTGATGACATCATCTTCTACAAGTACATGTGATTGAGAGGGTGATGTGACAGGAGGTAATTATGATGTCTTTTTGAGATGACGAGGGTAGGATGCGGAGCTGAATTTTTATGACCAAACTCGCATATGCTGAAGTGGGGCTTGCGGACGATTTATCATGAGAACGAAGTTTGGGGTCAACAGTAAATAATATGTTTTTGTATATATTTTTAAGAAGAAGTGGAAAATGTGTATATTTAGTTGGATAATTCAAAGTAAGCAAGATTAAGTGGACGTAATTGGTTTATCTAGACAAATTGAATATGGGCATATTAGTAAACGAAAAAAAATTAATATTCTCTCAATAAAAAAAATGACTACATAAATGGAACAAGAAAATAAAAAAATAAAAATAAAAATCAGCCTATAAAAATTGGATAACAAATCCGGTTAGAAATGTCAGCAATTAGGACATTATTAACGTCACATTTACCGTTGTATTGACCTCGTACCATTAGACGGCAGAAAATGACATAACGTTGTCCCCCGTTTGGCAATTGGCAGTCATTAACAGCACGCGTTTTTATCTGATATATTCCACTAATCTAAAAATAATGCCAAACGGCACCTAATAGATCATAGCCAATTATCCATACGTGATAACAAGTTTCCACATCGAAGACATTAATTTGCAGTGAATTAATCTATTTGTACAATGAATTTGCACAATAAGTTTGACAATGTGTATAGTGTAAAGATTCTGCCATTAAATTCAAAAACAATTTTTTAAATCAATGAATATGTTGTCTGCCAACTCATATATTGTCAAATTTGTTATCAAATTCATTGTATAAGTATCATGATTGCTGATCTTTAGTTTAGTTTTAAATTCATTAACTCTTTATCGCATTTCGTCGCCTATCATTTCCAAACTAACGAAAATTGCTTACTTTAACTAGTCTTTCCTATAATTAAATTAAAAAAAAATATAAAATGAGACTTATAATGATTTCTTTAGATTAATATGCTAAACAACACTTTTATGATGCCACATCTATAATATATTAAATATTACGTCAAGTGAGAATCATTTTTTGGACGATTCTTATTTTATTGCAATTTAACTATTTTAATAATATATTACTTTTTGTTTTTCAATATGCATTTTAATTTATTTAAAAATTTAGTTACCATCAATGTACATGTACATCCGACCAATTCATTTCACCTGTTTGCTTTTATTAATGTACGAATTACCTATTATTAATTCTCAATTAATTAACATTCAATCATTTTATTTATATTCATTTTCATTTATGCATTTCGATGTTATTAATTATAATTATAAGTAAATTAAAATTCATTTCACTTGTGTACTTTCAATAATGTATGAATTACCTATTATTAATTATCAACTAATTAACATTCACGTTTATTTAATTCATATTCACGTTAATTTATGCATTTCAGTGTTATTATTTATAAGTTAATTAAAATCTAACATTTAAGATTTAAGAATGCATTTCATTATTCAAGTCCATGTATATTAATTAACATCCAGTTTTACTTAATTGAAATTAAATATCACATCAAGAAATAATCCTTTTTCTGTATGATTCTAGTTCTACTATAATTTAATTATTTTAAAAATACCATACTTTTCATTTTTCAATAAGCATTTAATTTATTTAACCATTTAGTTATCATCAATGTGCATGTATATTTGACAGATTTATTTTATCTACGTGCTTTCATTAATGTATGAATTATCTATTATTAATTCTCAATTAATTAGCATTCACTCATTTAATTAATATTCATTTTCATTTATCCATTTCGGTGTTAATTATAATCATAAGTTACTTAGAATTCATTTCGCCTGTGTGTTTCATTAACGTATCAATTACCCATTATTAATTATCAATTAATTAACATTTACTCATTTAATTAATATTCATTTTCTTTATACATTTCTGTGTTATTAATTATAATTATAAGTTAATTAAAGTTCATTTCACTTGTGTGCTTTTATTGATGTTTGAATTACCCATTATTAGTTCTCAATTAATTAATATTCACGTTCATTTAATTAATATTCATATTCATTTATGCATTTCAGTTTTATTAATTAGAATTTCACATTTAAGAATACAATTCATTATTCACGTCCATGTATGCTAGTTAACATGAAATTTTACTTAGTTGAAATTAAATATGAAATCAAGTAAGAATCATTATTTAGACGATTTTTTTGTTTTTCAATATGTACTTAATCTATTTAACCTTTTTTTTTTTTTTTATCATCAATGTACATGTATATTTGACTGATTCATTTCAATGGTGTGGTTTCATTAGTATATGAATTTCTTGTTATTAATTATCAATTGATTAACAATCACGCCCATTTAATCAATATTCATCTTCATTATGTATTTTTGTGTTATTAATTTTAATTTTAATTTTAATTATAAGTTAATTAGAATTTCACATTCAAAAATATATTTCATTATTCACGTTCATTAATGCTAATTAATATCCAATTTTAGTTAATTAAAAATTAAATAAATTGATTTAACATTTATTGCGATGTATATATTCTCTGGCATTACGCGCAACGCATATCCAACATTGACTAGGTTGATATGTTGGCATGTCAAGCTATGGACATGTAGAGGATCAACTGTTAATGTTAACAAATTATATTTAAAATTAAATTTTATTTAAAATTGAATGACTGCATATGAAATGTATCCAAATGGTCATGCTCAGTATAGCTTAGTATTCGTTAATTTGAATATTTCATTGTGGGGGCAATTATCAAAGTTAAATCCTTAAAGATGGAAACAATAATTAATTTATAAAAATCATTTATTAAAGTTGATATTTATAAAAATAATTTAATAAAATTGATATTTTAAAATAGAATTTGAAGACTCAATAGTTTATATGATTGTCGATTTAAATTTTTGCGTTTCAACTTTAGTTTTGTTTATTTTCATGTTAATTTGTAGAAAACAAATAAATTCGAGCCATTAATGACCACCATATCATTTTGGTTGCATTATCTGGCAACATTTAGCCCTTGTTTGGTCTAAATTAAAATTTCAAATCAAAATCGATAATTAATTTAAACCTCATATTTTATGAGATTTACAACTTTTTAACAACTCATTTCATGAACTTTTACCAAAATTTATTTAATCTAATTTTAATTTACACCGAACATGGGCTTAATATTTTAAGGCAAATTAACTCTCATAATCAATAATAATATTTTAACGCAACAAAGTGTTGAATTTCAGCTCCCGTTTGACCATCATTAAAAAGTGTTTTTTTTCCCCCCCGGGGGGGGGGGGGGGGGGGGGTTTGGGGTTTTTTTTTTTTTTTTTTTTAAAATATTTGCATAA
>NC_036249.1:10280149-10283654 GCF_002742605.1 Olea europaea var. sylvestris | reverse complement strand
TTTGGGGCTTTTTTTTTGAAAAATATGTGACTAAAAAGTAAAAAAAAATTTAGTATACATATAAAATATTTTATTATGAGAATGTATAATTAAAAATGAGTACGAGAAAAAAAGGAATTTTGCTTTAATGATGGTTCAATTCGTGCAAACCCGCTGAAGTGGCTTCAGTATCTATTAAGGCCCCGTTTGGTAGGGATTTTTTGCCCCAAAAAATTAATTTTTTGACCGTTATTTTACTATTCAAGTCGTAATTTTTGACTTCTTCTCTCACATGTGGACCCCACTTTTTTTCTAACGGTTAAAAAAATCAATTCTCAAAATCCCTACCAAACGGGCCCTAATTTGATTGTCACGTCCCTTCGTTGTTAGTTTTACACGATGACTAGTATAGTAATTAGCGATTAAGAGGGTAAATTGAGTGATTGATAGAATTCACTTTTGCCGACGATTGCGCATTTGTGGAGCCTACACTACACTTCATTACCTAATTGCACCCCACACATCACGGATCCTTAATTGATCAACGGACGACCTCATCATGCGAAATCAAAATTAACTCGCTGGTAAAACTAAAACTTTTTACTTTACTACTAAACATTGTTACACATTTTGGCGCCAACATATTAATGTGGAACAATTAGAAAAGAAAATTATAAATCAGTTAGAATAAAAAAAATAATGAACTAGAAAATAAGCGTAATTTTTTTTTCCAGTTCAGGTGTCAAATTTAAGCGAGTGAGTACGATTCGAAAGGGTTTTTTCGATTTTGAGCTAGTTTAAGGGTATTTTAGTCATTTTTACAGTTCCCTAATTCTATTTGGATTTGTTTGCCGAATTAGGATTTCGTTTTGTCGCTCTAAATAGGTGAATGATTTGAAAACCTTACAACCATTTTTAATTAATAATATTTCATTTTTTTTTTTGTTATTTGATGAATTTTAATATTTTTGACATTCGTTTGAGCGAAATTTAAACAACACCCGTACTCTTTTATTATTATTCTGGTGTCCGTCAAATGTTGCATACACTCATGCCTCTCATTAAACCTTACTCCATGTTGAGGGAGGATTAACATTAGATTGAGCCTTTGTTTGAGCTGCATTATTAGGTAAAAAAGGATTTTGGAACAGTGAAAGTTTAGAAAATATGTGATTAAAAAGTAGGAAGAAATTTTATATTTGCATGTAATATTATTTTATTAAAAGAATATGTGATTGAAAAGTAGAATTTTTTTTTTATATTTGCATGTAATATTATGATTTTTTTTTAATATTTACATGTAATATTATCTTATTAAAAGAATATGTGATTGAAAATAAGTTTGAAGAAAAAATGCATTATTGAAAAATGAGGCTCAAACAAGGGTTGAATTGGTTCGTTCTATTGAATTTCATTTTTTTTTAATATTCTCTCAATTAATTGAAATTTATATGAATTTACATATGCTCTCTTTTCGTATTTTATAAAAACGTTATTAATGTTTTTATTTTTCTATTTAGTCAAAGTTAAAGGACCACAAATTCATATTTACTAATTATTTCTTAAGCATACTTTTCGTGATCCACTTGGACTACTCTCAAAAAATTGCTAATAATTTTAGATGAATATTGACAAAATTACATAATTTACGCTCATAATTAATGTTTGAAGGACAAAATAAATGGACCGGATACTATTACTCCCTTTATTCCATTAAGATAATTGCTGCTGGTTTTTTATTTTTTTATTTTATTATTATTATTTTTTTTTTAGTATCACTACTAAAAAACAGAGTTTCAGGCTCGGATTTTCCGTTCCTAAAGCCTCAATATCCGTTGCTAATAATCTTCACCAATGAAATATTTGCAACCACAAATCCGTTGATAATTTGAGGGTCGCTGATAGTTACCAATGGATCATGCCGTAGGTAAAGACTAAACATTTTACCAACAAAATTTTCGTTGGTAAAGTGTGAATCTTTCGTTGGTAAATAAATTGTGACCACAAATTTATAGAGGACAACTACAAAGATATTGTTGTAAACTTTCGATGTGGGATAAGTGAATTATTTTTACCAACGGATAATCCGTTTCTAATTATCAACAGAATATCCGTTGCTGAAAGATCAAATGTTAAACGGTTATATTAGACACGGAATATCCGTTGGTAAAGAGATATTATTTTTACTAATGGATAATTCGTTTTTAATTACAAACGAAAATCCATAGGTAAAAGATCAAAATGTTAAACGGTTATATTAGGTAACGGGATATATGTTGGTAAAGAGATCATCTTTACCAACGAAAAATTCGTTGCTGATTATTGTAGTTAAAAGTGAATTACTTTTACCAACCGATAATCCGTTTATAATTACCAACGGATGCAATCTATTGGTAATATTCGGTACATCACCTACGGAATATCCGTTGGAAGAAGATCCAAATGTTAAACGATTACATTAGGTACAGAATATCGGTTGGTAAAGAGATATTATTTTTACCAACAGAAAATTCGTTGCTAATTATCGTAGCTAAATGTGAATTATTTTTACCAACGGATAATCCATTTATAATCATGTAATTTTCCGTAGATGAAAAATTGTTTTTAGTAGTGTATGCTGTTATTAACAAATATGAACTACTAATATTTAAATAATTATTTAATATAAAAGTATATTGTATATTAGAAAATATAGAATAAATTTATATTTTTAGCTATATTTACGTGAAAATAAAAACAAATTCATGTTTGTGGGACGAACCAAAATGAGTTAATTGTTTCAATGGTTATTGAACTTAACTCCGTATCTTTAATTGGTTACTAAACTTAAAAATGTCGAGTTTTGGTCACTGAACTTAGGTTCATGTTTTCGATTGCTTACTAAAGTTTAAATTGTCAAGTTTTAGCTACTGAACTATGAAAAATATCGTACATCATTCACTGAATTTTGAAAAATATTGTACATTACTCACTGTAAATTCGATATCTTTCAAAATTCAACAATTATGCTGGTAAGTAATGTACGACATGTTTCAACGTTCAGTGGTCAAAATTCGATATTTTAATTTTCAGAGAGCAATAGAAGACATGGACCTAAGTTCAGTAATCAATAAAAAACATGAACCTAAATTCATTAACCAAAACTCAACATTTTAAATTTCAATAACCTATCGAGGACATGGACTCAAAGTTTTGACAATTGGAATAATTAATTGAGGAAATTAAAAAAAAAATCCAGTTTTACATAGTCATTTGCAGAAATGTCCAAAAATTTTCAATGTCCATTTTTGCAATTATTTGGACGAGAGTACCCCTAAGTAACTTTCATGAGAAGTTACATTAAAATGATGTTCTCGACATTTCAAATGTCGTTCTAGATATTTGAATCCGTTTATATTTCGAAAGTAGACATGTTAAATCATAATATTAAATGTTCTCAACACATTAAATGTCTAGAATGACATTTTTATTCATGATATGATATTTCTCTATACTTTAAATATTGTTCTCGACATTTTTGTGTTTA
>NC_036249.1:10276244-10278467 GCF_002742605.1 Olea europaea var. sylvestris | reverse complement strand
CTTTCAGATTTTGCGGGATTCTAATCACAAGAAAATATTGGTATTTTCTGGTTTTTGGTAGCCATAGGCTCTGTCTTGTCATTTTCTACTGATTTAAGAAATATGAGAGCGTACAACAGCCTCTGGTTGTTGCCAATAGTTATGTTCATGAGTGTGAGAGATGAAAAATTAGGTGATGCAGGGAAAGAAAAGCTTCCATGTTGTCTGGCCTAAGACACTGATTCTTTAGTAGAGAAAGAGGCATATTAATCATTTAGGTAAGTAGATTAGGACTTGGAACCATGATTCTTGGACAAAATGGCATTCACTTTCTTCTTTAATACTGGCCGGTACTATTTGATTCTTGTCAATTTCCTCCTAACCAACTTCAGTAGAGAAGAGTGATATCAGCAGATAGTCAAGGTCGAAAAGAAGACAGATTACACTATGTCCTTAAACTTCGAAAAGGCTATGTAAAATAAGCTGTAACTCATGGTTAAATTAGTGTCAATGTTTTATCTGATTTCGCGCACTTATGACCTTTTCCTGTCATTTTAGAATTTGCTTTGACATAATTCTTACTTTTTCCCTTTAGGTTATAATTGTGCCTTTCATAATATTTCCCGACTTTTCATGTATTTCTGTCTTTTGAATATAGGTACTGAAGAAAAACAACATTGCAGCTTTTACTTTTGGAGAAAAACATCAGGTAGGAAGAAAATTGATCAAGGACTTAGGTGAAAAGGACTATCAACTGTAAAAAGTGTAGATTTTGGTGGGATTCTTTCCCTGGTCGAGTTCTAGGCTAAAAGATATTGTTAAGAATCGTCTTTTGGAGATTTAGTTAATTAGGTTTCACCCAAGTGACGGGATGTGATAGCACTGGTCAAGAAATTGCTTAAACATATAAATCTTTTCATTCTCTTGATTTCAGACAAGAATCTGTGCTTGAGAGACCTTATTTTCCTAGAAATATTTTGTTCAAGTATCTAAAGAGTGTTAATGTTGTTGGGCTAATATTGAATTTTGTTTGCTTTTAATGGTGGAAATAAGTTTGAGACTAGGGAGTGGGTTCTTTCTAAAAGCAACCTAGGGAAATTTGAATGAATGGTTTGTGATTGTACTAAAATATAGACTTGGTGTGGACCCTTTTCATGTAAAATACAACTTTAGTCTTGTTTGTGCAGTTTTTTGGTAAAGAGTGGCTCTTGTGAGTTGGCAATTTACTTGATGGTTTTGGTAAACCTTTAGCAAGGATACATTATGTGAATGTAATTGTGGGTTTAGGAGTGGTAGTTTTTATTGGCTATTGATGATGTCTATTGATTTCGTATTCCGAGTGCATTACTATTTTTTTGATTTAGTGATAATTCATGAATAATGCTATTTGTGATGGCGCAGTTGTCCTATGTAGCATCTTATGTGGCAGTTTGTTATTTGAGACATAAATTTCTTGTTATTTTGTTGTCTCAAATAACAAGTTAATGCCTCATAAGACATATAGGATGATTAATGTAGTCGCTAACTATGAGTGACATTACTCATAATTTGTTGTCTTTTCATGCCTTCAATCGTGGAGCTTTTCCTCTATTTATAATTTTGTTTATTGAAAGATCAGATTAATTATGGCACGGGCAATAAATTTTCACCAATTATTTAAGCAGTGACCAAGTCAAATGACTAAAACTAGAAACAAACTTGTAATGATAATGGGATATGGAAGAAAATATTGGGTAATAATTTCACTAAATCAATTCAAGCTTTTATTCAAATGATTAATAGATTCTTATTGTCTTTAATGTTTTGCTTGCATGACCACCATCCAACTTATCTTTGCTTTTTACAAAATTCCCCTAAGCATTTTGTCGCTGGATTTTATTGAATTAAGAAAATTTTTTGTTTTTCATTTTTCTTTTACTTTTCATATTTTCCTACTATTTATGCAAGATGGATATATATAAAATTCAAAGGTGTTTCTTGAATTGAAGTGAAGAGTAGATCTTTCATGAAACTACCCCATCTCATTCCAACCTTGATAAGTCGAATCTTGTGGCCATATATACTAAGATTGTTTGAGAGACATGGTCCAAGAAAATTAAGATTTCGTATTGAACTCCAAACTTTACTTTTGGCATAGAAATTAAACTGGAATGAGAGTTTTTTGCGTTAAGTGATTAAAAGTTGGTTTGATACAAAATTTTAGAGTGAAAAATGATTTTTTTTTTTTTTTTTTTTTTTTGGAAA
>NC_036249.1:10267817-10268489 GCF_002742605.1 Olea europaea var. sylvestris | reverse complement strand
TGAAGAGTCCTTGAATGTGAGGGAGTCATGATGACAGCGCACAGCATTTGGGAACAGAGTATTACCACAAATGTTTCACAAAATAAGTGCAAGATCATATCAGCTCTTTCAAATATAATAAGATACAATGGAACGATTACATCCACTGCAAATACCATGTATGATTATTTGAGTGTAGTCGTTGAATCAAAGCTGCCAAGCAACTACAAGAATCAAGTCAAAGATCCACATCAATGCAGTCCTAAACCAGATGACCTATTAACCACTTTGCTAGTGATGTTTCTATCATTCCCCAAAACTCCAAATGAAACAGTGGTAAAGCTTATGTACTTACATTTCCTCTCTGATCCGTGTTGGGCACTTCTACCTTGATTGGAGATCCAGTGGTAATCCCTGTAGTCAATAAATGATGCATCAGTCCACTTCAAGAAGATCACAGGCACCTTTAATTTAAATGGAAGGGAGAACAACAAATAAAACAAAGAGTTCAGTGGATAAAATTAAGGGCTAACCATCAGCAATTCCCGATGCTATTCTGCATGTGTCAGTTTCTTTTCTTGGGGTGGTGATTCGGCTCTGACCTGGCCTCCTAGGAACAACAATTGACAAGTTCATATTTTTTTCTACCGGCCTTAAGCATCTGTAACTAACTCAAAGTATTCCATAATGCAC
>NC_036249.1:10180739-10267173 GCF_002742605.1 Olea europaea var. sylvestris | reverse complement strand
AATAGTTTCCTTTCTCAGTCAAAGCTGAAGCTTTACAAAACTTTATCCCTAGTATAGATCTTTTTCTCAAAAAAGACAAAAAATAAAAATAAAAAAATAAAAAAAATGCAGCATTTCTGTTCATTTGCTTTACCGATGAACATCTTTCATAAGTCTCTCCTTGCTTGCATCCTATTTAAATATTTCGACATGCTTTTATTGGTTTCCCATTTTAACAGGACATTAATAACGGGCTAAATAAATGGGCCGAGACACTCAAGCTTGGCTTCCCTGAGTCTCATTCAAGCACAGGTTGTTAGAAAATATCAAACGCATTTTTAAGCTTGTAGCTTGAAAAACAATATATTGCATCCTCTTTTAACAGTCAGCCGATTTCACATCCACTAAATAAGAAATCAGTTGAGAGTTTGATCACATATAACAACCTAAGATCGAGCTATTGTAAGGCTCACTAGATCAATCAAGCCAAGCTTCAGCACCCTAAAGTTCAACTCGGCTCACATTTGCTCAGCTCAATTACAACTTACATACCCAGACCCATCACAACTTTTTTCTTCCTGAATTTGGCTATAAATATGCACTAGCCAAAAGTCTACTGTATTTGAAACACAAGAGAATAATCGTTTGTTTCTAATACCATTATAACAACCAAAGCTATAAACAACAATTTGGCCATTTCCACAGACAAGCAAATTGAATCGAGATAAATCAGAAAGCAGAATTAAATATCTAACAAATCCCAATAAGCAAACCCCATTAATTAATATTCAAACTTGGCTGTAGGTAAGCATAAATAAATCACTAGCAAATCTCAACGAGCCAAAAAATTCACTAAAATTCAAAATTGGCTATAAGAACACTTGAACAAATCACTAGAAAATCGCAATAAGAAAACCCATTAATTAAAATCCAAATTTGGATGTAAGAAAACACAAATAAATCACTAACCAAGGCGTTTGGGTTGGGATCGGCGAGCAGGGAGCTGAAGACAGGGAGCGCAGAGTCTGGAGGACGATTGGAGGGATCCAAAAGAGGATCCGTCGGAGGATGAAGCTCCGAGAAAAGGTTTGGTGGAGATGGACGACGCCATTATGCACCGTTATCGGTGGGTCTGATAAGAGTGGAATTGAAGGCAAATTTTCAAGTGTGGGAAAGTGTGTGTATATATATATATATATATATATATATATATGAGTATCCGACTGGCTGCAGTTGGTGTAAAAGAGGGACGCCTCGTGAATCAAGCAAGAGTTGGGTGAAGAATGGAGCCCACACTGGCTTGCCACCTACCCCTTCCACGTTTGTGTGGTGCAATTACAGGTTTATGTTTTGGAGAAGGCTATACCAACCCAAAGTTGGATAATTGAAAGTAGTTCGACTTCCATCTCACGTGCCATGTCAGCTGCTTCACGTGACTAGTCAATAGTGTTTGTTAAGTAAATTGTTTGTATATGTCTCTTTTGATTCAACTAAAATTTTGATTAAAAATTAAATTAATCTCAATAATTAATTTGAACTACATATTTTGTGAATTAACAACTTTTCAATCATACATTTTATTAATTTTTATAGAAATTTACTTAAATTCTTATTTTTATTAAAATCAAATGATTAGACTACATCTACGAAAGGACTGAGTTACATATACAGTCCGAATAGTCCAGCTCGGACTGTACATGTACAGCCCCTCACATGTTGGGGGGGGCTCGCGCTCAATAAAAAAATTGTGGGCTCCTCACATGTGAGGGATTGTCATTCGAGTACAAGCATCAATTCCCTCTAAGAATGTGGAAAAAGGGAAGTACTCATTTCATATTGGAACATTTGAAATTCTAATAAGATATTGTTCTTAGATTTTATATTTCTTGTCTTCTATACTACTTGTCATGTTAACAGGGTCACACTGATTAACATCAATGGCTTTGTTACAAAATACTATTGTGTGCGTTGTTGCTTTGACAAACTCCATTATGCTTGAACTTGTGTATAACAAGAATCCATCAATTCTGGTTGCAAGACCTCTTCGTATTCAATTTTTGGAGAGAAATCTCTCATAGAGAAAGCACAAATGGTCAAAATCATAGTTATTAAACCCAACTGATAGTTGACCCGAAAAAATCATCGGGTCACTAGGTCAATAGTTCAATGGGTGACTCGATGGTTGAATCGGTGGATCATTCTTAGATCGTAGAACTAAAAAGAAAACTATTTTACTAAATCTAAATTATATGTTTGACTCTCAATATATTAGTGAAGTTCTCAAGTTTCCCAAAAGGTCAAGGAAGTGGAAAATGTTTTTGGAAGTCAAGGTTCGATTCATTGTCGTTGCGAAAAGAAAATAAAACTATTGATCCTAAAATATGTTGTCAATGGATACCGAACCCACTCGCGCATACTCAAGCCTAGTCCAACACACTATGACATGTGAACGGTCTGGAACGGGTTGATTAAGGGCTGGGAGCGGCTCAAAGGCGTGGGATAACAATGTTCGAAATCCGGCAAGACTTTATAACAACTGTACAATAATTACCAATTGCGATTTTGTAGAATGTGTATGTAATCTTGAATTATCTTTGTAAGAGAATGAGAGAGTGTAAAAGAGAGAATATTGGTTCTTGTATTGAATCTTGCATTAGCCTTTGTATGGGGTACAGGGAGGAGTATTTATAGTGTTACAATTTAGATCGTGGCCCTTGGTTGGGAGTACACATGACTTCATCTTGTTAGTTTACATGTTAAAATTGTAGGTAATAAGTTTGACCACCTAGCCTGCTATACATTTATTAATTGGCAGTGTCGTCGCTAAGGATGGCAATCAAGCTTGTCGGCTCGGGTCGCTCGTTGCTCGATTCAAAAAAAGCTCGGGCCGGCTCAAGGCATCGAGCCTCATTTTTTAGAGTTGGCTCGAGCTTGACTGGCCCATATTATTATAAAAAAAAGGAAAAAGAGAGAAAAAATTTGCTGCCTGTTTGGCAGCTAAACTACCTTAACCGCCAGCTTCATAACTGTCGGTTAAGGCAGCAAACTTGCTGCCAACAGACAGCTATATCAAGCTACCAATGGCAGCAAATTTGCTGCTGGTTGGCAACAGATTAGCTACCTATTTGGCGGCTAAATTAGCTGCCAAACAGGCAGCAAGAGGTATATATTAAAAAAAATCCAAAAATCGAGCTCGGCTTAGCTCGGGTCGCTAAAGCCCAAGCCGAAAGCTCGGGTTGAGCCTTAATTTTCCAAACAAAGCTCACCTTAAAAAACCTCAAGCCGAGCTCGAGCCAAAAATTTTGGCTCGCGAGCCGACTCGACTTAGCTTGTTGACATCCCTAGCCATCGCTACTTTGAAAAGACAAGACACTTGCATTCTATGATGGGTGTCCCATCAATCATTCAAAGAGGATTCTTGTGTAAGACCAGATCTCTGGGAAGAAGTGATGCCAATTGTCCTGAGCCTCGGCTTCAGTATAATGGGCCTCAATATGAAGAGCCTCGGCTAAATGCACCACTTCAACTACTACACTTCGTCATATAAAATCTAGGCCACGTTGTAGAAGCTGTTTGCTGGTGTTGGTCACTCTTCATTGGCTTAGGGGCCTCGGCCAAAATGCCATGTGGTTCAGCATGGGTGGCCCATGGGCTCCAGTGGGTTGGTCAAGTGTATCAACACGTAACAATAGTCCCCCAAGTCCAAGTATAGTCATTTATATAATGCGTGGACTTTGAGTAAAGTGAGCTCATTTTCATTGGGTAAAAATTGAATGAATGAATTTTTCAACCATGAATAATAGTCCCCCTAAATCCAAGTATAGTCATTTATGTTATGGTTGGAGTTAAAAGTGTACTATTGGGTTGATTTGGTGAAGGTGTGATGAAGGAGCCGAGGCGATGAGTAAATCGAACCTGCTAAAACTTGTGAAGATGTGGCTGAATTGTGATAAAGGGCCGAGACGGTGAGTGGATCGAATCTATCGAGGCTTGTGAAAAAGTGGCAAAATTGTGATCAAAGGCTGAGGTGGTGATGGATCGAACCTGCCGAGGTTTGTGAAGATGTGGCAGAATTGTGATCAAGGGCCAAGGCAGTGAGTGGATCTAACTTGCCGAGGCTTGTGAAGATGTGGCTAAATTGTTGACGCTCGTTTGTAATAATTGTTTTCGATAGATGTGCCAATGATTTGATGTTTTGCGCATGTTTTCGAGAAAAGCCAGTTGAACCGTTACAGCTCCCGAGGCACGTACGGCTGCTACATTAATGTGCAATGACGGCCACAGCTAGAGCTTCTAGAAGGTGGCGTTTTTGTAGAGGTGCGTAGGAGGCACGTTTGAATATGAGCCATTAATCTCAGAGACGATTTGAATCCTATGCCTCAGATTAAATGAGAAAATGAAAGACTGAGATTTGTTGGGCCTCAATCCAGTGGCTGGGGTTTGTCTTGGCCATGTATAAAAGGCCAAAGACTCCCATTTTGAACCCCTATTGATCCGATTTATTTCATTTTCTTCTGAATTTCCTTAACTTTTCGACGTCCAGACTCCGCTTCGATCTCATTTTCTGGCATATCTTAGTTTCCCATCCCTTAGTCACCTCTGTAGGTATTCCATTCTTCAATCAGAACTTGTGATTTTACGTTTCTCGATTTAAATGGCGTCCAGTTCTTGTATGGAGTTAGTCACCATTGCTAGGTTGGGAGTTGAAGAGATGCTTAGGAAGGATTCCGAGGTCGGGCACATCGCTATGGTTGAGGAGCCTATAGATTATGAGCAATATTTGGAGGTATGTAGAATAGCTTCAAATATGACCTTAAAGAGGCTGGGGTGAGATTAGGGAGAAGTGTTGTGTCTTCCATTACATAAACATGTTGGTTCCTGAGGCCGACAAGTGGGCATGCTTTTCGAGGCCTGGATGTGTAGCAGTAAGTGAATACTTGTTTAAGGCAGGTACGCGTCTTCCTCTGCACCCCTTCTTCAAGGCTGTGCTAAGGAACTTTATGTTGTCACTGACCCAGGTTCTGCCAAAATGGGTGGAGCTAGCTCATTAGGTTGTACTTCTTATGGAAGAAAGTATCCATAGGAAAGGACATGCTTCTGCACGTCTTTTAGACCCTCTTTCAACCTTGAGTCTTAGGTAAAAACGAATCCAATGGATGGTACTACATCATTGCCTGGGGGCTCACGCACCTTTCATGGTGGGGCTGCCTTCTTCCATCAAGGGATGGAAAGAATTGTGGTTCTAAGTGAGAGGCAGGTGGCAGACAGTGGAGGGGGACACAGCCTTGGCTTGTACAGTACCGACCTAGTACTACGAAGCTCATGAGTGTCCCAACTTAAGTTGTAGTTTACTTTCTACTAAGTTTTTCACAATTTTTGTCTAACTATTGTTGGTTAGATTCCAGTACGAGGTTTGAGCTCAGTAAGGAGGAGTTCTAGGTCATAGAGGATATAAACAAGCGACCTTTAAAGCTTCGTCACTTTGACCACCTCATTGATCGAAGCCGATATTTTTTTGATTTCGAACTAATGGCCTCTAAGGGTAAGAGGTGCTTATACTTATGAAATTTTTATTTGATTGATGTCTAGTGCTGACCTGGTGCTGTACCCTTCGTAGATAAGTTTAAGAGGAGGGAGTGCCCTATTCCAGACATGGCCTCTCTCCTCAAGGCCACCTCCACTGTAGGGGCGAGCCCTCTGAAGCCCAACTCCAATGCAACAAAGGAGGTGAGAGGCAAGTTGGAGCGCCTCTCCAAGGAGCATACACCCAGGGGCTTTGTGGAGGAAGCGCCCCAGAGAACTAAAAAGAGTAAAGAGCCTCGGGGCAAGAAGAAGGTTCCCAAGGGGTCCCAGAAGAAGAGGAAGCTGGTCCATATCACCAGCTCCTCGAGGAAGTTTGGGACTTTGGTGTCCCATTCGAGCAAAGATGCCCCTCCGTCAAAGTTGTTGGACTCTGTCATAAAGGCAGTCAAAGTTGAACTGGTGAGGCGAGCCGACGGGGAAGAAGCTAGAGAGGAGGCTGCGAAGAGGGCATCAGAGAAAGCAGAGGAGGAGACGAAGAAGAAGAAGCCCACCAGGACTCAAGGGAAGTCCCCTAGCTTCCTGGCGAGGTATGAGGAAGAGCTGGCGCCAGCCTTGTTGAAGGCACTATTAGTGGAGGTCCAGGGTGCCACAGAAAGTTTCTACAAATTCTGGACGGACCAGTGGTAACTATATGCCTCAAGCTGTGATGTTGTAGACCTCACCAGGGCTTTAGTGAGCTAGAGCGTAAGGACTCTGGGCCTTGCACTTGAGTGCACAGCAACACTTATTGACTTCCAGATGAAGAATAAGTCCACGAGGGACAAGTTGGCCTCCACTGAGGAGTAAATAAAGAAAATAAGTGCTGAGGCAGAGGAGATAAAGGCCCAGAAAGTTGAAGATGGTGCCAAGTTGGAGTCTACCTTGGCCCAGATTGAGGTCTTGAAGAAAGAGGTTTACGAGTCTCAGTGTGAAGTTACCTCCCTCACCAAGAAGGTGGAGACTTCCAATAACCACCAAAAGGTGATTGTCGAGGCTCTGGAGAAAGCTAATAGAGAGTTAGCGGGGGCCCAGGAGGCATAAAAGTTTTTGGATGACCAAATAAAACGACACATTGATGAGCTTAAGAAGGCAAAAGATGAGGTCAAGGTTGTGAAGGAGGAGGCAGTTGAGGATTACATTGCCAACTTCCACCTCACTGAGGAGTACCAGCGCTTCCGCTTATACTGGAGGAACTTTGCTTATGTTGAAATGATGGAGAGTGCTGAGGAACTTTACCCAAACAATGACCTATCACAACTGAGGTCAAAGTTTGTGGATAAAGTTCATCAAACCTGTTGAAGAGGCAACCGATGTGCTAGCCTTAGGCCTACCTCTTGTAATATGTTGAAGATCAATGAATGTCATATTTTGCAACTGCAGTTTGTTTATCCTCTACTATATATTGTTGTTTTTCTTCCAAGTAAATTGGCCACGTCAAGTGATCGAACTAAAGGATGAGCTAACAACTTGAACTTGAAATCCTAACTTCAATCACTTGAACTAATAACTCAAGCTACTTGATCAATGACTCAACTAAGATTGAATTTAAGCCTCATTACTTAAGCAAGTTTGATAACTTCATTACCTGAAGGGATGCTTAAAATGAACTCTTTCAACTAAACTAGATTACTTCGGCACGCTAGCAACATTGGTAGATCAAATTGAGGTAGTTTTATTATGTAGATCATAATGAATCAGCCTTGTCGTGCAAATGGTAGAGGAGTTCGATCTAAGTAGAGGCTTCTCCTCTTGGCGTTCAGCCTCACCAAAGGGATAGTACAGCCGTGTAGAGGCTCTTCCCTTTAACGTTCAGCCTCGCCAAAGGGAGGCATGTGGCGTAAGTCTCGGAGTTCAGGCTAGGTAACCCAGAGTTGGGATTAGGACCTCTCTTTCTAGGCGCCCATGCTTCCCTACATGGTGGATGGTGTAACCATGCAAAGGCTTCTCCCTTTGACGTTCTATAACGCCCCAATTTTTTATAAACATCGGAACGTTACAAAAAAAAAACTCACTTTTCTTTATTTTAAGTGTAGAACTATAAAAATAAAATTCTTCATTAAACAAGTAACTGTAACATTTAAAAATTTAAATTTAAATCATGGAAATCGTATCTAAAGATAACATAAACTCCTAACTAATTCAAATAACATGTTCTGAGCAAAATTAAACTAATTGGTAAATTTAAAAACGACAAACTTATTTCTTTTCCTTTTCCTTTGATCCACTTGGCAGTCCACATCACCATTTCGCCACCGTTCCAATCGATCCGAACTAACCTATAAAAATTTGTAAGAGTGAGTATTTGAAAACACTCAGTAAGATACGTGTTGTTTCCATATATAGATATATAACAATAAAATCTAGATTTTATACTACTATGCTCTTATGGAGTATATCGGTGATCAAACGACACACCCATCTTAGGTCCTCTTATAATCCCGTAAGATTTCATATCTTTTAAAAAATGAATGTCCACTGGAAATTCATGCATATTTAATTGTATATAAAAATATAAGGAAACAAAAGCACTTGCACATAAAATAGCTTACCTTGTTATTTCAAGAATCGAAATAAATATGAATGCAAGTTCCACACTTCTAAATTCCTTGGCTAAAAACCAGCTTGCTTTCTTCCGCTAAAAGTATCTCTCTCTCTCTCTTTGTCTTGTGCATAATATTTATGTGAAACTATTTATGATCTCTCTCCTCTCTCTCTCTATCTCATTTTTTTCTTTTTTGTTTTCTATGAAGGATAACCTTAACTTCATGGGGTATTTATAGGACAAATTAGTATAAAGAGTTCTAGTGTTCCCAGGATTGAAAACTGTATCCCACAAGCAAAAGAGCTAGATAGGGATGATACATATAATTTTTTTTTATCTCAATCTTGATGTGTTGGGAAAAGAGTCCTAAGTACAAACAATTAATGAGGTGGAACGAGTAGGGCAAAACATGGCATACAATTGATGAGATAGAAAGAATCTTGGAAAAAGAGTTCACATTATCTACTCCTTCGCTCTCATACGTCTAGAAGAGAAGTTGGTAAATTGACTAGGATTCTAATTAGATAATTGTAACAGGAGTTAAAACGATATCAGATTATCATTACCCATTAGCATTTATCCTAATCAAATTAGGATAATAACTAATAATCAATATTTATCATAATCAAAATAGTACTTAAACTTATCAAAATAAAATATGATAACAACTAACATTTTCTTCACTGGATACATTTAGTCCCATTTGCCTAGGAATACACAGTTGGAAATAAAGTAGAGTTTTAAAAATAAGATTAGAATTTATCTCTATCCGACAACTAATGATGAAACTTTGTCTATTCACCAATAAAAGAAAAGGAAAATATGGATGTGTTTATCAAGAAAACACATGGACGACTCAAGAATTGCAGAAAAAACCAATAAAATGCCATTAAATAGCAATTTCTTTAAACGTTAATATCTTAGGCTTGACTTATTCAAATTAACTTTTTCTCGAGTCAAAGAGTTTTAATTAATTACAAGTTTTAAAATGAATCCAATATCAATGTACTTCATCCATGTTTATCAAAATCTAATTATCTGAATGTGATTAAACATTTTTCAAATTTAAGACAATCTGCTTATATAAATGCAAGCAATCAATTTAAATAATCGAAATTCGCAAAAGTGCATACGTGGGAAATCTTTATTCTGGGCTATTGACGTCTAAATACTATAATTTAAACTAAATAATAATAACCAAAATTTTATATACCATTAAATTATTTAAATCCTTAAATTAGTCCCATTAAATATCTATATGCTATTCAATGTTACTATTATATAATAGGGTAAACAAGATTTCTAATACCAAGGCAAATATTAAATATTAAAATTTATTGACAACTCTTATCTACCATAACCTACCCCTGTACTATGCCAAGAAAATTTTCCCTATATTGTATATAATAAGTCATTCCATTCTAAACGGAAGGCTATTTTATCTCTCCATCAAATCATGACGAATTAAGAAATACATCTCTCTTTTTCCAACCAAAAAACTCACGTGGGATTGAAAAATTTTAAAATGAATAATAACATAACTAATTATAAATTTAGGCAAATCTTTCAACCTCAATAATATGGATATAACTTATTTGAAATAATTATTTTTCGAGTCCAACGTGCATTATTTACTACGAGCTACATAGTGAGCCCAACATTGATATACTTATACTTGTTCTATCAAAATTTAATTATTTGACTCAAAATATAAGAATTGAAAATATATTACATCTTAGTCCCTTAACTTTCGAAATATAAAAATATAACATATAAAACAAATGTGTTTTTATTCTAAAATTTTATGGGGGTTACATGTTCAATCTCACCAAAGGGAGGCAAGTGGTGTACGCCTCGAAGTTCAGGCAAAGTGACCCAAAGTTGGGATCAAGATCTCTCCTCCGAGGCGCCCACGCTTGGAAAAACTTGTATCTGAACTTAAACAAACTTATTGAAACTTGAAGTTTGATATGCGAGTTGGGAAAGATCATCAAGTGAGGCGGTACAATCACTGATAATAAATTTGGAGGTGCTCAATATTCCATGGACGAGGCTGTGCCTTGCCGTCCATGTCTTCAATCCAGTAGGTACCATATCAGATCTCTTCATTGACTCTGTATGAGCCTTCCCAGTTTGGATCCAAGGTGCCTACGTTTGTTTTTTGGAGAAGAGGAAGACCCTCCCGAGAACGAGGTCATTGATTCAAAAAGACCTCTTCTTCAACTTAGAGTTGTAGTATTTTGTCCTCTTACTCTGATAGGCAATAAGCCTCAGCTGCGAGTTATCTATTCTTTCATCAATAAAGTCAAGGTCGAACCTCTGATGCTCGTTGTTTGTTATTTCGTTGAAGTGCAAGCGACGAGGTGATGGTAAACATACCTCAATAGGACTCACAACCTCGATGCCATAAGCCATCAGGAAGGGTATTTCCCTAGTGGCGTCCTAGTTGTGGTCCGGATTGCCTATAGAACTTGTGGTAGCTCATCAACCGAGACCCCTTTTGACACATCAAGGTTCTTTTTGAGGACATGCTCGATTGTTTTGTTCATAGCCTCAACCTGGTCACTTGCCTAGTGGTGGTGAGGAGTGGAAAAGTGTTTCTTTATGCCGAGCTATTCGCACAAGCTCCTGACTTTCTTGTTGTAAATTGCTTTCCATTATATGAGACTATAGAGTGGGAAATTCTGAACCGACAGATAATGTTCTTCCACAATAACTTGGACGTGTTTGTTTCTGTGATTTTTGCCAGTGGTTCAACTACGACCCATTTCGTGAAGTAATCAATGGCCACAATTGTAAAGTTTGCGCCTCGTCTATCTTTCAGTAGGGGACCTATGAGGTTCGCGCCCCACTTGAAGAAAGGTCAGGGACGGAGACTGCGGTCAATTCTTGTGATGCCTGCCATCGGATAGGAGAGAAACATTGGCAGTTGTCATATTTTCGCACAAATTGGAAGGCATCCTTTTTCAAGGAGGGCCAGTAATACCCTTGCCTTAATACCTTCTGTGCCAAAGCTAGACCTCCAGAGTGGTTGCCACAAACAACTTCGTGGACTTCTATTAGAATGTAGGTGGCCTCTTCCCCACCCACGTATTGAAGAAGTGGGGAGGAGAAGCTTCTTTTATAAAGCACATCATCAGTGAACACAAAATGAGCTGACCTCCTTCTCAGTTTGTAGGCCTCGTCCTTATTGGTGGGTAGGGCCTGGTCCTTTAGATAGGCTACAATAAGCTGCATCTAGGTAGGAGTTCCTTCCACCCACATCACATCAGGGGCCTTGGTTGATGGCTTGAAGAGGTACTCAATCGGTACCACTGCAAGTAGTTCGGAGTCTTTGCTGCTCGCAAGTTTGGAGAATGCATCAGTGTGTGCGTTCTCAACACGAGGGATTTGGATCAATTCAAACTTTTCGAAGGATGGGAGAAGGTTCATCACCATCTTCGAGTAGGAGGCCATGGTTTTATCAGCCTCATCTCTTTGGCAATCTAAGGCCTGCAAGGAGTGCACCATACTCTGCCACATTGTTGGTGGCCTTAAATCTGAACCTCACAGCTAAGTTCAGCTTATGGCCTTCTGGGCTAAACAGGACAACCCTAGCTCTCGAACCTGTGTCTCCAGCCGAACCATCCACAAACAGATTCTACGTGGAGGTTGAATAGGTTTCATAACTTCTTCCACGTCGGGTACATTGGCAAACTTTGCCACAAAATCAGCTAAGACTTAGCTCTTGATGGCCATCCTTATCTTGAAGACTATATAAAATTTACTTAGCTTTACTGCCCATTTCAATAGACTTCCCGAGGCGTCGGGCTTCTGAAGCACCTGTCTTAGGAGAAAGTTGGTTAGTACGTGAATGGTGTAAGCTTGGAAGCAGGGCCTCAACTTCCTAAAAGATGTAATCAAGGTCAAGGCTAGCTTCTCCATATCGGGGTAGTGAGTTTCTGGGGATAGAAGTGCCTTACTGGTACAGTACACGGGGAGTTGGGTGGTTCATTCCTCTCGTATTAGGACTGCACTGATGGCCTCATTGGAGATGACCAAGTATAGTTGAAGAACATCGCTAAGCTTTGGCTTGGAGAGGAGAGGGCCTACCCTAGATACCTTTTCAGGTCCTGGAAAGCTCCATCACACTCCTCTGTTTATTGGAACTTCTTCCCAACTTTTAATATTTTGAAGAACGAGACGCATTTATCGGTGGTCTTAGAGACAAAACGGCTGAGTGCCGCCACCCGTCCAGTTAGGCTTTGGACTTCCTTTAGTTTTTAAGGTGATCTCATCTCGAGCAGGGCATTGATCTTCTCGGGGTTGGCCTCAATTCCTCTTTGATTGGCCATGTACCCTAATAATTTAGGAGAGGCAATATCGAAAGCGCACTTGAGGGGGTTGAGCTTCATCCTATATCTCCTTAGGATTTGGAAAGTGTCGTTTAAGTGTGTCACATGGTTGTCTGCCTTCAAACTTTTCACAAGCATGTCATCTACATAAACTTCCATTGTCTTGTCGATGAGGTCCACAAACATTTTGTTGACAAGCCTTTGATATGTAGTACCAACGTTTTTCAACCCAAAGGGTATCATTTTGTAGCAATAAATGCCTCTATCAGTGATAAAGGAGGTGCTCTCTTCATCAGCAGGGTACATGAAAATCTGATTGTAGCCTAAGTAGGTGTCCATGAAGCTTAGAAGTTCATGCCTGACGGTGGAATCTACCAATTGGTCGATCCTACAAAGTGTGAAGCTATCTTTGGGACATATCCTTTTATGATTTGTAAAATCAATACATACCCTCCATTTGTCTTTTTGCTTCTTAACAAGCATCGGGTTGGAGACCCACTTCGAGTAGACAACTTCTTTAGTAAAGCCATTCTGGATTAGCTTCTACACTTCTTCTTTCAGGACCTCATACCTCTCCAGGTTGAGGACTCTTCTCTTTGTCTATGTTGGACAACCGTAGGATCGATTTTTGCATGGTGGCAATTGACCTTGGGGTCTATGCCTACCATGTCATCATGCCTCCAAGTAAAGACATTGAGGTTTCCTACATAGGAAGTCCTTTAATTTATCTTTCAAGTAATTGGGACCCATTTTTGACATGTCATACGATCATATTAGAAGATGACATCTGAAGAAAATTTGTAGTTCTTTGAGCTAACTTTCCAATGCAACTTGAATAAACTTAATTGGACATCGGAAAAGGAAGATATGTTAAAAATACTGAAAGCTGTCCTGTAGAGAAAAATTTATACTATGCTACGCCTACTGCAAGCCTTGTGTACACGAGATTCCAAAAATCCACTACTGAGGCCTAAACAAATCTACTGTGGGTACGTACCATTAGAACCATGCATAACATGGTTCATTCGAGGGCCGAATCTCAGTTTCCTAATTTCGATCAAACTCTTATGATAACTGAATTTTTCACGACTTTTAAACCCTAAATCGACCCAGAATGCAAGGAGACGCCTCCAGACCCATTCTTTTCACCTTGGTGCTCAAGAAACTCCATGGAAAACTAAGGAATTTGGTGAAATTACGAAGGAACTCAATCGGTTTTGGTGATTTCGACATCCTTCAGTTCATGTAATTGAGTTTTTCATTGTTAAACAATTTTAGAATCAGATTTCCATGTTTTGAATGAGTTTTTACATTAATTTAACATTTATTAGAATTTCCATCGACTCAATCACGCTTTTTCTATCGAATATTCGAAATATTTGTTGAATTGCAATTTCAATTACTTAAAATTATTAGTGTAATTCTCTACTACCTTAAACCTATGTATATGGTCATTTTTGAATTTCATTTCAATAATTAATAGTGTGAATTTTTTTTTTTTAGGAAACTTGATTTCTAGAATTACCATAGAATTGAATTTGTGCTTAACGTTATATCTTTCGATTAAAGAGTTACATTTAATGTCTTTAATCGAGTGAAAACATATGAATTGAGGATGTTGAATGACACAAACCGATTGGGAAAATTCTGACGCTTCATTTTCATGTACATTGATTTAATTTCACTATGTAAACTTTGATTTCATTCAAACCATAAAATCATTACAAATTTTGAGAGAACCATCAACTTTTGGACCTTTGGATTATTTTTCATCTCTTTGTGGATATGATACCCCAAAGCTATACTACAATTACCACGTTATACTTTGGGCATAATCAAATTTTGGTGCCATTGTCGGGGAGACGGTATGAGTAATCAAGGGATCGATCGGAAAGGGTGATATTGTTCATTTCTTTTCATTTTTATTTGATTTTTCTAGAGTTATTTTTATTTTTCTTCACACTTTTTTTTTGTGTTTGATGAGCAGGGATTGAGGCAATCAAGGGAGTTCTACCAGAGCGCCTTTTATAGTGTTTGAATCTCGATATAATCCTTATTTTTCTACTGCATCAATTGCCACGAACATCTTAACATATAAGATAATGTCTGATAGTGAGCACGACGATGCGCCCTATAGGATTTGTATGATTATTTGCACCCCACGCGCACATCCACACCATCATGCATAATGTTTTCGTCGAATATGCCACGTATGGAACTAAAATCGGGAATGATTCAACTTCTTCCCACTTTTCATGGACTTGACAGTGAAAATCCATAGTGTATATTAGGAAATTTGAGGAGGTGGTTGCAACCTTCCACAATCAACATGGTACAACGGATGTAGTCAGGTTAAAATTTTTCTCGTTTTCACTTAAAGAGAGAGCAAAGACCTGGCTATATTCGTTGAGACCACGTTCGATTCGTATATAGGTTGAAACGACGTAGACATTCTTTAATAAATACTTTCCCACCATAAGACTAGCACCTTTAAGAGGCAAATCTCATCTTTTACTCAAAATGATAGTGAGACCCTATATCAGGACTGGGAAAGATTTAAAAAATTACAAGCCCTTTGCTCCCCTACCATGGTTATGGAAGCTGGTGTATAGTGAGTTACTTTTACGAGGGATTAACACCTAGGGAGCATCAATGCGTAGAGACGATGTGTAATGGTGACTTCCTGCAAAAAGATCCGGATGAGGCCATAGAGTATTTGGATGACCTTGCTGAGAAAGCTCATACTTGGAATGGACCTAGCCCCACTGATAGTACCAATAGGTCATGACCCATAGGTATCTATCAACTCAGGGAAGATGATAGTCTTAAAGCTAAAGTGGGAGCCCTCACTAAAGGACTTGAAACCTTGCGTGCTAAAGGCTCTAAATCTGCACAAACTGTTTCCTTTGTTGAATCTTTAGGACCTTGTTTTATGTGTGGTAGAATATATCACCTAGTCCAAGAGTGCACCAATTTGATTGAGATGTGAGGGGTTTATGAGGAACATTGTAATGCTTTAAGCTCATTTAGGAAGCCCTATTCTCTTTTCTCTAAGACCTATAACCCAGGATGGCGGAATCATCCCAATCTCAGTTGGAAATCTGAAAACCAGCAAACTACCCAATCAAATAGAGCTTACAGTGCACCATCATATCAACCCACATCCTCTAGGAATTCCATAGAAGATACCCTACATGCATTCATAGAGGCACAAGATAAGACCAATAAGAAGTTTGAGGCTATGATTAACTAGGTAGTGGAGGAAAAATAAGGAGATAAAAAATCATGTGCCTAAACTGACCAATGCCTTAGCTGTAGGAAAACTGTGGGAAATTTTTAGCACATGCTCAACCAAATTTTAAGGGTCAACACATGGCTCAAACCTCAGGTTCGAGAGGGAGCAACCTTAAGGAAGTGAATGCCTTCACCACTCAATTTGGGAAGGTTATAGAGCCAACTTCCAAACCTTGGAAAAATGAAAATGAGTTTAGTGAGTATGAAGAAAGTAGCCCTAGTGATGAGGTAGTAGGAAATCCATTTATATTACCTTTTCCTCAAGCCCTTAAGCTTAGTCCGAAATCAGTCAATCAACATAGTGAGATCCTAGAACACCTTAGGCAAGTAAAAAATCAATCCACCACTCTTGCATGTAATTTTGCAAGTGCCTACTATGCTAAAGTCCTTAAGGACTTGTGCATTGTGAAAAAGAGACACATTGCTAATAAGACTGCCTTCTTGACCTAACAGGTGAGTGCTATGATTGAATAAAGAATCTCATTGAAATATAAGGACCTTGGCTGTCGAACAGTTTTTTGCATCATCAAGAACCATGAGTTTGCACAAGCTCTCCTTGATCTAGGAGCTAGTGTTAATCTCATGTCCCATTCCATATACTTGTTGTTACGTCTAAGTGAAATAAACCCACTTCTCTGGTTCTACAACTAGTTGATAGGTCCACTGTAAGACTTAGGCTAGGGGAGTAGTTGAAGATGTGTTGGTTCAAATTGATAAATTTTACTACTCCATTGATTTCTTAGTCTTGGATGTGAAGGTAGATGTGAATGTTGATTCTAAAATTCTCATTATTCTTGGTAGACCTTTCCTTGCCACAGCACCACACACATATGATTGAGGCATTCACTTAGGAGGAGGCACCTGAAACTACAGATTTGACCCCTTGAATCTTTTTCTTTTTAATTTTGTAATTCTAACAAGTTTTAGTGATGAAGAATATGCTAACATTTGTGCTGTTTTTGCAAAATTTCAGGACTATGGGACATCACCATGGCAACCCAAGTCTGAAGAATTGCTAGAAAGGACGAGGGAACAGCAACCATCAAACGTTGAGAGTTCTAAACCAGAGTTGAAACTGCTGCCCCAGGATTAAAACATAAATTCCTTGGACTAGGTGATACTTTTCTTGTGATTATTTCTTCATAACTGGATGCATTGCAATGTAAGCAACTTTTAAACATTCCGAATGAACACAAATCTGCATTAGGCTGGACCATATCTGACATTAAGGGTATTAGCCCTCTAACTTGCTCACATAGGATTCATTTAGAAGAAGGACCACTCCTAAAAGAGACCCACAACATAGGCTAAACCCCACAATGAAAGAAGTTGTGAAAAATAAAGTGCTAAAACTGTTAGATGCATGTATCTTTTATCCTATTGCAGATAGTAAATGGGTTAGTCCTACACAAGTAGTCCCTAAAAATTCAGGTGTCACAGTGTTAAAAAATGAAATAGGTGAAATAGTTCCAACAAAAATAGTGACTGGATGGCACATTTGTATTGATTATAGGAAGTTGAATACTGCCACCCTCCTCCCCTTTTTAGACCAAATTTTGGAACATGTGGCTAGCCATCCCTTTTACTGTTTTCTGGACAGCTACTCTGGTTACTATCAAATTGAAAGAGCCTTAGAAGACCAAGAGAAGACCACATTTACTTGCTCCTTTAGTACTTATGCATTTCGTAGAGTGCCATTTGGGCTTTGTAACACCCCTGTCGCATTCTAAAGATGCATATTTAGTGACACGGAAGGGGAGTGCATGGAAGTTTTCATGGATGACTTGACAATGTTTGGAGTCTCGTTTGATACATCCTGTATAACTTGAAGAGAGTCTTGCCCCGGTGTCAGGAAAAAGGATTAGTTTTGAATTGGAAGAAATGTCATTTTATGGTACCCTCAGGAATTGTGTTAGGACATATAATTTCTTCTAAAGGAATTGAAGTCGACAAATCAAAAATTGAACTAATCTCTAAATTGCCTACACCTAAGACCGTTAAAGACATTAGATCATTCCTAGGTCATGCTAGTTTTCATAGGAGGTTTACACAAAATTTTTCATCCATATCTAGACCATTGTGCAACCTTCAAAATAAAGAAGCCACTTTTGAATGGACCCCAAAATGGGAAGAGGCATTTAAAACACTGATTAACAAACTCACTTTTGTACCCATCATGCAACCATCTGATTGGTCCTTACCATTTGAAATTATGTATGATGCCAGTGATTATGCAATAGGTGTTGTACTGGGACAACGAAGAGAGGATAAGCCTTTTGTCATTTACTACGCTAGTTGAACTCTTAACAGTGCTTAGATGAACTATTCCACAACTGAAAAAGAACTATTAGCTGTAATCTTTGCACTCAACAAGTTTAGATCTTATTTGATTGGTTCTCCTGTTACAATTTTCACAGATCATGTAGCCATTAAGTATCTTCTTAAAAAGAAGGATGCTAAGGCGCAGTTAATGCAGTGGATTTTGCTTTTGTAGGAGTTTGACATTACCATCAAAGACAAGAAAGGAGTGGAGAATGTCGTGGCAGACTATTTGTCAAGGCTAATCTTTAGAGACAATACAAACACCTTGCCAATCAAAGATGAATTTCCAGATGAGAATTTAATTTTTGTTTCTTCTTTATTATGGTTTGCTCACATTGTGAAATACTTGGCTGCAGGTGAAATTCCAAAAGAGTTGAGTGCACAGGATAAGAGAGAGTTTTTAGTTGAGGTACATAATTTTTATTGGGATGATTCATGCTTATTTAACTATTGCCCTGACCAAATCTTAAGATGTTGTGTCCCCAATAAAGAGATGCCTACCATACTTAGTTTTTGTCATACCCAGGCATGTGGTGGCCACTTTTCTATAGAAAAGACTGCTGCAAAAATTTTGAAATATGGCTTTTATTAGCCTACCTTGTTTAAAGACACAAATACCTATTGGAGATCTTGTGAAAGATGTCAAAATTAGGTTCTGTGTCTCGACGTAATATGATGCCTTTAAACCCCATTTTAGCGATAAAAGTATTTGATTATTGGAGAATTGACTTTATTGGACCCTTTCCACCTTCTTTTGGTTATCTGTACATTATTGTTGCAGTGGATTATGTGTTTAAATGGGTAGAGACAACTGCTTGTAGGGCTAATGATAATAAAATGGTTGTTAAATTCCTCAAAGAAAATGTCTTGTCTAGGTTTAGTACACCACACGTCATTATTAGTGACAGAGGCACACTTTTGCAACCGATCCTTAGAAGCACTAATGAAAAAATATGGAGTCATTTATAAAATTTTCACTGCTTACTATCCTCAAACTAGTGGACAAGTAGAATTGGCTAATAGGAAAATTAAACAAATTTTGAAAAAAATAATGAACCCTAATTGTAAAGATTGGTTTTTAAGATTAAGTCATGCACTTTGGGCTTATCATTAGGCTTTTAAGACTTCCCTAGGCATGTCACCATATAGACTCATTTTTGAAAAGCTTTTCCATTTACTTGTGGAGCTTGAACACCGAGCCTACATTTTAATTTCAACCTAGAAGAGGAAGGTAAGCTCAGGAAATTTTCAATTGGCTTAGTTAGAAGAGTTGAGAAATAAGGTCTACGAGAGTTCTAGAATCTACAAGAGAAAAATGAAAGCTTTTCATGATAAACACATTTTGAGAAAGACTTTTGAGCCAAATCAAAAAGTGTACTTATATAATTTAGACTCTACAAGCATCCTGAAAAACTTCATCCTAGGTGGACTGGCCCCTTCAATTAAGTTCATCCTTCACTTTGCTTTTCTATATATTAGTTTTAGATTTTTCTTTTAGTAAATTTTGTATTCATTTTTAGGTTTATTTTTATTCCTTGCATTATCCATCCATTGAGATCTTTTAGGCTTCCCATCATTCGAGCTCAAGCTAATTCACTGCAGTACTCAAGTGATATGTTTTTTTTTTTTTTTTTTTTTTTTTTTTTTTCCTTTTTTGAAGAAATGTTTATGCATTGAGGATAATGTAACATTTAGTTGGGGGGAGGATATATTTTGTTGTGAATTGCATAGTAAATTGTGTAATCATGGAATGGTGAAAAATTTTGTTTGGACTTCTGATTTGCTGCATTTCTATCCCCTAGTAGCACAAAATATGCCACTAGGAGTTGATTGTGTTTATGAGAATTTAGATATCGAAACACTTGCTGAATTTCTTTTTGTGCATACAAGCCTTGTGGTAAGATGGTAATTTAATATATGTAGCTAGAGGAATCTCCTATTAGAGCATTCTTGTAAGAGAATTGGTGAGGATTGAGAGCCACATACACTAAAAATGGTAATAAGTGTTCATTGATTGTGTGAAGTGGAAACTCCTTCCGAGAGTAACATTACACTGTCTGTGGTAAGACGGTGAATTATACTTGGAAAATGATAACAGTCAATTTAGGATTGAATTTGAGCTTTCAGACTAGTTTTTCTTTTTATAATCCCCTAGTAGCCACTTTGAGCCAATACACGTACATATCGTTTCTTTTCATGCACCTAAGTTATTCATACCTTTTCATATTGGAATAAAGCCTATAAACATTTCTTTTCCACCTTCAGTGCTTTCAAGTGTATAGTGGGTATAAAATGATTATGTGAGAAGAAAAGTAACGGAGAAAGGTAATAAGAATTGATAAGTACTCAAATGAAGCGAGAATGTATGAAATGAAGAGAAACTTAAAAAAAATAAAAAAGAGAGAGAGAAAAGGCGAAAAAGTGATGAAAAATGAAAAATAGAGGAAAAAAAGAAAAAAAAAAGTAAATTGTTGTTAGGGATTTAAAGGTTGAGAATGCATTGATGTAAGGATTGATATGTTGAAATACTTATTGAGATGCCTAGTTAGATACTTAGAAGTCCTTAAATTCATTTCGCTCTACTTTTCATGTAACCCAACTTAACCCTTTTCATATCTTTTGCATTGACTGTTTTGATCTCAAGTCAGTTTATGATAAGAAGTTGATGAATTCTCAATTGGTAGTATGCCTATCATGTGATTAATGTTTGCTTGTTGCTTGTCCATAAATGTTTAAGCCTCCATGTTCTAAATGTACATCTTTTCTAGCTCCATAGAGAGAAACCTCGTACTAAACACTTTGATACCCGTGAGTTATGGGGATGGACCTTTAGATCGAGACACACTCGATGTTGCATGTGTTAGGTTTGGCGGTGAGATGGCTATGACTTAACACACACTCACACAATTTGTAAGTGATTTTGATGTCTTGATGATCATGACATGGTTAATCTCTTATGGTGCTGAGTTTGAAAAGGGCATAAACTATGGTTAAATTAGGACTTAATAATTTGAATTGAATTGTGACCCACTCATCCAGTTGTCTTGTTTTGCATTAAAAATTGCTAGGGACTAGCAATAAGCAAGTTGGGAGGTGTGATAATATCACAAATTGTTAAGTAATTCATTTATTTATACTTGCATTTGCATGCTTTATTGATGCCTAAATGCACTAAGTACCCTTAGATTTTGATTTAAGTTGCAAATGAATGAATATGGCAAAAATTAGGAAAAAAGAGTGAAAAAGGACCAAAATGAAGGAAAATGGAGGAAAGTGAAAGTTCAGGGACTAAATTACAATTTCCCAAAAGTTGAACCGAAAGGAAAAATGAAGATGCAAAGGATTTGAAGGCCAATTGATTGAAGAATTAAAGTTTTGGACCAAGGGAAACAAGAAAAGAAGTCAAGAATCGAAGAAATAAAGTTCGAGGACTAAAGTGCAAATACTATGCACTTGTGCTTAACCTTATGATGAAAATTTGAAAGTGTTAGAGGTCAAGTGGATGAGGAAATAGGTCAAAGGGATGAAATATTATCAAAGTATGATCACACATCAATTCCCTGTCGAAGAAGTTAC
The DNA here is from genome assembly GCF_002742605.1 of Olea europaea var. sylvestris. Taxonomy (NCBI): domain Eukaryota; kingdom Viridiplantae; phylum Streptophyta; class Magnoliopsida; order Lamiales; family Oleaceae; genus Olea; species Olea europaea. The sequence goes on along the minus strand of NC_036249.1, from coordinate 10,245,564 downwards.
GCATCGATTTTTAGCATTGGGACCCATTTTTGACATGTCATACGATCTAATTGGAAGATGACATCTGAAGAAAAGTTGTAGCACTTTGAGTTAGCTTTCCAATGCAACTTGAATCACCTCAATCGGACATTAGGAGAGGAAGATATGTTCAAAATACTGAAAGCTATCCTGCAGAGAAAAAATTATACTATGTATATGCCTACTGCAGGCCTTGAGCAAGTGAGATTCCAAAAATACACTACTAAAGCCTAAACAAGTCTACTGTATGTACGCACCATTAGAACCATGCATACGCATGGTTCATTCGGGGGCCAAATCTCAGTATCCTATTTTTGATCAAACTCTTATAATAACTTAATGTTTCACGACTTTTAAACCCCGGATCGACCCAGAACACAAGGAGACGCATCCAAACCCATTCTTTTCACCTTGGTGCTCAAGAAACTCCGTGAAAAACTAAGGAATTTGGTGAAACTACGAAAGAACTCAATCGATTTTGGTGATTTTGACATCCGTTAATTATGTAATTGAATTTTTCATTGTTAAACAGTTTTATAATCATATTTCCATATTTTGAATGAGTTTTGACATTAGTTTAACATTTATTAGATTTTCCATAGACTCAGTCACGCTTTTTCTATCGAGTATTTGAAATATTTGTTGAATTGCAATTTCAATTAATTAAAATTATTGGTGTGATTCTCTACTTCCTTATGCCTATGTATATGGTCGTTTTTTAATCTGATTTCAATAATTAATTGTGCGAATTTGTTTTTAGGAAATTTGATTTCTAGAATTACCATAGAATTGAATTTGTGCTTAATGTTATATCTTTCGATTAAAGAGTTACATTTAATGTCTTTAATCGAGTGAAAACATATGAATTGATGATATTGAATGACACAAACCGGTTGGGGAGAAGTCCGATGCTTCACTTTCATATACATTGATTTAATTTTACTACGTAAACATTGATTTCATTCAAACCGTAAAATCATTACAAATTTTGAGAGAACCATCACCTTTTGGACTTTTGGATTAATTTCCATCTCCCTGTGGATACGACACTTCAAAGCTGTACTATAATTACCGCGTTATACTTTGGGCGTAATCATGATCATCTTGTCAAAAGTAAACCCAAATAGGATGTTAATGAAGCTACCATTGTCGACTAGCATTCGTTTGAGCCCATTCCAGACCACTATGACCCTTACCACAAGCGCATCGCAGTGGGGGTGGGGGTAGTGAACTCCCTCAGAGTCTTTTTGGGTGAAGACGATGGGTGGTGCTTGATTTCTTCGGGAGGCGCTGCCCATAAAGTAGATGGTCAACGGGGGGTGTTTGGCCTTTTGGGCTTAGTTCCTTTTCGCATTTCGTGTTTAAATCACTCCCAATGCAATTTGAATGCCAATGTTTAAATCACTCCCAATGCAAATTAAAAAAAATTAGATTTTTTACTTTATTTTCCCAACATATAACTTTTAACAAAATTATATAAAAATTTGATTCTATTTGAGTACCCGTGGTCGTAAAAACAAATATTACGGATTCGAACCCTTTTTTCCCCCTTCGCATTATGCCCATTTCCATTATTTATATATATCAAGTCTTAATAATCCTAGTTTTCATTTTTCGCTTTTTCGAATAAACAAAATTGGGTATGAGTATTACAAGTTAAATTTACTGTCGAGTTGATGTTTTATTGACGAAAATTGGGTTCCAACTGTTGAGTAATTAGATATCCAATTCAAATCGAGGAAATTTTCCCCATAGAACATTTGAAGAGTGAAAAATGAAATTGAAAAAAATGAATCTTTTTAACTGATTTGGGTTTGTATTTAATATTTATGTTTCAGACTTCTCAAACAAACTCGAAAAAGTAGATATAATTTTTTAGAGTTTTGTGACAACTTAGAAGTACTATTCTTCTCAATTTTGCCTAGATGCATTTTAATTAAAGAACACTACAATCATTTTGCATGATTGGATTACTATACTTTGGATAGGAGACATACTAAATTGACAAGAAAATAAAAAAAAAAGAAATTCCTGTAGACCCTGAATTAGTACTTCTTCAGCTAAAATCAATAGGCTAGGTTTGAAATTTGATGAGGCAATGAATTTTATTTTTTATTTTTTTCCTCTCTCTCTCTCTCCAGAATACAATTAATCAACATGTTCACTAATCGTAGTCTTGCCCTATATCTGCATTTTTCCTAAAAGAAATATGGAGTTTTGCTTCTAGCAGTGGTTCTTCGATCATTGCTTTTAGAGGCGGGATTGCTTCGTTGCTGGGGTTTCCTTTTCACCAATTCGGTTTTGTCAGCCTTAGTCTAACATTTTGTTAGAAAAAAGTAATACAATATAAAGATGATCTAAATTAATACTAAAATTAAATATACCCATGTATGCAGCATGGCCATAATTCTATCAACAATATTTTCGCATCACCATTTTTAGCCTCTTATAAGCTCTATTTTTTAGTTCACTGAAACCCAGAAATATAGCAAAGGTAGGTTGAGTTGAAAAGGAAACAGGAAAGATGAAAGAGTACAAAGATTGTAAAATTAGGTTCACCAAACTCAGTTGTGGCAGTACCACGGCCATACCAACTTATATTTAGGGAAAATTGCAATAATAGTCCCTAACCTATTAACGTTGTGTCAAATCCATTTTCGTTTCTTTTGACAGCAACGTGTATATTTTAAAAATAAATGACTCATGCATTCAAGTTATTTGTCTTCTCATGTCTAAGTAGATCTTACATAGTCTACATGTTATGTAAATTGTGATGGACACTTTCACAAATCACAATCATAACCTTGATTGGAGATGGACAGCATTTTCATTGCATCGACTAGAAGGTCCATGCTAACAAAAGTTTATAATTACCATACTTTAAAAATACAACTTCTAAAATAACAAATTTGTAGATTTCTTTCAAAAATCAAGTCATAATTCATATTTATCTTTCATAAAAATCATTAATTATATATGCACGATTTTTTATTAAAATATTATGTTATTTAAATTAAGGGTTATTATTCTCTTTCATTTCCAAAACTAAAGGCAGAGCCCTAAGATTTTATAATGGAACCCCTTTCAAGTAACTAAAACATATATTAGAATAATATTCCAATAGTATTATTTCATTGCAATAATATGATATTTAAATTTTTTTTTATTTTATTTTTTACATACATGAACAAGAAAAATATAGATAAAACTCAAAAGCATCTCTCGAATTTCATTAAAATTCATGTTATCAACAAAGAACCATCCAAGCCACTAGCCTCTTCGTATAATTTCATATAAGCAAATCTTGAAAAAAATATATATATTAAGTGTAAAGCTCGAAATGTAACAATTATGTAAAAATATTTCTTTTCGCATTTTTAAAAGCAAACTCACTAATTGAACTTTCGTAATCAATTTTTTCTAGAAAGTCTTGTTCAAAAGATATCAAAACTAATCCATTCAATCGTTCTTGTAGCATGGTTGATCGCAAATAAGATTTTAATAATTTCAATTTTGAAAAACTCCTTCAGCAGATGCAGTAGTAACATGAATTGTCAATAATATTCTATAAACAATACATTTATTTCTTTTGGTAAAAATTTCGCAAAATTTTTAACTCTTGACATAAATCTTCGACATCAAGATTAAAAAAATTTACATGTCTTAAAACAATATCAAGATGATTACAACATGCTTTCAAATTAGCATCATCCAATGAGTTTAACTTGTCATAAGAAAATAGAAATTTAAATTTTTTCATGTGAATTGAATTAATCAAACCTTCATTCAAGTTATCCAATTGCTTGATATACTATATAAAAGAAATAATTGGCTCCGAAAGAATCTTCAGGTGATTGTGCATTGTCTATAGTAGCATTTTCATCAAAATGTTTCTTCCTATGAATTATACGTTTTACTTGAAATAAAGGATTATTTTCATTTCAATGGTAATTTCTTTAGCAATATTTATCGCATCATTGAATCTGGTTTTCCCATATTTTTTTGAAAAAAGAAGAAGAAGAAGCAATTAGCCCTTTCACATCCTCAATAGCAACGTCAATAAGCATATCATTAGATTTTCGACATAAAGGGTTGCCAAAGCATGAGCCCTGACACCTTACATCATTTTCATTTTCAATTTCAGCAACTTCAAGTAAAGCTTCTCTTAATTCAGGAGCTTGGAATCTAATTGCTTTAATAGCTTCAACATGACTTTCCTATCATGTAGCTGACAATGGCTTGACATTAGTTTTAAAACTATTTTTCAATATTTTTCCATCTCTTTGTAGATTATAAATACCTTGTATAGCACCAAAAAAATCTTTTGCTCTGACACAAGAGTTTGTCATATCACACAATGCTAAATTCAGACTATAACATCCACATGGTGTATAAAATGCTCTAAGATTTATGTCTAGCGGTTTTTTTTTTTGAACACCTTGGTGCTTACCGTTCATACTAGATCCATTATCAAATCCTTGTCATCATACATCATTAATGTCAACATTAAAAGCTATTAGAGTATTTTGTAATTATTCAAAAAGTCCTTGACCTGTTGTGTTGTTCACTTTTAAAAATTTAACAAAATATTCAAGTATTTTAATTGGATTACTAGATAAGTCTACGCATCTTAAGATCAAGAACATTTGTTCTTGGTGACTTGCATCTGGAGTACAATCAAGTATCACAAAAAAAAATTTTGCTTCTTTGATTTTTTAATAATTGTGCTTTGGATTTTAGAAGCTATCAACTCATTTTAAATTTTATGTGAAAGATAATGATATTGAATTTCATTACTTTCAAAATGCCTCATATGGTCCTTCATGATAGGATCCCACTTTGCAATTATTTCAATTAGTCCTAAGAAATTCCCTTTACTATCCTCAAGAGGTCTCTCGTTAGTACCACGAAAAACCAAACTATTTTTAGCTAGGTATTGCACGACATAAGTTATTCTTTGTAGTACTTCCTTCCAATTTGAATTTCTACATCAATTGTTTCATTTTTGTTCAATCTAGCACGTAAATCAATCCAAGTAGCCATGTTGTTGATATGCACACTACTCATTTCATGTTCTTTAAGCCTGACACTGAGATGTACCCAGTCACTAAATCCTTCATGTATTAACCTACTTTTTTGTAAATCTCTTTTAAATAACTTACAACAAAAACAAAAAACCCTATCAAGATCATTTGAATACACCTGTCGTGGCCTATCACATTTCTCACCATTTGATAAATAACAAGTGTAATGGCTTGAAGAGAAACATCTAGACAAATTATCTTTTGCACCCTTTTCAAGTGTCGGGTCTCTTGTAGGACTATTTATCACTGGCAAATCTCTATATTTTATATCAAGATTATTCCAAGTACTTGGATCATAGATATTGAAGGGAATGGACTTATTATGAATTAAACCATCTACATCTTCATTAGTACCATTTTCTTTTACAGATTTATCATCAACCTCTTCAATAGTAACGTTTTCCTTAGGAAATTCATCATCATCGTTATCATTTTTGTCATCATCAACATTGTCAGGTATATCATTTTCATTTTTATCATCAACATTGTCAAGCATATCATGTTCATTTTGTCTCTACTCCTCAACATCTTCATTTTTATCAGCTTCAAGAATTTGGTCCATATTTTTAGTTTCTTTAACAATAAATCTGTCAATAGCACCTTTTTGATACTCTATCAACTCTTCAATTTTTCTATTTTTGGTTTCTTTTCCAAATCCTGATTGTTGTTTTCTAGGATACATTTTAAACTTCCATTTGCCAACAACAATAAAAACTATAAAAGCATATAATGTTTAAAGGAGATTAAAAAAAAAAAAGAAGAAGAAGAAGAAGAAGATAGCACTTGGTTAAAGATTAAATCAGCAAAATCTTTATACACAATTAAAGCAATCTTGATTCTTCAATAACTTGTGTTTCACCAATCAAACGAAAAGAAAGTCAAAGGGCAATAAAAATTCAATAAATCAATTTCATTAGCAGATTTCACTTTATAATTAATTGATTTCACTTATTAAATTAGTAATTATAAATTATGAACAGCGAACCCATTTTGACAGATAATTGATATCAGTTAACAATAAATCTCTTCAAAGTTAATTGATTCCATTTATTAAATTAGTAATTATAAATTATGAACGATGAATCCATCTTCAAACCATTGAAAAAATATTAAAAAAGAATTTTATTTTTTTGAATATTCAGAGAAATTATTGAAGAAAAAATATGTTAAGGAAGTGTTCAACTTCTCTAGAGGAAAACTATGTCGTGCTGCCTCAATCCTCAGTTTCCACGTTCAGGCAAAACAAATTCATATTTTAACAAGTTCTTGCAAAGCGAATTCAAACAAGTGAAATCACGGAGCGAGATTGACAAAAAGATAATCACGAAAAGATAATAAGCAATTCAAATTTTCAGCAAGAGTAATGAAAAATATGAATCGTCAATCTTTGCTTAAGGAAAAGAGAGAATTTTTTAGAGCCAGATCAAATATTATTGAAGAAAAAGACGATTTCTCCAAAAAGACGGTTGGTTTTTCTCTTTTCTGTCTCAATTATCTTTGAAATAATTGGAAAAGACGATTGGTTTCTTTAATTCTTTTCTCCAGAAAGATGATTGAAAAAGGCGGTTGTTCAATTTTTCTTACTTATCTCAGTTCTTTAGGCAGCCTGATCTCTTTTCGACTTTTCCATTTTCCCTCACATAAATTAAGGTAGGAATACTATTTAAGAATATTATATTCAAGGATATTATAATTAATTAGTGACATTATTCTTAATTTTAATATCTTATGCATAATAATAAAAATTTTATAGTTTAAATATTTAATTATAAATAAATATACAATTATAACAAGAAATTTTTTGGTTCCCCTACAATTTTGAGGCACTGTGCGGCCGCTCAACTCGTGCACCCTCAGGCCGCCTCTGCTCATTAAATTTCCCTAAATTCACAATTTCTATCGGGCATTTCATCCAACACTTTCCTCGCATTCTCAAACATGCCGGATTGTCTATACAATTGACAAGTCTGATAGAGAAGTGAAAATATCATGTCTGAATTGCTTCTAGTGTTGAGGAATTCCTTCAATCCACTTGAAGCGTTTGGCAGAAGGCAGGTGGTGGACTATGGACTCATAAATGCCGTTATTGGTGTGGAGATGAGGTTGTCTCCATGAGGCAGAAGCTTGAAAAATAAGAAGATATTCTCTCACTCCATATTTTACGGTTGAAATCTATTAAAAATGATAATTATCCTTAAATTCCGGGATTCCTTACTAAACTATCAAACACATTATTTTGTACATAAATTTAACTGATGTTTGGATAAAATTTTTAATGACCTGATTAACGATAATACAATCTGTTTCTCTTAATTTTCTCCCAGCGAAAATGGCTTAGAGAAACATATGTTAATTGCAACCCAAATCTCCAATAGAATTATGATTCATTCAAATATCCAATGATGAAAAAATTATGTCCCGTTGATATAACCGAGGTTGTCAAGAAAGCAAAGGGGCCAGACTTAGAGCTCGAATTCAGTAAAATAACAATATTTTAATTCATTGATCAACATTAACGTACATCAGTAAATCATTATATCCATGGATGACAATGGGTCAGGTTTGGGACGGGGCACGAGGCAACGGCTTGTCTGGTTTTTTGCCCTTTTTTTTTTTTTTTAATACATTTTCAAAATTTCAAGTTATGCTATTATTAGAGAATAAAATACAAATTCAAAATGCACACGAATATTCCATAATTTCAGCCATTTCGTATAATGATAAATAATGCAAAAGACCATTACAACATCAATGCAGTTTTCGGCAGGTCACCTGTAATGACATTATAGGGGAGGGAGGAAAGAACACAAATTAAGCAAAAATATAGAAGATAGAGCCCTCTTTTCTGAAAGTACTTCCACAAGAAATGGGGAAACGAAAAGACGATATTTATGGGCTTCACAAACTATTCTAATGGAGTATAGAATGACTTCCTACTTTTTTCGTGCTGATGTTTTCTTTGCATTACAGCTTACCTATGACTCGGTATATTCCGATATTGTACTTCTCTCATATTCCATAACAGCTTCTGTGGGAGCTCTTGTTTTCAAAACCATTTCTTCATACTCGTCGCTAGCATTTGAAAGTGCTGTAATAGCCCCTCCTGCCCCTATGGAAGCTTCACCGTCGTGCATGATAATAGTTCTTATAACTATATTAAGGTCAAAGGTTTGGTTATACGAGAAATATCCAATGCATCCAGAGTAAATACCTCTTGAACAACTCTCCAGAGAATCCAGAATTTCCATTGATCTTAGCTTTGGTGCACCTGTCATTGACCCACCGGGAAATGCTGCTTTCACACAGTCGATTGCACTAATATCTGGTTGCTTTGTTCCACGTATCGTACTCACCATTGTGTGAACTGTAGCATAGGATTCAACTTCCATAAGATTAGGCACATGAACAGAGCCCGGCTCACAAACCCGCCCCAGGTCATTCCTCAGAAGGTCAACGATCATCAAATTTTCAGCTTGATCCTTTTCACTATTCATGAGACAATGAGAAAGCGTACATTATTGAAAATATAAAAACCTTGGTCAATAAAGAAAATGCGGCTCACACTGGTTACCTAAATGCAAGTATTGGTAAGCATGGGAAAGGGGGAAATTGAGGCCACTAAAAGGTGCTTGAGAAAGCAAGCAAACCTGTGGGATTTACATATATAAAATTATTAAATTAGTAATTATAAATTATGAACAGCGAACCCATTTTGACAGATAATTGATATCAGTTAACAATAAATCTCTTCAAAGTTAATTGATTCCATTTATTAAATTAGTAATTATAAATTATGAACAGCGAACCCATTTTGACAGATAATTGATATCAGTTAACAATAAATCTCTTCAAAGTTAATTGATTCCATTTATTAAATTAGTAATTATAAATTATGAACGATGAATCCATCTTCAAACCATTGAAAAAATATTAAAAAAGAATTTTATTTTTTTGAATATTCAGAGAAATTATTGAAGAAAAAATATGTTAAGGAAGTGTTCAACTTCTCTAGAGGAAAATTATGTCGTGCTGCCTCAATCCTCAGTTTCCACGTTCAGGCAAAACAAATTCATATTTTAACAAGTTCTTGCAAAGCGAATTCAAACAAGTGAAATCACGGAGCGAGATTGACAAAAAGATAATCACGAAAAGATAATAAGCAATTCAAATTTTCAGCAAGAGTAATGAAAAATATGAATCGTCAATCTTTGCTTAAGGAAAAGAGAGAATTTTTTAGAGCCAGATCAAATATTATTGAAGAAAAAGACGATTTCTCCAAAAAGACGGTTGGTTTTTCTCTTTTCTGTCTCAATTATCTTTGAAATAATTGGAAAAGACGATTGGTTTCTTTAATTCTTTTCTCCAGAAAGATGATTGAAAAAGGCGGTTGTTCAATTTTTCTTACTTATCTCAGTTCTTTAGGCAGCCTGATCTCTTTTCGACTTTTCCATTTTCCCTCACATAAATTAAGGTAGGAATACTATTTAAGAATATTATATTCAAGGATATTATAATTAATTAGTGACATTATTCTTAATTTTAATATCTTATGCATAATAATAAAAATTTTATAGTTTAAATATTTAATTATAAATAAATATACAATTATAACAAGAAATTTTTTGGTTCCCCTACAATTTTGAGGCACTGTGCGGCCGCTCAACTCGTGCACCCTCAGGCCGCCTCTGCTCATTAAATTTCCCTAAATTCACAATTTCTATCGGGCATTTCATCCAACACTTTCCTCGCATTCTCAAACATGCCGGATTGTCTATACAATTGACAAGTCTGATAGAGAAGTGAAAATATCATGTCTGAATTGCTTCTAGTGTTGAGGAATTCCTTCAATCCACTTGAAGCGTTTGGCAGAAGGCAGGTGGTGGACTATGGACTCATAAATGCCGTTATTGGTGTGGAGATGAGGTTGTCTCCATGAGGCAGAAGCTTGAAAAATAAGAAGATATTCTCTCACTCCATATTTTACGGTTGAAATCTATTAAAAATGATAATTATCCTTAAATTCCGGGATTCCTTACTAAACTATCAAACACATTATTTTGTACATAAATTTAACTGATGTTTGGATAAAATTTTTAATGACCTGATTAACGATAATACAATCTGTTTCTCTTAATTTTCTCCCAGCGAAAATGGCTTAGAGAAACATATGTTAATTGCAACCCAAATCTCCAATAGAATTATGATTCATTCAAATATCCAATGATGAAAAAATTATGTCCCGTTGATATAACCGAGGTTGTCAAGAAAGCAAAGGGGCCAGACTTAGAGCTCGAATTCAGTAAAATAACAATATTTTAATTCATTGATCAACATTAACGTACATCAGTAAATCATTATATCCATGGATGACAATGGGTCAGGTTTGGGACGGGGCACGAGGCAACGGCTTGTCTGGTTTTTTGCCCTTTTTTTTTTTTTTTTTAATACATTTTCAAAATTTCAAGTTATGCTATTATTAGAGAATAAAATACAAATTCAAAATGCACACGAATATTCCATAATTTCAGCCATTTCGTATAATGATAAATAATGCAAAAGACCATTACAACATCAATGCAGTTTTCGGCAGGTCACCTGTAATGACATTATAGGGGAGGGAGGAAAGAACACAAATTAAGCAAAAATATAGAAGATAGAGCCCTCTTTTCTGAAAGTACTTCCACAAGAAATGGGGAAACGAAAAGACGATATTTATGGGCTTCACAAACTATTCTAATGGAGTATAGAATGACTTCCTACTTTTTTCGTGCTGATGTTTTCTTTGCATTACAGCTTACCTATGACTCGGTATATTCCGATATTGTACTTCTCTCATATTCCATAACAGCTTCTGTGGGAGCTCTTGTTTTCAAAACCATTTCTTCATACTCGTCGCTAGCATTTGAAAGTGCTGTAATAGCCCCTCCTGCCCCTATGGAAGCTTCACCGTCGTGCATGATAATAGTTCTTATAACTATATTAAGGTCAAAGGTTTGGTTATACGAGAAATATCCAATGCATCCAGAGTAAATACCTCTTGAACAACTCTCCAGAGAATCCAGAATTTCCATTGATCTTAGCTTTGGTGCACCTGTCATTGACCCACCGGGAAATGCTGCTTTCACACAGTCGATTGCACTAATATCTGGTTGCTTTGTTCCACGTATCGTACTCACCATTGTGTGAACTGTAGCATAGGATTCAACTTCCATAAGATTAGGCACATGAACAGAGCCCGGCTCACAAACCCGCCCCAGGTCATTCCTCAGAAGGTCAACGATCATCAAATTTTCAGCTTGATCCTTTTCACTATTCATGAGACAATGAGAAAGCGTACATTATTGAAAATATAAAAACCTTGGTCAATAAAGAAAATGCGGCTCACACTGGTTACCTAAATGCAAGTATTGGTAAGCATGGGAAAGGGGGAAATTGAGGCCACTAAAAGGTGCTTGAGAAAGCAAGCAAACCTGTGGGATTTACATATATAAAATAGTTTCTATGTTATGTAAAAGACCAAGTTACAAACATAAACCTCGAAAAAATGGAGTAAATAAGGAAAGGCAAGGAGAATCTCAAGGCAATTTGAACCATGATCTTATATGGCACATACTTTGAAGATACTTCCTCCAGAAAAATAAGCAGAAAGATTACTTAGCCCTTGTTTGAGCCCCATTTTTGCCATGAAAATGCATTTTTGAATAGTTTAATGATGTGAAATGTGTGGTTAAAAAATAAGGAAAAATTTTAGATTTTCGTGTAATATTATTTTATTGAAGAATGTGTGGTTGAAATGATGTCAAAACACTGTTTAACAATGTATTTTTTCAAAAAAATGAGGCTCAAACGAGGGCTTATTTTCTTAATAAGCCATAGGTTTATATTACCTGTATTGCAGTTGTAGTTTGAGTAACTCATCTTCCTCTGGTGTTGATCCACGAGCTATGGTACCCTTGATAGGTTTGGCTTCCAAAATACCATTTCTATCCAATTTTAGGAACCTCTCAGGGGATGAGGAACAGATGCATAGATTTTCCCCTGAAAAATTAAGCCAGGCAGCGTATGGCGCTGGATTTTTTTCTCTAAGACTAAGATACAGTCCCAGGAAATCTATATCTCCTACTTCTCTTCTCATCTGAGTTGTAAGACACAACTCATAGCTTTCACCATCTTTAATAAATTTCTGGCACTTCCCAATATCTTCAATGTATTGCTCTCTAGATTTTTCAGTGGAAAACCCGGGCCTAAATGAGACATCTGTTGAAACGCGAGATGCCTCAGATATAGACTTCATAGTAGGATAAGTTTTAAAGTCGAGAAGCTTCTGCTCAATATCATCCAACCAAGAAGTGTCATTCTTGTTACCATCAACAATAGACAAGATATAGACATCACCATAGTGATGATCTATCACCACAAGGTTATCTGAAAAGAAAAGGCAAGCATCTGGGGTTCTCGATTTGTGACGATTAGAAGCAATGCCACACTCAACTTTAAGATCATACCTGCAATGAGATTCATTGTACGCATCATAAAAGACTAATATAAAGACATTTATGGTCATTACAGTATATAAGAACTAGAACATTCTTTGAGAGTTTGATCAAGGCAAAAGTTTGAGTTCTAAGATCCTTGCTTAAGAACAAGCCTTTCATTCAAGATTGGGAAAACAAAAAGCCGAACAGTTCTTTTACAATACAGCATAGCTCATATTTAAGGTCGTCAGACCTGAATAATTCAAGTCAGAGTTATTTGGTATAATGTCTTCCTAAGACATATTTAATGTTGCATCAATGAAAAGTTCCGATTTATTATTTCTCTTGGAAATCAAATTAAAGACCCTATCTCCAATAAAGATTGCTTCCAAGCCTGGAAGATGCATATTTAACTAACATAGCAGAAAACTTGAGTAGGAAGACTGTTTATAGAAGATAGAGTTGAAAACTAAATGTGCAGACTTAAATATAATTTAGTATCGGAATATCAGCTTGTGGAAAACTATTCCTATATGCTGGTATAAGTGTGCATAGAGTAAGATACTGCGTAAAATCTTGTGGATTTGGAAGGCTGGGAATATTTTTTTCCTAGTTCAAGTTTTCACATTTGAATATCTTATTTATGTCTAAAGATGTATTAACTACCTTAATTCTAATTAATTTTGTGTACAGAGCACAATTGTAGATATATGTAAATGTGGTTTCCATTATGCAACTGAATTCAAGAATATAACACAAAGATCAGCCACATACCCAATGTAACCAATATAACCTCCATAAAAATCAAAGGGCAATCCTTTGTAATCATTGGCATCATATTGAAATGACTGGAGCTCCTGATTCCAAGGTGAAATACAAAAAAGTAAGGTGTAATCCAATACATACAGTAAACCGCGGATCATAAGTTAAGCATATAGCACTAACATTAGGAAAGAGTATCTTATGGAGAAGAAAAAAAAACACAAGAATCATCAATGATATACCGGGTTGTGCTGATACAATGCTTCACTGCATCTGTAATTAATGCTACAAAAGTATTCTTAACAAAAATTGCCATTTTAAGACAAGAAAATTGCTAGAGGATAAATATAAGCCAACTGTAAGAAGATGAAAACATACAGCAATATTTCCAGAATCTGCACCCAATCAAATATAATAGTAGCCTTTGTTCATGTAAAAGTACTAAAAAGTAACCTTTTCATTTAGTCTATTCAAACATCAACTCAGTCACTCATTCACAACTACTACCCAATTTATTAATCAAACATTTCGTGGGAACCAATACTAGTTCTCCTAAAAAATTACTAATATTTTCACCCTGAAACTCCTGAAATACATTAAAAGATATTCTTTAAACATACTCAACCAAGTGAAACTTTTCCTCAAAGAACACAAAAACATCGATTTTTTTTTTTTTTTCTTCTTTTTCCCTTTTAAAGCATATTGATATATAAATATATATACTTCTAACATGCCCTAAAGAGTCAACAAGGGACTATGGCATGCTTTCGGTCAAGCTAATAATGATAAAACCTCATAATATGAGGCGCAGAAAAACAATGAGAGAAGCATATTTTTTTAGCAAGCATCAACAAATTAAATAAAAAACAAAAACAATATAATTATGAGGCTCTCACGAAGTACCTTATTCAAAAAATTAAAGAATCCATCTTCCAAAAATGTACTTCTGATAGAGCCCTTAGCATCTTCAATTAATAGATAGCCTCCTGCCTTCAACGTCATATTGCTAGAAGCGGTATCCACATGTTGAGATTCATGTCAGACCCATGAAACACAGTAAATCGAATCAAATTATGTGATCAATACTCTATTAAAAAAATTGACCAACTTCTAACCTTGGATTTTTCAATCTAAACGTCACTTGCTTCCAGAGAGAACCACCTTTTGCCCCCATGAATGAAAAGCGTGCCCTGCTCTAAAAATATGAGATGGTTTATCATCAGAAAATATAGAAAAGAGAAAACCTCAAGAACTTACAAAAACCAACAATGGATATTAGTTTAGACTATTTAACCAACAACAAACGAAAAAATGACAGTTGACTGATGGAACCAAGAATACAAGGAAACAGTTGTCAATTTCCCCAATCGAAATGAGCCTTAATAGCTAGTAATAGTAAGTAAAATTTGCAATTCAATGTAATTTATTTTTCAGTTAAAAACAAGCAGTTGACAGACACAACTGGTAGAAATTTACACTAAAAAGCCAATTGATATGGGGTTTCCAAAATGCATAATATTGTAGCTTAAGAATGAAAAACCTTAACTCAAACTGGAAGTCAAATCAAACTCTTGCAGAATATTTATGAAGTTCTACCAAAGTTACACTGAAGAATCAAATATTTCATGCCTGTGGGAGATTTTCTTCTTAAAGAAGAGAACCCCTAAATTGACAATTAATAACAGCACTTAAGGATATTGAAGTACTAAAATAATGAAATGAGTAAAAATTGTCACAGTTCGTGACTAATATTCAAAATTCTTAATTTTAGAATTGGAAGTGAAAGGTCTAACAAATACCAAGGAAATGAATTGGGTAGAGTGGACATTACAAGAAAAGGAAGAACAACAACAAGAAGAAAACCTTTTCCATTGAGGAACTATCTAGCCAAAAGGTGTTTTCCGACTTCTGATCTCCAAACAGCTTGCTGAAAATGTTCACCGCTCCACCAGCTTGGCTCACCAGGCCTTCGATTTTTCTCCATTTCAACCTCAAATTTTTTGTACCACTCCTAGAATGAGATGGATTTATTACGTTACTCATGCTAACATGATTTCTTTTGTCCAAGTCATTCACCACACGATCAGCTTGTGAAACATCTTGGAACATCCGCTGGACTTGGGGCACCTGCATGCATGCTAAGCAAAGTTTACTGCTCAGATTGAATGAAAGATTATGATTTAGAAAAAAAAATAAAAAAGAGGAAATATCACCTTTTAGCTACCTATGAGGCTAGATCTAAATATTGGATTTAAACATTTTCAAAGAGCCTGCAGCAAATTTGACATGCTAGGTTCACTTAATACCAGCACATATGGATCAAACCTGAAACTCATTGCAGATATGGATTCTCTGCAGCTACATATTGCTATATGATCCTCAATGATGTTACCATATATTGAACGGACCAATGAAAAAATAGATGAATGTACTTTACTTTTTTGAAGTAGATTACCATCAAAATGGAGCTTTCTCTCACTAACCAGTGATGATCTCAACCTAAACCAATGGTCCTTAGTGATGTCTGCAAAATTCTTGAATAACTTCTGCCCATGACAAGTTGCAATGCTCTCAGGATGGAACTGGAGGCAAAACCAAAGAGTAAAACTATAGCATAATAAAAAAATATACAGTAATTTAATTTACAAAAATAATAAGCAGCACACCTGCAATCCATAATGAGGTCTACTAGTGTGCATCAAGCCCATAAGAACTTTTCCACTCTGCATTTCCTTAAAATCAGAGAAATGCCATGGTGACCCATTGACTGATGTTTTGGACAAAGAGTCAGGCGAAATTTGCAGGCTATTCTGTGCGCTACAAACAACACGGGTGGTAATAGATCTATGGGGTACAAGATAAGGAAGTGTGCTGGCAGTGGAGGTCCATGCTATAGGTATGAGTTCCTTTGGAAGTGACTGTGGATCTATAACGAGGGAATGATATCGAACTACCTGCATCAAGCAGTACATATTGCAGCAAGTGGCAGAACAGAGTGAGTTCTAGTCTAGAATATATAAGAATCTTAAAAGAAGTCATTAAACAAGATTTCTTGCACACTTGTGTTCTGCCATACTGACCTTGAATCCTGAATTCTGTCCAGAAGGGATATCATGGAACAATCTACAACCATCGTGCTCAATGTCACTGAGAGTCAAAATAAAAAAATTAATAGCAATTGAAATAAGTGTGTGAACAACATACATGATAGATTGATCTTGCAGTTCAAATATTAATTTTATTCATGATGATACATTACAAAGTACTTAGCCTTTGCCTACAGTCCATTAATTTGCGTCATTCATGCACCAGTCTTTTCCCCAATAATTATTTGTGATAATATCAAATCAGAACAATATGTTAAGCTTGGCAGATGGAAATCTATATACAAAAATGCAAGCCCAGTTATTATAGCTTCTTATATGGTAAAAAAAAAAATACAAACAATAGGTTAATCACCTCAGGCGTCCATGAACAGCTTCGGGCGCACGTACAACTTGAGCACCATGGACATAACCTAAGGCCTGTAAATTTGAAGACAATGGAGTTACAAGAAACCATATTATTGACATATATGAATAGCATCCCAGAGTTCATTGTCAAAGTATTGAATGCAAGCAGACAAGCAAAAATGTGCATATGATAAACTTGCATAGAAAGAACATTTCAATAAGATAATGCAGGTGAAATTGCATTGATCCCCATCTGTCTTAACAGTTGCTATAATTTGTGCGTTCACTACATGAGTTAATGTATGTTGCTACTTTATGCTTTTAGGTAATGATGTATCAGTTTTTAGTCAGCTAAAGTCAAATTGAAATAATGGAGGATCTCTAGATTTTTAAACATGCTAAGAAATTACATTCAACATTAAAAATATAATATACATGCATTATTCTGGCTTAAATAGATAGGATGTAAAGGCTTTCTCTTGATAGGTATTGTGGAGTAGCAACTTTTTAGCAGGATGAGTAGGAATTGAGATCGAGTACATTCATGAAGGAAGAAGAAGAGGCATCTCCTAAGAGATTTAAGGTTCTCTCGTATTTTACCCAAGCAATGAATAACCTCATCAGGTCAAAGGAACAATCTTAATAGACTCAAACAATTTATTAATAAATCACGAGGCTGAAGGAAAAATCCACTCCTCTCTCCTGAGAAGTCCCAAGTTTATCTCAGCTGTTGAGTTGGCTCTTCTTCCTCATCTCACAACTGACTTCTTCAAAATAATTAATATGTTCCACTTTCCAACCCTCCATCCCAAAATCTAATGAGTGGTAATGACTGGCGAAAATTTCCTTCCAATGAGAAGATATCTAACCTTTCCCACTCTCCTCCATCTTATGTTGGATCCCTGCACCAACACAACCTTAAACAAAAGGGTTGTGGTATGCAATTCTGTACCAGTGAAGTTATAAGCATCATATTTAATGTAAATGGGAAGAAAGAGAGGACGAGCCCAAACGAGAAAATCAAACATGAACTTGACACAATCTTTAGAAGTGACCATATAAACTTTTCTTTGGTATCAATGAAAACAGCATATTTCATGCACATTTTGCTGAAACTGGGAACTTTCTCATCAGCATTAAGCACTAAGATTCCCCCAACAATCAATAACGCACTATTCTACCTCAACCGATAATTGACATTCGTTCAATTTCATATAGCGTAATTCTTCAAGAATTTCAGTAACAATATTGCTACTCTCAATGTTTGTAACTAGTAGTAAGCCATTGTAGTTTGACCACATCCATCAAACTGAAGGAAAACACTTTTTTAAGAAACATGAAACAAATTTCGAAATCAAGAAAAATCTCTCCATAACCATATTAAGGAAGTAAACAGACAACAGAAGATGATAATATGTTATTAACTTGATATCTCCAATATTTCTATTTTTTTTTTAAATAAAAGAGTTGATTCCCAATGTTGCACCAGAGCATACAACTTATTCCACAGAGCTTGAGTCTATTAATTGACTTCCTCGTTGAAAGATTGTTTTTATTGAAATGATTTGTTGACTTCTCGAAATATTCTCATTAATTTAGATACTCCCCTTGTCCTTCTTTGAAGGCCCTCATTTTAGCATTGGCAAGTCCAAGCATAATGTCCCCTTCTTTGAAAGTAGACATTGTCTCTCCACAAAATCCTTCCCTATAGTAAATTATGTGAAATACACAGATTCTTGGTCAATATATTTTTAGGGACAAAGCAGCAAATGCTCAAATTTTGAACTCTTGCCTAAACATCTGTGCCAATTCATTATATGGGGGCCTCAAATTATGAAAGAATGATTTGAAAATTCCTGCTAAAGGCAATGAGGTTACTTTCAAGGACAAGACAAAAAATGTATTTATGGGATAAGTTACACCCACATTCCGAGTGCCAATGAGCAAAGATTGCCCAATTTTCTTTTGTGTTATTCTATATAAAAGCTTACTAAATCGCATATGTTTAATCTTATTCACCCTACTCACATTATGAGATTGCTCATAGGGCAAGGGTAAAACACAAGGTTGTGGCCATAAACATGCAAGCAATGTTATATGTTTCATTGTAATTTGAGAACCAATTGCCAAAGAGCTGGGCATATTTTCTTATGTAGTTCTGATGTGATCTATGGAACGAAGGCAACGAATACATGTCCAGGTAAGGATCTGTTGATTGTTGAAGAAGGGCCAATGACTCGGTCGCGAACAAAGATGGCCAAAGAAGCGAAGGGATTGCTCGTTCAAGCAACAATGGATGAAACTCGAACTTGGCGAGCAAAAAAACAAGTTCCATGTTGGACTCAGGAGCTGAAACGAGTTGGTTCAACGTGATTCGGGCAAGGGATGAAAGAGTGGAGAATTATTACCATGCGACCCGATAGTCACAAAAACCATGCGGCCGCATTACACTAAATAGCAAAAACAGAGGCCATTTTCACTAAGCATATGAGACCGTATAGACTTACTCTATGCGACCGCATAGGGTAAAACTGTAACGCGAAAATTTCCAAATTTGCGAAATCTTTTATTTTTGTTAGAACTCTATTTTTATAGTACCTTTGTAATCTTTTAGACATTATTTCCGTTTAGACTAGGGTATGAGTTTCCTATATATAGGACTCATTATTCTACATTGTAAATTACATTCATTCATATTAATTGAGAAATTAATTTTGTGAGCATATTTTGCTTTCAATTTTTTTCCTTCATTGAACAAATTCCGAACTTATCAAGAATTACTTTCTTGTGGCGTTCAAACAATCCGGGTGATGTTTTCGAGTCTTGTATCAAGTGGTCAACAGATTGTTGGCATTTGTTGGTTACTTGGTTCAATATTCTTGAATCAAACTTAAAACTTTAATTTCTTGGCTTTCTGGGTTGTGATTCAATCTCGTGTGGGTTTCGTAACTTTAATTGTTACGTGATATCAGTTCGTATCAGAGCTTAAACTCCAAAAATCAAGGATATATCCCTTTCTTTTTTTGTTGAGTCTTTTGTTTTCTTTTCTCTTTGCGTTCGTTTTTTGGATCTTTAATCCATAAAGTTCCAAAAAAAATTTAAAAGTCGTTTGTTTGCTCATTTAGCATCCAAATCAATTTTTATTTTTTTCGCTAGTTTCATAATAGAATTTTTTAGCAAAAAAAAAATATATATATATTATTTCAAAAATTGCTAGCAACATACGAATTCATATTCTTTGATAGGGCTGGGTAAAACTCCCGAACCGAATTCGATTGAACCGAAACCGTACCGAATGGTTCTTCTTAAGTATCTGAGTCGAGAATCGACGAGTTCGGTTCGATTCTCGGTTCTAGAATAAGAACCAAAGAACTGAAAAAGAATAAGAACCGAATCTCCCTATTTTTTTAATTTATTTATTTTAAATAAGTCGAATTATTTTATTTTTTTCTAAACAAATTTGCTAACTAGTTAATTTAATTCAAACCTAAAAATATGATTTTACTATTTCTAATTTTCAGTACAAGCCCAATTTAATCAAATTGATCTAAGTTTTACCCAAATCTATTATTCTACCGTAGTGTTGTTCTACCGTTCTGCAAAAATTGAACTGAAGCTCGACAGCTCATCTCTTAATTATTGTAAGCTCGCTATCGTCATTTTTCTGTGATTTTAACAATCAAATCTATGAAGAATTCAGCAAAGAGAGACGCAAAGAACATATAAGATTGGACTACATTATTTTGTAAGAGCGATATCGAATATGCCATTAGTTGAATTAACAAAGCTTTGTAAATATTAAAAAAAATTAATTACAGTACAGAACCTGAGAACAGAATGCAATCGAACCGAACCGAACCCGAACAGTTCTATAGTCAAATTTGGACCCGACGATTTCACTTATTAAATACCCGAAAATTTTAGGTTCGGTTCGGCTCTAACGAAAATCGCATCAGACCATGCACACCCCTATTCTTTGAGTCTTGTCCAACCCAAAATTCAAGAACTACTTTTTTGAATTAATAATAGTTCCCATTCAAAATTGTCCAAATTCCTTTGTTTGTTTCTTTTCCTTCTTTCTCAAGTCTAAAAAATTGTAAATTCTCACTCACATCTTAGTTTGAATTCTTTAAGAATAAAACAAGGTATGTGGTTTGATTATTGATGGGGTAATTGTACTAATATTGTTAGTACTACACTTGTTGAGAAATTAGGATTGACTACAATAAAACATTCTAAGCCTTATAAATTGCAATGATTGGATGAATGCGGGGAGGTTAAGGTACGTAGAAAAGTTTTGGTGAATTTCTCGATTTGGAGGTATAGCAATGAAGTGATGTGTGACGTAATTCCAATGCATGATGGATACATTTTGTTGGGTAGGCCTTAGCAGTATGATAGGAAGGTAAACATGATGGATTCTAAAATATGTACAGCTTTACCAAGGATGGAAAATCTATTATTCTTTCGCCATTAATACCGGCACAAGTGTATGAAGATCAAATTAAATTGAAACGTGAGGAAGAAAAAAGAATGAGAACCACAAGAAAGAAAAGAAAAAAAAGTCTTCCAAGAGGAGAGAAAAGTTGAAAGTGAGTTTCTATGCAAAAAGGAATGAGATCGAGAGTACTTTGGTGAGGACTAACAAACCCTCCCCTATATGGATATTTCTTTATTACAGGAGTTCAAAGACTTGTTCCAGGAAGACTTAATTGATGGGATACCACCCATTGAATATCAAATTAATTCGACGCAAGTGGAGAATTTGATAGGTACTGAAGGAGGAGCATTAAACGATGACATGGTAAAGTATCAATACTCCATACATAGGTTGGATGATGGTCTAGCATGTAGGAATAGTATTTCATATGGAGCATTTACTGTTACAGATATTGATGAGTTTAAATCTTCAATGAGAATGATCAATCATTTGTTACATGCATTCATAAGCAATCATCTACTAGTTTATGATATTCTTGTATGTTGCAAAAACTTAATTTAGCAAGATAAACAATTGGGGTGCATTGTTGGTGATTTGAGGCATTAGAATTTATATTTCAATATTGAAATCCTTAACTATTTTGGTCCGAATTTGTGGAGTGTGTGGAAAACTAATTTAATATCCTCTAATACTTCTACTACACATTTTGATATGGTTTATGAATTAAATCCACTTTATTTGATTTAATTCCTTTAACTATTATTGTAAGTGGCATGGAAAGCAGGGGATTGAGTTGTATGCATCTCAAGGTAGCAAACGGAAAAGGAGTAAGTATACAGAACAGGTGATTAGGTTTGGATGCGTAGGCGACTCTGTAGCACTGACACGCTGCTGGCGACAACATATCGGTGTCCGACACATCGCAGACTCGTGTTGGAAGCAACACAGAAAAATAAATGGGAGAAAGAAGTGCAACCGGCGGAAGTCTGGCAGTCTGGGGAAGGAAGAAAAAAGAGAAGGATAGAAAAAAGAGAGAAAAGAGAAGAGGAAGAGACTGTTGGCCTGAAAAAATGCAATCGATGGTATTGACTTGTCTGGGCAAGGAAAGTAAACAGAGAAGGAAAAGAGAAAGAGGAGGAAGAGATTGCTGGAAATGAAAAAGTGGATTACTTCCAAAATTAAGATTTATTATAAGATAAGAAAAGATGTAATCTATACATTTTAAAAGAAATAGTAATTTACAAGAATAACAAGGCATAACTACTGATTTAAGTCAAAAACAATACATCTTCCGTATCCTACACAAGGCACCAGTAAGAATCATGCAAAACAAATGTACAAATATATATAGAGAATACCTGATGGCCAAGGCAAACACCTAAAATCGGGATATCGATACACTCGAGTAGCAGTCGTAGGCAAATTCCTGAAAATGGTAAATTAGTTATGGTCATACACTCATAATAAGTGATAACTATAATCAAGTAGAATTCAAATAGAAGCAAGTAACGAGTAACAAAACACTGAGTTTAGTCAAATCTTAATGGCAAAGAAGCAAAAATTCAGATGCAGATAAAACGTTAATAATGACAAGTATTATTTTCTCCTAGTGCTTTCCATGTTGAAAAAGAAGATAAAAGAACAGATGGATCCACCATCTTATGGCATTTTCTCACTTCAAAACAGCTATTAACCTGAGTTATAATATAGGTCCAGAAGAAAAGGCAAAGGCCAAGCTCAAGTGGTCAGAGCGAAGCTTTAACAGGTTGATGACCAGGGTTTGAGCCTCCTTTTGGGGGCGGGGTGAAAACCTTTGACCCCCCTTTAAAAAACACAAAAAATTAAACGTCCAGAAGACGGAGATGTAAAAATTCAGTGATTAAAAGGAATAAATATTCAATTACAGATTCTGTTCCGACAATAGGAGCATGTTCAGTAATGTTATCTTCAAACAAGGATAATGTATATGGTATAGCATTGTAAACTAACCTATATCAGCCGGGCATGTAGGAGAACCAGGCCCCGGAGATATGACAATATTGTCAAATGCCTTCTCTACATACAACTGAATAAAAATTTCTTCCCAGGACCACTCATCATTACGAATCACCACTGGAGGCACTGATAAAGTTACAATACAAAGAAAATGTCAGTAGTGGGTTATTCCACTCTTATCACCAAGAACCTACCTAGGAAACATATGTGAATTCCACTCTTATTACAGAGAACCTACCTAAGAAACAAATTCGAATTCATTTATTAAGGACATAATTCAGCAGATGATATAGAACTAGAAGTCAGGCCAAGCCCTGCTATTGATTAAATAAAATTACCTATTACTTCCAATGGACGAATTTCCATTCAACTTATGATGCCAAACTACATTTAAACCTAACAGCGCATAGAAGGTCGATAGGCAGTTTAGTCCAATTAAAGAAAGCATCAAAGAACAGTCGCATATTCCTAGAAGTTGAACTGTTGATACAAGAACATCGAATCCCTTGCATGCTATCAGGTTTCATAAACAAGTTCCGTAAAGATTACCGAAAGCATAGTGATGTAACACAACAGAAAAAACATGAGAATTCAGGAAGTTGGGATTGAAATTTCAATATCACAGAATATCACAAATCAAGGTCTAAATTATTCAATAAAATTCGTATGTAAACAACACTATCAAAAATGGAAACTTCCAAAATAATAAAAGTGAAAACCATTAATAATATTGTTCAAAGACAAAACTGAAATCTTGAAGCAGTGGTCATAGAGATTAAAAACTAATATTGGCCCAATTCACAACAAGCCCACCAAATGAATACCATTTCTGTAACGAAAATACACGGATTGACAACTGAAAACAGACTCCTTGACACTAACCCAGTAAAATATATGTCCTGAAATCTCTAGAACTTAAGCACTAGAACTGCTCACAAATGTTCTTAAGAGTTGACCTATATACACAGCTAATCTGCAGCCATACTGACACTCCCATTATATATTTTGTAATGCCACACATTATTATCCCATATTCTTCGTTATTATAAAAAACTTGTGAGTTTCTTTCTAATAGTCATGGAAACTGAATAGTCACAAAATAAGTGAAGTGGACACAAAAGAATCAGGTAACCAAAACATATATACACAAACACAAACAAATCAATATAATTGAATTATATTGTTATGCACAGCTGAGGCAGCAAAAAGTATAGGAATCCATATATACAGAAGAAAATTTCATCAACAACACCAAAATAACTACAAACTTGGGCGGGTAACATTACAACAAAAGCGAGAAAGAAAGAAAGAACGCTTACATCCGTTAATTATAGACAGCTCCTGGTATATATTGTACGTGTAGCTATCATAGTTATCAATCAACAATGTTCTAACGAACTCCAACTTCTTCGATCGATCATTTAGCTGTTTCTTCCCTCTATATGATCCCTCCAAAAGCCTGGGCACCAAATGGCTTGAAACCATGGCTTTTTTCACAATCCCATCGCACATATAAGTATTGTTTTTGTTGTTTGAATCACCGACTCTAGGGAAAGCATTAGGAGCTACTAAATTCAAGTTCTTCTTTTGGAAAATAATTCCACAACATGAAAATGAAATCTGTGAAAATGAACCTAGAATAAAACCCATTTCTATTTTGTCCCAATAACAGAGAAGTAACAATAAACAGGCTTTGTTCACAATTCAGAAAGCTCCCAATGTCCCTACACTACCCTGCAAAACAAAGTCCAAAAAATGGCAATTAAACATTTTATTTCACCGCACCTATCAAGGTTCCCAGTTCGCCAACAAAATTGAGTACAAAGATATAACAATATATGTAATATGAAGTGGGTTTTATGTAAGTTAAAATAATAGAAGCGTATAAGCAAGATCCCAGGATTTCTATTGAGGCCCTTGCAAAAATTTATTGATCTCCAAGATCTGAGAAGTTTATACCTTGGAGAGGAAACTGGAAATTCGTTTTTATGCGTTTTCCTCGATTCTGTTCTGTGGGTATATTTTTCCTCCTATTTCTTTCTCTCTTTAGTCTTTTCTTAGGATGCGGTGGCTTGTGCAGCAACCCCTTTTTTGAAGAGAGAGGCAGCGGGTATTTATGTGTAAATTAGTTATTACCAGAATAAGGGGGGAGTCGTCAAAAAATTGTTCAAAATTACAAAACTCATGGCCAAGTGGCTAGGAATGGAAAAAAAATTCGTTCAACTCGATATTCGTGGGGTCCCGTATCGAATGGGGTGAGGATTATTCGCCTAACCGAGTAAATGGAATGGGTACAGAGCGAGAGTCATTGTCCTGAAGTGAGTATGGGACGGATACGAAAAACATAGTCTCCGTCCCGCTTAAAGTTGATTTCAAATTTAAGTTTTTATCAAACGAAATAATAGATTTATCATCATTTTTAAAAAGAATATAAGTTGTTTTTAACTAATTAGTGAAAATTAATAATATTTACTAACTAAGGACATAAAAAAATAAAAAGAAAAAATAAATGGGGCGATAAATGGGGTCGGGGACTTGTCCCGCCCCACCCCGATCCGATCCTGCATTGAACCCGCCCGGTCTTGCTTTAATTGGGTGTGAGTATGAGTATGAGGCAAGATAACAAAAATACTCGATGAGACAGGGTGAGAATGGCCAACCTGTTCCATACCAGCCCTGTTACCATCCCTACAAGTGGCCAACACATTTTTTTAACTGTGCCCACGCCGCCTAGGGTGGGCACCATAATCACGTAAGTTGGTTCGATTTGGATGGTTAATAACCACGAAAATAAATTATTTTTTATTAGTTCAGCCATCAAAATTGGAAAAAAAAAAATCAATGAAAACAAAAATAGAATACTAAGCCAATTTAACAAACAATATTCCAAATGAAAATACAAAAATAAGCCTAATTCCTAAATGCAAAATCTGAATTTAACAAACAATTTTCAAATATGTTTAATATTTGTGTAGTAGGGTATAGAGTCATTGGATTAGGTTAGTTGGACTTATCAGGACGATAATGGGTAAGAATTTTGGTCTAGACAGAATCATAGAAAGAACAATGAAAAGCCCAATTTCTCAATTAATTTTTTTTTAGCGGGTAATCGGTTCAGGATGAGGCGACGACGTAAATACCATAGACGTCCCGCCAAGAACTGGGGCATTAAAATCAAATATAATATCTATCCTATTGTGCATCAGTTCAATTTTTTTTTTTTTTTGCTCAATTCGATTCGGTTAACCGCGGTCTTCTATTTTGACAGTTAGAATTATCATCCCTAACGGCGTCCCTTTTCACACCAACCTTAACGATGACATTCAATTGGAAAACTTTGTGTAATCTTGATATTAAGAAATTTTGCATTTAGAAAACTATTAAATAACATAAATAACCTTGAAATTCATCTATGAATTGTGTGTACAAGAAATATTCCCATGTATGACAAGAACCAAATTTATTTGGAGAGTTGTAGAATGACACTGATGCTCCTCAATATAAATGTTTTGTTAGATCCTGATTTACACCTCTCGAGATAATTGTCCATACCATGCCCCGGACACAATTCCAAGCAAAAGTCTCAATTAATTTTCAAGCTAAATCCTCAATGTAACTCTGAAGGGCAATACCTCGAAAAGTTTCCAGGGCTAAGTGCTCTGGTGACCCCAAAGGTCAATACTTTGAGCACACTTCCAAGAAAAAGTGCAATACCTTGGAACTATACGCACAATATAATAAGTGGTTTATTTGTGAATTTTGAAAATTTTTAAGTCTTATGGAAAAAATTTCAATTTCTCAAGGACTAGAGTGAAAATTTTCGAAAAGTTCTAAGAACTATAAATTTAAGTCCTCATAACGTTACTAGAAGCTCAAATCCAATATTGGGCTCTAAATGAAATAATTTAAAAGTTTCAAGAATGATTTCCTAAACACCGGTGACATGACACATCATCTTATTCACTAATTAAATAATGTGTCATGTCACCGACACTTAACATAAGTTAAGCACCAGTGTTTAAGAGATCATTTCCATTAAAAGTTTAGGGATCTAAATTTATACTAGCAAGAACAATTGGTTATCTAAGAAATATTATAAGAGAGCCCACGATAATACTTAGAAATTATTATTTGCGATAAGTTGTGTATGGAATACTTCAACATTTTTTGCAAATAATAATAATTAGAAATTATTATTTGCGAAAGTCATGTTTTGAATGCTTTTGCAATTTCTAAAGCGTATAGGGGACAAACGGTAAGTATTAAGATATTGCTTGCTTGATGACTTTCCTAAGCCAATATAAAACTAAGGCTCGGTATTTTATCCAAGGGAAAAATTCATTTCTAAGGAGGTAAGTATATCCTTTTCAAAATTAAAAACAAAGGTTTAAAGTTTCAAAAATCAGATTTTTTTAATTTTATTTATAAATTAATTTATTAAATATATATTTTATTAATTAAATATATTGAGGTCACAATTTTTTGTCATAGTTATCTCATTAATTAGTCACAAATTAAATTTTAGTCACAACTTATTATTAGATCACAAATCGAAAATTTTATAGGTCACAAAAATATTTTCGATCATGAATCCAAAAAATTTATAGGTCACAGATTATTCATCGATTACGAATCCAAAAATTTTATAGGTCACGGATTACTCATCGGTCACAGAATCCAAAACTTTTTAGGTCACATTATTTTCATTGCAAATTATTGGATATATTGGTTTTGATTAATTTTTGGCTCACAACTTCATCAATTATGAGTCACAGTCATAATTTTCAGATCACATATCCAAATATTAGTGAATTTATTGGTCATGATTCAAATTTTAGTCACAACTTATTATTAGATCACAAATCGAAAATTTTATAGGTCACAAAAATATTTTCGATCATGAATCCAAAAATTTTATAGGTCACAGATTATTCATCGATTACGAATCCAAAAATTTTATAGGTCACGGATTACTCATCGGTCACAGAATCCAAAACTTTTTAGGTCACATTATTTTCATTGCAAATTATTGGATATATTGGTCTTGATTAATTTTTGGCTCACAACTTCATCAATTATGAGTCACAGTCATAATTTTCAGATCACATATCCAAATATTAGTGAATTTATTGGTCATGATTAATTCTTCGATCACAATTTTTTAGATTACCTATCCAATTGCGAGTCACAATTGAGAGTCACAGTCACGGTCAAAAATTTCAATTTCAAAATCTATTTTTACCAAATAATGGAGCTCAAACAAGTGCTTAATTAAGTATCATGCATGTACACTTCACCATTTATAATGATCAATTTGTAAAACGGATCACATGGTGGTGAGCTCCCCAACCCCGTGTACGTCCGAGGTGAATTGGGTGATCTTTTAAAATCATTTTCCTGAATGTCATGTTTTATCTTTTAAGAGGTGAAAAATTTGTTGGTGTTCTAGGCATTCTCAGCCAGAGGAAAATTCAAGATCTCCATCGGACGAGCTTTGGAGACGAGCATCCGCTGCTGGTGCTTTCACCCCTATGGAGAAAAGAGCTTTTGGAATAGCAGATGACATGTGAACATCTTTCATTTTGTTCTCCTATTATGTTTAAGAAAATATAATTATATTTACACCATGTCTTTTGTGAGGTACTTTACAGATATGAAGCTGGTCTTCTTTTTGCATACCTAGCTTTCATTCCGTTCTGTGAAGCAGGAGTCATGGACAGTCTTTCGCTGAGAGTGGGTCATAAATTTATCTTAATTTGTTTTCTCATTACACTATCTACTAGACATATTCTGCTCATGGTGCTGAACATTGTGTTTCAAACTTACAGAGGCTTCTGGAGAACACATTCCAGCTTGATCTTGATGCCATGAGAGAGTAAGTTGCATTACATTTTATTATTTAGACTAGTAATTATCGGAAAGATATATGGGAAGACTAGAATGCATAGAGAAGGAACTTGAATGAAAGTGCAGACAATCATCACACTCTGCATGATTATTGTTCTTTTCACCATTGTTTTCACAGACTATGTTACAAAATTATATTGAGATGCAAGATAAAGTACAAACCTCCACTAGTACAAATTTAGGCCTGGTTGCAGGCAAACGTGCCACACAATTGTATTGCTGGAGCTCTTCTAATTTTGGGCTGAGCTTCTCTGTACAACTTCCTGCCCCAACAGTCTTACGCGGCTTTATGAATGCACTGAACCCTTAGGAATTTCATTATCTGTGTCAATCCCGATTTGAGGGGGCTATTGGTGTTATATACATATGTATATATACATATGTATACATACATACATATGTATACATACATACATACATACATATACACACGGACACATAAATTTTAATGTTGGTGAATCTTAAAATATGTTTTTCACTACAAAAGTAAAATAAAAATAAATAATAAATTGAGTTGGAAAAACATAGAAAATACAAAATAAAAAGTAATGACATCGGCTCAAAATTTTTATCCTAGTTCATTTACAAATGCATTTTTAGTATATTTTTAGGTAAATAATCATTAAGAGTTTGAATTATTTTTTTATTTATTTTTTTAAAAAAACTTTTATTTTTCTTGAATTTTTATAGAACTTTTTTGGAAATTTTGATTATTCTTTTAATTTTATATTTGATTTTATTAAATTTTTATTTCTTTTGAATTTTTGAATTTTATTTTTTTATATTTTTGGGATTTTATATATTTTTGGAATTCTTTTTTGTTAGAATATCAAAACTCTCAAAATGTTAAAAAATAAATTTTGAGTTTATATTATAAGTTTAATCTTATTTTCGAAACTACAATTTCAAAATGAAAACTAAATACAGTTTTAAATAAATTTGGATACTACTATTTATTTGGAATAAAAATATTTAATTGTCAAATCATAACTTGTATTAAATCACGTTGAAATAGTTCTAGAAAAGATTAATTTAGAATCACTTATAATATTGAACCAAAAGTTCAATTTGATTTTATTAATTAGCATGGCCGATCAGATTATCCTGGATCAACAATAATGCAAAAAAATACTAAGAATTTAATAATTTCCAATGAAGAATTAGAGGATTTTTAAATTCAATGAATTCATGTCTAATACTTATTCTTTGTATCATAAGCATGTTATTGACCATTACAAGTTAAAGTTTGAATTAAATTCTTATTATCTTAAAAATTAATTAGGATGATACATGGGGCTCCATCACTCTTCATGTTAACCATCTAGATAATTTGCAACTAATAGATACAGTTATTAGATGATTGCAAGATGTTCGCAACTTCAAGCTTGCAAAATGACCTTTTAATTATTGGCTTCTTGTGTTAACTTTAGGGGAAATTGTAAAGTACTAATACTTTTTGATAGTTAGAAATGAATGTTTAAATTCAAAATCCTTCAATGTATTAAAAATAATTTTATACGTTAAAAGTTATTTTAATACAATAATTTGATCAAATATAAAATTGACTTTTAAAATGATATTTAAACTTGAAAAATATCTTTTATCTTGAAAAGTTAGTTACAAATACTTTTCAAAACCTTCGAATCGGATTAAATGGGGTGAAAACGTAAAAAGAATATACTAATCATTTTCAACAGTCCGTTCAAAATTTAATCGTTTTGACCTCTAATTATTTCAGTACAAATAACTATATTAATCATCTAGACAAGAGGCATACGACCAAACACATTATCCGAATTTATAGATTTTTTGAACGTTTTAAACTCTATAAATACCTCCACTTCTTGCACTGATCAACATATTCTTTGAGAATATTAAAGTGAACAATTACTACGCTTATCTCTTGAGCTTACATCTCATTTATTCTATCAAACAATTATTTTCAAAATCTTTGATTGGTTTAACTTTGAAAATCATATTTTATATTAAACAATTACTTTGAAAATCTTTGATTGAGTTAACTTTTGAAATAAATCTTTTCACTAAAACTTTTTCATCTAAAACTTGATCTTCATTTAGTTCTATTGAATTGAAGTGTTAGCTCATTTCTCTCTTAGCACTTAATTTACTTATATCATTTATTAAGAGAAAAGTTTCTAATTTTAAAATCATTTCTTATCAAATTTGTAGGTCATATTACGGTCCTATAAAAGCTCAATGTTGCATATGGGTCAGTGCTTCTTATTTGTAAGTCACCAAAAGTGTTGTAAGAGTTTGGATTGCTCTATAAGTCAATCAAATATAATTAAACGGCCTTGTATCGTTTTGGATTGAACCTCCACAGTCACATCGTTTGCTCATTCTCTTTCCTTTTACTTATCGCTTTCATATTTGTGCACTTTGTTTGATTGATAAATTCATTCCCAAATTGTTTAAATTTTGATGTTTTTCGAAAAGTATTGAAAACCAATTGAGCCCCCCCTCCCCCGCCCTTCTTGGTTAGTTATTCTTAGGCTTTCAATTAGAATTAGAGTAAGGTGCACTTTTATTTTTATTATTATTATTTTTTAAGATTTTACCATCTTCAATATTAGCTAACCATAATCTTCAAAGTATTGAAGGGCATTCTACAAATCGTTCTCCCTTTTTTGATGGCACACATTAGAGTTACTAGAAAGTTATGATGATGATTTATGTTTAATTCATAGATTTTAATATTTGGGAAGTTATTGAATATGGTTCTTATGTGCCTATAAAGATTATTAAAGTTGATGGCAAACCTGATCAAATCATTCTAAAATCTAGAGAAAAATATGATGAAGATGATAAAAGAAAATTATCTTTAAATGCTGGAGCCAAAAATCTCACTACAACAAAAATGTCTTTTTGCAACATGTAAAAGGCAAAATTCATGTATTAAATGTTATTAAAGGGTCTATTGTAACATTCTAATAAGTGAATGTTGCCATGGGTGTCAATAATTGAGATTTGGCAACATTTTTTAAGTGAATGTTGCAAATGTCACCTTTTTACAACATTTATTTACTGTTGTGGCAATTTTTATTTTTAGCAACGTTTGATAAAGTTTCTCTTTCGCAACGCTTATTTAACGTTGCAAAAATAGAAACTTTTAGCAACATTTTATCAAACACTGTGAATATGACGTTGCGAAAGATAAACATATTCGCAACGTTTGATAAACATTGTGAAACGGTTTATTATTAGCAACGTTTGATAATAAACCTTTTCGCAACATTTATCAAACGTTGCAAAATGTGATACCTTTTAAAATTTCATAAAATATGTGATTAAAAATAAATTTCGTAGGTTCAAGAGATGGTTTTTGACCATCATCCCTAAAATATTCCATTATATTTATTGTTGACCTCCAAAAATGGCTCCAACAGGCACCCTAGCTTCATCCCTTCGATACCTATGCATGAAGCACCCCGTCAAGAGGCAAAGGCGGCCAGATGAGAGAAAAGGTCCGGCGACCGTTTGCACTCCGACGGTCAAGTAAACGGCCAGACGAAGATAGATATATAGAGTGCTATAGTAGAGAGATGGGGGATTTGGCTAGAGTATTCAGAACATACCTTAGTTGTGTTAGTGAATCCATATATGTAAAGAAATGGACGTGAAATTGGTCAAACGGTTTGGTGGGCCGAAGTCCAAGCCTAATATGAGGTGAGCAAAATAATAGGTACCTTGGTAGGTGCTTCGGCTGGATTTCTTAGGGCCTCGGTGGCGCCTTGGCTGGACTCTTTAGAGCCTCGGCTTTGGGGCCCAATTCTGATGGGCCTCGTCCGAGTCCAATAAGATAGCCCAATATGATGTGATAATTCATAGGCATAACAGTAGCCCCCCAAGTCCGAGCCGTATTATTTATATGCAGGTCAGACTTGAAATCTAAACTCTCAAGTAGATGAGATCTTACAGATTGCCTCAGAAAAATGGGTAGCTCCAATAAGCGAGGGCTTACGAATTGCCTCAAAAATATGCATCGATCTCGAATAGGCGAGGACTTACGAATTGCCTCGAGAAATATGAGTCGCTCCAATAAATGAAGACTTACGAACTGCCTTAGAAAATGTGTCAGAATAAGCGAGGACTTACGAATTGCCTCGAAAGATATACTACATATATTTTTTCAAAATTTCGACAGCATCTCCTCTGTAATATGGACTAAACCTGTAACGACCCAAATTATTTTATTTTATTATTATTATTATTATTATTATTATTATTATTATTATTATTATTTTATTATTTTAGTCGCTACCAACTTTATTATAAAAGGATCAAATTTATTGGAAACCACATGATTAATAAATTGGAAACCACATGATTAATAAATTTTAAATTATCATCTGGCACATTCTAGAAATCTAATCTGCTAGGAGTAAATGAGTATATTTCGACGTGTTCATGGCCAACTAAACATTTTAACTAAAGAATTTTAACTAACAGGTGACAAAAGACAAGGATACTTTTAAAAACTTATTTTCATTGAGAAAATCCAAACACGTTACATCACATGGCTATGAGAGTTACATTTACTACTTTGAAATGAATTTGTCAGTAAGGAAATATTCAATTATTATTAAACAATGACATTGGTGCAAGAAATAATATTTAAGTCGAACAGTATATAAAATGAAATGACATTTGTGTGTATTTAACATCTTTTATACTAGCATGATTAGTGAATATGGGTTATGAATATTTTTATCATAAAATCCAATTCAAAGTACAAATGAATAATACAACTCCACTCCATAAAGTTAACTATGGTAGGCAGACAATTGAAAATTTGGTGTGACAAGTACAGAATCATTGTTTTGGCCATGCATGTTATAAATCTTGAAAAGGCTGTAGATGCCTTAGAAAAATGCAAAAGTCTTTGACGTGAACTTGACAGTTAATCAATTTTCTTTTAACCATTAAAATCGATAAAAGCAGTAACATATAGTTCGAGCTCTATTTAAAATGAATTAAACAAAAAAAAAAAACATCCATGTAGCAAATAAACATAAATGATAACTTAATCTTTAAAATAGGATGTCTATGGTAATGAACTAAAATTACTTGTTAAAATTATAAATTCTCGTCCAACAAATGAGGCACAACCACGCATCGAACCACCACGCTCCAACAGGACCCGATCTAACCTATGAGGTGTAGGAAAAGGGTGAGTACATGAGAATACTCAGTAGGATATCACATTAATGGTGCGATCCCGAAAAATAATTTTAACACAAGTGTCAGAATACCATACCGTTGCATAACTTTAAATCCGATAAGAGCTCACATCATATCATATCATTTCATTTCATTGTACCGGAATGGCCATATCATAGCATTAATATCATAACTTTAACTTTCATAAATATGAAATTAGTCCACATGTAGCCAAAATAATTAAACGGGAAATTAAAAAAAATACTGCACCACATATCCTACCTTGTTAAACTACTTCAATTTTGGAAGTCAAAACAAGGTTCACGCTCCAACAATTTCTTGGAATAAGAAAACCCAAAATCACGTTGCAAACTATCTTTTCTTTTCTTTCTGCCTTATCGTGCAATAATATTACAGTGAAGTGAATGAAAGCTATTGTTTTCATATGATATAATAAAAATATCTATATAAAAAAAATGAGGAAACGTGTGGGAGTGGGGAAAGAGATATGGATCAAAATAGTTGAAACAGAAACTTGACCCAATCTTGCCAACTGCCCACAATTTAAAAAAAAAAAAATTTTATATCTTACACGTGGCAGTGCACCATATATATACAAGGGAATTAGTTTTAACCATTAGGAACGTGGCTTCCCTCATCTTTCCCTTTCATTTTCTTATAAAATCATTATTGAATCAATTAAATCCTACCAAAGCCACTCTATACACGTGCCACCTTCATAGAGTTTTAAATTCATTAAATAACACAATTAAAATATAATTTAAGGTTACATCTTTCGACCTCGATATCTCAGGCTCCGCTAATCCAAATTAACTTTTTCTCGAGCCTAATATGCATCTTTAATTATAATCTACCCAACGAGCCCAATATTCATATACTTATTATCACTCCGCCAATGCCTACGTTTTAACCGAAATTAAATTTAAATTTACTTTATATACACTTTAGTCCCTAAACTTTCAAAATATTAAATTATAACATACATAAGTTAAATTCTATTCTACGAAATGTCGGAATATTACAAAACCAATCATGTAATACAATACAATATATCCACAACACATATACCAAATAAATTTGGAGTCCATTGTCCCTTCAAATACTCATAAGGTGTAACATATTGCATTTCTCCAAGATATATGCAGAGGGTCTGTCATGCATTATAGTAAATCATGTGCTCGTGCAGCTTATTGTATCAATAGTGCTATAGTGAAGTAAGTAACATGATGTCGACAATAAAATGAAAATGATGATAATACGACATACGTACTGGCTGTGATGAAAATAATGTATGACATGGTAGCAATGATATGTCATGGCATTCATGCTTGGAAGCAGTAATGTGATGCGTATGCTAGAAGTAATAGGCCCCCCAAGTTTGAGCCGAATATTTATATACGGGTCGGACATGAAGTATAAGCCACTAATAAAGTTGATGTAGAGGCGATGCTCTGAATGTAAGTAGCATAGGCGATACGGGTGATGCTCTGGATGCAGAGGCAATGCTCTGATTGTAGTAGTAGCAGAGGCGATGCTCTGGACACAATAGCAGTGGTGATGCTCTAGATGTAGTAGAGGCGATGCTCTGGATTGAATATGAGTAGCTGTACTGATACTGCAGCATGCTGATGTATGTCAGCCATTGACTTTTTAAGATCAGCTGAGTGTATGGTTGCTGCTGTGATTGTAGATTCAACTGTCTCTACTGAAGCGATGACTCATAGGACAACACATGGGAGATGCTGAAACTTGTGAAGCTGAAGTCTAGGACACATCTTCAATTGAGGAGCGAAGCTTCAATGCTACTTGAGGAAGGAGCTCACCTGCTACCGGTGCACTGACCCACAGGGGACGACACGTTGGGAGATGGCTAAAACTTTGTAAAGTTTAGGAGGGAACGCAGCCACCGAGGCGATGACCGACAGGGGACTCTGCGTCAGGTTGCGTCTAAGCTTTGTAAAGCTAAGTGAGGAGCTCATTTGCGATCGATGCGGGAGAAGGCTGAAGGTTGGTAAAGCTTTGCAATGCTCCAACCGAGGCGATGACCCTTAGGGGACTCTGCGTCGGAAAGGTTAAAGCTTTGTCAAGCTGTATACATCATCTGGTGATGCGGGGATAGACATCCCGCGAATAAGTCTCGAACTATCGGAGCCTTAGTGATTTACCTTGGAATGACGAGGACTTAGAGTCAGGCTCGACGATAGTGAGAAGTGAGGAAGACATCTTGCAGAGCCTTAAATAAATATATAACGAACTATCGAACTGTCGGAGTCTTATAAGCTGGCCTCGGATAGATGAGGACTTAGAGCTAAGCTCGGCGATAGTGAGGCTAAGGATACTCATCTTGTGGAGCCACGAATAAACCTCTAATGAACTGTCAAACTATTGGAGTCTTATAAGTTGGCCTCGGTAGATGAGGAGCTAAGCTCAACGATAATGAGGTAAGGAAAAGACATATCTCGAAGTCGGAGAACACATGTCTGGCGAAGAGTTGAACTATCGAAGTCTTATAAGTTAGCCTCGGATAGATGAGGGCTTAAAGCTAAGCTTGACGATAGTGAGGCACGAGGAATAAGCATCCCGCGAAGCCAGGGATAAACATCTGGTGAACTGTCGAACTATCAGAGTCTTATAAGCTGGCTTCTGATAGACGAGGACTTAAAGCTAGGCTCGATGATAATGAGGCGGGGAATAAGCATCCCGTGAAGCCAGGGATAAACATCTGGCAAAGTGTTGAACGATCGAAGTCTTATAAGCTAGCCTCAGATAGAAGAGGACTTAGAGCTAGGCTCGATGATAATGAAGCGGGGAATAAGCATCACGTGAAGCCAGGGATAAACATCTGGTGAGGTGTCGAACTATCGGAGTTTTATAAGCTGGCCTCGAATAGACGAGGGCTTAAAGCTAAGCTCGACGATAGCGAGGTGCGAGGAAAAGACATCTCACGACTGAGGTCAGGAAAGACTCCTTTTGCAAGGGCTGACATGTCCGCTTCCCTTTTTCAAGGAACGAAGACTTATAAAATAACGCCTCTTCCTTTATTCAAGGAATGAGGACTTCAAGGTACCACATCTTCCTTCACCGAGGGAATGAGGAATCAGAGGTACCACCTCTTCCTTTATTCAAGGAACGAGGACTTCAGATCATAGCCTCTTGGAAATTGTGGTGTAATGACAACTTTTATATTTTTTATCTTCCATTTTTCTTGCCGAAGGAGATAGCTCGAGTAGAACAAATTGAAATGGTGAACTGATGACCATGAGTTTGAAGTCCTCCTCTACTCTTTTTATTTCTAATTCTCCAAGTCAAGTATTTGTGTCCTCTTTCCATGTGATTTGGAATAAGGGGCAGGCCAAAATGGAGGCAAGAAAGACCAACTAGCCAATAAATAGGACACAAATGAGGCTAAAGTAATATGACCTTAATTCCTAACCATAAGGTCAGCGTCTTCAGAATACTAGAAAAACCTGATGCCTTGGTCGAAAGTGAATTTGCATGCTCGCATAATCTGTACTCCGGCACTTATGACGGTCTAATTAACAGTGAGCACATTTGAGATAATGGGGAGGACAATGCATGAGAACTTATTACAAATGACACTCCCCAAGCCTCCAAAGTGAACAAGATTTTACTGAAAATGAAGCCGAGGAGGATAGCAGGCTCTCATTCAAAGGAGGCAATAATTGTGTTGAACTGAAGAAATACAGTGTTGATTTGCAGCTGATTAAGAAGAAGTCGAAGTACCCCGTCAGGCTAGATGGAGAAGCTGAAGTGGAATGAGAAGGCTGAAGTGGGTGGAAGAACCGAAGACTCTTTTTGTTATGATTACGGCAAACCCGCTAAAATGGAATGTTGAAGCGAGGCCGAAGTGAGAGGAATCGAGGCGGTAGAACTGCAGAACTGGGAAGTTGAAGTGGGAGGCTGATGCAAGAATCGAAGGGGTGGAACTAAAGTTATCCTTCTACGGTTATTCTAGCAAACTGGATGTCCAAATGATTCCAGTAGCCGAAGTGGAAGAACTGAATTGGAAGGGCTAAAGTGGAAGGATGAAGTGGGCGGAGCTGCCGAAATTTGCTTCCCATGGTGATTTCAGCTAACCCACGTTTCCAGCAAGCCCAAATGTTCCAATGTAATTAAAAGAGTTATGGGCCAAGAGAAAATACATTTTTGAGCCCAATAATAGAATGGAATATTTAATTGGCCCAAATGAAATAACCTCCAGCAAGGTTACGTGAATCAGCTATATCTAAAGAATTCAATTGTAAAAATGGGAGATTAATTTAATATGAAACTATTACCTAGGCTAGCAAAAAGTCTGCAAGACCTGTTGAAATGGGCTACCCATCTGCATGCTACCACCAGTTATGTGTCCATCAACATAAATGCTTCGTGGACAAAAAGAATACCTATGTATCGCTGGCTATTGAAGTTTTTCTTGCACCAATAGCCATTGTGTGGTTTTTTGCAAAACCCATTTCCATGGTAGTGGAAAGGATGGTTTTGGTGTTGAAATTAGTAGTATGGATTGTTGTAGCAATGGTTATGACTTCATTGTTGCTTGGGAGTTCCGAACCACTTCAAGCTAGCAGTTCCTTAACTTCAATTGGCGTCTGACTTCTTCTAAGAATGTGTGTAAATATTTTCAACAATAAGGGACATAAAAGGCACCTTTTGAACAAGTCCACTGGTGGATCTTTTCTTCAAATAATCCCAGTAGTCATTGTTATAGCCAGAGAGTTCCTTTTTCAAGGAGTTTTTCATGCCTCCGTTCATCCTTGCAGTAGCTATTTTCTTATTTTTTTCAATGGCTGTGTTTGCTTCTTCTTGGTGGAGAACACTGCCCAGAAAATTCCATTTTTCATGTTGAAAGTTTCCTTTTTTCAAACAAAGTTTTCAAAAATGGTTTGGTAGCCATTTTTCTTCTTTTTCATGACCATTTTCATGGCCAGAATATTCATCGAAAAACTTCTTTTTTCAAGGAGATTTTTGTATCCCAGTCAGTAGCTATCTTCCATCATTTTTCTTCATTTCTTTGTTACTGCCTTCGCCTTTTCCGGGAAATAATTCCATTTTTTCGGTGGCTTTTTATATGTGGTGTAACATGGTTAATGTAATGATTCCCACAAACGGCACCAATCTGTTGACCTCCAAAAATGGCTCCAATAGGCACCCTAGCTTCGTCCCCTCGAAACCTGAGCATGTAGCACCCCGTCAAGAGGCAGAGAGGCCGGACGAGAAAAAAGGTCCGACGATCATTTGCACTCC
Source organism: Olea europaea var. sylvestris (assembly GCF_002742605.1). Classification (NCBI taxonomy): domain Eukaryota; kingdom Viridiplantae; phylum Streptophyta; class Magnoliopsida; order Lamiales; family Oleaceae; genus Olea; species Olea europaea. The sequence goes on along the minus strand of NC_036249.1, from coordinate 10,205,963 downwards.
GACGGTCAAGTCAACGGCCGGACGGAGATAGATATATAGAGTGCAATAGTAGAGAGATGGGGGATTTGGCTAGAGTATTTAGAACATACCTTAGTTGTGTTAGTGAATCCATATATATAGAGAAATGGAAGTGAAATGGGTTAAACGGGTTGGTGGGCTGAAGTCCAAGCCTAATATGAGGTGACCAAAATAATAGGTACCTCAGTAGGCGCTTTGGCTGGACTTCTTAGGGCCTCGGTGGCGCCTCGACTGGACTCTTTAGAGCCTCGACTTTGGGGCCCAATTTTGATGGGCCTCGTCTGAGTCCAATAAGATGGCCTAATATGATGTGATAATTCATCGGCATAACATTTATCTCTTATTATTGTTCTTTAGTTTAAGGGAAAAAAATTAAACAACTATTGCCAAATCAGCACACCAAATTCTAAATAAGACTTAACCAACAAAACATGACTTTAAAGGAAAACAATCCCAAACCCTTTAGGCGTGAAATCCATCCCCCCAAATCAATTTCTCCCATTCGTGCAGATCCTTAACTTCTCCTCTCAACTCAATTCTTCTCTTAAACCCTAAGTATTTGAATTAAGGACTCCCCAAAATCTCTTGAATCCCAACATCTTGAAATCCATTTCTCCAAAATCTCTATGTTCGAGATTGCTGGCTTGTTATATGTTGCATATAGTGGAAGCGGTCACTCAACTTTGCAAATTGGGGCCTCACACATCACTATTTTAGTGACCTCCCAGAGACTTTTTGCAAAGTTCAGTTACCACTTAAGGGACATTTTGAAGTTCGATGATCAAATGGGGGACTTCGACAAAGTTCAGTGACTATTCAGGGACGTTTTGAAGTTCAGTGACCTCTTGAGGGACTTTGGCAAAATTCAGTGACCATTGGGGGGATTATCTCAAAAGGCGAGTTTTATACAGAGGAGGTGCTGGAGTTCAGGGATTTTGATCGGAGGAATATTGCAGATACTGCAATTCATTGTAAAAAGCATTACTGAAGTGGGTCGATTCTAATTCGATTTGACATTTACTTGCTGGAGGAGGTGAGTTTCAAACTCCCGATTTCCGCTTGAGTTTGGATATTGTTTAGTTTTAATTTTCACATTTATTGTTTTGTTTTATTTTATCACAAGAAGAAAGAAACCTTAACTCGTGTTTCAGTTTTGTTAAGATTCTTCCTTACTTTCTTCGAAAGTGGAATTTTTGAAATTTTATCGAGGGAAATTAAATATTTGGTGTGTTTGAGAATCATAGCTTATGCTAATGGTCTTGTCTGTGTGTACATCATCATCTTTTTCACGTTTGTCGATTCTTGATTGCCTGATAATTATCATTGTGATTACTTTTTGAATCTTGCCAAGGTTGTAGTTTTGGGTTTATAGATTACAACAAATTCTATAAACAACAAATTTGTCTCCCTCTGCATCTAGCGCATGAGTTTTTCCCCTTTCGTTATTGAGATAAAGTGATACATGAATATCGGGTCTTGCATGTGGTATGGTGATAATCTCATCTTTTTCATGTTTGTTTGAACTCTTACAGAAATTCTAGAGGAGTCTCAACTCGAAGAGGAGCAAATGGATGGTCATGGATCAACACAAGGGCCACTGGTAATTGTTCTATTCACATCTTACTAGAGATCAACAATGTATTACATCATAATTGTAAGCTTCCATCAGGTTCACTATCTATGGTGTCATTCTTTGTAGGATGAAAGAATTTCAAGTTGATTGGTGTTCTGTTTCACAAATATAATCAATAAAAGGAACACGAAAGTGTCAAAATTATCATTATCTTGTGAGTGATTATGAGTAAGTCCCCAAAGATTACTAGTGGTTTTTTTGAGTGTCAGATCTTGAAAGTTGCTGGGTTTGAAAATGCTTTTTTAGGTCTTGATTTGTAGCATCCTATCGTGTTTAAAATGGGGGAGACGGTCAATCAGATTATTCATACATGATATGTTTGGTACACAAGTTATCGAGCTTTAGATCAATTTCATTTTTTGCAACAGGAAAAGACGAAAGTGTGTTCAAGCAGTCATCTCAAGATTTCTGCAGCAATTGATTGTCAAGCTTCTGTATGTAGGGATTTTGGAGCCATGTACTTGTTGCTGTAAACAATGGGATTTAGTCTTGACAAATGCAGAGCAGAACTGGGACAACAAAAGATTAGGGTATGTACTACCAACTTTGTAATTAGTAAATATATTAGAGAATTCTTTGGGTGTTAATTGTATGAGATGCTGCAAAATGGTTATTCACAATTTGAAATTTGAAGCTATTAGATGGAATTTGGAAGGTTATATATATAGTTACAATTTTATGGTTACAGACATAAAAGGTGGAGAACTTTAGAATTTGGCACTTACAATAGAATAATAAACAAAATAGGTAAATCTTTGGAAGCGTACTACAATAAAAATGTGATCAAGGAAGTTTCATATCAAAATCAAATGCTCAAAATATAGACACCTTATCAAGAAGAAAATAGAAAATGGACATTTATATTCCTCTTATTACTAGTAAAGAACAACTAGCATATTTTTTTGACAAAAGAAGTGTAGAGACCTTTATTCCCTCAAAGAAGAAATGATAATCCTTCTGTTTGTTTTTTTTTTTTTTTTTGTATATCTACTTTGGCTTACTAATTCTTTGAAGATTGTACTCTACAAATGCAGGACTTGCAATTCTTTGGAGATTGTCACTAAATTCTTTGGTTTACTACTGGATTACTGCATAAAAAAGGACTTGCAATTGTTGAGAGCAATGGGGATTGGGGTGAGTAGCACATGACACTAAAACTTGGTACAAGGACATCCTAAAATATCATTAATTTCAATATGAATTAGATAAAGAGAAGTTGGTTATGTTTTACAATAGCATGCTTGCTTTTTTACATTATGGATTCAAGTGTATTGGAGAATATTGTCATGTTTTACATTATGTATTCAAAAAATTGTAATGAATCTATCAATTTTTATGCAATTTCAAAATTTGTCATTTTCAAAATTTTGAGTCAATTAACATAAATTACTGTAAAAAAACTATTGCAAAATACTTACGGCAATGTTTTTTAAATGTTGCAGTAAGTGTCTATAGCAATGTTTTTTAAACGTTGACGAAAGTGTCTTTCGCAACATTTAAAAAACGTTGTCGTATCTTTCCGCTCTATGACAACACTGAGGTTTGCAACATACGTCCAAACATTGCAAAAGGTCTTGATCAACGTTTTTTAAATGTTGCATATGGATGTTTTTGTCGCAGTGTTTACTTTATTGTGCTTTTAGATAGAGACGAATTTAATCGTATTAGCACATGTGATTCTACATAAAATGCATTAGAAGTTACTCATGTTAGTACTAGCAAAGAGAAGGAAACCAATATCAATCTTTTGGCTAAAGGATTTGAGAAAATTTTCATGAAAGAAGATGAACACATTGTCTATATGATTACTCGCTTCATCGATATTATAAATGACCTTAAAAGCTTTGATTGTAAATTTACTAATAGTGAGCTTGTAAGTAAAATGCTTAGACTACTATCGGAAGATTGGAACTCATTAAGGATGTTGATAGAGAATGCCAAAGTATCCATTGAAAATTTTTTATGGAACCGTAATGACTTATGAACTTAATAACGCCGAAATTAAGGAGAAAATGAGGAAAATTAAAGAAGAATCAAATAAGCCCCCTAAGCGTCAAGTTGCTTTAAAATCGACAATTGAAGGAGCTACAAGTGAAAACATGAGTGATGAAGAGCTCAATGATCTAGTTCTTCTTGTTAAGAAATTAAGGTCTTCGTGATAATTGAAGATTCCAAAAGAAAGAGGAAAATGGAGAAGAAAGAAGCAATAAAATTATTTGCTATGATTTTGACAAATCTGGTCACAAAAGAACCGAGAGACCAAACAAGAAAAAGGCACTCCAAGCAACATAGGATGAGAGCAATGATTATTGTAATGAAAATGATAGTCAAGAATAAGTAGCCAACATGTGCTTCATTGTAAATGAAGATGAGGTAAAATCTATTGAAAATGTTCATATGATGATTTATCTATGAAATTCTTGAGGAAGTTGAAAAACTTGCCTTAAATCACTCCATCCTCGAAAAGAAATGTTCATTTTTGGAAAATGAAATGAAAAGAATTTTAGAAATTCAAAAGGATTTTAAAATGAGAAATGTTGATTATGATTCATTGATTAAAGAAAAATTTTCTCTAAAAGAAAAGGTTGAAGATTTGACTAAAACTGTTCGTAAATCCATACAAGGTAAGAAAAATTTGAATTTAATGCTTGGCAATCTAAAATGTATTCTTCACAAAGGAGAAACCTAATATAAACCATTCCTAAAATAAAAATCTTTCAAAAATTTATTTGTTGAAGCATCCAATTTCTCTATTCCGAACAGTATATGTAGCTTTTGCAATAAATATGGATATATTGCTTTTAATTGTCTAACAAAAAACACGCTACATTTTGAAAGCAAAAACAAGTGGATTCAAGAGTTCCACTAACACTAACTACAAAGAATCCAAACTTGTATGGTACCGAAGATCGAAAATTGAATTATTTTGTAGGTACCAAAGAAGGTATGAAGCAAATAGTTCTTGGATAGTGGATGGTCAAAGCACATGATAGGAGATAGATGTTACTATTAAACTTCAAAAAAAGGATGGAGGTCACATCACTTTTGAAGATAATACAAAAGGAAAAATCATTGGAATTTGAAACATTGGTAATCATTCATCTCATTTTATTGAAAATGTTTTATTAGTAGATAGCCTCAAATGTAATTTGCTTATTATTAATCAATTATGTGATAAAGGATATCATATTAAATTTGATTCTTCCAAATGTATCATTAAGGATACTACATCAAAAGATGTGATATTTATATGAAGTCAAAGTACATATGTTTATATCATAAATATCGAATTTGAAAGTAACGAAAATTGTTTATCAAGTGCATAGGAGATTATGTCATATTAGCATGGATCTTCTCTAAAAAATTTCAAAAACTTGTTTTGTCAAAAGATTGCCAAATTTAAAATTTGAGAAATATAAGGTTTGTGATGCTTGTCAATTTGGGGAACAACTGAAGAGTTCTTTTAAACCTAAACTATACTCTCCTACTAAAAAATCGTTGCAACTTCTCCACATAAATCTTTTTGGACCATCTAGTACCGCTAGTGTAGACAGTCATGATGCATTCTTAGTTGTCGACGACTTTTCTAGGTATACTTGGAAATTTTGAACATAAAAGATTAAGCTTTAAATGCTTTTTAAGCACTTTTGTGAAAATGTTCAAAATAAAAAGTGATATACTATTATATCTATTAGAAGTGATCATGGTGGAGAGTTTTGTAATAAAAATGGATATGGACATAATCTTTCCGCTCCAAGAACTCCTTAACAAAATAATGTAGCAGAAAGGAAGGATCATACATTGCAAAAAATGGTTAGGACTATGCTTAATAAAAATAGCATACCCAATATTTAGGCCAAAGCCATTGACATTGCTTGCTACATCATTAACAGGGTTCTTGTTAGTCGAAAGAAAACAAAAGCTCCTTATGAGCTTTGTAAAAATAGAGTTCCAAACATTAGTTATTTCTAAGTATTTGGTTGCAAATGTTTCATTTTGAATACAAAGTTTGGAAAAATTTGATTCAAGATCGAATGTTGGAATCTTTCTAGGGTACTCTTCGATTAGTAAAGCTTATAGAATCTTTAACAGAGAACTCTAGTCGTTGAAGAATCTACGTATGTTTCCTTTGATGGATCTAATTCTCTTGATCAAGAGAAAAGTATTCTCATGATATAGGATTGGAGATTCCATTCGACCTAATAAATATATCCAAGATTAAAACAAGAAAGATCCTAAAAATATTATAAACCAACACAAGGAAGATGCAAATGACCAATAAGATGAGATAAATCTTCTGTAATATCAAATGATCCATCTCTGCCTAAAGCATGGAGGTTTGTTCATTTTCACTCAAAAGAAATTATTATTGGTGATCTATCCAAAGGTATTATTAGTAGACTTCAACTAGAAATCAATTCAACAGTTGTGCATTTATATCACAAATTGAATTAACGAATTTTAAAGAGGTTGAGTTTGATGAATTTTAAATTCTAACTGTGCAAAAAGAACTAAATCAATTTAAAAGAAATCATGTTTGGAGTTTAGTCGCTAGACCAAATGATCAAACCATCATTGGCACAAAATAGTTCTTTAGAAATAAACGAGATGAAAATGGGATAACTATATATGACAAGGCTACATTAATGGCCCAATGTTACAATCAAGAAGAAAATGTTGATTTTGAGGCAACTTTTGTATCGGTTGTTAGATTAGAATCCATTCACATTTTTCTTACAATTACTTTCCATAAAGGATTCACTCAGCATCAAATGGGTTTATGCAAGAAGAAGTCTTTGTAGAACAGCCATCTAGTTTTAGAGATTACAAGTATTCGGATCACATTTTCAAACTTAGAAAAGCTCTTTATGGTATAAAGCAAACATGCATAGTTTGATATGAAATGTTGAGCAAGCTTCTTCTACTCTCAAATGATTTTTCAATGGGTAAAGTGAATGCTATCTTTTTTGTAAAAACTAAAAGGAAATATATGATTCATGTTCAAATTTACGTTGATGACATTATATTTGGTGTTATTAATATTTCTCTTTGTGAGAATTTTCAAAATGTGTAAGTGAGGAGTTTGAATGATCATGATGGAAAAACTTAAAATTCTTCCTTGGACTTTAAACTAAGCAAACTAATAACGTAATATTCATTTTCAAAACAAGTATATATTGGACATGTTCAAAATTTTTGAAATGGAGGAACTAAAGCCAATGAACACTCTGATGAGCTCATTCATAAAATTGGACGAAAATAATTAAGATACTTTCATTGATGTAACTAAATATCAGGGTATGGTCAGATCTCTTCTTTACTTAATCGCAAGTAGATCTGATATCATGTTTAGTGTTTGTCTATGTATGAGATTTCAATCTAATCCCAAAGAATCACACATTAGTGCCTTAAAGTAAATTTTTAGATGCCTTAGTAACACTAGAACATTAGGTCTCGGGTATCCTAAGGGCACTCACATTGATTTACTTAGTTATTCAGATGTCGATTGGGCAGGTTGCACAATTGACTATAAATGCACTAGAGGAACATGTCACTTTCTAGGCTTTGCACTTGATTCATGGCTTAGTAAGAAATAAAACTCGATTATATTTTCTATCGTCGAAGCCGATTATATTTTAGCCACTAGTTATTGTGCATAAGTTCTATGGACGAAACAATTAGTGATTATCACTTGACATTTGACCATATGCCTATCATGTGTGATAACAGGAGTGTCATAAACTTATCAAAAAATTCCATCTTGCACTCTTGAACGAATTATATTAAGATTAGACAATACTTTCTATTAACTCATGCACAAAAGGGAGGTACTATATTAGAATTTGTGAATACAGAAAATCAATTGTTCGACATTTTCACTAAACCTCTAGTACTTGATCAATTCTCATATATTCGAAGAAGCTTGGGCATTATTGATGAATTAGAAGTACATGGCTAAGTCAAATTCATACTACGTGTTCTTATATGATTAATTTCTACATGCGGTATTGTTTAATATTTATTATATTTTTGATTTAGTACGGTATAAAAAAAAGTCTGGATGCTCTAGTACTTGATCAATTCTCATATATTCGAAGAAGCTTGGGCATTATTGATGAATTAGAAGTACATGGCTAAGTCAAATTCATACTACGTGTTCTTATATGATTAATTTCTACATGCGGTATTGTTTAATATTTATTATATTTTTGATTTAGTACGGTATAAAAAAAAGTCCGGATGATGTCCGATCGACCAAAGATAGATCTTTTTTACAAAAGTTTTTTGATCAACAGGATAGTATAGACGGTCAACCAAACTGTCTTGATTTTTAGGTTTTAAAATGCTTCAACATATTTTTCTCTCACTTTTCTTCTTCTTTTTATAGATCCACTTCCGAACTTGCTATGTCCTTCATTAATCTTCAAATTCTCCACAATATTTCAAAAATCCATTACCTTTTTTATTACAAATCTCTTTAAAACCACGATCTTCATTTCTTTCTTTGATGGTTGACCGTGCCCTAGTTTTCTCTTCTGCACTTTTCTAGATTTTTCTATCATGTCATGGGTCAAAATGCTGGGAAAGAAACCAAGCGAGTAGAGGTTTCCAATTCCTTCATCGGAGGACGAACCCGAGGCGTCGAAAAATGACCCTTTTGATAATCGCCCATTCTTATAGGTAAGACCGTCGATTTCATAGTTTTTAATATTCAAGCACTTGCATTTTATATTGAAGAATTCTTTAAGAGTATGGGTTGGGTCTTCATAGCGACTATAGAAAAAATACATATTCTAAACTCATGAAAGAGTTTTACAAAGATATGGTTTATACCCCTTGTTCGGGAAGCATTCTTTTTATTCTCAAAGGCAAAAGAGTTAATATCACCAAAACTCTTCTTCATTATCTACTTGAGCTTGCGGAATGTGAAAATCAAATATTTGGTCATATAGCTTATCCAACCACGGAAGGTTATAATACTATCGTTGCATGTAATAGAGTAACCGGTAAAAATTTTGAGCATCATATAAAACTTAGCTCTAACCAACTTTCTCTATCTTGTAAAGTTTTGCACAATATAATCATCCATGCCATTCTCCCTAGGAAATGACACCTCGATGAAGAGTTATTTACTTTGATCTTTTCCTCTTGACTACTTTGTAATCGAGCGTAAATTAGATTTTCCAACAATTGTGATTAGTCATAGAACATCGTTCATTCCGCCATTCGTATCAAGGCCTTACCCTTTAGCATATTTCTCACCAAAAAATTTAAACATTTTGACATTCTTTTAAATGGTGAGGCTTTCATTTCACCCCACCAATATCATCAATACTTATACTTTTAAACGAATGAAAATCGTCAAAAAGGATGGGCAATGGAGGGCTTATACTAAGGGATTTGATCCAAAATTGGGCCCTTCGACTTTACCCTTCAAAGGAGATGAAGAAAAAGTTGGTAATGATCATGACGACTATTGACCTTGCGAATTGGACCTCCACGTGGCCAATCGAGAGCTACTCTACGTGTTCTTCCTTGCGCACAATAACACACAGTCAGAAGCATGGTGGTCGCATACACTTTGACGATCAAGTTAGTGGGCAATGATCGGAACGGTGCCTGAAGAAGTGCCTCAGTATACCCCACACTTTGACATGGGGATACTTCGGACACCTTGGTAGATTCACTTGGTGACCAACATGTGGACTTAAAGTTAGGTTGAGGCTCATATCACTTCGAAACCATTTCGAAGGGACACGTGGCACCTCGTTGAGGAGTGGGGGTGATGTGCCGAAGTGGTTTGGTTAGGGGCGTATCAGTGGTTTCCCTAAGTTCATGGATGAATATTTATATCATCCATAGACTTGTTTGATCGGTTGCATATGTTGGCCTTTGAGAGAATAGGTTTTACCGAAGTGCTAACCTCATAGGGGAAGCGAGCAGAAAGGAAGAAGCCTTTTTGGGCTAAAGCGCGTTGTTAGCCGAGACTGATGTGTCGGAGCTTCTAAAGCTGATAGGAGAGCTCATCTTCTACCGATACGTTGATCCACAGGGGACGACGCTTGGGAGATGGCTTAGGAGTGTGAAGCTTTTGGAAACGTCGTGTCCGAAACAATGACCCACGGGGGGACTCTGCATCAGGTGCATTGAAGCTTGTAAAGTTGGGAAAGAAGCGCATCTGCGATCGATCACTGACCCAAAGAGGACGACATGTTGGGAGAAGGTTTATAGCTTTGTAAAGGTTTTGGAAAAGTTGCGTCCGAAGCAATGACCTACATGGGGCACCGCGTCGAGTGTACTAAAACTTTGTAAAGCTGGTTGGAGAGCTCATAGTCGATTGATGCATTGGCCTACAAGGGACGATGCCTGGGAGATGGCTTGGGACTACAAAGCTTTTGGAAATGCTGCGTCCGAAGTGATGACCCACAGGGGACTCCGCTTTAAGTGTGTTGAAGCTTTGTAGAGCTAAGGAACTTGATCTGAAGTGTCTTCTTCTGTCGTTAAACGATATAACAGCTGTTGCTTATTTTCAATGCTACAGTTGTCTGTGATGTCCATTCCCAGAAAAGGCTGCTATGCTACTTATTGTAGACGACTATTGGAGATTGAGGTGACGCATTTTGTGTGTGCATGAGGGCCATAGCTAGATCTTGGTCATTGATCAATCAACGGTTTAGATTTGTACTGCAATCAATGACCTAGATCTATGGCATTTGAATTCAATGGTGGAGATCGTTTGAGTCTCTCTCTATAAAAAGGATAACTTGAGTGGCTTGGAGATTTTTCATTCTTGCGAATTAGGAAAAAATTTTGCTTTCAAGCTTTTCACGATTTTCTATAATCTTCAAGCTTTTTCGATAGCGTTTGTGTATTCAATGACTTTCAAGGGACGTTTTGAGCTTTCTAGTAGTCGGACAGTACCTTCCTCCCATTTTCGTAAGTATTTTCCATAGCTTCACATATCTCATCTCTGAAAATGTCTTCTGAGGATAATGGGACCTCGGGGCAGGAACTAGAGATAGTAGGGGTAGATAAGCCTATCTTGGTGACCTTTGTCGGTATCTCCAAGGCGCTATTAGGGGGGAGAACATTTTGGAGAAGAACTGATAGCCCAGTGGACACTTCGATCCACTAGGAAGCGTGTGATTACCCCTCCAAACTTAAAACTGCCGACCTGGATAGACTTAGGAGAGAATATAGGATACCAGATAGTGTAGACCTGATATTACCAAAGTTTAACGAGCAAGCCTCCTATTCGAGGTCGGGGTGTGCGGCCATTAGCGAGGCAATTCTTAGGGCTGGCCTTAGGTTGCCAATCCATCCCTTCTTTTGCCATGTCCTGCGATCGTATAGGCTAGCTCCGGCCCAGCTAAACCCGAACTCGTGGAGCCAAATGGTTAGGTCATGGATGCTGTGAAAAGAGGCATCACTTGGGGTAGAAATGCCCTTTTTAGTATTTCAAACTTTGTAAATCCCTAAGGTAGCGACGGGGGATGATAAGACTAAGGGGTGGTATTATCTGATCTCATGGGGTTCCCATACTCCATTTGTGCTCGATTTGTCAAGCTCCATAAAAAATTGGAAGGGCTCGTGGTACTGGACTTCTGGAAGATGGGACATAATGGAGGGGGACCTCTCGACGCCCCTTACGGTCCCCACAAAGTATTCAACACTTATTAAATACTGGATCCCTGTATTTACATGCTTATTCACTTCAGTTCGAATGCTAACTCTTGTTTCTTTGTAGGCACTCTTCCTCTGTATGAATTGTCCACCGAGGACTTTGACATTATCTGCATCATTTATCAGCTTCCTCCGAAGATGAGATCTTACAACGAGCTGATAAGGAAAAACATTTACTTCATCACCCACGAACTAATGGCTTCACACGATAAGTATATGAAGAGGTCTCCTTCATGGTGATGTCCGAGATTATTACACTTGTACTAATTATTTTGTTTGTTTCACTGTAGACGACTTCAATAAGAAGAGGTCGGTGAGGCTCGACTTCAAGAAAATCCAAAAGATGATGGCCGAAGCAAGGGCCTTAAAGACGACCTCCTCAGCGTACAAAGAGTAGACTGAGGACTTAGTGACTATGAGCAAGAAGCTCCAGCGTATAGCTGAGGAGGAGGAGGCAGCCCTGCTAGGGAAGGGAAAAAAGGATGTCGATTCGTTGAGGGGGCCCACAGTGGCAAGGCCTGCTCCGGTTCTCCGCTAAACTACAATTCCCATTGGGGTGGCCATAAGGAAGAGGGTGACTCCTCCCTCCAAAGCTCCTACTGTTGCTGTCCCAGTCAACACTCTACTTCCTACCATTCCACTTGCAAGTACCGGGGCAACAGAGGAAGAAGAAGGCTCGCCCGGAGAAGGAGGTAGACTTCTTGGGCACCAATAGCAAAGAGCCCGTGAGGGAGGTGTTGGAAGCCCTGCTTCTAGAGACTGCGACGGTGGCAGGGTCCATAACAGATATTGGACCGAAGAGTGGAGGGACCATACTGCCTTGTGCACCATCGAAGATCTAGTCGCGGTCAACAGTGCATGCATCGCTTGGGCTCTGAGCACCAGTGTTCAACTCGAAGGCTTGGTGAAGGACCACAGGGCCAAAAATGTTGACCTGACGAAGCGTCTAGGGAAAACCTTACACTATGAAGATGTGGTGCGTGCAGCTGAGGGTAAGGCTGTGGAGGTCAGAGAAAAAGATGTTGGAGATAGAGGGCCAACTGGGAAAGGCCAATGCTGATGTGGAGACACTGAAGAAGGAGCTTCATGAGACGGAGTGTCAGGTGGCTGCTCTAACTAGGCGAATTGATAATGCTAATGAGCACCACTATTTGGCCACTGAAGTTCTAGAGGCCTCAAATAAAGAAAATGCTGAGTTGAGGCAGTAGGCTGAAGCCCAAGCTGAGGAGATTGATTCTCTAAAGACTGAGGTGAAAGTGGCAGGGGAGTTGGTAATGTAGAACTTTATTGACCACTTCGAGGAGCATTCACTGTACGACGACTCTGCTAACTTTTGGGCTTCTTGGAATGCCCAAGCTATGTTGGATCACCTAAAGGAGGTCAACCCAACTTTGGACTTGACTATCTTGGTAGCAGAGTTTGGTGGACCTACTAGAGGTCGACTAGATAGAGCTATCGAGGAAGCTACTGAGGCTCTCCAGGAGGCAGAGGCAAAGGTAGGGGAGGAGCCAGTGATGTAAGTAGATTAGGACTTCATTGTAACGACTTTGGTCCACTTTTGTAATCTTTTTGATATTAATGAAATGAAATTATTTCTTTCCAAGTGTTGAGACTTCTTTCATTTGTGTTGAACTGTTTGTACTATTTTAATTTATAAGAATCAAGCATTACTAACCATCAATCACCAGTTGGGCATAAAATGATTATCCCATAGAGAATAACGACGAGCTGAAGTTTACTAAATAACTTGAACTCAACATTATCATACACTAAGGCAAATTAAGCGCTTAGTCAGATAGGAATAAGTTACAATAGTTTGCAGAGCATATGCGGTTCAGAGTGTAACATGCAGTCATTAGTAGTACCTCCTCAAGTGTTCAATGTTCCACTGATGAGGTAACACTTTCCTTGTCATATTTTCAATTTCATAAGTTCCGGGTCGGGACTCTTTAACGATGCTGTATGGGCCTTCCTAGTTCGGTCCAAGCACTCCAGAGCATGTTGGCTTTGATGATAGGAATACCCTTTGGAGTACCAGGTCGCCCAAACGTAGAGTTCGGTTCCCGTCCTTTGAATTGTAATAGCGAGTCATCTTCCTTTGGTACATAGCAAGTTTGACTTGGGATGCATCCCTCATTTTTTCCAGGGGGAGCCTCATCATTGCTGACCTCATTAAAGTGTATACAATGATACGAGGGGACTCCAACCTCGACCGGACTCATGGCTTCAGCTTCGTAGGTCATGGAGAAGGGAGTTTCTCCTGTTGCAGTTCAGCTAGTCGTGCGTATGTCCCAGAGGTTATAGGGAAGCTCATCGACCCATGCTCCTTTCGAGGTGTCAAGCTTCCTATTCAAGATATGCTTGATCATCTTGTTTACTACCTCAACTTGCTCATTCACTTAGGGTGATGAGGTATTGAGAAGTCTTTACTTATGCCCAGCTCATCGCACATATCTCGCATCTTCTTATTGTCGAACGGTCTTCCATTGTCGGACACCAGGGAGTGGGGAATGCCGAACCTATGAATGACATGCTTCTAGACGAACTTTGTAGTATTCGCCTTAGTGATTTTAGCTAGAGGTTCAGCTTTGACCCACTTGGCGAAGTGATCGATGGCAACAATGGCGAAGGTTGCGCTTCCTCTTTCTTTTGGGAGGGGTCTAATAAAATCTATACCCCACTTAGCAAAGGGTCATGGGCTGGTGACTACGGAGAGGTTTTGTGAGGGCTATCTTTGCACATTGGAGAATAGCTAGCACTTGTCATATTTTTGAACAAATTGGCAGGCATCCCTTTTCAGGGTTGGCCAGAAGTAACCTTGTTGAAGCACTTTGTGTACCAGAGCTGTTCCCCTAGAGTGATTTCCACATACTCTCTTATGAATTTTCCTTAGTATGTACATGGCCTCTTCTCCCCCACATACCGGAGTAGGGGCGATGCAAAGCCCCTTTTATATAACACATCATCCTAAATTATGAAGTGAGCGGCCCTTTTTCTTAACTTCTTTGCCTTGTTCTTCGAGCCTGGGACTGATTGATCCTTGAGATAAGCTATAATGGGCTACATCCATTGTGGAGTTCTTTCAATTCACATTACTTCTTCGCTTCCTGAAATGGAGGACTTTGACAAGTGCTCGATTGGAACAATTCTGAGCAGCTCAGAATCCTTGCTACTAGCAAGTTTGGACAAGGCGTCTATATATGTATTTTCGAGGCGCGAGATTTGAACTAGTTCGAACCTCTCTAAGTGGGGGATGAGGCCCAGGACTAGTTTTAAATAAGCGGCCATGCCACTGTCTTTGGCTGCCAATCTTCCGTTGACTTGGATTACTACAAGTTGCGAATCGCTATTGGCATGTAATCTTCTAACTTGCATTTCTTTGCCCAGTTTGAGGCCCACCACAAGGGCCTCATATTCGGTGGCATTGTTCTAGGGTTTGAAATCGAACTTGATGGCGCAGTTTAAATTATGGCCTTTTGGGCTTACCAAAACGACTCCTACCCAGAGCCTATTTTCCCTGACCAACAGTCCATAAAGAGATTCCATGTTGGGAGTTCTGCCGGTTCCATCGTTGCCTCTATTTCTAGGATTTTGGCAAACTCAGTGACGAAGTCCGCAAGGGCCTGACCCTTGATGGCACTTCGAGATTTGAATACCAGGTCGAACCCATTGAGCTCAATTTTCCATTTCAATAAACTACCGAATGCATCCGTTCTTTGCTGCACTTGTTTCCATGAAAAGTTGGTCAATACTTCAATGGAATGGGCCTGAGAGTATGGGCTCAATTTCCTTGATGTGGTTACAAGGGAGAATGCAAGCTTTTCCATATCAGGATAGCGCCTCTTTGCTGGCAGTTAAGCTTTGCTGATGTAGTACACTTGCAGTTGGTGGGTCCCTTCTTCCCTAGCAAGGACTGCACTAACATTTCATTTGAGACTGCCAGATATAACAGGAGTGTCCCGTGTGGCCTTGAAGACCGTCTCACACTCTTCGATCCATTGGAACTTCTTTCCCTGCATCAGAACCTTGAAGAATGGTAGACTTTTATCAGTGGCCTTGGAGATAAAGCAGCTGAGCGCAACAATTCGCCCATTAAGGCTTTGCACCTCCTTCGATTTTTGAGGTGACCGCATCTCTAACAAGGCCTTTATCTTTTCTGGATTTGCTTCAATACCTCTCTAAATAACAATGTAGCCCAAAAATTAACCCAATGCTACCACAAAGGTGCACTTTAATGGGTTTAACTTCATTTTATATTTCTTTAGAATTTGAAAAGTGTTGTCCAGGTGACTTCCATGATCCTTTACATGGAGGCTTTTGACTAGCATGTCGTACAAGTAGGCTTCCATAGTTTTGCCAATAAGTTCAGCAAACATCACGTTGACCAACCTTTAATACATGGCACCTGTGTTCTTCAACCCGAAGGTATTACCTTGTAACAGTACAATCCCCTGTCCGTGATAAATGATGTGGCCTCTTTGTCAGATCGGAGCATGGGTATTTGGTTTTACGCTGAGTAAGCATCCATGAAGCTTATGAGCTCATGTCCAGCTCATGATGTCTCCCTCCTGTTCGGAGTCTGCCATTGTTTAGGGACATTGAGCATCTCTACATCCATACAAGCTTCGTCAGCTGCATCGATTATAATCACATTCACAACGTGAGGCTCGAATTTTCGTAGAGAGTTGAGGTAACATGATGTCGAGCCCATCTAGTTGCCTTGAATCATCGCGATCCCATGCTCAGTTGGGAATTTATACATAAGTGGTAAATAGAGGTGACAGCCCAAAGATCATTTAGGACGAGTTGACCTAATACTCCGTGGTAAGTTGATTTGTAGTCTACCACTAAGAATTTCATGAAGTGATGAGCTACTAGGGAGCTGATCGCATCTCAACAGGTAAAGTGATTCGTCCCCATAGGACAATGCTATCACTAGTGAATCCAAATATTGGGTCGGTCATGGGAACCAAGCCATGTTCAATTTGCATCTTATCAAAGGTTGATCCGAATAGTATATTCATCGAGCTTTCATTGTCAACAAGCATGCGCTTGAGTCTATTTCGAGCCGCTATGGCTCTTACTACCAATGCGTCGTAGTGGGGTGATAAACACCCTATGCTTCTTCATGGGAGAAAGTGATTGAGGCTACTCTGCTAGCTTATTGGTACTGGTTGAAAATGTAGGTAACCATTGGTGGATCCTTCACTTCTCTTGTATAGTTCTTTTACAGATTCCTAATGTTGCCTCCGATGTGAGGTCCTCCAATGATTGTGTCAATTTCGTGGATAGTCTCACCTTCGGTGTCTGGGGCCTGATTCCTCTGCCTAGATTTCCTTCGAAATCTATCTCCCATCTCTCTTCTTTGAGGTGATTAGTCCTTTTGTCGTCTCGAATCCCTATTGGAAGAGGTGGACCTACAGGGGTGTTCTCGATTATGATCCTTCCTCGAGCGTGAGTTACTTCGATGTCATAATCGAGGGGCATCCCTGCATTCGCTGATACCGTGGCCATAAGGCTGATGGAATGTGTAGTACTACACCCCTTCCAGGGGCTGTTTGCCCACTTCTTTTTACGTCGGTTCTTGTTGGTAGTTCCTTCGGATGTTTCTACCTCTTTAGTTGCGTTCTCGTATGCTAAAATTGACACTGTATTCAGTGTGGCAGAGGCAAATACTTGTTTGAAGGTGGGCACCACTGTATGCTTTACTTGGGTCCATTGCTGCATGATGAGGTACGTTGCTGGTCCTTGACCTACCTACTTCTGAGGTTGAGGGAGTCCCTGAGCTGTACGATTTCGGTGGTCAATCATCTCTTCATTGACGATCTCCACCCTCATCATTTTCACCAGTTCGTCATAAGTAGCTGGATTCTTATTTCATACATCTCTCCAGAACAAAGTGTTCATTTTAAGGCCCTCTTTTAAGGCTGAAACGACCTTTGTATCAGTGATTTGTTCGCAGTAGTGATTTCATCAGTAAATCTGACGAGATAGCTTTTAAGCATCTTTTCTAGGGCTTGCCTCATATCTTGTAGGCGTTGCACCGGAGCCTCTCCTTCCCTTTGTGAGAGGTACTGGTTTAGGAAAGCCTTCTTCAAATCCGACCAACTTCTAATGCTTAGAGATGGTAGTCTGCTGTACCACACCTTGGCAGCCTCGGCAAGTGTTAGATGGAAGGCCCTGAATTTCAGTGTTGACGAGGCTCCTCTGTGGCTCATTTGCGTCATGTACTTGGTGAGGTACTTTTAGGGTCCCCCTTTCCCTCATACTTGAGGATTTTAGGGAGCATGAATTTTGTGGGCATTCGAAAGTTTCGGATTTCTCTCGAGAAGGGAAGATTATCGTCGTCGTCGTCGATTTCATAGGAGCAACATGGCCTATTAGAACCTTCCACTTCCGGCGTATTATGGGGAGGTAGAGGTGCCCCTCCTCGACTATCCCAATCCACTAGGTTTCTCCTCTCTTGCCTATTTCTAGGCAGAGGAGGTGTTTCCTGTTCCTGTTCCTTGCTCCTGCTTCTGCTTCTACTCTTGCTCATGCTAGGCCGACCTTTGTATGGAGTGGACCCTATTGCTAGGATTTTCCCATATCCGGTCAAAGATACTAACCGACCTTTGGGGCTCGTATGCTGGTGGAAAGTTTTCTCACAACTGTGGTTCTACCGCGTGAGTGCCTTGGATATATGAAGTGACATCCATTCCCACTTCTCTCTCAATGGAGTGGTCTCTGTGGTGGCTTGAATGACCTCGAGCATGGGATGACGGGTTTTATCCTTGAGTTGGGTGCAGCCTTTGTGGCATTGGAAAGCCCTGCTGGCCTTGGGCTTGCATGAAGAACTCACGCATTGCCATATTCTAGGCTACAATGTCCCTCATGCTTGCAGCTATCTGTGTCATTCCTTCAGTGAGTACTGTTGTTCTATCACCTTGGCGACGCCGATGATGGGGTCTCTGGTGCATGACATTTGTTCGAAGCATCTCTTCTTCAGAGGTGCCCCTAAGTCCGAGATTTGCATCCTTATTACTATAACTCATTTTCTTTACTCTTTTTTTAAAGGTGTGTAGTACTTTCAGGCTGTAGGTTGACTAGGTTCTTTTTGAAGAATGTCCATTTTTCAAGGTAAGTCAATGGTTCTCCGGTGGCTTTTTCAGGTGGTAAATGGGGAACTCTTGGACAGAATGTTCCCACAGACGATGCTAATTTGTTGACCTTACGAATTGGACCTCCACGTGGCCAACCAAGAGCTACTCCACGTGTTCCTCCCTGTGCACAATAACACACGGACATACGCACACGTTCGGAACCAGCATAGTTAGTGGCAGCCACATACACTTTGATGATCAAGTCAGTACACGATGATTGAAAAGGTGCCGAAATTGTGCAAGAGTGGGGAGGAGAAAAATTATACTTGTGTGTGGGTAGCTAAGTTTAGTGTGAGTTTCATTATATTTGCCTCTTGTCAAACCTTAGATATTTATAGACGAGAAGTACCGTTGGATGTGGGACACGTGTATGCATCTGAAGATCTGAGATGTCCACTGCTCGTAGGCGTCAATCAGCAACGTTTAGACTATGGGGTAATTAATTCATCTAAGTTGAATTGACATAAAGTTGACACATCACATCAATCAATTCATGGAGATGTCATGTCAATTGATCCATTGAGATAAAGGGGATCCTGACAAAGATCTCTCTCTCTCTCTGAAACTAGGGGTAGAGAGCTGTCTGAAGAAGTGTCTCGATGTACCCCACGCTTCGGTATGGAAGTACTTCGGACGCCTTGGCAGATTTACTTTACGACCAGCATGTGGACTTTTAAGTTAGGTCGAGACTCATATCACTTCGAAACCACTTTAAAGGGGCACGTGGCACCTCGCTGAGGAGCAGGGGTGATGTGCCAAAGTGGTTTGGTTAGGGGCATAACAATGACGATGTACCTTATGTTCATGGTCTACCTTATAGCATCCCGGGATCGAGTATTCCTCCTCATCCAATCTATGATTTCATATTTACTGAGGATCACTACAACCTCTTAAATGGTTGCATTGATTTACTTATCACTTCCATTGATGGGCTAGCGGGACTGCTTCACCAAGTGTTCACTCAACAAAATACACTAAATGCTCAACAAAAGGCTCTTAGTGCACAATACATGGTGCTTCAATCTCAACGTAACTTCTATTTATCAATTTATTTTAGTGCTTCTATTTTATCAATTTATTTTAGTGCTTTTATTTTCTCTTTCATGCATTTTATGCAAAACTTGTGGGATGGTAAACTGATACTAGCTGATCCAGAAATCGAACTACTTTTCACCGCAGGCAAAGAGAAGCAAAGCAATAAAAGATGGCTAATTCACAAAATTATCTGATTATTCAAGTGAATGAAATAATGATCGATGAAGGAAATTTTCTAGTTGGGGACTTCATGACTCCACAAATTATTCAAAGCTAATATAACATCGTTATCCTCCTTTTGGATAACTAAAATTTCAACTGAATACCAATGTCATTCATTTATTTCAGAATGGACATTAATTCTATGATAGGGCTAATGAAAATCCACACACACGTCTCTAGATTTTTGGAGATGTGTCACCACTTTAAATATCAAGGGGTTTCAAATGATATTATCCGTATGAGATTATTTCAACGTATTTTACATGATAGAGCTCTTAAATGGTTAGATTCACAGCCTATTGCTAGTATCACTACTTGGAATGACTCGACTTAAAAATTTTGCACCAACTTTTTTCTGCTGGCAAAGATTGCAAAGTTGAAGCATGACATATCTATATTTCAACAGAGGAAAATCAGAGGCTTGGAACAGATTCAAGAACATGCTTCAGAAATGTCCTCATCACGACATCAGTGCTTCAGGTCCAATATTTTTATGTAGGTCTACTTCCATCTTATAAGAGTATGGCGGATTCTTCACCTGATGGTTCTTTATCCACAAATACAATTGATGAAATCTTAGAATTGTTTGAGAGAGCGGCTACTACCACAACTATGTAGAACTTTGAGCGGGTTGTTGACAAGAAGGTATTAGGAGTGTATGAGGTGAACACTTATACAACATTATATGCAAAAATTGACTCTTCAGTTCATAAGGTTGGGATCATGTCATAGTTAGCCAATGCAGTACATGCCAAGTAGGCAAGTTGTGAAGAATATAGGGTAGATCATAGTATAACAAAATGTCCAATTTTTTTTTCACATGACACAGAACAAGTTGACTATGTACATAAGGGTTAGTAATAACAAAATAATACATATTCTGATACCTACAACCTTCGTTGTAGAAAGCATCATTTTTCATGGAGCAATCAAAATCCCAATAGACAACAGGGTTTCAATTTTAGCAAGCAAAGAAAAGAACTTCCTTGGAAGAGATGTTTGGTAAACTCAAGGAGAAGACAGATAAGTATACGGAGGCAAATAATCAATTTATGAGAAATACTGACACAACTCTTTAGAACAAAAGTGCTGCAATTAAAAACTTGGAGACTCAAATGGGAAAGATGGCACGAGCTATATCAGGTAGAGTACCAGGTACATTGCTAAGCATACAATGATTAACCTCAATGAATATGTCAAAACAATTATACCAGAAGTGGGATCCAATTACCTGAGATTCATATTAAGAGGCCAGTTACCAATAAAGAAAAAGTACATTATACTCTGAGGAGCATGTGCAATAGACTGAATATACAACAGATGCATATGTCAAAGAGAGTTAAGATACAACATGGGTTTAGGCAACTGCTCTTATCAAATCATATGAACCTCCAATTCCAGTTTCTCAAATATTGTAAAAACATAAGCTAGACAAGAAATATACAAAATTCCTTGATGTTTTCAAGAAGCTTCACATCAACATCCATTTTTCTGATGCTCTCGTTCAAATGCCTAGTTAAGCAAAGTTTTTGAAGGATATTTTATCTAACAAATGTAAGATAGACGAACATGAGATAGTGATTTTGACCAAGGAGTGTAGAGCCAGAATACAAAATAAGCTACCTCCCAAATTAAAGATCCATGGAGTTTGACTGTAACTTGCACTATAGACGATTATTATTTTGATAAAGCTTTATGTGATCTAGGTTCAAATATTAACTTAATTCCACTGTCTATTTTTTAGAAACTAGGCTTCTTAGTTGGGTTGGTTGGTGTCTATGGTTAGAGTGGGACTTCTTGAGGTGTGACGGCATTCATAAAGAAAAAGGTGGAGTACAAATGGGAAGAGGTCCATCGACAAGCCTTTGCGAAAATAAAGGAGACCTTAGCGAAAGACCTCAGTCGTAGGGCTCAGAGACAGTCTCACTTTGTTCTTTCCCATCCACCAAGAAAGGAGATATATTCTTCCATGTTCAGAGGCCCTGAATTCCGGGCTGTTGCTAAAAGAAGAAAAGGACTCGGCTTGGGTTTCCCCTTGTGACTATGGGAATGATGGAATAAGCTTTGATTCCTCTTTGCTTTAGAAGAGACACGAGCGTAGGGAAATGGAAGAAGTCGGGGAGAGGTTAAAGTAACTACAACGACTTTATAGCTAGCTGATCGATCTATCACACTTTCAAGAGGAATCATTGAAGATATCTTGGTGAAATTGGACAAATTCATCTTCTCAACTAACTTTCTTATTCTTGACATGGAGGAAGATAGGGATATTCTATATTTTTGGTTGACCATTTTTAGCTACTGATAGAACTCTTATTGATGTGCAAAAATATCAACTAATTTTGATGCTTAGTGAAGATCATGTCGCATTTAATGTGTTCAAGGCCATAAAATATCCAACTGAGTCAGACAATGCTTTCAGATCGACGTGTTTGACAAAGTAGCTCTTTATATCTTTTTTCATACCCTGTAATAGCACTTCAAATCAAGTTGAAATAACTTAGTGATTTAATTTCTCAGCTTGTTAATCCTTTTTTGGTCAGAACTATTTGTTCAAGAAGTTTTGGCTTAAATTGTCTCAAGCGATGATACTGTGATGTTGAAATGTGTCCAATGATTTTCTCTCCGAATCTCTCAAAGTGTATGGAAAGATTTTTAGTTAAATTACATCACTAGAAATCCTAGGATATTCAATTGTTGCACACATATCCAAGGCTCTCGAGATATGAACATTTATATTGTTAGTGGATCCTCCAAAGAACTGTAGTGTATTATGAAACATATTGATCATATCTGTCCTCAAATGGAAATTATCTAGGTTGGATAACCTATGCTCCATCGACTTTCTACCTCCAGTGGAATCATGTATTCAGCCATCAATCTCTCAGTCTTATTATCTCCAGCTACAACTGAATGTGCTACACTGGTCACTTGATTTTGTATATTTTTTGCCATTGATTTTACTTACTATTTTTGGTGTACTTCTATATGTTATTTTCTTCTCATCTTGAATGTTCGTTCAATTTCTGTGTCAAATGGAGTAAGATCACTTTGTCTCTAATTTTGCATGTAAGATCTAGAAAAGAATGAGAGAAAACAGAGTAATTTTTTTGATATGATTTAAAAAACTAAATGAACTAATAAAAATTCATATTTAAACTAATTAAGTAAAATAATCCTAGGTGATGACGACAAAAACTTGTTCGATTGATTCTACAAGTGTACGGATTGTGAAAGTAATAAAGTGGATTGTTAAGTCCAATTATCTTCCCACGGAGTCTAAAGTTTTAAATGGCATCGGTTGAAAACAAATCTACAAGTGTATGAATAAGAATTGAGTGTAAGTGGAGTGTTGATTCCATAGAGATTATGTTGTTAAGTACTTATGTCAATTTAGCCTAGCTTTAACAAAATAAACAAATATTTGAGATTAGAATAGAAGCATAGCCATAAGTGTAAATAGCAAATACGGTTCGCACTTTTGTCAACCTGTTGGCCATATAGAAACATAGCCATAAGTGTACATAGCAAATACTCAAATCACAAATTTTGCTTTAAGTCAAGAACAAGAGATTAGAATAGAAGCATCAAAAGTAAAAGTTTCATCGTCGTCCTAGCTATTTGCAATTTAACTACTAATCTTTGAATGGTTTAAACACTTATGAACATGAACAACATCAACATTGGGTTGAGAATGTAAGACATTGTCGCATATGACGTGGCACATATGTACTTAATTATTGGGATTACTCAAAGGTTACAATCCTAAATAGTTATGGTAAATAAAATTCTAGATCAATTAGTGAAGTCATTTCCTATTTAGATTTAATCTTTGATGGGAAGAAAATTATTATTTAAAGGAAACTAGTCCTCTTTCTGCTCTATAACAGGCACACAATATCTATCACTTTTGTGCAACTTAATTCAGAAACCGTTTTCTAGTGCCTTCATCCTTCTCCAAAGGTTGTCCTCATGGATTTAGGTATGTCAATTCCTTTACACAGTATTATAAGTGATAATCATGATTATTTAAGTTCTAAGAGTATTATAGTGAGTTAATTTTACATGTGGTATTAGAGTCTAAATTTGAAATCTCATGATTTTCGATTTATGTTGTTACTCTACGTAAGATTTGCAACCTGGATCATAGTTACTATACTTAAATCTTGAATCTTGAAAGTCATGAGTAATTGGCTCTTATAGACTCGTCATTTGAAGGATCGTCTATCGTTTCTCCGTGTTAAAATGGATTTAATTCCTTTTGCAATTCCCTTGCACAGTTTTTTTACTCGTTTTGGCGTTATTTTCAGATTTTAAGGGACTGAATATTTCTGACAGCATACTATTATCAATTTGAATTCACATTGTTTAGCAGGCCTAATGGACAAATGGATCTGTGTCTTTCCTGGTTAATGGACAGATATATATATATATATATATTTTTTTTTTTTTTTTTGGTTATATCGATGATTTTTCACGTTATTGTTATAATTATCTATTGAATGAAAATTCTCAAGCAGCGAATACTCTAGAGGTATACATTGTAACGCCTCGAAACCTATGTCTCGAAGGTTAATCAAATAATTCCTTTAGCCATTATAAACGTTGATCGATACATTATAATAAAACAAATTTGAAGAACTGTGCGGAATAAATAGGCTATTTTATGATCTCATAAAACTAAAATTAATCTAATTCACTATTGTAATATAAATCCAGTACTTATTTTTAAAAATTCAACATAGATTTTGAACATTAAATAAATAAAATTCTAATTTGAAAAATAGTTTTCTAATTAAATACTAAATGTTGAAATAAAATAAAATTCTAGTTCCAACGACACGGACTCTGTTAATAATCTCAACCTCCAACTCCAATCTATCAAGCATCTATAAAAATAATTTAGAATATGGGATGCGCATACAAATATACTCAGTATAGATTTCATGCCGACATTGTCACAATTTAATGTAAAAGGCAAATACAAAATGCACATAACATAATTTTCTAGGGGGCCTGAAACCTGACCTTCTCATTCTCCATTAGATCATACTCATTCTCAATCTCTACTTAACGTATTTAGCCTTATGGTTAGTTTCTATATAGATCTACATAATAATATCCGATAGTATTACCCACAAGATCCTTCATCAATTTGGATCACATAATGGCACATAGAATATTTAATTTAAAACATAAAAAAGTGAAAAATACAAAATCACTTTCATTTAAAGAAATCCATACTTATTCATTAAATTTCTTGTATAATTGATCTACTTAGAATTGAAAACTCTTGTGAATGAATCTCGAACGCATCGATTTTCTTTTCTTTTCTTTTCTTTTACCCTCTCTCTGTCCATTTTTTTCTTTTTTTCCCTTTCACTATTTCTCTCTACTCTTATCTTTCTTTCTTCCTCTCGTTCTCTCTCTGCTCCTCTCTCTCTCTCCCCCCCCCCCCCCTTTTTTTGGAAATTGTTAAAAAATAATTTG
>NC_036249.1:10158164-10180666 GCF_002742605.1 Olea europaea var. sylvestris | reverse complement strand
CCCCCCCCCCCCCCCCCCCCCCCCCCCCCCCCCCCCCCCCCCCCCCCCCCCCCCCCCCATTTTCTGTGGATTGGCATCAATAGAATGTGTGTATTAAATAATTATGATAATGACAATGACCTAATTAGAATTTTCATAGGACTCTTAATTAGAATTTAAATTTTAACTCTTAACAAACAACCTTAACAAATAAAATTCTCGAGTCCCCTCAGGGCTACTGAGGTGAGTATCCGACTGTAAATTTCAGAGCCCGTGGGATTAGTCGAGGTGCGCGTAAGCTGGTTCGGACACCCATTGTTATAAAAAAAAAAGATTCTAGTATAAATATGTTAAAATCCTAAATTTATCTAAACACCTTTATATCAAATAATCCGATAATAATTCATATATATCCAAATATTAAATTCTAATTTCATTAAAACTCTTATTTTCAATCATTAGGATTTTTAGCACAAAGTTATAAAACGGTAAAGTTGGTAAATTACCCTAAAATCTCAAAACTTGCTTTTATGTCTCATAATATATGTTGTACGAACTTTTGGAGTATTACATCTTCCTGTTCTTAAAAAAATTTCGTTCTCGAAATTTACCTTGGTTATCGAAAAGCTGTGGGTATTTAAATTTAATATCTACCTCATGTTCCCAAGTGGACTCTTCCACCACGTGATTTCACCACTGGACTTTTACCAATGGAATTTCTCTATGTCGAAGTGTTTGAATCTTCCTATCCAAGATGACTATTGGAACTTCCTCGTAAGTTAGATATGGATGAATGTATAACGATTTAGGATTACTCACGTGGCCAGGGTGTGAAATGTATTTTCAAAGAATAGAGACGTGAAAGACATTGTGTATTTCTAAAAGTTTGGGAGGCAATGCCAGCTCGTAAGCCACAATTCCCACTCGTTTCAAAATCTCAAAAGGTCTTATGTATCTTGGTTGGAGTTTTTCCCTTTAGCCAAATCGAATAAATCTCTTTATAGGAGCGATTTTTCGCAAAACTTTGTCACCGACCTCGAACTCAAGATACTTCTTCCTGTTATTTGCATAACTTTTCTATCGGCCTTGTGCAATCTTTATTCTAGCTCAAATCTTTTCAATAGCTTGGATTGTTCGCGCAATAATTTCAAGCCCTAGAATTCTTCGCTCTTCAACTTCATCCCAATGAGTTGAAGATCTGCACTCCTACCATATAAAGCCTCATAAGGAGCTATTCCTATGGTAGCCTAATAGCTATTATTGTAGGTGAATTCTACCAATGGAAGATGGTTTGCCAGCTTCCTCAAGATCTAAATACATGTTGAAGCATGTGCTCAAGAATTTGAGTAGTCTTCTCTGATTGGCCATCTGACCATGGGTGGAAATCTGTACTGAAGTTTAGCTTAGTCACCATTGCCTTCTGCATACTTTTCCAAATTTTTGAAGTGAATCTCGAATCTCTATCTGACAAAATAGACACTGAGGTCCCATGTAATTTGATCACTTCTCTAACATATAGTTGAGCTAGCTGATCAATATTAAAAGTATATTTACTGGTAAGAAATGAGCTGTCTTTGTCAACCTGTCAATAATGACCTAGATTGCATCATTTCCTCTATTTGATTTTGAAAAACCAACTACAAAATCCATAGCAATGTGCTCTGATTTTCACTCAGGAATTTGTAGGGGATTTAATAATCATGATGGTCTTTGATATTCTACTTTCACTTGTTGGCAAACCATGCACTTCTCTATGAATAGACCTATTCATCTTTTCATATTTTCCACCAAAATATGCTTTGGAGGTCTTCATATATTTTTGTTCCCTCAAAACGTGCTGCATATGGGGGCGAAGTGAGCTTCTTCTAATATTTCTTTTCGTATCTTCTCATCATTTGGTACACACAATCTTCCTTTAAACATCAAGGTATTATCTTTAGCTAGCTTAAAATCTTTTCATTTGCCAGTGCCAACTTTACCTTTAATCCTTTGAAGAAATGAATCACTATCGTGGGCTTTCTTAATTCGGTCTCGAATAGTAGGTTGAACTGCAAGAATAGCAATTCGTGCTGCAATATCTGTTGGAGGTAAGATCACCTCAAGTTGTAAGTGATCTATATCTTTGATTAATGATCTCTTTATATTGGGTAAATCTGTCAAATGTCATGCTATTTTCCTACGTAATGTATCAGTAACTACATTGGCCTTTCCTGGATGATAATGAATGGTACAATCATAACATTTCACCAATTCTAGCTATCTACATTGTCTCATGTTCAATTCCTTCTGAGCGAAGTACTTTAGGCTCTTGTGGTCCATATAAATGTCACATTTAGCTTTCTTCATACGACTTCACTTATCTGGAAGCATATACAATAACTTTACCATGCTGCATGAGTACATGTCCTAGACCCTGCTTAGATACATCACTTTAGATAATAGAGCCTTTTAACCCTTTGGGTATGGTCAAGACTGGAGCTGAGACCAATTTCTGTTTTTGTTCTTGAAAGCTCTGTTCACAGCTATTCATCTATTGAAACTTCATGTTCCATAGGTATATATTGTAATGCCCCGAAACCTATTTCTCAAAGGTTACTCAAATAATTCATTTAGCCATTATAAAATTTGATTGATACATTATAATAAAACAAATTTGAAGAATAGCGTTAAATGATATAGGTTATTTTATTGTCTCATAAAAATAAAATTAATTTAATTTACTGTTGTAATATAAATTCAGTACTTATTTTCAAAAAATCGACATAGATTTTGAACATTAAATAAATAAAATTCTAATTTGAAAAATAGTTTTCTATCTTAATACTAAATATTGAAAGAAAATAAAATTTTTGATCCAGCGATACGAACTTTGTTGGCAGTCTCAACCTCCAACTCTGATTTATCAAGCGTTTGGAAAAATAATTTAGAATATGGGATTAGTATACAAATATACTCAGTATAGATTTCATGTTAGTATTTTCACAATTTAATATAAAAGGCAAGTAAAATATGCACGTAACTTAATTTTCTAGTGGTCTAGAAGCCTGACCTTCTCATTATCCCTTAGGACATATCCATTCTCGATCTCCACTTAGGATATTTTAACTCTATAGCTTGTATAGATTTACATAATAATGTCCTATGGTATTACCCACAAGATCCTTCTTCAATTTGGATCACATGATAACATATAGAATACTTAACTTAAAACATTAAAAAGTGAAAAACACAAAATTACTTGGCATTTAGAGAAATCCATGCCTATTTGTTAAATTTCTTGTATACTTGAGCTATTTAAGACTGAAAATTCTTGCGAACGGATCTCGAACACAACAATTTTTTTTTTCTTTTCCTATCTTTTTCTCCCTCTGTCCGTTTTTTCTTTTTTCTTTTCCTTTTTCCCTCTGTCTCTACTCTTTCTTTTTTTCTCTCGTTCTCTCTCTGCTCTTCTCTCTTTCCATTCCTCCCCGTTTTCTATAGATTGGCATCAATAAAATACGCGCACACACTAATTAAATAGTTGTGATAATGATAAATGACCTTATTAGAATTTAAAGTGGACTCTTAACAAACAACCTTATCAGATAAAATTTTAATTATGTGATGATAAGATTCTAGTAGAAATATGTTAAAATCCTAAATTTATCTAACCACCTTTATATCAAATAATCCAATAATAATTCATATATATCCAAATATGAAATTCTAATTTCATTAAAACTCTTATTTTTTCAATCATTAGGATTATTAGCACTAAGTCCCTATAAAACGGCAAAGTTGCTAAATTACCCTAAAATCTCAAAACTTGCATTTATGTCTCATAGTATATGTTGTACAAATTTTTGGGGTATTACATACATTATTAAGGTTGAAAGATAATTAGATAGAAAAGTAAAAATCATGAGATCTGACAGAGGTGGTGAACATTACAATATATATGACGAATTAAGACAACATCCTGGACCATTTCCTAAAGTCCTAGAAAAGCATGGCATACGTGCACAATACACTATGCCAGGCACGCTACACTAGAATAGTGTCTTTGAAAGTTGTAATCGTCCTCTAATAGATAATGTTATGAGTATGCTAAGTAACTCCTATTGTTGTGGATGGAAGTCTTTAAGACCACTGGATACATGCTTAATTGAGTTCCTAGTAAGACAATTCATAAAACTCTTTTTGAGTTATGAACGGGAAGAAAATCGAGTATAAAACACCTGAATGCTTGGGGTTTCCCCAGCGAAAGCTAGAATTTATAATCCAGATGAAAAGAAAATAGATCTTAGAACCGTCAATGGATATTTCATTGGCTATCCAGAGAAATCTAAAGAATATAGGCTTTAGTATCACAACCATAGTACGAGAATTGTAGAAACTGAAAATGCTAATTTTATTGAGAATGGTGAAACTAGTGGGAGTGATAAACATGAAATGTGGACACTCAAGAAGTTAGGCACAAATCCCTATACCCATGACTTCAAAGGAAGTTGTTTGTCTTACAATTGTTGAACAATTTAACAATGACGAGCAACATGTTAATGATCAAACACTCCATGATGAGGTTATCACTCTTGAGCCGACTATTGAACAACCACAAGGGCTGGCATTAAGGAGATATCAAAGAGATTTTAAAGTTCAACATACAGTATACAATTTATCTTGAATTTGGTAAACCTAATATTTTACCATTATATGTAAAGCAGAAACATTTACGGTCTGTGAAAATTACTCTCCCTCGAAAAATTTTAATGAGTAAGATATGCATCATATCCGTGAAAAGATTGGAAGTCCATATGATGCTGATAATCTAGGTAAATTAGACGTTAACACTTGTATTGAAATATCGAGCTTATTTATATGTTACAAGGTAAAGGAGGGATTTTGGAGTCTTACATGTACAACTGATATACTGCAAAAGACCATTTAGTTTTGGTAAGTTATTGGGTTTACCAATTGATTGGTTCCTTAGTAATTTATGTACTTAAATTATTTAAGTATAAGATATAAAGTATTTTGAATAAATCAGGTTGCTAGGCAACTTCAAGTGCACATTGAACATGAAAATTTGCTATTGCCAGCTCCTTTATCTTCAAGAAGAGAGTACGAGGTGCCACTCTGCCTGTTGAAGTCGATTTCGAAGTCGCAGGGTAAGGTTCAATGGACTCTTAGCATCAAAATTTGGAAACGATGAAGGGGAACCTGTCCATTGAATGATTTACATTTTTTTCCCTTTGAAGCACTAGGAAATGGAGATAGTAGAGAAGTTAGATGAGTTGGGTTTGAACGGATTGATCATATGTACTTCATCATGATTTTGTATCTTTAAAGTTTTGTCTCATTTTAGTATGCAAGAACACAACAGGGTTTGTGGTACCTTTTTTTTTTTTTTTGGGAAATGTATTGGATTTTTAAGTTCTTAAGAATTTTAAATCTGAATTTTGTATGGATATTGTTACATTTTAGAGTCAATTAAAAATAATTATTTGAGTTGTTTGATATTGTTATCTTTATCTTGTTTGTGGTTAATTTGTATAAATCACTCTACAAATATAAAAAAAAATACAAAGCTAAAAAAAAAAAAATTGTAAAATGACATGCGGCAACTATCAACAAAATGTTGCAAAAAATGAAGATGTAATCATAGACAACATGCAAAAAAAGTTGCAAAGAGGTTATTCGCAACATTTAAAAAACGTAGCAAAAAAGTTATTTGCAACATTTAAAAAACATTGCAAAAAGTTATTGACAACAATGAATAAATGTTGCGAAAGGATTATTTGTAACAACTAAAAATGTTGCGAAAAAGTTATTTGCAACACTTAAAAAAGTTGCAAAAAGGTTATTCGGAACGTTCAAAAAACGTTGTAAAATTTTTTCACAACATTCAAAAAATGTGGTTGTATTCTTCTACTCTCTCTGACAACATCGAGATTTGCAACATACATTCGAACGTTACAAAGAACCTTCAACATCATTTAAAACCTTTAGCAACGTTTTTTAAACGTTGCAAACTACTGTTTCTATTGTATAAGGACACAACCCTAAAATAACCAAGTTAGATAATTAGGCACCAAATATGCCTTTGTTTGGCATGCTAGTACTAGCAAATCCAATAGATTGTTAAGTTTGGAAAGTAATGTGATGACTGAATCCAACGATACCGAGTCCTTTGGATAATGACTTAAGAAAAACTCAAGAAGAGATTTCTAGCTCTAGTGGAACACTACAGAAAACATCTCTTAAAGATGATGAATTTAGTCAACGTCGAAAAAATAGAAGAACTCAAAAATTAAAGACCTTAGGACTCTATGGGATAGATTCTCAACTCGTTTCACTTTACATGGAAGAAAGAAATGAGAAGAATGTTGTTAGAACAATATCTTTTATTCTACAAGGGGAGACGGATCCTGAGACTTACAAAGAAGTTATGACTTCTCGTGACAGTATCATTAGGGTGACTCCATAAAAAGAAAAAAGAAAAAAAAACTGTATTCAATCATGTCAAACAATAACAGGAATTTATCGATTTACCACCTAGATCTATATCTATTGGTTGTAAATGGGTGTTTAGGAGTAAATACAATGTAGATAGTGCTCTTAATATCTTTAACGATGGATTAGTAGCAAAAGGTTATTGATATACAGAAGGAGTTGATTATTTTGATATATATGCACTGGTAGGTCAATTAGAATATTACTTGCATTAACATCTTAAAATGACATTCTTAAATGGGAATCTAGATGAGAAGGTCTATATAGGCCAACTAGAATCCCAATATTAAATACAAGGATTACTAGTTAATAAAATCATTATATGGTTTAGAATAAGCGCAAAAGAAATGACATGAAAAATTTGACTTATCAATTATTTCCTTTGGTTTTATATATAATTGTGTATGGTGTTTATGTAACGTCCCAAAATCTTATAGTATAAAATTATTTAGCGGTACGGATTTTGACGTTGTTGAGGGACTAAATTGAAATAGTATTAAACTCAATTTTATTTTGACCGCATAATTAGATTTTGGTAGAATGAGTATAAGTATATTGACATTGGACTCTTTGTATAGATTGTAATTAATTAGGATTCTTTGATTTAAGCAAAAGTTGTTTTAGATAAAATCATGTCATGTTAAATCCGATTTAAAGAATATACGGTTAAATGAAATTTAAAGGAAATTTGAAATATAATCTAAAACCTGTTTTTCCTCTTTTAGCCTAACGACGTGTGTTTATAATTATGAGTTTGATTAGGATAACTGTTAATTGAAATTTTAATTTGATTTTGGTACTAGTAATCTTTTTGTGATTTGTATAGATTTTTATTATAATATTAATTTGATAAAGTTTAATAGTAATCATAATTCCGTTATTTGAAACCAATTTTATTCAAATTTTTTATATTACACAGTTTTTCAATTCTAGTTGCATACAAACTCAATTGAGAATTTCAGTTATAACTATTGCAAGAATTCCTATTATTTCACCTCAAAATATAAAGAGAGCCATCGTAAAGAGAGAATGAAAGGAAAAAAGTATAGACAAATAATAGGAGAATTTATATACTTTTCAACCTTTAAAAATCAGGATAAGATACTTTTGTACAAGTGGTTCATTTCCGTATTCAGTAATTTATGCATATATTGCTGGTGGAACTTTAGGTTCGACCTAATAAAAAGTGAACACTATTGGGTTCTTTATAACGAAATGTAAAATCTTTCGAGATTCAAAATATTACTGATGGGTATCTTGTTTGGTCATTGATATACTCCATGAGAAATGTGGTATGAAGTATATATTTTATTGTTATATAATTGTTTATGAAAAATGCACGTATTTTATTTGATATTTTTAAATTCTCACTCTTACAATAATTTTAGGCCTATTGGATGTGATGCTGGATGGTGTTACAGGATGCCAAGAGGATTCGAAAAAAAGCATTAAGTTTTCTCTCTCTCAATTGATTAATTAGTTTTCATTTACATTCAAGTACATGTCTATTTAATAGTCAATTGATTGTGTTTATTTTTAAAGATGCAATTTCTACGATTTAATTTAAAATTGTGAATGTTTTAGTTATTTTTTAAATAAAGAATTTTATTTTAGCATTACGCCTTTAATACAAAAAGTGAATTTTTTATAACAATTCAAGATTTATGAAAATTTGGAGTGTTGCAGTTCATATTTCAAAGTGTGTGATAACTGTATCTTGTTTATTTTGTTATATATTGATGACATGTGAATTTTAAATAACCATGTGGATGGGATAAAAGAAACAAAGAAGTTTCTATCATCAACATTTAAGATGAAGAATCTTGGACGAATGGATAACATATTAGGCATCAAAGTTACAAAACTAGTGGGGGTTATTTTCTGAGTCAATCACATTATATAGAGAATGTGATAAATAAGTTCAATTACTTGAACATAAAAGAATTTAGAAAACCTTTTGATCCAAGATTTGAACTTGTGAAGAATGATGAAAGAGTGATTGTTCAATTGGAGTACATAAGTGCTATATGTATTTTTATGTATGCAATTAAATTCACATGACTAGATATAGC
The DNA here is from genome assembly GCF_002742605.1 of Olea europaea var. sylvestris. Classification (NCBI taxonomy): domain Eukaryota; kingdom Viridiplantae; phylum Streptophyta; class Magnoliopsida; order Lamiales; family Oleaceae; genus Olea; species Olea europaea. Next base: position 10,172,123 of record NC_036249.1, on the reverse strand, counting down.
ATTTATGATTAGTAAACTTAGTACGTACAAGTAATTCGAGCAAGGAACATTGGAAGATCATCATGAGAGATCTTGGTTATTTAAGGAAAACCAAAAACCTATCTATAATATTCTATATTTTCACCTGTATTAGAAAAATTTACCGATGCTAATTAGATATCTAGCGCTAGTGATAGTAAATCTATTTCGAGTTGGGTGTTTACTCTTGGAGGAGATACAATTTCTTTGAAAGTTTAAGAAACAAACATACATAACCCAGTCAACCAAGAAATTTGAAATTGTGACATTAGTTGACTCCGAGAAAGAGGCTGAGAGGTTTAAGTATTGGCATTGAAGAATACATTTTCGATATCTATTTTGTGTGATAGTCAATTGACATTATCAAAAGTATACAATGAGGTATACAATGTGATGTCTAGATATATGAGTATAAGGCATGAATGCGTAAGAAAATTAATCAATAATGAAATAATTGTCCTAAATTACGTCAAATCAAATGAAAATTTGTCAGATTCTTTTACTAAACCTTTTAATAGAGATTTAGTAATATCTACATCGAATAGGATGGGGTTGAAATTTCAAAAGTAAATTATTCACTAATGGCGGTAACCTTACCTTTCATTTACTAAAACAGTAATCTAGAGTTTCAAAGGATAACAACAGATCATTTAATAAGTGGATAGTTTAAGCATTATTATATTCGCATGAATCTTATCCTAAACTAATAGTGCTGGTTGTTACAGAAAGAAGGGTTGATGTTTAAAGCTCTGAATGAAGTTTAGTATGAGTTACAAGTACATCTAAAAGTAACAAAAATACTGAACAAACTTTGCTTAGATGAAATTTGAAAGTGGTGTGGCTTTAATAGAGAGTAAGCATTTATCTCTTAAAATTTCAATGAATAGGATAAACATAAGACCATAGTAGTGCTAAGAAAATTTGAGGAATTTGTGAAACACACAACACGTTTGTGTGTTTTCATTGGTATCATCACAAGAAATAATTGGTTCAAAGCTACCATGCTACTTAGAATTTTGATGATCATTGTGGAAGTTACACTAAGGTTGATTCAAATAGCAAGATTTTTAAACCTTATACATAAGTTTTGATATTTTGAATTTGTGTCAATATAATTTTAAACAATGGAGATTGTTGTATGCTGTTCAATGATTATATTGGTAAGGATAATTGGACAAATAGTTAACAATGGAAAAAAAAAATTTGATCATGATCGAAGAAATATGAAATTGGCGGAAAGGCAAATAAGCCCATTTGAGCGTGTATATGGATATTGGAAAAGCATATTGATTTTTGTTTATACCATGCGTTTGCACGGCCTATAACCATTCGAACAAATGATTATCAAAACTAGCCATTAGATCAATTTTTAATTTGTGGATAACGAATAAAAAACTTTAAATAAGTGATAATTTTCAATTACTAACAAGAGAACTCAACAATCAAAATCACATTTGAGTGCAATTATTTTATATTCCCTTACCTATTCAAACTTCATGTTGTTCATTAAGTTCTTGGAAGATATCATGAATATTAAGTGTTTTCTTGTTAAAAGGATTGTTTAATTCTACAACCATTTGCCTGTGAATCCCTTTAATAAGGACTTTAAAAAATCATAGAGGAGGCAAATATCATCCGATGAAAACGATCATGTGTTCTCTCCTTCTCCTATTTCTCATCTTTTCAAACATTCTTTGCATATTTTCTAATATTCTTCTCTTACACATCATCTTTATATAAATTTGACTCAAGCTCAGGTTTCGTCTGAAACAAAAACTTGAACTTTCAATAGAAATTGAATCTAATACACTATAAAGTCTATGCAAAAATGTCAAGAAAAGAATAGATTTTAGCAAAAACTTTGAAGATATATAAGTGTAAAATTGGAATCAAGATCTGAAACTGGTGAAGAAAAATCGCTAACATTTTTGCTTTCATTTTTAGAATGTCAAATTCCTTCCACAATGATTGAAGCTTTAAAGCAACAGAAATTTTCGTTTAAGATTTTCTGAATGTCTATGATTTTTTTTATAATTTGGATCATATTCAGAACTTCAAAATCCTTATCCTTGATGACATCCCAAATTAAAATTAGCTGCTCTAATATTAGCAATGTATTTCTTCAAAAATTAGCACTTGGTGAATAAGAATTCAAAGAAATTGAAACTACACCTTTGTGGGTTGTTGCTCACTGCTGGAACTCCTCTGTCACTGAAAGATTTGGGAAGCAAAATAATTGGTGGCGCAAGGTTCAAATTCTTAATCAAGTGACACAAATCCACAAAGAATTATTTCGAACTTTGTACTTCGGTACAAGAGTGATTATAACAATCTTTCATAATTTTCTTCCCCAGGTCAATCGTAATTGATACAACACCACAATCTGTTGTTCTTTATATAGGCCACAACGGGCATTTCTAAACGTGTTCTTCTAAATTATAAAATGAATCAAAGTATATTCAATTAAAACTTCATCATCTTCCAATATTAAAATTTCATCTTCCAAAGGTATCTTTTAATGATGTGGTCTTCTACACATTCTAATACCACTGGAAGATTGCAAATTATATTATGTTCAACTGAAAATGATTACAACTTTGTTCAAATAGGTTGTCAATAAAACACTTCATGTCCAATCCGATCCAATCCACTCCTTTACATATAGTTAGGACTATCACGTTTGAGTGATCTTATGAGATTGGTTATTTTATTTTATTTTTTTATTTTTTTGATCGGTATATATATATAAGCTTGGTTATTTTATTTATAAGCTAAATGTGATTCATTGCGCTTGTAACAACCTTAAGATTACACTATGCAGCCATCCGTGGTTTTCGTCGTTCACGTGAAATATTAATCAACATAAAATAATTTGGATTAGCAGAAAATATAAGTATTGATCAACATATTAAGTTTCTCTATTGAGCTGAACTTTTCTCCTTCTCCACCATTTAAGCTTAATCGAAATTCTAATGCTCTAATTATTTTCAAATGCATTGTGCTTGAAATGGTTTCTCCTTGTAACTAAGAACAGTAAAGGGCCTTGAAGTTTGGGCTGAGGTGGGAGAATAGAATCTACTTTAAAGTACAGTCTGAGCGCAATACCTCTTTCTCTTTTTACTGCTTTTTAGACAAAGCTGATTTATAGGGAGAATGTTCTGGTTAGTGCAAAATATGGCTGGGGAGTTGTTGGGGTAGGGTTTGTGATCATATTTTAGGGAGATTAAGAGATTGAATTATTGCCAAATCCAATTGGTCTGTGGATATCTCCAAAGCAATCTCTTCTCTTTATGTCAGAACCCCAACTGTCCTTTATGACCTACATTGACCGTATAATATACCCTACCAACCAACCAAAACAAAAGATGAAAATAACTATGAACCTATATGAATAAATATTATATAGTAAGAGAGGGAGATCATATCTTAAAAGTTTTAACGATACATCAAAATAAAAAAATAAATAAAAAAACGAAAAAAAAAAAAAAAGAAGAAGTGCTAGCTAGGTTCATGAATCCGATTCATTCTCCAGAAAAACCATAATTTCTCATTGCATCTCTCTCGTACCACACAACTATTTTCTTGTGTTAATGCTTGCAATATTTTGACATCAAGTCTATGCTGCAAGAGACCACAATCTTATTTCATTTCTTAGTAAAAGAGATTCCCTAGCCACAGAAAGCTGCAATCACTATGACAAATCCTTTCGCTCACTTATTCCTTTCTCATATCAGTTGCTCAAGCGCTGCCCATACATGCAGAACACAAAAACACTTGTTTACTTGCTAAGCCCCATTCCAAATTCTATGCAAATAAGCCTAAAACTCCCATCAATAATGCTACGGTGTCATAATTTTTGACATAATGTCACACGGTATTTCATCATTGAATTGTTTTAAGCATGGTCAATTTTTTCATCAATTCATTTGTTGTCACCTCAGATTATGTCACTGAATGTGTTAAATTTCTTAGTGACAAAATCCAAACCCCTATGCACATCAACGATCTATTCTCTCTCCACATTAACCTGGAAAGTCATGACCACATGACTAGGATCACCCTGGTCCCATTTTTTATGTAGCATATAGCAGTACTACATCATAGCCCTATATATGTATATATATTCATCTTAGATGCACATCTTTCCATACCATTTCAGCAAAAAGAATATAAAATAATAATTCCCTTTGGCTTCTTTTATCAATATAAATAAACAGTAATTATATTAATTTTTCGATCAACGTTAATACTACATGTATTATGTAAACAAAGTTGACACAAGTCACAACAATGCAATTTTTTTTATTTAAGAAAGTGGGTGTCAAGATTCTAATACTACAGTGGTTTCTATCAAAAATGATGTACTGTAAAGTAATCTAGCAAAGTTTGTAACTTTCATGTTGTCTGTTTATAGAGAATGTGGATGCCCTTATCGGAATATGAACAACATATAATTCTACAGGTTGCACAGGCTCCTTGTTCCACGTGAAGTGATTTGACACTAGTCTCTTGTAAAACTGTCGTGTAATTCTATGTCTGATGGAATCATTTCCCATAAGCATATTTCACTTTCATTCTTACGTCTCTAGTTCATTTTCTGCAGCTGTCATATGATTGTTATCAAACAAAAAATTTCAGAATTTATTAGGTAAAATGTGGAAAGAATATCAAGCAATTACTTGAATTCAATAAAATTTAATCATCTTCCAAGAATATAAAATAAGATTGTAGAAAAGACATACAACTGTGATAAAGAACGGCCTAGAGAATAGAGTTACCGTGTATACGATATGTGAATATGCTTGGCTCCTCATACGCCATCCGCGGAGGGCCATCGGTTCATCGGTGGGCTCTGCAAATGGCATACAGGGAGCCAGGCATATACGTATACTTGGACATCCACACTATACATAAATCCTACATATATACCTGCTGAAATGTTTACAATCTTATGAAAACCTAGTTATTGTGTCCATGCGATATGCAATTTTCATCACATAGAATGGCTACCAAGGTGAAGCGAGAAATTAATAGGGTTTTTCTTGGTACATATATTTGAGGATTCATGAAAGAGGAAGAGGTTTGGAGGATCAAAATTGGGTCAAATTAAAGAAGAAAGAAAAGCCTATAACCCATTTAATCCTTTTAAAAAGAAGCATCAAACCCTTTTGAAATCGCACAAACCAAGAAAGGGTATGGAAAGAATTAGGTTTGTGGGTTTGAAGCTGTATACAAGGGTGCCACTAAATATAGAAGTACATAGTGAGAAAGATGGAGGTGGGGGGTTTGGTGGGTTGAGGTTGGGGGGAAATCGGGTTGTAAAGCAAAGGTTGCTTTTCTCTTCTGAAGCTCCTTTGTCTTGGAGTGTTTCGACCTGGATTCCTCATGAAACTCTCTTCTTTATCTTTAGATTAATTAAAGAAAAGTGGGGGAAAAAAACAGATAAAGACCATTACCATATATAATTCTAATCACCTTTATCTTTTCTTGCGTTCTGTTTCTTTCTTTCTTTAATATAACCAACCATAAACAAAGGTAGTAGTTTTACTTTACTGATATACCTTTTGTTGCTTTCTAGTTTCTTGAGATTCAAATTCTTCACCAGTTTCTAGACTTCAAAATAAACATTTGCTGCACTGTGTACAACTAACTTCATCTATAGTACCTTCAGCTAACCACCCAATATTTTACATAAAAAGAATAAAGACTATATGAGGTATTAAGCTTTATAATAGTGGCTTTTCTATCTTAATTAACCACCAAATATCCAAAAATATGTTTAGAATTTTGAATATAGAGTTTGATAAAAGGAAATTAAACCCATGTGAATGAAGTGATTGTTACAGAGCAGATCAAAGCTGTCCAAGTTGACCTACTAAAGGAGATGGAACCATTCCTATAATCGAAACGTCAGGTCACTGTAGTAAAATGTACAAAATTTTACCTGACTAAAGGACGGCTAATCAAAACTTTACTTATTGATACCAAATTAATTTCTTGTCATTTCGGATAATAATAATAATCTCTTTGGTATCATTAACCATGCAAATATAAGTTAAAATATATATTATCTATTATAACATGTAATACTATGCAATAATATGGGCTAAAATTGTATAAGTGGTTAGCAGATTCTCTCTAGCTGATTTCAAATATATTGCCTCATATGAGGATAACAGTAATCAAGACTTTAGTATGATGTGTGTAGCCTTATTTGGTCTTCCTTTGAATGGTCAATATCTTACAAGAATCTTTTGAACTGTCAATAAATGTTCACCAATAGAATTCAAGCTAGGATTCATAGTAATACATCAAGCCAGTCAGGTAATATGATGACTTTTGTCTATATATACCATCTTAGCCTTAGCCTTGGTGATATTATCTCCCCCTAAATAACGCCATTTTTATTGATTGATATAATCACTTTTTATTTTTGTGAAAATTGACAAGAGGAAATGATGGGTGGAGACCCACAACGTTGTGAAAGAAAACCTCATATTTATCTTGCACAAAAAGCATGTTATAACTTAATTATGAAGCATTCTTTATTTGACAAAACATTCGAACAATGTTCATTCTTTCATTGTTTGAATATTAACTTCATCAAAAAGGTCTAACAAAACTCTCCTCATAGGATCAAAAAAGTAATCCAATTGAATGAGATTGTGAAAATATAATGCAACATATCCCTTTACGTCATTGTTGTATTCAACTACGATACTGGTCCTAATATTATATTTAATGACAAATTAATAAATTTATCATTATTTTGAGTATATATGTTTTTGTTGTAGAATGTCCTTTAAGCTTCAAAGCCTTGGACAATCAATGTTTGTATTAAATTTATTTTTAGTTAGCATATAATTCTATTAACATTGAAGTAAATTTTATGAAATCTTTATTTGATTTTATGCTTATGATTAGACTTGCCAATTCTATATTAATTGAACCTAGACATGTTGGAAAGCGTTCATTTATCTTTACATCAAGTAAATTTAATCTAAATTAATTTGAATAATAATTTTACACCAATTTGGGGATTGGATAGGTAATGCAGACAAAAAAATGAGAGGTTTTTGATTACAATTAGCATTCATGTATCCCTAAATAGATGCCCTAAATTGAAATTTCAAACTTCGTTATTTGTGCACCCTTTTTGACAAAACAAAATCCTTTTTTTTTTTTTTTTCTTTTATCTAGTTTGTCATCTGGGTAATTGCTACTTTGTGATTTATTCCTCAAACAAAAATGAATAATTAATTAAAAGAAAGTTTTATATTTACTAATTTAATTATAACTTATATTTACTCCTATATATTGAGATATAATCAAAAGGTTTGTTTTATTATTTTTTCACTTAGTTTTTGGTAATCATGATCACAATTTTATTTTTTATTTTTTTTGGTTTAAAATATGGGCTTTCTGAAAGAAAGAAAATGATAGTTTGTGTAAGATCAAACACGTATACATACAACAAAAAGACATGTTACATAACTCAAATATACAGCATTCTTTATTTTACTAAAGAATTGAGAATACTTCCTTGCACAAACCTCTAATGAGATAAATAAAATTTAGGGAAACACCACCCCATTCTTCAAAACTTACAGAAATTCCCCCGAGATTCACTTCTCTTAAAAGTAAATCAAAGCTATCAGGAAATGTAAACATATATTTTCCATTTTATAACTTTATACTATTTTGAATTGTTCATTCATTATATTTAAACTATATACTTTTTACTTTATTATTATTTAACATATACATTTCATACTTTTGATTAAACAAGATTATTTTAGTTAAATGTTAGATTTTAATTTGTCATGTAGGCATACATATATAATTAATTGTATAGAAGGCTATCTTAAAATTAAACTCAAAATTAAAGTGATCTAATAAAGAATTAAATTATTGAGTTTAGGGCATCTAAATAAAGTGCGGGCCGAATTATATGTGTAGAGACCACATTTGTTTAGAATTGTACTTCATGATAGGTGAAATACTTAAGGATATATATAGGGTTATGACTCCAATTCATATGTAATTCTCATTCTTTGTGTGATCCCATTAAAAAAAATAATAATAATAAATAATAATAATAATAATTGAAGAGGAAGATCCAAACAATCAACAATCAAGATTCGAGAAGAAAGAATTCAAGAATCAAGACTTGGATCAAGAAGCAAAACTAAGAATAAGAATTAAAGAATCAAATGAGGCAAAATTCAAGATTAAAAGTGAAGAAACCAAACATAAAACGATTGCAATAGATCTTCAAGATTCAAATTTCGAAATCAAGACTTAGTAATAAAGAATAATTCTCAATGAATTAAGGGGTGTTCTTTATTTAATAATTTTTTTGGTGATTTGACATAGAGATCCTGTCAATAAAAGAATTTAGGTTTTTAGAAGTTGTAAAGGTTTAAAATTTCATAAAAAATCAACAAGTGGTATCAAAGCTAATTCATGTTACACCATTGAGATTAAAAAAAGATTTTGAAGGTTGAAATTCATACTTTGGTTTTATAAAATTTTGGAATGTGAATTTCAAGCCCTACAATTTTTTGGGCGCTGCAGAGCTAGTATTCTATTTTTAACCTTTTTTTGGGATATAAAAGAGAAAAATAAAAATAAAAATAAAATATGAAGCAATCAAAATCAAATCTTGGTATTAAAGTTTCTTTAGATTACTAATTTTCTAAAATAAATTAATTGAAACAACATGTTACCAAAGTAATCTCTCCAGTCTAAATTGATTTACTTGGAATACTAGGAAGGTTGTGCGTAGCTAATTCATATGAGTATTGATCGGACCAAAGGAAGGTTAATATTTGGCCAAATTATTTGCATACATGTGGTAATAAATGTCACAGCTATAAAGTATTCTATTATGTGAACTTTGAGTCGATTCAAAGATAGACTACACCAAGAGTGCCACTTATAAGTTGGTATTTATGTCTAAAGACTAGATATTACTGTTGTACTCGGTATGTTATGAAGGGGTTTACCATTATTTGAAATTATTGATTATCCAATATGAATTCCCATGTAAACATGTTATTTAGGTCTAAGTTCTCTATTCGATTATCCATCCACTTCTACAATATCTGCAAACCAATCAATTAAATTTCTGTACTGAACCAAAGTTTAAGGGTTTGAAAGAGAACATTTGTATCGTTCTTGGTGGCATGATCTAGACATTGCGTTAAGGACTGAACGACCTATTTTTACGAATAAGATTTTCACTAATAAAATGGAACTCGAATTAGTGGGATCATCTAAAACGCAAAAGTCTTATGATCATGAAGTATGGAATTCTAGCCACATTCATGGACGTTGTGTCTGATAAGCTAACTATTGCCAAAGAGCTTTTTTGAGAAAAATGAAAAACGATTTGCAAAAGGCAATAAGGTCAAAATTAGCATGCCTTTTGGCGAACTTAGTTTTACTAAAGTATAAGAGTAAAGAAAGCATTATGGAGTACATCATAGAGATGTCTCATCTTGCTTCAAAACTATATAATTAAAGTTTGAGCTGTCTTTATGACCTGCTCATGCATTAGTCAATTTAGGGTTAGTTACAATTGTCAAAAGTGGAAGTGGACTCTTAATGAGCTCTCATTTCATATTTTGTGCAAAAAGAAGAATGGCTAAAGCAAGATAAAACTGATATTACTCACTTGACAAGTACCTCTGACGACAAGTTAAAGAATAAGAAAATTGCATCCCCTTCGGTTGAAAAAAGTAGCAAAAGCCTAAAAGAGATGAATCATCTAATTGTTACATCTGGGACACATGAAGAGAAATTGTACTAAACACCACCCTCGATATATAAAGCCAAGCACACTTCTCACTTTGGTCTGTTCTGAGATTAATTTAATTTCAATACTTAGACATACTTAGGGGATAAATTTTGGTATCACTATTCAAATGTGCGTGTCTATGCAGGGCTGCTTAGACTGCCTAAAGCTAAATGATACTGAAAGATTCATCTATATGTGGGCAATAGTGAATCAGTTAAAGTTGAGGTTTTAAGGACTTTTATGTTAGGAAAAATTGTAGCAGCGGTCCTAAACCTTTTCAATTTTTGCAGACTTCATCCTAACCTTCAATTTGTGTCAGCGAAAGTCCTTAACCTTTCAGAAATATACATTTGGAGTCCAAATGGATGAAATCCGTCCATTTGACCGTTAGTTGACCAATAAAATTGAATTTTAACCAATTTTGACTAATTTAAAAGGGTAAAAAGGTAACTTTGCTATTTAACCCTATAAAATAATTAAAATAAATAGTCAAAACAAAATAAAAATAATAAAAGGGAAAAACTATTCATCTCCTTCCCCGCACCAAAATAAAAATAATAAAATTAATTAGAACATCCATACTCATAAAATTTGAATACAAAAATTTTGAGTTATCACGACGACACATAACTGTTGCAAACCGTTGATTATCCGTCACAAAAAATAAAATAAAAGTTCCATATTCTCAAAATTAAATCAATTGAAAATAAGTTGATAAATTTGGTAAACTCACATACTAATAAGAAATGCTGTAAGGTTTGCGCATGAAAATATTTGAGTAAATTTTTTTTCCTGTTCCTCGAGATAAATGACCAATTATAAAGAAAAGCCTTAAGTCGAAAACTAAGTGATAAGGGCTTTGTGAAATCTTCTAAGATGTTAATGGGTAAAAGGATTGGAGTTTGATGAATATATTTCCCCAAAAAATACTATTAATTCAGCAACAAAACCACTCCATGAAAAATGAACATTTGCGCCCAACCTTCCATCAAATATTCTGCTTTTTCCTGGATATTTAGGTTCAAATACCCATGGATTCACTGTTTGCTTACTAATCCTTAACTTTTCGAGGAATCTTTCATCAGTGGTTGTGAATGACTCATTTCTTTCCTCATGACAAGAATTCTCTCTCTAAATGAAATGGGGATCAATTAATTCAATAAGAAATGTCAATAAGAAATGTGCCTTTAGCAGGCCTATTATTTCCGGCATTGCAATGGCATCTTTCGGAGAGATGGTTTGCTAATAGACTGAGGGATAAATAATTCAACTCATTCGCTACCATAGTAGCAGCATGTATAAGGGCCGAAATAGGAGTTATTGCTGCTGGATTGGCCATAGGGCTTGCTTCTATTGGATCGTAATGCCAGAGGAATCATTACCGCAAGGCATAGAGGGGGAGGTTATAAGCGTCTATACTATAAAATCGATTTTTGACCCATCCACAAATAATTCGAAATACCTCGACTTTTTTAGAACAGGTCCGGCATCATTAAAGATACAAGTCTTGGTTAAGAATCCATGAATCTAGGAAATTTTGCTTGCATTGTATTATTTGAAACTCCTTATGAGTAGTCATATTTCATTGTTTAGGCAAAAAATTAAGTTAATTTCTCATAAGATGCAAAAATGAGACACGGAAATTATCCCACATTCGACCATTACTACATTCTGACCACCGAGTGTCACATTCTGATTGCTTATGCACTATTCAGTAGAGAACTTTAATTATTTTTGGAACTATAGCTGGTGGTTATTAGTAGGGTTACTTTCAGTGTTTGTTGCTTTTCCTAGTTTTTTTGCTTTAAAAGACATTGTGGGGTTTCTTGGATTAGGGACTTTTTCTTATTAAATTAATATGATTGCGAGATCCATTTCGAAAACTTAATTTTAATCTGATTGGTAATATGTGAATTCAAAAATAGTTGCAGTGTTATTGATTCTATCACGTTTCTTCAACGTCACACATGAAGTAAGAATTATGGAAAGAGTAAATAGGCTCAGTAGGGTAGGGTTGGCAATCGGGCTCATCGATTCGAGCTCACGAGCCTATATTTAAAAATAAAAAATAAAAAATAAAAATTTAAAGGCAACAACAAGCGCTTTCTTTATATTTATAAAAAAAACAAAAGAAAAAAAAAATACCAAAACCAAAACCAAAATCGAGCCTGCTTGGATCAGCTCGGCTCGGAAAAGCTCGGGTCAAGCTTAATTTTTTTGGCCAAGTTTCGGGCTCAGAAAAAAGCTCAATCATTTTAACCCAGTTGAGCCCAAGTCTCGAATTTCGGTTCGTGAGCCTGCTCGACTCGATGTTGACATTCCTAGCTCACAGAAATGGACTAGTGAATTTTATTATGTATAGTAACCAGTGACCTTTGTTCAAAGCCTTACATGCATTAATCTACTGCTCTCGATAAGATTAATTTACCTAATAAAAAGATTAGGCAACTTTGTTTGAACTCTGATTCTTGCGTTCGTTTCGTAGAACTCTTCTTCTAACTATAGTCATTTGGTCGATTTTTAATTTTGCTATATATCAAGATACTGGTTTGGTGATAGAACTTTCAACGAAATCCCTAACTTTAGTTTTTCACAATTAGATTGTTAAATTTCAATTTATTTACACTACGTCACTCGGTTGCCCTCAATATTGAACTTAATGTTCCAACCCTCCTTTCGCCCATGTTTCTAGGTAAGTAATCTAAATAATCATGTTGTGACTACAAATTTTTGATAGTCGGATGATTAGAGCTCTTGAGTACATTTCGTCGTTTGAATTATCGCAATTCTATAAACTTATTAATGGAGCTAATAGAATGACTAACATTAAAATTAAATCGAAGTTCGATTATCTGATTGAGATTTCAGTGAAAATTTAATGACCAAAAATGAAATTAACCACCCTCAAACCTATTTGATCACCCAACAATAAAACATAACTGGTTGCTCATTTATCTTTTCAATTGATTGCTCGTTCATTACTCGTTTAATTACCGTCATCCTCAACTAATGACACGTACCACATGGTGGATGAAAATCCCACATGGCACGTAATAAAATTTAAATTAGGTCAATCGAGCCAAAATCGCAAAAAATCCGTGACAATTTCATTTATAGAGTAATTATATTAGTAATGAAAATTATTGGTAGTCATCCTACGCGGCATACATATAGCGATTGGTAATTTAATGTATTAATATGGTAGGTTTTTTATTAATTTATGCAATAAATCACAAATCATCACATATATATCACGTAGGACGACTATCGACATTTTTCACTATAAATAGCATTAGTCTTTCATTTATTTGTTCAGAGTTTTTTGGTACAGTTTAAAAGGCAATTAAAATCAATTTTTTGACCGTTATTTCAATATTTCAGTCGTCATTTTAAATTCTTCTCTCACAAATAGACCCACTTTATTTTTAACGATCAAAAAATCAATTACCAAAATATCTGTAGACAAAGCACTCAATATATATAAAGCGCATTTTCTCCAACATCATTTCTTTTTCTCTTAACCCAACAGGATCCCTCATTTACTTTCATCAGCATCAAATTCTCCCTAACATGAATCCAAAGATCGAAATTCCAATTTGAATAATCAGAGTCTACCTAATCCTGAACAAAATCAAAATCTTTGGAAATAGAAGATGGAACTAATTGTAAGGGATTTGCAGTGGAGCCTCACGTCATTGGAGCAGGAAAGCAAGAAATTATAATGTTATCTAACATCGCAGTATTGGAGCAGGATGTTTGATGATCAAATAAGTTCCATAAAAGTAAGATATTATAGTGTTCTGAGACGATATCATCCTTATCGTACGAATCGCAATTTGTTTCCTTCTCCATAACTTTCTTAACAAAGGTATTATCCAATTGAAGAATCGGACAATAAGGCCCTGTTCTCTTTACCGTTTTCGGGGCGTTTTCTGTTTTCGATTTTTCAAAACGGTGAAAACGTGTTCTCTTTCCCGTTTTCGAAAACGAATTTTCGAAAACGAAAAAAAAATTTGTGAAGAAAACACAAAACGACTTTTTTGTCGTTTTGAGCGTTTTCAGTGTAAAACTTGAAAAAACTGAAAACGCGGGAAACACCGTTTTCAGTGTAAATTTTTTTTTTTTTTTTTTTTTAGGTG
>NC_036249.1:10121877-10149393 GCF_002742605.1 Olea europaea var. sylvestris | reverse complement strand
AATGGACTAGTGAATTTTATTATGTATAGTAACCAGTGACCTTTGTTCATAGCCTTACATGCATTAATCTACTGCTCTCGATAAGATTAATTTACCTAATAAAAAGATTAGGCAACTTTGTTTGAACTCTGATTCTTGCGTTCGTTTCGTAGAACTCTTCTTCTAACTATAGTCATTTGGTCGATTTTTAATTTTGCTATATATCAAGATACTGGTTTGGTGATAGAACTTTCAACGAAATCCCTAACTTTAGTTTTTCACAATTAGATTGTTAAATTTCAATTTATTTACACTACGTCACTCGGTTGCCCTCAATATTGAACTTAATGTTCCAACCCTCCTTTCGCCCATGTTTCTAGGTAAGTAATCTAAATAATCATGTTGTGACTACAAATTTTTGATAGTCGGATGATTAGAGCTCTTGAGTACATTTCGTCGTTTGAATTATCGCAATTCTATAAACTTATTAATGGAGCTAATAGAATGACTAACATTAAAATTAAATCGAAGTTCGATTATCTGATTGAGATTTCAGTGAAAATTTAATGACCAAAAATGAAATTAACCACCCTCAAAAATATGAAGCATGAAATAAGAATTAATTTCTACAAGAGAATGCTATCATGGCCCAGAAATTATAACATTCTGTAGACTGTCATTTTACTAGGAAAAAGTTTGTCCCCACCAAAAAAACCATGAAAGCAAAGACTAATTATTTTTAGTCAGCATGGAGGAAAAAGATGCATCATTTTTACTTAAGAGATAATTATTCACTATTTAAAGATATTAAATTAAAATTCATCAGCAATAGTCATAAAAGACATAATAATTGCTATGATGCATTACTATGTAACTAATAAGTGATACTTAAACTGAAAGCTAATAATTATGTCAATGTTATCGTACGCTTGTATTATAAAACTATATTTATTTTATAATTGTATGTACCATAAAATAGTACCATGTTTGATTTTACAATTTATTAGAAACTTAATTCATAATATAAAAAGTCACCAATTAGTAAAGTGTAGACTAGGTATAGAGTCGAGCAGACACTCCTGTATCAAAATTGAGCTGAGCCTCATAAAGCATGTTTGATAGGGATTAAAAGTCAATTAAAATCAATTTTTTTACCGTTATTTCAATATTTTAGCCGTCATTTTTAAATTCTTCGCTCACAGGTAAGACCCATTTTATCTCTAACGGTCAAAAAATTAATTAAAAAAATCTTTACCAAACAAACACTATATATATGCGCATATTTAGGTCACCCTATAAAGCTTATATTTATCAAACATTAAATTTTAGAACAGTCTATAATTTCGTTCTACTTTCGCCCTTGGGATGGACATTTTTATCAAGATTTTCATGAATTGAAACAAAATCGGACCCAATTAGCAATTCATTAGTTCCGATGGTGCTACTTAGCACTGAGAAGTGAAAGGTCCTAGTTCGATTTTCATTACTAGCAACAAATTTTAAAAAAATGATTTTACATTAATTAATCATTGAATTAATCTATTTGAGCTTGCAAAAACACTAACACTTCTATACCCTAAAAACAAAAACCATGAAATGAAATGACATAATTTTCACAACAGTTTACACTTCACAATTTTTTTCGTAATTATAAAAACCAAAATCAAACCCAACCACTGAACCACAATGCTGAGTTGTGGAGCGATTAAAGTTCATCATTGTAAATGAAACCCTTTTGTTCCCTATATACAGTTTTCTGTAGTATTCAATTTGGTTTAGTTCTCATCCAAATCGGATTAAACTAAATGATTTGCCAATCCTAAACCGGACCCTAATAATTCTTTGAAAACATGTAGTAACAAATTTTTTTTAAAAGGAATATAAATACATTCAACGTAGAAATGAGGAAAGAACAATACAAGAAGTCATATTAAATTAATCTAAATAACAATTAGATTGATTTCAAGTAATAATTTCGTGTCTTAGCAGCCACCATTGGAAGCTAGCAAATCTAAGACCATATTTATGTCTATATCCCATCTTCAACAAACTCCATATAGTAAGCGAAATATGATTTCATCATGGCGTATACATGATCTTGTAAGAACCCTTCCAGCAATTTTTCTATCTATCTTGGTTCTACCAGAAAAGTTACACAATCCATTGACGTCTGAATTATCTCAACTGCAACAAGAACCTCAATAATTCACCGTCACAAACTCTATTACCATCTCAATTAACTAGAGGCTTGTACGTTTGTTTGAAATTTCTACTCTAGAGCATAGCTCTAAAATCACCTGTTAATTAAACTAGTCGGACGTCCTTAGAAAATAAAAAACCGTCATACGTCCTCATAAAATCAAAAACCATCTTATCTTTTGTTCTCGATCAATATAGCATATTACAAATTAGCTCAAGATCATTATGTTCCAAAATATAATTTTTGTAAGAAAACTCCAACCAATGCTTCTCTAATAGAATCAAGAAAAAGAACAAAATAAGTTGTTGTTTCTTGACTACCCCTTTACACGTGACTCTCAGCATTTTTTTCCCTTGATTAATTCGTGTTTTAACGAGACTCTCATCACCCAACTCTTGTACCCCACTGACCCTGTAATATCCCTTGTTGTTTTCCATGTCTTCACTTTAGAGAGAAAAACAAAATATGGACCAACATTTTTGTTGTTGGGGTGATTATTTTATGTTAAAATACATGATACTAAGGTCAAAGAAGTAGGTGTGACAAGAAAGGAGACAATGGATTGCAAATTAAACAAAAGATGCAATCCACGACTACATCAGTCAAATGTAGGAATTTCATAATCATTAAGATTTAAACACTAGGATTTCATTTGACCATAAAAATAAAGTTTTTCCCACTATGAATAATCAGCTTTTTTGTCAAAAAGATTTAAGAGTCTAGGATGATTTGACATCATTATGGAAAAAGTTGGATCATAAAAGAAATTAATTATATATCAATTAGTTCTAAATAAATTTAGTTTTGTACTTATTTTATGGCGATACAAACCTCCAACCAATTAAGACACACGAACACAAACATGTTACAAGAATACGAAATGACACTAACATATCAACATGAGTTTAAAAAATTTAGACATCAATTAATTCTTTTAACATTGTGCATTTATATTGTGTGGTATAAAATTAGGACATCAAATAGTTCTTTGAAATTGTGAATTTTTATGGGATGTTATGTCTTAATTATTGTACTTTTTAGTTTTTAACAATAGTCTGTACAATTGTTTTTATGATTTTGTAGGTAAAATATTTTGAATTATGCTAGTTATTTGTTCTGTAAATACCTCCGAATTAAATTATATATAACAAAGAAAAAATCTTAGGGTGTGTTAGAGCCCCATTATTTGGTATTATAATGAGATGAATAGTATTATTTTTTTTTTTTGAAAAATGAGTGGTTGAATTTTTTTTGATTTACGTGTAATATTATTTTATTGAAGATTGTGTGGTTAAAAGAAGGAGAGAGAAAATTTTAATTTAATGTAATGAAAAATAATGGGGCTCAAACGAGGGCTTAGACTAGATGCAAAAAATTCAACAAGTTCGAAAGAATTGTTCACACAAGGATGTTAATGGCTGGCCAACTTCACGAGCCCGCTCAGGCACATTTTTAGATGAGCCGATCACGAGCTAGTTCATTTAAAAAATAAATAAATAAGAAAAAAAAAATTCTCAACTCGTCACCACCAACATGCCTATTGGTGGTGTGAGTTTCTAGTCTGTCCTTTTGATTTTATTTTTTAGAAATTAATTTCATTGTTGTCTTAGAATATAATGCAGTCGAAAATTTGTAAAAGGTTCAACTGAAAGATCATAAGTAAATGTGTGATGAAATAAATTTCAAGTTGTAAAAATTATAATTCTTTATCCAAGCTTGGGAACGATTACATAATATGTAGGTAGAATTCAAATTGTATATGAATTATTATTTTATGTATTTTTATTTATTTTTATAAAAAGGGCTGGTAACCTAATGCAATAAATTTAAAAACTTTTCATTTTGTTTATCAAATAATTCGTCAAGATTGTAATTATTTGAAAATCTTCAACAACTGCACTAACAATCTTATCTTGAATCCTTTAATCAGCTTTATGCCAGCCTTTCAAGAACATTAGAGTTTTAAATATATCTTCTTTCAATAGATTTTTTTCCGTTTGATAGAACCTCTGGCAATGCAGCAAACGTTGCCTTCAATGCTACAATACCAAATGTGTTAGTAGATCATATGGCATCAAAAATAACATCAGATGATGTTGTTCATTTGTTCACCATCATGTTAGAAGATTAACTTTTTTCCTTCTTGATATATCACTCTAAAAATACAAAATGTTGAATAACAATAGAATTTTTCAATAATATACGAGGGTTTATAACCGCCACTTAAGGGAAACATGGCAAGTGCTTTCAATATTTCTAGAATTCTCTCTCCATGGTAAACATGTTGTCATCGAAAATGAACAAACTCATTTTATTATGTTTTTTGAAATATAGGATAGGAGAAATATGATATTAAATGCTCGAGCACGCATTGGTCGCATTGAAGAAAACTTTAAAAAAAAATTCATGAGCTCAAAAGCAATCAACATTCATTAGAATTTAAGTTAAATTGTTGCCTAACATTATAAAAAGCATTATTACCCATATCATAATTTATGTAAAATTGTAGCATGAGATATGTAAATTCCTCCAATTACAGATGTCCATTGCAAATGCCTTATTCTGTAAGTTAGAATCTACACATTCACTTGCAAATGGTTGTTTTCGAGATGGAAAGATAGCGTTGATACCAATAGGCTATCTATTTTTTTACGACTATGGTGCAATATGCTCAAAGGCCAGTTTGCACAATTAAATTAAAAAATATATGAAAAAGTAAAACGTACAAGAAAAAGCTTGGCATCAAAACCTAGATAGTGCTGGTTAATCAAATTTTCAATGATATTATTGTTAATATTAGCATTATCAAAATGAAACAATGATCTTTCTCTTCATGAAAAATAATCGAAGGACTCCCAATAAAATTCTTTCTTGTTATGTTTTTCAGGAATTTAAACATCGTTCAAACTAGAATAATCATTGATTGTAGTACTAAATGTTAGGTTTTTTGAACCAAATCAGGTTGGATTTTTTGAAAAAATATTGTTTCCTTTATTCTACGTGTTTTTATTAGAAAAATATTATTTCTTTTATTTCACGCATTTTCATTGGAAAAACATTGCTTCTTTTATTCCATGTAATTTTTGTTCTTTCTTTCTATCTTCGCGGTATTTTTGGATTTGGTATCATTTCTATAAACACTAGACCTTTTTCACAAGTTTTGTATTATTGAATTATAGAATAATTGTGTGGGTAATCATTGTATTTATTTTCTCCATATAAGTTAATTAAATAAAATACTTTATTCCTCTGCCAATTAATTATTATATGGCTTCTATTTTGTTATTTGTTTGCAATCATATACTTTATATCATATATATTACCTCGATACGTTTTGTTTTCCCAAAATGGTATCAGAACTATTGGTTGTGATTTGTTTAAAGTTTTTGTTATTGATAGAGCCATTAAGTATGAAATTTCACTCTTGGATCGCAAGATAAGATTCTCGTTGTGGCAAGCGAAGATGCAAACTGTACTCATGTAGATGAATTTGGAAGATGTGTTGATGGAATTTGACAAAATGCCTAGAACTTAGATGACGGAAGAAAAACAACAGAAAGATCAAGGCACTTCACATATCCATCTTCATCTATCTAATACTATTTTTAGAATGTTTTGAAGGTGAAAATGGAAGCTACATAGTGGTTGAAATTGAAGCAATTGTGCATGACTAAAAGTCTGATAAGCAAATTGTATCTGAAGCAGAGATTGTATTCTCATCGCATGGTAGAAGGAGGATATTTGGGAGATCATTTGGTTGTTTTCAAGAAGATCATTTCTAATTTGGAAACTTTAGAGGTAATGTATGATGAAGAAGATTACTTCTGTATTCATTGCTCACTTTGTTTACTTCGTTTAGAAATACGATCTTGTATAGTTGTGATATTCTTACCATTTAAGATACGTAAGATGCCTTGTTATCAAAAGAGAAGATAAAACATCTTATTGGGTTTGAGACCAAACATGGAGAATGTTTTGTTTTTCATGGTGATCAGAGAAAGGGTGAGTCGAGGTCAAATTTCAGTAATTGCGTTTGTTATTATTCCAATAAGAAAGGGCATATTATGATAAATAGCAACAAAGTACAGAAGTAATGTAATTTCACTGTAGATACTGGGAAGCAATTACTTCAAACGAGACCAACATAGCCGAGAACTATTTGAGTAATGGAGATGTTTTGACGATTTCTGATATGGAATCCAAACTAACGTAGAGTGGATTTTAGATACAGCATGCATGTTCCATATGTGTCCTGATCGAAATTTATTTGAAACATATGAAGCGAGAATTCTTGGTGTCGTCGTCATGGGTAACAATGAACATTCTCGGGTGACTGATATTATTGAAGCCGGTTGATGGAACATTTAGAACACTTAATCGCATTTGACATATTCCAGACTTGAAGATGAATATTATTTCACTGAGTATTATTGATTCAAAAGGGTATATGTTCTCTAGAAGGGGTAGAGTCTTGAGATTTCGAAAGGCTGTTTGTGTTGTATTGGAAGGTCCTAATTATACCCCTTGTAAGGTCGGACAAAATTTGTAAAGAAAAGTCAGCACAAATTTAGTACTATGGTAGAGATTCAATTTGGTACTGCTTCTTTGGGATTTGGTTCGGGGTCTATATTGAATCGTACTATTCAGTTGAGTTTGGAGGATATGGGTAATTTCACTTTGCTACCATTACCCATGGCTCTATCATATTCAACTATTAGTTATAAACCTATTGGGTACATGGATGTTGATTTGGTTGTATATGTTTTTAACATTTTTGAAAGTATTGAAACTAGCCAGAGGCCTTTTATGAAAATAATGGGATTTGATTCTACTACAGGTTTGTTTCAATACTATTTGGTGATATCTAATTCTTTGTGAATTTTGGGGAACTCGGTGTTTGGGTTCATGTATTTGTATTGATGCCGTGGAAGAGGGAGAGTATTTTTGTGTTGGATAAAGTTTGGTTCTTGTTAAAGATTTTGGATCTTTCATTGCAATCGGATTTATTTTTCCAAGTAAAGAAATTTCGGAGTTTCATTCGCTGCATAGGAATTTGTGTCAAGGTGGAGACTGTTGTGTGTTTTTTTTTTTTTTTTTACTCAAATTAGATTGGATCTTTTCCACAAGTTTTGTTTTATTAAAATACAAAATAATTGTATAGACACAATTATTGTATTTGTTTTCTCAATATTAGTCAATTAAATAAAATGCCCCGTTCCTTTATCTTGTCGTTTGTTTGCGATCATAAACTTTATATCACATATATATTATCTTGATTCGTATTATTTTCCAACACTAAAACTGCCAAGAAATTTGTTAGCATGCCATCGTGTTCAATAATTCAGTATAATCAACTATGAATTTGGTGGAAAATAAAGGGAAAAAAATCAATAACTAGTGGAATAGAATGGTAAGCTGAAGAAATAATTGGAAAAAAATATGAACAAATATAATAGCAAAATTACACTGGCAAAGACATGGGAATTACTAGAGAGATTTGTAGACTGCATAAAAATAAGAAACGAGAAATTACGATGAATATGATTTTTAATTGTCTCTAGTTATAGACTACAAATTAAAAATAAATAAATAAATAAATAAATTTCAAAATTTGAGAACTAAAAATAAATTTGAGATGCTGGCATCCAGCCATGTCATGACTGTTTTATCAACCACGGCAGATTTTGACTCACGAATCGGCATGAGCCTACGAGTAACTTGTGCAAGTCAGCAAACAGATTGTACGATAATATTTCAACTTGGCTCACCCCACGGCTCGCGTCAGGCTAACTTTTTTAGATGGATGTTTTCATAATTAAAACTTTCTTCAATTTTCTAAAGTATTCGAGAAGTGTTGATATTTGACATGACACATGTATGCTTTGATATGAGCATACATGCTTTGCCTGCACTTGAGTTTCATACAAATTTTCTTTTCTTATATAAATATATTTCATCGTTATATTGTTCAATATTATACACTTTATATTTCCCAATAGACCATGATAATCATCCATTTTGAAGTTTCTCAATCGTATCCTAGCAGCTATATTTTGTTTTTGAATTTGAATGCATTCGAAAATATATCAATGCTTGAGGTGTCAATCTTTTGCAGATTTATAGCTACCACTTGTGTTCTTTCTCCTCCCCAACAGACGGTTGTGAAGATGAACTAAAACCTAGAAAAAGTGGTGGGGGAATTCTCATCGATGATTACTCTAGCGTGAGAGTTAGTAGAGGAAGAAGCTTGAAATTTTTTATATGAGTGTGATAAGTGCATTTTATGTGCTTATTCTAGCTTCTATTCTCATTTATTTATATGTAAATTGAACAAATGTCTACTTAATTTTGTGTAATTTATGTCAATTGTAGAAAAATCTCAACTTGGAAAATTTTTTGTGACAAGATGATTTTTAATTGAAGCCTAGTTAGAGTTGATTTGAAGTAATTGAAAATTAACTGGATTGCAAAATATCAATTGAAATTATTAATGGAGAATTCAATAAAAATTCTTAAGTTTTAGGAGTTAAATTCGATAATTGAAAAGTTTGGGAACAAAACTAGAAACTTTCGAGACTCACTTCGCGTCAACTATAATAATTTTAGAATGAAGATGACTTAATTATAAATATTAAAATATGAAGGACCTAAATCATGTGAGAAAAGGAGTTCAATTGGAAAAAGGATTTGTTTCATTTTTCTTCTCGAACTCTTTGATGAAAATGAGTTCGAAAGAGGATATTGCTTAAATTTTGTTTTATAAATACATACTATAGTCTAACAATTAAAAGAAAGCTTTTAAAGTTTCATTAAAACATAATTCAAATCAAGACTTCTGGGAGATTCGTTATACATATATTATATAAGCTCAAAAGAAGAAGAAAAAAATCTAGAAATCAATCAAGAAGTTAGGGTTCCATGATTTTACAAGAACAAGGAAGAATCTTGTTACTTCTTCAAAATTTCCAGATGAGGACAGCCCTTTAGAATTGGTCCCCAGACCAACCGGATTTATACTTCATGATAATTCTGTTACGTTAGGTGTTTCAGCAGAGTTAGTGGGTGCTGTATCGACATTTCTGTTGAATAATTGAGCAATTCCCCTTTTTCTTCAATTTCGGTGATGTAATTTAATTCTTTCTTGTACAATTCTCCAATAATTTATAATTAAGTAATTAATTAGAAAGAATGATTGTAATCTAGTTTTGAACCTTAATTTTAATTAAATTTTTTTATATCTCCAATAGGTATTGTGAATATTTTTTATTTATATCCTTAATGTTTAGATTAATTGGCCATTGATCTATTATTTTGTGAGTGATAATTACGTCGAGAGGTGGTTATTTTTTTAGACTACATAGTAAAAGCTATAACTAATAAAAAGTATAGAGATACAATTTCAAGTTAATGTAATCGTTACATGGATTGTTGGAGATTCAATGTGTTTAACAAAGGTGTATCCGAATTCACATAAAGATATGAAATCGACTTCGTTAAATAAAATCAATTTTAACTTGAAAAAGGTAAATTAAATGCATTAGGAGGATTCAACAAGGAAAACTTGGAAAACGAGATGAAGAAGATACCTATAGTGAACTCGTAAATCATAAAACTTAATCATGATTATAAAACTTATATTTTATTTTTTTTAGTTTATTTAAAATTAAAAAAAATCACAAAAAGAAAATAACACATTCTATTCGTTTCTAATCAAATTGAAGTTATGAATAATTTAATCAACAGTTAGATAATAGTTCTAGTGGGAAAGATATCCAAACTCAAAGGTCCATTCTTTTACTTGTTACAATCCGTACACTTGTAGGATATAATATCGACAACAAGTTTTTGACATCGTTGCCATGGACTACTTTTATTTAATATTAGTTTAAATTATGTATTGCTTGTGCTTGATTTCTTTGTTTTTGTTTTTCAGTTAATCTACTTATTTTTATTTGTTTCTTTGACAAGGAACGAAGAGTAAAAAAAATCAGCAAAAATATGCAATGATTCGAATTGCATGCTAGAGTGATTAAATATCAAATCTATTGTTCATGATGAGAGGAGACTGACTTGTGAATACTGTGAGGCGTCATTATACAAAAAAATTGCTTGTTATTGGTCACTTCAGAGAAAGTGAGAAAAACTATCTTCGATGATCCATATGAAGAAGAAGATGACAACGACATTCTTGTAGGAGATATCTTCACCATAACATGTCAGTGGAGGATCATATAAATCACATAACATGTCAGTGGAGGATCTCTTCATCATTCAACTAGATGAATCAACAACTAAAGAAGAAGAACATGTGGAAATCAAGAAATTAATCATCAAGTAGCCAAACGAATGAATGTCATTTGAAGAAGATTAGATTAGCATGCAAATCTCCAATTTCATTGATTTTATTATTAACTGATGAAGAGATTGAAGTATTCTTAGTTAAGTTTGAATCCAGTAAGTCAGGCAAGTTATATCATATTCAAGAGAGCAAAGTAAGATCTTGAAGGACATGTGAAGTTTGGTGCAAATACAATCTACGCAAGCTAAACAAGACCTCCAAAACAATATTCAAAGTGCCATAAAAAGTCACTGACCAAAGTTGAGTTTAAGACTATAGATCAAGAACTAATGGGAGGCCTCCAATTTTCTAATCTTAAACGACGCATTGCTTTTAATATAGGATTGCATTTTAAACATATACATGTTTCTCGCTTAAAAAAAAAAAAAAAAATTGCATTTGATAGAGGTCAACTATGGGTTTGCAACTCGCGGTCGAGTTGCAGCCCCACATCGAGCCCTGTTTGGCGAGGGCCAGCCACAAGTTTCGAACTGCAGTATAAAAATAAAAAGATATATTTCTTCTTTTCATCATTCTTTCTTTCTTTCTTTTTGTCTGTCTTTACTTTAATCTGGTTTTTTCAAAAAAAAAAAATTTAAATAAAAATTGAAAGAACTTTCTTTCTTCTTTTTCCTTATTAAAATATATAAATAATTAAAAAAATTCTTTTCTTTCTTATCTTTAAAAAAAATTGAAAAAATTAAAAATAAAATACATCGAAAAAATTATTATTGTTATTATTTTGCTATTTTTTATTAGTTTTAATTTTTTTTAGATCATAAATGGTTTATAATAATCATTCCAAATTAAATTAGTTTTCGTATTCATTTCACGTATAATCAAAATATTTTACAAAACGAGCAAGAAAATGACATTAAAGGAAGATACCAAGTGTTAAATGAAAAACATTATATACATGGCAAGTATTGTTAACCGTTCCTTAAGCCTATTTTGTGCACACATTGAGAACAATAAGCATTTTAAGTTTGGAGATGTTGATTAGTTAGTTTGTTAATTATATTAGAATATTTGTGTTAAAAAAATTAAATATTTATTTTAAAAAATCATAGTTTATTTGTGTTTGTGTGAGTTTGACAGTTTTGCAAGCTAATTAAAGTTTTTTGGATTTGTTTATGTTTCAAGAATTGTGAATATGTAATGCATTTTTTTTCTTTCTAACTTGATACTTCTTCATGTTAGATCGTATTATTTTGAGTATAATAGTCATGATAATTATTGTTAAGTTGACGAATCGAATTCATAATTAAAAACACAATGACTCAACCAATTGAAAGGAATAGTTTAGGGGTGGTTGATTCATTGTTGGGAGCTATTTAGATATGTGCGGATTCTATGCTAGATGAGCAATTGTGTGATTTATTTTGTGCTAACAAGTAAAACCTAGGTAGTAGCCATCTACTAGGGGTTCTATTCCAATTACTTATCCAAAAAAGGGGCATCACACACACACATGCACAAACGCACAAAAGAAAAAAGATAAAAGAACAGACTTATATTATTGTGTAAAGCTAATCTTGAGTAATCCGGTCCTATTCATCACTTATGTTTAAGAGACGATCAATTGTGAAATAAGGCTATCTACAATATAGAGCGAAAACTACCTTTGAAACCAAAGAAAAATCCCAAAAACATAAAAATGGACACAATATAAGAAAAGAAAAATACACCGAAGTGTGTTGAGGTAGTGGTAAAATAACTCTTATTCCAATTACTTATCCAAAAAAGGGGCATCACACACACACATGCACAAACGCACAAAAGAAAAAAGATAAAAGAACAGACTTATATTATTGTGTAAAGCTAATCTTGAGTAATCCGGTCCTATTCATCACTTATGTTTAAGAGACGATCAATTGTGAAATAAGGCTATCTACAATATAGAGCGAAAACTACCTTTGAAACCAAAGAAAAATCCCAAAAACATAAAAATGGACACAATATAAGAAAAGAAAAATACACCGAAGTGTGTTGAGGTAGTGGTAAAATAACTCTAAGGAAACACATTTAAAAAAAAAAAAAAAAAAATACATTGTATCTATAATATGAGTCCATTTCTTTCCATTTTCTTCGCATCAAATCAATTCAAGTTCAAATTTATTTATAATTCTCTCATCACTTCAAAAAATGTTTATTTTATTTTGCTGAAACAAAAATTTTGTCCGAATTATTTTTAAAATTTCGTTCAAGTAATTTTTAGTTAAAAGTTTATTTTATTTGAAAAGAATATTGCGAACACGTTTTGTTGAACCAACAAGGTTGGTAACAATATCGACTTTGGAAGAAACGCTGTATCTTAGGATACAAACATGTAATGATCATGTTGGCATTAATACAAGGGCGAATTTTGTCTTAAGGAGGTTTGTTATGTCATAGACCGCTTCATCTTGACTTCTACTTTTCTTTCTTTTAATTGTACGAGTCATATGTTGATAAAAAAACATAAGACATGTATTTTCTTCCTTCTACGTTTCTTTTGTTACATAATTTTATTATTTGTTTTCAATATTTTAATAGTAATATGGTTTTTTGTTATTGTGGTTTTACAAAAAATTAACTAGTTCAACTGAGTAAGAGAAATAATTGGAGAAAATTCCGTCTCTAATTCGTTTGTCATGTCACCAACATCTCAACATGAAAAATCAAAAAATAAATAAAAAAATCAATGGCACAAATTTCAAACATTGGCAACAAAAGAGACTGTTTTACCTTACTATGCTGAATTTGATTAAATTTCTATATGAAGATTGCTCCACATGGATAAAAGCAAGTGTTACTGATAAACATACTCGTATGAAAATTGAAGCATAGAAGCACACTCATTTTCTATGCCGAAATTACATTTTCAACGGGTTAGATAGCATATTGTACAAAAATGTATTGTTCTAACAAGATGACTAAAGAACTATGAGAATCTCTTGATGAAAAATAGAAGACAGAAGATACTGGGATAAAGTAATTCTTCGTCCGTAAATTTCTTGATTTCAAAATGATCGATTCAAAAATGGTTAAGAGTCGATTTCAAGATATGCAATACTTTACCATATTGAGACGAAAGGCATAAAATTGAGTGAATCTTTCTAGATTTCTACTATGATTGAGAAACAACCTCAATTTTTAGAAAATTTTAAAAACTATCTCAAGCATAAGCACAAAGAGATCCAATGGAGAATCTAATTGTTCGACTTTGCACTGAAGAAGAGAACATGGTTGCGAAGAAGAATTTTATGTGCGAAACATAGAAGCAAATGCTAATATGATTGAAGACTCTGGGTCTAAAAGTAAAAGGAGTAATCATGTTGGCTCGTCTAAAGATATTGGAAAGGAGAATGATGCAAAATGATATAGTGCAATACCGACTTTGAAAGAACAATTATATGATGTCCAAAAATCTTGTTTACACCTCTGTTGCAAGAGGTGAAATCCATTTTAAGGATATTTGTTATGTCATACATTGCTTCATCTTCATTCTATTTTTTCTTTCTTTTGATTGTACGAGTCATTAAATTGAAAACTAGTATTATACTTCTGGGTCCAAATTTTGGGAACTTGACTTACTTTATTTAAATTTCCCAGCCACAAATAATGATGTGAATTATAACGTCGTGATTATAGTACTAAATAGCACTTCATTTGCTAATGCACATAACTGAAATATGAATTGGCTCAAAGTCGATAGTATGGCAAACCACATAATAGTATGAAGCAAAGAATTTATAAAAGAAGTTCCGATAAGTTCAAAGTGATAAAAGTCCTGTGAAAGAAAAACGAGCGAGCTGATGCAATTGCTCAATTAGCCTCAACGGACCCAAAGAACTATGTCGAAGTTCAGAACAAGCACAATTGTAACCATAATTAAAGACAATGGGAAAATTGTTACTTCAATACATGTAGGCAAATCTAAAAAACATGACTTATAATTCGTTCTCTAGTTGCTAAAAGTGCCATGGAACAGCTGTCCATCATCATCGCCCTAGTTCCTTGAGACAATTTTTCTCTCATGAAGTGATACTTCAGCTCGATGTGTTTTGATCTTTCAGAATAGACAGGATTTTTACTAAGTAACAGAGCACTCTGACTATCAGTATATATAATAGGAATATCATACATAAAGTTCAATTTTTTTAGAATCCCCATTAACCAAGTACATTCTTTTACAGCTCAGCTTCAGTTATGACTACATACTCAGCTTTTGTGCTGGACAATGTAACCAACGGTTGCAGTTGTGATTTCCAAGTTATGCAATTTTCCTTAAGAGTAAAGAAATAAGCTGTAGTGGATTTTTTACTCTCTGTCACCAGTAAGATCAGCATCAACATAACCTTTTAAAGTTAAATTTTCAGACCTTTTCTCATACACTAATCCTAGATTTAATGTACCAACTATATAACTAAGTAACCATTTCATCCCAGCCCAATGAGGCTTGCCAGGATTGGACATAAATTTGCTTAAGAAACTGATTGCATAAGCAAGGTCAGGTCTGATTGTTATCATAAAAAACATTATAAAACCTATGGTATTTGCATAAGGTATATTTTCCATTTCCTTCATCTCTTCTTCAGATTTAGGGGAATGAGACTTAGATAGGTTCATGTGGGTAGCAAGGAGAACATTAACCACTTTACTATCTTTCATACCAAATATGGTCACTACTTTTTTTAAGTATGCTTCTTGTGTAATGGTTAACCTATTTTCAGATCTGATCCTTTTATAACCATTCCTAAAATTTTTCTAGTATATCCTAGGTCCTTCATATCAAATTCAAATTTCAAAAGATTCTTTAATATGGAAATTTGAGACTTATCAGGACTAGCCAGAAGCATATCATCCACATACAGTAGTAAGTAAACTCTCCCTCCTCCCCCGACTTTTCATATTGTTATAATATAAACAAGCATAAAATTCACTTCTTTTGAATCCAATCTTTAATACATATGCATCAAACATTTTATACCATTGTCTAGGGCTTTGTTTCAGCTCATACAATGATTTTTCCAGTTTGCAAACATATTCAGATTTGTTTTTAACTTCAAAGCCTTGAGGCTGGCTCTTGAAGATATCTTCTTCCAACTCCCCATGTAAAAATGCGATTTTCACGTCAAGTTGCTCAAGTTCCCAATTATATCGAGCAACTAAGGCCAATATCAAGCTGATGGTTTTATATTTGATTACGGGTGAGAATATCTCAATCAAATCCTTCTTTCTAAGTATACCTCTTTGCCACTAGTCTAACTTTAAACCTAACAGGATCAGTTGGGCCATTTCCCTTTTTAAGCTTGTAAACTCATTTACACTGCACTACCCTATGATCCTTAGGTTTTTTAACAAGCTTCCATATTTTATTTTCATTCAAGGATTGCATTTCTTCTTTCATGGCCTTTAACCAATTTTCAGAATTTTTCCCATGAATAACTTCTTCATAAGAGGTAGGTTCAACTTGTTTTATTTCTTCTTTAGAGACTAAGGCAAAGTCCATCAAATTTAATAGTTCATATCTAGGATTATGTTTGGGTTGTCTCTTACCCTATCCCTAGTTAATTGATAGTATTGAACCTCAGTATGTTCAACAATATGATCAAGTTCTTCGGATTTAGCCCCATTCTGGGGTTCATTAGGCTCTACAGTTCAGTAACTTGTTCAACCCGATGATGTACAACGTTATTTTTATTATCTCCAGGTTGAGATAGGTTAAATTTAGTTAACTTTACCTCATTTTGAACAGTCTAGTTCTTTTCAGATTCATTTGTTCCTTTAGATTCTTGTTTTAGACATGGCATTTTTGATTCATTAAAGATTACATCTCTACTATTAATAACTTTAATGCCTAGAACACCCAAAACCCACAGCTTGTAGCCTTTAACACCTTCTGGATATCCTAGCATCACACATTTGCTGGTTCTAGGTTCCAACTTTCCTTTAGATTGATGTATATATGCTGCACATCCAAAAACCCTTATATGAGTTAAGTTTGGGGGTTTTCCTGTCCACAATTCTTGTGGAGTCTTAAACCCAATACTACTAGAAGGAAACCTATTAATCAAGTAAGCTGCTGTGCAGGCAACTTCAGCCTAAAAACCTTTAGCCAGATCGAAACTAATAAGCATGCATCTAACTTTATTTATTATAGTCCTGTTCATTCTCTCAGCTATTCCATTTTGTTGGGGGTGTATGTTTCACAGTCCTATGCCTCAATATTCCTTTTAGTTTACAGAAATTATCAAATTCTGCATTGCAGAACTCCAGCCCATTATCAGTTCTTAGGTTTTTAATCTTTTTCTCTAATTGATTTTCAACAATTTTCAGTCATGTTCTGAACTTCTGGAAGGTTTCAGATTTAGCCTTTAAGGGATAAATCCAAACCTTCCTAGAGTAGTCATCTACAAGTGATAAGAAATATTTACTTCCACCAAAGGTGGAATGCTTCTCTAGACCCCAAAGATGAGCATGTACATAATCCAAGGGCCTATTGGTTCTATGTGAGCTAGATTCAAAGCTAACCTGTGGGACTTACCCAACACACAAGTCTCACAAAAGTTCACAGGCTCAATGTCATCTTTTCCAAGTAATTTTTGATTATTTAAAGATTTTAGCCCTTTATTTCCAATGTGTCCCATTTTATTGTGCCAAATACTAGATTTATTTTCATTCACAGTTAAAGCATTTGAATCAGGTGATATAACTGTTTCTCCCTCTAGATAGTATAACACATTCCTTTTAGGTCCTTTCATCACAACTAGAGACCCTTTCATAATTTTCAGGGTTTTATTATCAGATTTGAAGGTATATCCCTCATCTTCAAGTATCCCTAGTGAAATAAGGTTCCTTTTCAGATTTGGGACATATCTCACATTTCTTACAGTTTTGACAATGCCATCAAACATTTTTATGGCAATGTCACCTGTGCCAATCACAGTCTGGGAATTATTATCGCCCATGTACACTTTTCCTGGTTCTATTTCTTTGTAGTTATAAAACAACGTTTTTTCAGGACATATATGAAAGGCACATCCAGTATCTAGAATCCAGTCTTTACTAAAGTTTTTAGCTGACACATTTAATACATGCAGGCTATCCAATTCAGACACTATGGTTGCATTATTTTGATCTTTTAATTTCTTTTTCCAGCCAAAACACTCCCTCTTGAAGTGTCCCAACTTCCCATAGTTATAACACTTCTTGTTACTTCTATCTTTAGATTTAGATCTATTTTTAGATTTCCCCTTCACCTTCTTGTTTTGGAAATTAAATTCGTTCTTCTCAGTTCTTCCCCTTACAAATAGATTTTCTTCTCTTGAACTAGTTCTATTTTCTCTCCTAACTTCTAGCTCTCTTGACCTTAGAGCATCTATTACAATTGATTGTGTAAGAGTGTCCCTAGCATACTTTATGACATTCTTGACATCTTTATAGGATTCAAGCAATGAATTTAAAAGAATAATAGCCAAATTCTCATCTTCAAATTTTTTATCATTGTGTGCTAAATTGTTAACTATTATACTAAAGTCACATAAATTGACTTCCAAATCCTTTCCTGGGTCCATTTTAAAACTGAACAGTTTTTCTAACAGATATATCTTGTTAGGAAGATTCTTGGTAAAGAATAAACCATTCAAGGCAGTCCACAAAGTTCTTGCAGTTTTAGAATCATCAACTTGTCTAACCACATTATCAGATAAATGCAAGATTATAGAACTATAGGCAATCTCATTCATTTCTTCAATTTCAGCAGGTTTTGCTTTTAACTCATCAGAAAAAGTTGCAGAATCATCGAGGGCTTTTGCAACCCTGTGTTGGACCAAAATGACCCTCATTTTCTGCTTCCATATAAAGTAGTCCCCCTTTCCATCGAATTGGGACAATTCAACCTTCGAACCCATTACGGATTTTGTAAAATGATGGGTTTAACTCATGGGTATTGCAGAAAAGGTTTTTGAAAGATTTTGTATTAAGCAGTTTCAAAGAAACCCAAAATATCCAATAACAACTTTTCAAAGATTGAAGCAGAGTTTGATAGATAATTGACAGTGTATTTATATCAGAACAAACAGATATATCAAAAACTTCAGTCAGATATCTCAAAGGTGCAAAACAGGTTCCATAACAGATTGTAGGCTAGAAGATAAATTTCAAATATATGTATTTTAAGTTCACAAAATCAAGAACAACATACATCATGAAATATACTATATCATGAACAACCCGTATTAAACCAAATCCAATAGGGGTTATGGTCAGATCTTACCAATTACTGCAGTGACAGTGTTATTCATATAATGCGTTCGACCAAGCTAGTAAACAAGAACCTTCTTTCTATGTCACCTTCAAACTCAAACAAATCAGTAACAGTTATTGTCAAAAAAAATCCAAAAAATACAAAAATAATGGACAGAATACCAAACTGCCTTTATGTAGATCTGAAAAACGTTCTACACAGATCGAAACCAAGAATAACCCAGTAATGAATTTATACAAAGAATACCGAACCCAGAAGCCAAGTGGCTCTGCTACCAATTTGAAAAGAATTTTACGGTTGATTTTAAACAGGATTTGTAATAAAACCAACAACACATAACAAGAACAAAAAAAAGAACTCTGGAACAATAAAAATTGTTGACCCAGTTCAGCCGAAATAGGCCTAATCTGGAGGGCTCAGGGACAGCCCGTTCCACTATGGCACAATCTACCTTCTAAGAGAGGAAGAGCACATCAAGAACCACTCAGGTCACAAGGTTTCAGTCATCGATCTACAAGATCTCGTGAAACACAACCCACAAAATCAACCAACCACTTAGGAGTTTTGCAATACAAGATCAGCCACTCTCTCAGGCCTGATCAATAATCAAAATTACAAACTCCATAACATAAGATCACAGAAACCTTTCAACAAGAGAGAAAATTTCAGACTCAAAAAACTCAGAGATGAAGTAGAGAGAAACCCAAAAGAGAGAAGGAGAAAAAGTCTAAAATCAACCAAAAGTCACGAGACTTTTGGGTAAAAAGGACGGTCCATCTTCCAAGGTTAATCTCAGCCCTCCATTTAATCTAATGGTCCAAAACAAGTCTCAACTAGCACAATCCAAGTGAATACCAAGCGTCCAATAATTGAGTGCCAATTAGGCAGATTTTTCCAAGTAAGCTGAAAGCCCAATTGACAGAAATAGCACTCGTTTTAGAGTGTTTTGAGAAACACCACTTTTCACACTACGAATACATGATGCAAATGAGGCTAAAAAGGTGAGCCCCACACTTAAAGGTCAAGGTTTCAGTCTGATATTGGATGGACCTTCTAAGTGATGGTACAATAATATATCATTAGAGTCAATCAGAAGCTGGAACTAGATACAAGGTTAAAATATATAATGCAAGAGGAATGTGAATCCTTTAAAAGAAATTCGCACAATTCAATTCTGAATTAATTGCTTTTGAGACCATCTCGGATGAGAAGACTAAGGACACCTCGTGCAATGGTTAGTTAATGGAAAGTTCCTTCAGGTAAGATGTTTGCAACAGAAATCCAACTTCATGTCATCAACTAACAAGCCTAATACAGACCGAAATCCAGATGAATGATATCATTGAAAATCGAAAGAAAATAGAGCAAGACCGAGCTCTCAAGGATAAAAGCTTAGACATATGCACTCAAATTGTCAAAGTAATAATACTTGCTCTTAGACGAACCAAAAAGCAACTGTATGCGACCTTTCCAGCTCCTTCGCTTGTCATAGGCGAAGTGCATTCATCCTCTGAAGATCAAAAGATAAAATTCTACAAAATGCATCATAATAGAACCACAATATAGATGAATGCTACGAAGTCCTAAAGATGATAAATATGCAAAGCTTGCAAAGGAAATTCTATAAAAAAAGGTCAAAAAGTTGAAAACCTCTACATCCAAGCACTGGAAGAAAAAATTTCACACTTCCAACCTCGAGTAAGAGAAATCTATACCACAATAGAGGTCCCTTATGTCGACAAAGAGACAATAAGCGCCTAAAGAAATTGTGTTTAAGCAACCAAAAAGCCTACACTAGAGAATTTTTGGTTCGAGGTAATCCTAAAATTGCATCTCTTTCAATTACGTTTAATAACAAAGATGAATAGGGAATCATACATCGTAGTTATTATCCACTAATAGTACGAGGAATAATAGCGTGTAATGGCCTAAATCATATGTTGGTGGATAATAGTAGCTCTGTAAATATTCTGTTTTGAAGTGCTTTTGATCAGATGCAAGTAGATCATATTTGGGTGCCCTTGGTCGAACTCCTATACGGTTTCATTGGCGACAACTTGATCCCAAAGGTTAATTCAACAGTTGAGTTGGGCGTAGAGCCAACTATGTTTTAGGGGTATATAGACTTCCTGATCATGGATAGCAAGTGTACGTATAACAGGACCCTTGGGAGACCTGCATTGAAGCTACTAAAAATAGTAACGTTCATTCACTACATGTGCATGATGTTTGAAACCATGAAAGGAATAGCCACTATTAAAGGCAAACAAACGGCTATCTTAGTGCTTTAGGAAAAGAAGCCTCAAGGGCTGCTTTGATTAATACCACATTGATGGCTGGGAGCAATGATAAATTTGAAAATCCTTGTTTAGGAAAGCAATTGATGCTGTGAAAGGTAAGTTTAAAAATCTACCTACCAGTAAAAATCACTTAATAAGTAATAGGGGAAGCATGAATACTAAATTTGTTAAACGCTAGATGGACCTAAAAAAAAAATTTGCACTAATGAGATGGAAGGCAAGACTCTTTCTATCTCAATTGAAATTGTGATAAATGGNCTAGATGGACCTAAAAAAAAAATTTGCACTAATGAGATGGAAGGCAAGACTCTTTCTATCTCAATTGAAATTGTGATAAATGGCTAGACCATTTACTTTTTCAATAAAAACTATAATAGAAGGTTAGACTCTTTTCATCTCAAAGGAAATTTTAATGAAAGGCGAGATTCTTTCAACCTCAAATGAAATTTTGACTAAAAACGTGGTCAATTCTGACAAAGCATGGGGAGCAAATTCAACCCCAGGGGTCTCAAAGAATGAGTCCAAATCTACTAGGTCAAAAGTATGATGTCATGACAAGACACTATTATTATTATGCGTGAAATATTTGTATACCAAAAAACTACGACAAAAGTCATAATTGTTAGCGTTTGTTATATTTTGTTAGTAAGAAATATTGAATGAAAATATACTTTGCAAGTTATATCATGAAATTAAATGTGTTTAAGCAAAGCATGACCAAAAATTAAATGCATGAAATAGTTCAACCTTAAATAAATTGATAAATATTGCGAAAAATAGTAATAATGAGGCAGAAATACAAAGGAAATACCATCACAACAAAGAAGAAAAGTAAATAAAAATGAGTTTCCTCAATCAACTAGATGCTAAAAAATTCAAAAAAGACTTAT
Source organism: Olea europaea var. sylvestris (assembly GCF_002742605.1). Taxonomy (NCBI): domain Eukaryota; kingdom Viridiplantae; phylum Streptophyta; class Magnoliopsida; order Lamiales; family Oleaceae; genus Olea; species Olea europaea. The sequence goes on along the minus strand of NC_036249.1, from coordinate 10,127,435 downwards.
CCTACTGAATGACTTGAAAATTATCCCCTCGAGGGACATTCACTTCAAAAGGAGGAGGAAAAGCAAGATTAGAAGGGTTACATGGCTTAACAATAGCAGCAGCCCAAACCTGAAAGAATAACGTGTGAATCCATAGGCAGATGATGAATATATGGAGTACTCATTGTCCCAAAGGCCAATGGATGAAATTTGGATAAAAGGATGCCTTCAACATCTTCTTCATGAATCTCTAAAAAATCCATATTACATTCAGGGTGAAAGCTCCTAAATATAACAAGAACTTATTACCACTTTCCTGTATGGACTCTTCAATAAGTTTGGCTTCACGGGCATGGCCTTCATCAAGGTTTGACTCTGCAATAGCAAGTTTTGCCTTGTAACTTTCCAAGTCGTTACACAGTAAGATTATTTCATTCATCATGCTATCAAGATCCTAAGTGCAAGGATTTGTTCGACTTTTGCCAATTGGCGCTCTTCTTTAAGTTTAGAAACCTTGCAGTCAATTTTTTTAGCATAAGCTTGATGATACAATTTTGCCCGTTCTAAGTCTTTGGAAAGCCTCCTAATATCGGTTAATAGAATAGGCTTCTTATTAGCATAAGTCTCGACACTTTTGCACATGCATTTATATTTAGCTTTCCTTTTCTCAGAATCCTCCATCTTTCTCTACAATTATGACACCTCATCCAAGGACTGAACCTCTTTACCCAGGCTATTAGCTTGTAGAGTACAAAATTATACTTTACTTGCTGGTTAGGGATATATCACAGCTTGCATCAAATGAGCATTGATCATTTCTCCCATTTGCGTTTGGATAAACTCTCCTGCTAACTTTACTGAGACTGATTAAAATAAGTAAAAGTAGACCTTATAGTCCGAGAAATAAAAGGGAAAAACATAGAAAGAACCCTTGAATCCAACTCTTCATTCAAGTGGGTGCGAAACAAAGACTCAGGATTTGGAATAGTTTTCCTAAAAGAATGGGAAATAATAGGATCTCGAAGTTGCTCTTTCACACTTGGCATTTTTCCCTTTCCCTTTCCTTTGGAAGGATCCTAACAAAAATCGGTAAAGATGGAAGCATAATCCTTAAGGGCAAAGACACTTGAACAAAAGTAACAACAGGGGACTTAAATCTCTCCCGGCCCCTTATGGGGACAACGGTTGTATTGTAATACCCTCGATCATTTGTGGAGGAATATCACTAGTCTTCTCAAGCCCTTCAAAAGTTGAATTCTGCTTAGGAAGGTGCTAGAAGTTTTCGATGTTTAGAGGGCATATAATTAATCACATTGAAATCAATTTGAAGTACAAAAATAAAGGAAAAATTTAGAAGCTACCTAAAATAACAAACGAAAAAACTAAGAGCATAAACTCACACATACATAGTAGTTTGAATGCCAATGTTATAAAATTATAGTTAGAAGGATGTAGCAATCTCTTAGCTTTGCGAGTTTCAGAACTCAAGCCAAATATAGGTGCTTCTAAAGCATAAAGCTCAATAAAAGCTTGACTTTTAAGGGATCTTCGCTGCTTACCTATAGCAATCAACATACGAAAGAAAGTATAAAAAGGGAGAACGAATAGAGAACCAACACTTATTTTATTCACCATATAATCGAGACATAATAACAGAAGGATTGGGATCATTAGTTTGAAAACTCCAATTGCCTCGAACAAAGAAAAAGTCTCATTCCAGTTATACACCTTATTAGGAGTAATTACAAACTTTGGGAACAACTTAGAGAAAGCTAGTAATATCCATTTTGAGGTTTTCCTTTATTTTCAACATTTACGAGATGATAAATAGATCAAAATCCATCCAAGGACAGCTCTCCCTCTAAACACGNTTGAGGTTTTCCTTTATTTTCAACATTTACGAGATGATAAATAGATCAAAATCCATCCAAGGACAGCTCTCCCTCTAAACACGCTAAACTCTATAACAGAAAGGACCGAACTATATGGTCTTTACCCATTTGGAGTAAGTTGGGTAGGAGCAATGTTACAAACATTGAGTGTTTATAATTGCTATACAATCATGAGGAGGCGATATGTAGTTTGAAACTGCCCAGGACACAATAATTATATATCAAAGAAATGTTAAAACTTTCCCGAATTTCACTGAAGTCCTATTCAATAAAATTGGTAAAAGTTCTCGAAGCTTAGAAAATTCCCAAAATTCCCTCATCGCTCTCATTAAGGCTTGTAGATTCACTCAAGGTTTCACATACCTCGTCACGCACCTCAATATTAGAATGAGAACTATCCCTTTATCTAAGAAGCTCTAGGTTAAGGCAAGTACCAAAATAAGTAACTACATAATAAGGTAACGCCTCAATATATAGAACTTCTATGGAAGATGGAAGAAGAAGAAGAAACACTAGGAAAGTCATTCTTAAACTGTGAGCTCTCGAGGTTAAAATCATAAGACATATTTTGGGAATCATTTTGAGAAGGCATTATAAAAAAAGCTTACAGAAAACAAGATAAAAGCAAAACATGGACCTAAGAAAGGGCCTTTGAAGGAAAATGAATGGCGGGAGAAATAATCACTCCATAAATAATCAAGGCCATTCAAATTATTTTGAACAATCATGACCATTGATTACTAAGAGGCACTTGATCAAGATTCTCAACGAATGGATGAGATCATATAGTCTACGTTGAGCATATGTGGGTTACCACCTAGAAATATGCAAATAGGCCCATTAACGCACGGAGAAAACATATATAATGATCACGCATTCCCTCAACATAAGCTCATGTCATCCACAACAAACAAGGAGAGATATGCTCAAATAAGGCCATCTGTAGATTTGCAGTTCAAATATACAAGTCCTAGATTTAATATGAATAATAAAATCAGACTTTGAGAAATATTTGCTGATGTAAAAAAGAAGTCTATCTTGGAAATTCAATCCTAGGCGAAGACTGAAAGCACAAAGGTAGCTAAACCAAAGATGGCTCGCAAAAGAGGCAAGGTGAACCATCTTAATGATGGCAAAAAATAAAAAAAAAAAACCATTATTTTAATACATATGGGCAAATCTAAAAGGCATGACTTTTTAAACTATTGGATAACACGTGAATACATAACATAATTAGTTATTAGCCCACTACTAAACAATTGCCACTTGTCATTTTTCTAGAATGACCCAAAACCCCTAAGAAAATCTATAAATACTTGCCTAAGAGGAGAAACGTATGCGCATTCAAATATCTCTATCCCAAAAATTCATTTCAAATCTAGCTTCATTTTAAGCATCAAAATCAGAGAGTATAAGAGGAGAAAATTATGGTTAGGTGAGAGGAATTTGTTGACCGTAATTCTACCATCAACAAGCACATTAAATTTCAATTATCATTCAAACATAGACTGCACAATGCTTAAGAGTATATCTCTATTCCTTATTAATTTCTATGTTGTTTGCTAAAAATGTGCCTAAACTTATTTGAGACTTGTAGGAAACAATACAAGCCATGAATACATTTAAAGGGTAATCAATAATTCAAACAAGATAAATATTTAGCAAACAATCAACCTAAGCTGAATTGATGTCAAAAATGGGAAAATTAAATTAAAATTTTAAACCATGTTTAAATCGTCATTCTAGTGTAATGAAGTTTAGCATAACATTCTTGAATTACAAAAACATGATATTGATTGAGTACATTCCCATATTCCTTGAGTATAGGCAAGAAAATAGAGATCAATCTTAGAATGTTGAACTTCATTTAGAAGTTATTGAAAAGTCTTCTCTTCCATAAGAATCAAACAAACCAGAATTTAAAGAAAATCCCCAAGACAGAATTAGTGTTTAATTCTCTAAAATTTTGTATAATTTAAGTACAAGGGTTCCTCCATATATAGGGCTAAACTAGAGCTTAAAAATCATGTAAAAACCTTCCAAAACAAGTTACCAAACACAAATTTATGATACCTTTGGGAGCAACCGCTCTTTTCTTTGAGATCCGCAATGCCATCCGTACTGTTCACAATTTTTATATCCTTAGCACTACTATTCTGGGTACTGGTTCTTATTTCATGGACATAGTTTTCATGGAGAGGTACTTTAAGAAGGAACAGAAATGGACCAAAAATAATTATCTAAATGCCAAGTTAAGGAGGATGCCAAAATAAGTTTATAAAAAAACTTATCAGAGCACAACGAGACAAACCAAGATGGATAGATTTGATTTTGGACTAGTTTGTCCAAAAATTCAATGGCTTAGTGATGGACAGCTTTAACAAAGGGGATTTACAATGCATATCTCAAGTGCCTTAGTTAGACCGAAGGAATAGATGTATATGTTGGGCAAATTCACTTATTGTAAGAATAAATTCACCAATCCAAGCAACCAACTAGAGTGATTAAATATGCAAGTAAATGATTAAAGCAAAAATAAGCAAATATAACACCAAATTTTTACGTGGAAAAAACCCTTCAACGTAGAGGGAAAAAACCACATAGCAACTCTAGCCAAATCCACTATAATAAAAATACATATTACAATATTTAAGTTTATGCCCAAAAACTTGAATTCTCTACAAATTGAAAATACCACAATAATTAATCTCTAAGACAACAATTTATCTCACCATAAATCACCAATTTGATTTACCTTGTAAGAACTCACTTTAAATACTACACCCCTAAAGTACCCAAAATACACCTTAGAGAAAATCTCAGTTTGTATTATGTAGAGAATAAATAAACTTGTGTGAATTCACACCCAAATTGAAAGAAAAAATCATTTTCTCCCTCTTTTATTTCCTCTCCAGCAGCCCTTTTTGATCTCTTAATGGAAAGCCTCCTTTTTTGACTTATCTAAGACAACCTTTGTGTTTCTCTCTTTCATAACTGCCTCCTGTTCTTTTTCTTTCTAATGCACAACACGGTTTGATGGATATATATACATTACCAACAATTTTACCCTATTGGGCCTCTTTTTTTCATAATGGGCTGGAGCCCATATAACAATCTTTGCCTCCAGCCCACTGAGGAAGGAGATTATCCTTTAATGGATTAGTTAGAGTCCATGTCGGCCTGGCACAAAGCTCAAGCTTTTCTTTGGTCACAACGTTTGTTATCATATTAGCTGGATTCTTCTTTGTATGAATCTTCTCTAATAATATCAATTGTTCTGCCACTACCTGTCATAGCCAATGATATCTCACATCAATGTACTTCGTCCGAGAATGATAAGTAGCATTCTTGCTAAGTCTAATGCGCTCTGACTGTCACAATTAACTACATACCCATCTTACTTCAAACTCAAATCTTAGAGAAATCGTTTCATCAAAGCATTTCTTTCGCTGCTTTAGTTATTGCAATATACTCAGCCTCAGTTGCAGATAAAGCAACACATTTTTGTAATTTTGACTTTCATGAGACAACTCCTCCTACAAAAGTAATCAAATATCCTAAAGTTGATTTTCAATCATCAAGATCACTAGCCATATTTGCAGCGGTAAAACCCTCACAATTGGTTTTGAACCTCCAAAAGTCAAGCACATCTTAGAAGTACCTCTCAAGTGTCTAAAAATCCATTTC
>NC_036249.1:10082732-10117033 GCF_002742605.1 Olea europaea var. sylvestris | reverse complement strand
GGTGCTACCGAGAGTCTGATTACAGGTGACTTCAATTTCAAATACAAATGTTGCTATTTTCATCGTTATTGTATTCTCTTCTAAATAGTAATGCAACGATCCTAACAAACATAGAGCAATAAGGCTAAGAGCCTTAGCAAATATTTAGGCGATGAGCCTTGTCAAATAATAAGGAAAGGAGGTTTAAGGAATAATAAGGTGAGGAGCCTTATCACACAATAAAGCTAGGAGACTTAGCAAATGATAAGGCGTGGCTTGTGAAATAATACGGAAATAAGCCATAATAAATAATAAGTTGATGATCGCATAATATGTTTAGGATCCTAACCAAAGAACAAGGCAAAGAACCTTAAAAAATGATAAAACTGGAAATCTTGTCAAACAGCAAGGCAGATATCCTTAACAAACAACAAGGCGAGTAGCCTTGTCAAACAATAAGTCAAGTAGCCTTAACAAATGATAAGGCAATGAGCTTTACTGAATAATAACCGAAAAATAGTAAAGATGTAATTCTCATAAATGAACTCGTATGAGAATTCATCTTATATAAACACATAGAAGGAGAATATTAAATCCTCAATTATGAGTTATCCCAATGCAAATACATACACGATAAATAAGTGAATTACCCAAATGGTCACTAGGTTTTTTAAAAGGTTTTCACAGGATCACTGAACTTTAAAAATCATTCAATTCATCACTAAACTTTGCAAAATATTTTCATGGGCTCACTGAACTTTAAAAATCATCACATTCAACATCGAACTTTGCAAAAGATTTCCCATGGGTCACTAAATTGGAAAACATTTTGCAAAGTTCAATGATTCCTTGAAAACTTTTTGCAAAATTCAGTAATGAATTGGGTGATTTTTAAAGTTTAGTGACCCTATGAAAACTTTTTGCAAAGTTCAATAATGAATTAGTTGATTTTTAAAGTTCAGTGACCTTATAATTTTTTTTTTTACAAAGTTCAGTAACTATTTGGTTAATTCACTCCACGATAAATCGAAAGAAAGTGATCTATTGGGAACTTTAACTGGATGCTCTCCATCTGAATTTTACTTCAACCAAATTAGTTAAGACATTTGGTTCACCAACCGGATGCAAGCTCTTGTGTCATTGGCCGAATTCGGCCTAGGCACAAAGGTATGAGGTTGATTGACTAGATTCAACTTAAACGTAAAATTCACACTACAATAGCAGCTAAATATAGGGAAAGTGCAAATTCACTAACTAGCAGCAAAAGGAATTGAAATCGAAGTGCTAACGGTAAACCCACTGTCATTTAGTTGCAAAGATCAATAACTGGATAAGTAATAACTTTCAAGTGCAAGACATAAGTATTATATTAGTAAAAGATGTTGGAAAAAAATGGTTTAATGGGTCAACTTTGAGCCCAAATTTTAGTGGGACCCACCTTTTAAATAATACGGGACCTAGCGTATTCGCGTTCTACTCCGCGAGATGATTAACGTGATATATTTATTTATCGAAAACCATTTAAAATTGAATGAAATATTAAGTGTTAAAGTAACCCACATAAACTAAGGATTATGGAAGAATTTGATTTGCCAAACACTTATCCCACATAGGAAAGTTAGGAAACTTTGGTGTGGTTTATAAGGTGGAAGTTTGGAATTGGGTTTGGGCCCCAAGGGGTACCAATAGTCTTTGGAAGGGGGAAGACCTATATCCTATTGGGTTCGGTCATAAACCCACACGCGCGCGCCGCCGCCGTCCGTCCGACCGGCCGACACGGCACGTGCACGTGCACGTGCCGACCTTTACACTATATCAAAATTTTGGGCCAAATTGTAAATAATCAAATTCTTGGGTACAAAATGAAATTTAAATTTTGGCTTATTCCGGGTGTAATTTAAATTTTGCCTCTGAATTAAAGTGATGTTGAATTGAAATTTGACCCCTCAGTGAGGTCCACGTTTTACCTTTATTTTCCTATATATTTTATTTTTTTCCAGGGCCTTCCAACTTCTTCAACTCGTGAAACTCTTATGATTAATGGTCTATGTTGATGAGATTGTTAAATAGCCGGGTTATTGATGGTGTTAATGGTATATGAAGTCATCCATTGGAGCATATCATTCACTTGGTTTCCTAACTTCCATGCACAAAGGAAGGGGGAAAAATCAGTCTCTGTTTTCTAGTCCAAAATCTTATCTTCCAATTCATGTACAAGTGTTGGTGATCTTGTTCAAATATAAATTCAGTTCGTTGGTGTAGATATTTAGCCTCTATTTGTCATCCTTTAACAAATTAAATTATTTGTTACAGTAAATTCTCCATCACATATTCACACAATAAAATATTCTATACACAACCAATAAATCTTCTTTAAATTTTAATCACACATTTTTCAAAAAAATATTATTCAAAAGTCTATAATTTCTCCTATAATGGGAGACAAACGGGCTCTTAGTCCTCAATTTTTTTTTTTTTTTTTTTGTGGTTGTATCGTGAAAGGTAAACACTCACTAAAACCGCAAGCCCTTACGATGTTGGGGGCAAATATGTTTTAAGGACATCATATTTACAATGCTTCGGTTTGTTATTTCATCATCCCATTTAGTTGTGAACATTTTAGTTGCATTTGTTAATTTCTTATTTGTTCTTTCTCTAATTAATTAATAAATATATCATTATATTATGCATTTTGTCTAACAATCTTAAAATAAGAACCAGCTTCTTGTATTTTGTTCGCATTAAGGAATTATTAGGTTGTTTGGTGTTTCAAAAATGGAAAGGATTTTTCTTCTCCAACACATTTCTCCGGGGGGACATGTAGAAATGGGGCCAACGTGGCCTTGGAGAAATAGGCCCTGTTTCTGTAGCATAGCTCAAATGGAAATCGAATCAACTGATATGGATGTGACTACTGAAAATTGGACTATGGCTCAATTGACAAGTTATGTTGTGACCCAAATGGTGGCTCAAAAAATGAACGCTTTTTTTTTTTTAAACATTATGCACAAGTTTAAAATATGACGACAAAAATGTTGTTTTATTTGACCAACTTGAATCTCATAAAGTTATTGACTGAGAATGTTCTAAAACTCAAAGTGGTTGAGGGAAATATATGAGTTATCAGCTTACTTGATGATTCAAAATATTCTAATTTCCTATGCCGTAAAATATAGTGCTTATGTCAAGTATTTCAAAATTTTCTTTAATGTGACTTTGACTTTTAGTACTGTTATTGACTATTAGTGCTTGTGATTATTATCATTAAATCTGTAGTCATGTAATTGAATGGGATGAAATGAGTGAGTCCATTAATCAACTACTCTAATTCTTAATCAAAATAAAATCAAATTCCATTTCATCCCGAATATATTTATATAATTGATTACCTAAGTATCGATATTTAGCACTAAGCACCAGGTGACGACGTGACACACTAAAATGTAGTGTCCACAAAAAAGGAACTTGAATGAGTTCATAAACACATGCTGAAAGGTACTAACCATTTCCTAACTCCAGTGGAATAACAAATCCAAATAAGAAACTGCAGTAAAAGGTGCAATCGATAGAGGTCGATTGTACCATTCTCAGTAATTCAACCATGGTTGGATCGTGCATGTCATTGAAAGGTAATTACAAAGGTGTAGATTTGTAATTTATGTGAAAAACTTAAATAATACATATCGAACAATGCTAACACCTGCATTATTTTACAAGTTATAGGTTTTTTTTTTTTTTTTTTTTTTTTTTTTTTGGGTGGGAGGGGGTGGGGATCCCAGCCCAAGTCCAAATTGTTTGGGAATTTTTTTTTTACATTTTTTCTTCGTACTAGCCTGGTTATGGATTCACGCAGTCCGATTTGTTACTTCTTTATTTTTTTTTTCTTTGTACAAAGCCCAATTTTTAAAGCCTCCATTTTTTTAAAAACCTAATTGCCATAGCCTTTTTTTTTTTTTTTTAAAAATCAAATGACCCAGCCCAAATCCAAATTGTTTGGGAACTTTTTACTTTTTCCTTGTACTAGCCTGGTTAAGGATTCACTCAGCCCAGTTTGTTAGTTCTTTATTTTTTTCTTTGCACAAAGTCCAATTTTTGAACCCACCATTTTTATGAAAACCCAATTGCTACAATTTTATTTTATTATTATTATTTTTAAATCAAATAACCCAATCCAAATCTCAAATCCCAAATTCCAACTAGGCATTTGTTAGTTCAACCCTCGTAATTGGCTCAAATTCTTCTCTCGTCATTCTATAAGTCTCTTTGTCTGTAAGATCCTATTTGAAAAAATTCATTTTCCTCTGTTACCACCTGCTGACAGCCGCAACAATTGGCCATTACACTCTCATGTGGGGCCCAGGTGACCAACAAACGGTCCAAAAATTATTTTCTTCTTCCAAAAAATGCCCTCCAAACAGGGGCTAAATTTTCTTCTTGATTTAGTTGTTTTTGTAATTCATAATTTTAGCTTCTATTTAAAAAATTTTCAAATACCTTAGGCTGGGCAGTGGGCTGAGAACCTGTCAAATGGGGACCCATCATTTGGTGGTGGGTTTTTTCATTTGAGGGGTAATTGAAATGTATATGTATACATATATATATGCATACATGTATGTATGTATGTGTGTGTGTGTGTGTGTATATAGTAGCTCCTCATTCATTATAACGATATTTGAGAAATTCTATTGTTTAACCACGAAGAGTGTATTTCAGAAAAATTGGTTCACTGAATTTCCTTGGTTGGAGTATTCTCCTTCAACTGAAAGGGCATATTGCTTTTATTGTTTTCTTTTTCTAAAGGAGGGTAATTCTTCTACCTGTTCGGGATTGATTACTGAATGATATAATAAATGGAAGAGAGTTAAATATGTAAATGAATGTGCATTTCTTGTTCATGCTAATTCAGCATATCATAAATTGTGTGAGACTAGAGATAAATATTTAATCAAACCATCTCAACATATTGACAAGGTAATGAATACTGTATTGGAAAAAGAAATTCGAAAACGTCGTTTGTGTATAATGACTTCAATTAAAAGTGTTCGATGGCTTGCATTTCAAGGTTTAGGGTTTTGAAGTAATGATGAATCTCCATCTTTACGTAATCGTAGGAATTTTATACAACTAATAAAGTATGCAACAGATTTGAATCCACATATTAGTAAAGTTGTTTTGGAAAATGCACCACAAAATGCCCAATGCATTGCTCCAACACTTCAAAAAGAAATTTTGCATATTATGGCCAATAGAATACGACGAATGATTTGATGGGAAGTTGGGTATGAATACTTCTGCATTCTTGTTGATGAAGCTCAAGATGCATCTAATCGAGAGCAGATGACCATTATCTTGAGGTTTGTGAATAGTCACAGTAGTTTGATAGAACGTTTCTTTGCAATCAAAAGAGTTAGTGATATTACTTCATCGAATCTCAAAAACGAAATATGTGATGTTCTGGCCCAATATGAACTTCGACTGAACAAAATGAGAGTGCAAGGGTATGATGGCACTAGTAACATGCGAGGTGCTTGGAATGGATTTCAAGCATTATTTCTTAGAGATTGTCCATATGCATACTATGTCCGTTGTTTTGCCCATCAATTACAGTTACAATTGGTCGCGACAGTTAAAGAAGTCCATGTCATTTTGAACTTTTTTTCTCATTTGGACAAGATTGTCAATATTATTACTTTTTATCCTAGACGAGTTACTGAGTTACAATCTTCTCATAGAGAGGGAATTCAACATATGTTGGCTACCGCGGAGCGTGAATTCGGAAGTGGGGCTAATCAAATAGTGACTTTGCAGCAATCGAGAGCTACTCGTTGGAGCTCACATGACAACTCTATAAAGAGCATGATAGATACGTAAAGTGCAACTTGCAAAGTGCTTCAATATATTTTTTATCATTGTTCAAATGGCAAATCTTACGCTGAAGCTTGTGGTGTTTGCAAAAAGTTGGTGAGCTTTAGATTCATATTTATCTTGCATTTGATGCATAGAATAATGAGAATCAATAATGTTTTTTGTCAAGCCCTTCAAAGAATATCCCAAGACATCTTTGCTGCTTTTGAGGTTTGTGTCTACCACTAAACAATTTCTTCAAAAATTGAGAGATGACGATTGGGAAGAATTTCTTCAAGAAGTAAATCTTTTTACTCAAAGAATAATATTACAATACCCAATCTAGAAGGTTTGTATAACACTAGCCATTCTAGTGATATTATCACTATGATGTTTTTGATGAAGCAATAGATTTTGTAACGATGGAGTTAAATATAAGATTTAATGACATATCAGTAGAATTCATTTCTCTCACTGCAACTTTGGATCCTAAAGATTCATTTAGATCATTTGACAATTGAAAAATTTGCACAATTGTAGAGAAATTATATCCTCAAAATTTTTCGAAGTAAGATATTATTACATTGGAATATGAGTTACCACATTATGAGTTAGTTATGAAGGGTGAGTCCTGATTTCAAGTATCCACACTTGCTGAGTTATGCAGATAGTTGACTGAGAGTGGAAGGTCGGAGATTTACATTATGATGACTAGATTGATTCGTCCTTAGATTGATTCATTTTGTATTGACATTACATGTTTCTACCGCAAGTACTGAGCTAGCATTTTCAGCGATGAAACATGTGAAGATGTCACTTTACTACAATATGGAGGATGACTTTCTTGCTGATTGTATGATACTTAGAAAGAGAACTTGATGAGAAAATAGATCCAGATTCTATTATAGATGAGTATTATGTTTCAAATCCTCATTGGGAACGACTTAAATAAATAATATTATTTAACGAGTTTTTTTAGTATGTATAAATTTTATTACATTCAGTTTATCAAGTACTTCCAGTCCCCCATACGAAAAATTCTGGATCCGTCCCTGATTTGAACCTAATTCTATAGGGCCCAAGTTATGAACCAAAAAACTCTAGTAGACATGCATACTTTGGGTAACTAGTTTAAGCAATCCAAAAAAAGAGAGAGAGAAAAAAAATGGTCTATTGAGAAATTAAGCCCATTATCTCGACATGAGATTTTGAGACCAAGAATATACTAGAAACCATATGGAAGATCCACTTATCCAAGGATATCGATAGGGGTGGAGGCAAAAATATTTAGCTAGAGGCACAATTAAACTCTATACAAATCGAATACTTTTTTTTTATTAATTTTTGAATGATTTATATTTGACACCAAAAAAATGCAGATTTATATTTAAAAAACATTTATTCATTATTATTTTACTCATCATTTTTATCCATTTGATTTCGAACTGTCACTTTATTAATATTTTGCTCATCACAAAAAAATTTATATTTACATTTAAAAAATTTATAGTGTATTTAATACAAATAATTAATTCAAGCGATCGAAAGGAAAGACATATGACTAATTTTCAATCAAATTAATACATTCATTAAATATAAATTAAATTTGATATAGTCAATTCAGAAACATTCTATGTACACAAATATGATAGGAGAAAATGTAAATTTAGGTTCTAATTAATTGAAAAATTGATTGAAAAGTGAAAATATGTAGTAGATGCGATAATTTGTAGAAAATTATAAACAAATTTTAAAAATTTAGAAGGGTTAATATTTTGGTAAAAGGTATGAGGGAGAGAATAAGATAGAATAAGATAAAAAGAAAGAAAATTTATTATGATTTTGTCCCTATTTGGTGGGGGCTCAAAATCAGATTTTTGGTAAATTTTGATAAAAATTTTAAAGTTAAAGATTTCATAAAATATGTTACTAAAATTAATTATTAATTGTGATTTAAATTAATATTTAGATTTCAATTGATAAAAAATAGGACTTAGCCAAAAAAAATAAAAATAAAATAAAAATACAAACAAAGATAAAAACAAAAAAATAAAAAAAAATGGGGAGTCATGTGACCACCTAGGACCCCCTTGGGTCTGTTCCTGGATATCGACTTGTAGTTGGAAAAATTAGGTCCGAAATTTCCAACCTTACCAGTAACGAGATTTTGGTTTCAACCCTTCGAAAGTGAGGCTTATGATTACCCAACTTGTTTAAATTTGCAAATCTAGATTTCTATGTGACAAAAGTTGTTAATTTGGATGTTAGAGTTGCACACAACTTTTGTATAATTTGAAGATTGATATGGAGTGATTTGACGATTTTGCCCTTCAACTTTAAATTACGTGCAATTTTAATGCGACACATTCATAAATTTAAATAGTTTGGAGACCAGTTCCTCACTTTTGAAGGTCGATTATAGAAAAATCATAATTAAAAGATCAAGGAATCTAGCTGTAATTTCTCTTTATTTTATGACATTGTATAGTAGTCGTTTAGCATACGCAACATCTACATGGAGAATCGGTTATGATATGATTGTTAATTAAGAAATCATCATTAATTTGGGAGAAGACAAGTGACGAGTGGTGAACTTTGAAACGAAATTGATTAGTGATACTATTTAAACTAAACGAAAGTCAGCGGCCCGATTGAGAAATATTAGAATTTACTGACCTAATTGAGATTTCATTATAGGTTCAGTGACCGCGAATGAAATTTATTGTTCACAAAGAAGGCCAGGATAACCCATAGCCGGTCATTTCAAACCGACGTTGCGAGCCGACCCTGAAACCCGGCCCAGTAAATCCCGGTTCTCGTCTTCTCTTCCTAAACCCTTTGCTGTCCCCTCGCAAAGTCGAAACTCAAGTTCTAATTCTATTACAGCTAAACACAATTCAATATGAGAGGTGGCAGATCATCCCTTGTTACACTAGCTAAGAAATGCAAGGTTGATACAATCATACGCCAGTGTTTGACGTTTCATAATTTCTTATATAGCACCTAATTTTATTTGTTTTTGCAGGATATATTGGCTTCGAATTGGCAAGGGAACCTTAACACCATAAAGGCTGATGCTAAAGGAAGGTTAGCAAAACAAAAGCACTCATTTATTGGTTGTCATTGAAAGCTGGGTTTTAGTGTTTCCTTTTTTATTTGATTTATGACTATTTTTGAATAACTTTGTGATGGTGAATGTTTTCAGCAAGGAGGAAATATACACTTCAAAAGTGAAGTATTTATTGAGGAAAGAAAATCCATATATTTGGGTACCTGAAAAGGACTTGCATAATGTGGTATGTTTCTTTCATTTTATTTTATTTTATTTTATTTTATTTTTATTTTTAATTTTTAATTTTTTTTTGGATTCCCAGTTGTGAAATCCCTAGTGTCAGGGTTTGCTCGAGCATCATATTATTTTTTTCGATTGTATTTGGATATAACTCTGAAATATTTCTACATGTGTAACTGAATAAACAATATTTTTACTTGAAACACTTTACATGTGCTTTATTTCTGCCCTAGTTGATAATACTATTGATTTTTTCTCAATTACCGAATGCTTTTGTCAGTAAATATTTGCATATTTGATTCCATCCATAAATCTATTCTCTTCCATTTATAGGGATTTATGAGTTATTGTGCCTATCCATGCAAACTAAGGGAACAATCTTTGTTTGTTTTGTCTATAAGGCATGTTGATGTCTTGTTCAGTTAGTTAGTTTTGTTTATCTTGAACTTAATCGAATGGACCCTGTAGAGCAGATTGTGCTCAAGTGAGGTTTTTCTCTAAATGTAGAGGGCTATTATAGTGCTTGTATAGTGTTTTCCGTGCCTTGATTTGAAATTTTACGTTCTTGGGAGATGGAACTTTTACATGTTTATGCCAATTCTTGGAAGATGGAACTTTTACTAAAATAGACTGCTATGTAATTTTTTCAATATATGGCCTTATTTTCTTTCGTTAATTGATTCCTTGTATAAAATGCTGAGATTTTGATTGTACAAGATTAAAAATCTAGTAGTTAGAATAGTTGGGAAATGTCATTTGCCTAGATGGTATGTTTCAAATTTTTGTTTTTCCAGGAAGCTGTCTCCAACCTGTTTTACTAAAATGGTGCAACTTGCTCACCATCTTATTTAGTCATCTCCGTCTCATTACACCAAATCTTATGTTATAGTTCTTTCTTTATTTCCTTCTTTTTTAATTATCAATAATTAATTTGTTTTAAAAATTATTAATTACAAATTCTATTACTACTTAAATTACAAAACTAAAACGTTCATTTTCAAAAGGGAAGCAAAAATAGGCAACAAATTTACAAAATCCAAATGCTATGAACTCAAAATGATTAAAAAAAATTAGCTATGACCGAATATTGAGAATTGAATAAAATTTAACTAAAATATTTGATTTCTATTACTAAAATTCTACATGAGTTGATTTTCAAAATGAACAGACAAGAATTTTGTAAAAAAGAGCTCAACAACAAGGTCAAGGATCTGGAACTACCTGTAGTCCTTTTGGTCAATATTTTGATGGTTTCAGAGGATACAGAAAATGATCTTCTAGAATATTAAATTATTGTTTTGGTTAATGTTGTATTTTACTTTAAGTTTTGTTTTCAATATTTGCATTGTTGTAGTGAATTCTTCTTAATTTGTAATTATCAAAATTTTGAATTTAAAATGAGTAATTTTATATGTACTCAAAGTTGTTGTTTATTACTTGATTGTATTTAAATCATTGAGTACTAACAAGATCTAAAAAGGAAATAATAGGGATTAAAATTTGTTGTAATATAAAAGTTTGCTGCACTGAATTTGGTGCAACATTGTTCATTACATCAATTTGATGTTAAGATTTGAAGCTGGATTGGAGGAGCATTTCCATACCAATTTGACATAAAACGTCAAATTTGTGTTGGGTTGGAGTTGCCCTAAGGGATAAGGATTTATTTAGTTCAATATGATGTGGTTAAATATTCTTCAATAGAGAGACTTCCTTGTTTTCCTTGTTTGAAATAAGCCAACTTATATTCCAATTGAAATCGACGAGCCATGTTGTCCAGTTTGTAAACTTTACTAAGTAATCCTGCATATCACTTCCAGTTTTAAAAGGCTTCAAATTGAGAACAAGGTGAGGCTCAAATGAACTAAGGATCTAGGTCTTAACCCGAGCATCTTTGATTTCCCATTTGTACAAAGCCTCTACATCTTTAGGGGTGTGATTACTTCGATCAAGGTGACCGTCACAACTTTTTTCATTTGACAAATAATTGAAATTGAAATTTCCAAGCTGAGTAATTTTTGCTATTAAAACGAATATGAAATGATTCCAATTAAAAATGAACGAGTAGGTAGGTATTTAGAATTTCGGTTCTGATACAATGTTAAAGAACTCAAGAATCGATTGAAATTAGATGATTTTTTCAAAAATTTCCTCCTTTAATTTACAAGGAAACTAAGCTCTCGTTTGAGCTCCATTATTTGTAGATTATAATGAGATGAATAGTGTTTTTTTGAAAAATGAGTGGTTGAAAAGTTTTTGATTTATGTGTAATATTATGTTATTGAAGATTGTGTGGTTAAAAGTAGGAGAGAGAAAAACTTAATTTAATGTAATGAGAAATAATAGGGATCAAACGGGGGCTAAATATTAGACAATCCCTAAATATCAGCTATTTTAACTAAAAGATAAGTTTCCAATTTATCCAAATTATATACGGTAACATTCGAATCCTAGGAACGTAATAGAAATCCGTGAGGGGTAAGATAGGATCAGGCTCTTTCAGAGTGGACAGTATGTAAATTAAATTTTTGGATATAGAGGTTTGGTCATTATGTAATTTGTTAAGTTTAGCACAATTAAATCATTTTCTCTCAACATAAATTGCCCCTGTAGCTATATGATTATAGCATATTTGGCTAAGCTTAAAAGGTGAATTCTTCCATATTTATTCTTCTAACAGTCCATTCATTTAGTTTATGTAGGGTTCAAAAACAATAGAATTATTTTGAGGCACTTTATAGTTAGTGCAGTTAGGTGTTATTTTAGTACTTGCAGAGCCTCTGGATGCACTTAGCACCCGTTTCAGTCATCAAGGTAGTTTATAAGCTGTGAAAATAATACTTCAATAAAGCTAATTGGGGACGTTTTCTTGTACTTCATTCATAGATGTATCTCATACCATGGTAAAGGGAGTGTATCTCTCTCTCTCTCACTCTCTCTCTATGCGCGTGCGCGTGTGTGTGTGTGTGCGCGCGCACGCGCGTGCGCGTGTGTGCACACACTTTATTGGAAGAGGGTAAGAACGAGGTTTTGATATTTCCAATAGTGTAGAGTCGTAGACAGATGTCTGAAATTTATCCTCATTTTTAATTTAATTTGTTCTTTTCATTAATTATCTTTTCAGTTTCACTTATGAGTTGTTTCTATTCCAGTTCAATGTCTCCAAACTGATGTAATTATTATCTTCTGAGTAAAAAAAAATAATGTCTGATTTAATTCATAACTAATGACATCACCTTCAAAAAAGCTTGTTGCCTGTATAAAATTGCTTAATGCTGTCCATGCTAAATGTGAGTTAGTAACTTATTCTAATGGTGGTTTGTCCTATCTCGTATAATGTCTTTCTTCATCTTTTGTAGAACACTATTATTGATGAACGTGGTTCTTTTGCTGTGACCAGTCCTTTACCAAGTCCGCTTGCAAATTTACTAAGATCTCTAAAAAAGGTGTGTACTGAACATGATTGACTTTATTAGTTTTATTATTTGGTCTGTTTTAATAGGTTCATCTGGATAGTCCTCTTCATGGTTTGTGCTTTTGGCGTTGTTCCTATCCATCCCAGACTCACCTGATGAAAAAACGAAGGAAAGAAGTAAAATAGACATGCGTTCACTAGTTGCTTTTCCATTGAGATTACTCTGTTGAAATTGAGTTAATAGTGTGCGTGCTTCAACATTCTGCAGCTGCAAAACTATCTTAATTAAACTGTTTTACTTGACAATATTCTAAATAAAAGTAGATTGCTACAAAATACTCTTAAATAGATAGATCCCCACTTTGCGGAATTAATAACTGGCAAACATTCATATGAGGACACCTGCTTTGGACTACTTTCTAGTTTTGCTTTGGGCTTGTATTATGTTTTGTAATTGGGCTTGTTTAGTAATTTGCTTTAGGATTGCATTATATATGTAGGCTGGCCCATGCCTTTTATATTTTGTATTAGGCTTGCATTATATAGGTAAGCTGACCCATGCCTTTTATATTTTGTATTTTTGATAGATATTCAATCCTTTGTGTAAGTGGTAGACATAGATTTGATGGAATGAATAGAATTGGAGTGTTGCAGACATTTTCTTCCTTTTCCCCTGCCCTCTTCCTTTTTTCTCTCCTACTTCTCATACTTCTTCCTCTTTCTTTTTTTAGTTTCTACTTCTCCCTCTTCTTCTTCCATGTGACTGTTTCTATGTTTATGTAATGCTACATCAAAGTGATATCAGAGCTAAACCTAGATGATATCGAAAAGGTTGAGAAATTTAGAATCTATAAAAGTCAAAGAAATCAGCAGAAGAAGCGGAATACATACAGTAAAGAAACAGCTAGAGAAGAAGAAGATAAGAAGAAGAGAAGGAGAGGGAGGGAGAAAACGTGTATACCACTCAGACATCATTTCATTCATCAAATATTTGTCTCCCACTTACATAACGGATTGAATATATATCAAAAATACAAAATATAAAAGCCATGGGCCAGCCTACATATATAATGCAAGCCCAATACAAAATATAAATAGGCTTGGGCCTGCCTACATATATAATGCAAGCCCAATACAAAACTAGCAAGTAGTCCAAAGCAGATGTCTTCATCAACTCTCTGGGGTGGGAGAAAACTCAACTCTGTAGAGTAAATAACGTACAAAAGGCTAAAGTAATCTCCCAACCATAAGCTGACTGGTTAGACAAATTTCTTCCGACGTCCATAAATGTGTGATAGGTGGTTTGGGCAAAGAAAGGTCCTGTTGACTCCTATAAAGCTCCAATAAGACGGGATCAAGCTGCAGGAGGTCTCTCTAGGGATCCATGTACAATCAGAATCAAGTTGGCCTACTTAATGAACAAGAAAACGTTGAATCTTTCCATCATTGATCAAAATAATTAGTTCATTTAAAATAGCACCAATTTTATTTTTGAGTATTGTGACAGGCGGTGTTGAAGTAGGGGTAGCAACAGATTCAGGTTGAGGGTCCACAGATGGAGGTAGAAAAGATCATCGGAGGGCTTAAAATGGTCTTTATAAGCAACTAAATCGTCAACATTGAAGTAGAGTGGTAGCCAAAATGTGGTGGAAGATCAATGACATACGCATTTGGACCAACACGCTTTAAAATTTTAAAAGGGCTAGCACTACCGGCTAGCAATTTTGAAGCGGATCCAGATGGATGTCGCTATGGTCTAATTTGGATCAACACATAATCTCCAATATTAAATTCAACATATCGTTTATGTAAATTAGCACGAAGTTTATATGATGCATTTCTTGCTTCTAGTTTATTGATCTCAATGTGCAAGTCATAAAGAGGTACAAATGCCTCAGGAGACACAGACACATTAACATGTGAGGATGTTGGGATAAGGTCTAAAGGTTTTCTGGGTTTATAACCATGAACGACTTCGAAAGGACTCATACCTAAAGATCGATTCACAGAACTGTTATATGCTATTTGGGCAACAGGGAGGATTAAATCTCTATTCCTAAGATTTTTCTGAACTAGATACCTTAATAGATTATCAAACTACGATTAACAATTTTAGTTTGACCATTAGTCTGAGGGTGATATGCAGTGGAGAATTTCAATTTAGTACCAACCATGTGCCATAATGTTCTCCAGAAGTGGCTAGTGAACTGAACATCCCTATCTGACACAATGGTCTTAGGAAGACCATACAACTTAACAATCTCATTAAAGTACAATTTGGTAACCTTAGACGCTTCGGAAGTCTTGCTGAAAGGGATAAAATGGGCCATTTTCGAGAAATGATCCACTATGACAAAAATAGAGTTTGTTTCTTTGGAGTACATGGGAATCCTAATACAAAGTCTATACTAACATCTTACCAAGGACAACTAGGGACAGGAAGGGGTGTGCAAAGACCTTTGTTTTGTCTCTTTTATTTGGCCAATTGATAGGTGTTAGAGGTGCTAACTATCTTAGCCACATCCGTCTTCAAACGAGGCTAATAAAATTGACGTTCAACCTTCTCGATTGTCTTATCACACCTAAAATGCCCAGTCAAACCTCCGGCATGACTTTCTTAAACGATAAAGTCTCGTATTGAAGTTCGAAGGATACACAATTTATTAGACCTAAAAAGATAACTATCGTCAAGACGAAAACTATCAGTAGCATCCAATTGTCCACTTTGCAACGCAAGGAAAATGTCCTTGAAATCAAGACATGACTCATAATCTTCTTTGAATCGTTCAAAACCTATGACTTTGACACTCATAATGGATAAAAGGGAAATGCGACGGCTTAAGCATCTGCCCTTGGTTTTTACTGCCTTTCTTATGTTTCAAAACAAAAGAATAAGCCTGCAAGTACTCGATCCAACGACCATGCCGAGCATTCAACCTATTTTGGGAATTAAGGTAACAAAGGGCCTCATGGCTCGAGTAAAGGATAAATTCCTAGGCTAACAAGTAATAACGCCAATAGCGCAAAGCTTGCACGACTGCATACAATTTCTTATTATAAGTCGAGTACCTTAACTTGGCATCATTTAGTTTCTCACTGAAATAAGCAATAGGGTGGCTTTCATAGCTCAAACTCCACCTACTCCTACCTCGGAGGCATCACATTCGACCTCAAAAACTTTGGAGAAATCAGGAAGTCGCATGATTGGAGCTTCCGTCATTTGCCTTTTAACCATCTTTAATGCTTTGGCTACTTTGTGTGTCCAATAAAATTTTCCTCTTCATGAACTCTGTAATAGGAGCTATGATCGTGCTAAAAGGTAGCTAAACCATGAAAATTCCTAACGTCATATATAGTCTTGGGCTCAGGCCAACCAATAATGGCCTGAATCTTTGTAGGGTTAGCTGATATTCCTGTCGCGGAAACAATGAAGCCTAGGAAGACGACATTATCTGTGAAGAAAGAACATTTCTACACATTAGCATACAAGCTTGTTGCACGAAGGGTAGAACAAACCTGTGTGAAATGATCTCGATGTTGTTCCCTAGTTTTACTGTAAACAAGAATGTCATCAAAGTAGACAACGAAGAATTTACCTATAAATGGTCGCAGAGCTTGTATAATCACTCTCATGAAAGTACTCGGGGGCATTGGTTAGTCCAAAATGCATAACCAACAACTCATAAAGACCATTCTTCGTTTTAAAGGCAGTCTTCCATTCGTCACATGGGCGAATTCTAATTTGGTGATATGCACGTCTTAAATCAATCTTAAAACTTATTGTGGCACAACCATCATATCCAACATATCATCAAGCCTAGGGAATGGAAAATGGTATTTTACTGTGATCTTATTGATGACGCGACTATCAGCACACATCCTCCAAGAGCAATTTTTCTTAGGAGTTAAAAGGGCGGGAACCGCACTAGGACTCAAACTCTCCAAAAGGTCTGTTTACCCTACTTCTCCGTACTCCAAACGCTGCTGTACCTTCCCTACCACCGGTTCTCCTTACTAAACCACTCAGTCACCATCTTCATCAACACCAAATTATGGTTAACACCCCCTAATTTAATACATCCCCCACGATCCGTTTTCTTCTGCAAAATCAAAAAGGCCAGTAACACATAATACTTCACTGGTAACTTAAAATACACACCATAAAATAAGGGTTGCAAAATTATTGTGAATAGTGGTGGCTACATTAATGCAGTTTCAGTGGCTATGGTGTTCCGTCTTGGATTGCAGCCGGTCTTACAGCCTCAACCTTATAGTCTCTTAGGTTGACGCTTTTTCTATTGCCGTAAATGAGCGTTGTTTGGTACCTATCCAGTTTTCTGAGTACAAAGATCATATATGGTGTGACATCATTCCCATGGATGTCGGACACGTCATTTTTGGTTAACCCTGGTTGTTCTATTTGGTTGTAACTATTCATGGTAGGTCGAATTCATATTCCTTTGTGTTTAATGGGAAGATGATTCACCTTAATCTTTTACCGCCAGAACTTTTTGATTCACAATAGGCCAAGAAAATTATGGAGTGAAAAGGATTACATATGATTAGCTGTAAAGAATTTGAGCGTACACTCATTTAGAATCCTGTTGTGTTTGCCGTGTTTGTCATGGAAGTTCCCTCGGAATCTCCAGTATTAACCCCTAATGAGGTCCAGTCAATTTTTCAAGAGTTACGAGATGCCTTTCCTGAGGATCGCCCTAATCTGGTACCCCCTTTATGGGGTACATTCAACATGCTATAGATCGTCCCTAGATTGTCTCTTCCAAATTTACCCCATTATAGAATGAATCCTACTGAGCATGTTGAGCTCCAGAGGTAAGTAGAGGAGTTCTTTAACAAAGGATTTATTTGTGAGTTTGAGTCCTTGTGCGGTTTTTGCCCTTTCGACTCCTAAGAAAGATGGTACTTGGAGGATGTGTGTGGATAGTCGCTCCATCAATAAGATCACGGTGAAGTAACGTTTTCCAATCCCTAGACTTGATGATATGTTGGATATGATGGTTGATGCCACAATATTTTCTAATATTGATTTAAAAAGTGGGTATCACCAAATTAGAATTCGCTCAGGTGAAAAATGGAAGACTACCTTTAGAATGAAGGATGATCTTTATAAGTGGTTGGTCGGACTAACTAATACCCTGATTACTTTCACGATAGTGATGACACAAGCTTTATAATCATTCATGGGTAAATTTCTCGTTGTCTACTTTGATGACATTCTCGTATACAGCAAAACTAGGGAACAACATCGAGATCATCTCACACAGGTTTGTCCTACCCTTCGTGCAACAAGCCTCTATGCTAATGTGAAGAAATGTTCTTTCTTCACAGATAAAGTTGTCTTCTTAGGCTTCATTGTCTTTGCGACTTGTGTGTTTGCTGAATCTGGAAAGGTTCAGGCCATTTTTGGTTGGCTTGAGCCTCAAGACTATACATGACGTTAAGAGTTTTTATAGCTTAATTACCTTTTATCGTCATTTCATTAAACGGTTTGGCACGATCATGGCTCCTATTACGGAGTGCATAAAAAGAGGAGAATTTTATTGGACGCACAAAGCGGCCAAAGCATTTAAATTGGTTAAGAGGTGAATGACAGAAGCTCCACTCATGCGACTTCCTGACTTCTCCAAAATTTTTGAGGTAGAATGTGATCTCTACGGGGTAAGAGTAGGTGGAGTTTTGAGCTAGAAATGTCACCCTATTGCTAATTTCAGTGAGAAACTAAATGATGCCAAACTACAGTTTCCAATTTATGATAAGGAATTGTATGCAATTCGTAAAAGCTTTGAGCTATTGGCGTCATTACTCGTTATCCTAGGAATTTGTCCTTTATTCGGACCATGAGGCTATTTCGCTTCCTTAATTCCCAAAAGAGGTTGAATGCTAGGTGTTGTCGTTGGATCGAGTACTTGCTTTTTGTTTTGAAGCATAAGAAAGACAGTGAAAATCAAGCGGCCAATGTTGTAAGCCGCCACATTTCCCTTTTATGAGTGTTAAGGTTATAGGTTTTGAACGACTCAAAGAAGATTATGAGTCATGTCCTAATTTCAATGACATTTTTCTTGTGTTGCAAAGTGGACAATTGGATGCTATTGATGTTTTCCGTCTAGAGGATGACTATCTTTTTAGGTCTAATAAGTTGTGTATCCCTCGGACTTCAGTACGAGACTTTATAGTTTGGGAAAGTCATGTCGGAGGCTTAGCTGGGTGTTATAAACGTGATAAGACAATCGAAGAGATTGAACGCTGATTTTATTGGCCTCATTTGAAGATAGATATCTGCATTTAATATAGATAGCACCTGTAACACCTGTCAATTGGCCAAACAGAAGAGACAAAACACTAGTCTCTACACATCTCTTCTCGTCCCTAGTTGTTCTTGGCAAGATGTCAGTATGCATTTTATATTAAGACTTTCATGTACCCTAAAGAAACACAGCTCTATTTTTGTTATAGTGGATCGTTTCTCGAAAATTGCCCACTTTATCCCTTGTAGCAAGACTTCAGATGCGTCTAAAGTTGCCAGATTGTAATTTAATGAGATTGTTAAGTTGTATCGTCTTCTTAAGACCATTGTGTCAAATAGGGATGTTCAGTTCACTAGCCACTTTTGGAAAACATTATGGCACATGGTTGGTACTAAATTGAAATTCTCCACTGCATATCACCCTTAGATTGATGGTCAACCTGAGGTTGTTAATCGCAGTCTTGATAATCTATTAAGATGTCTAGTTCAGGAAAATTTTAGGAACTAGGATTTAATCTTCTCTATAGTCCAAATTGCATATAACAGTTCTGTGAATCGGTCTTTAGGTATGAGTCACTTTGAAGTTGTTCATGGTTATAAACCTAGAAAGCTTGTAGACCTTATCCCTATGTCCCTACACGTTAATGTGTCTGAGGTATTTGTTCAACATCTTCATGACTTGCACATTGAGATCAATAAACAATTAGAGGCAAGTAATGCATCATATAAATTTCGAGCTGATTTGCATAAACGACGCCATTCTGGGAGCTCCCATTTTGGGCTTTGCTCTAACCGAGGCAATTGCCTTGTTCGCATTAATGATGGCCTTTTTGATCGCAGGCGAGTTGGTTAACGCGGATCCCAATTCATCATACATCATAGTAAATCCACCTTGTGATCGGTTCGCAGAGAAGAACTTGAATGCCTCATTGCTATCGCTTGAATTCATCTATTTGCTTATAGATCTTGTTTGTGGTCCACGAAGGGAATGTTGGTGCAGGGTGGCGCCTAATTCCAATACAATAGGGGTCTATCAGTGCAAGTCAGCTGATTATGTGTTGATACGAATTAGACCGTAATAGCATCCATCTGGATTCGCTTCCAAGTTGCAAGCCCATAGTGCTAGCGTGTTGGTCCAAATGTGTATGTCATTGATCTTCCACCACATTTTGGCTATCAGTTTACTTTCAATGTTGAGGATTTAGTTGCTTATAAAAGTCATTTTAAGCCCTCCGATGATCCTTTTCTACCTTTATCTATGGGCCCTCAATCTAAATCTGTTGCTACCCCTACTTCAACACCGCTTGTCACGATAGCCAGAGATAAAATTGTTGTTATTTTAGATGAACAGATTATGTTGACCAATGATGAAAAGATTTAGCGCTTCTTTGTTTGTTGGGTAAGCCGACCTGATTCTGATTGTACATGGATTCCTATATAGACACTCCAGCAGCTTGATCCCGACTTATTGGAGCTTTATAGGAGTCAGCAAGACCTTCCTTTGCCCAAACCACCTATCACATGTGTCTATGGACGTCGGAAGAAGTTTGTCCAACCACTCAACTTATGGTTGGGTGATTGATTGTAGCCTTTTGTGCGTTATTTACTTGACAGAGTCGAGTTTTCTCCCATCCTGAGAGAGTTGATGAAGACATCTCCTTTGGATTACTTTCTAGTTTTGCTTTGGGCTTGTATTATGTTTTGTAATTGGGCTAGTTTAGTATTTTGTTTTAGGCTTGCATTATATATGTAGGTTGGCGGTTGGCCCATGCCTTTTATATTTTGTTCTGGGCTTGCATTATATAGGTAGGGTCGCCCATGCTTTTTATATTTTGTATTTTTGATCTATATTCAATCCTTTGTGTAAGTGGGAGACAAAGATTTGATGGAATGAATAGAATTGGCGTGTTGCAGACATTTTCTTCCTTTTCCACCGCCCTCTCCTTCTACTACTTCTTCCTCTTTCTTTTTCTGGTTTCTGCTTCTCCCTCTTCTCCTTCCATGTGATTGCTTCTATGTTTATGTAATGCTACATCACACTCACTTAAATTTTATGGCAGTCACTGAATTGCATTAGATTAAATCATATTGAGCGTGAATCCCAGTTCTTTCCTAACTTACATTTATCTAACATTTTTCTCTTAACCACATTCTTATTAATTTTTTCTCCATATGATGCAGCTACCAACTCGAGTTGCTCTGACTGGTGACGTTGTGCTCCTTAAAGACAACAAGGTATATGTAAAGAGAAACAGATGCAACGATGTATTGTGTCAATTTATGGATACAGAAACATTTTTGTTATGACTCTGAAATCTAACATTATTTGGTGTAGTCTTAGGTAATCTCTTTGTTTTGATTTTGGTACCATTGTTACATATCTTCACTGAAACGTCATATCAATGAACGAAAATTACAATTTAACTTAAAGTTAAGCCCCTATTTGACCCCCATTAATTTTTATCACATTAAATTAAAATTTTCTCTCTCCTATTCTCAACCACACAATTTTCACGTAAACCAAAAACTTTTCTTTCTTTTTCAACCACCCATTTTTTTTAAAAAAAAAACACTATTCAACACATTATAATGCCAAATAATGGGGCTCAAACGGGGGCTAAACGAATTCAACTTTTAAGGTAAGAAGCATGGAACACTCAATGGAGGCGTAAGTGTGCTGGACACCAATATGCATCCAACATGGTCGGACACCTGTCGCTGTCCATTCTTCTTATGTTTAAACTGGTAATGTGGTCGTCTTGGCATGGGAAGCTAAAATTAAAAATGGAACAAATGAAATTTAGGGGAGAAATCTGGAGCAACTTGTGGAACGAGTCTCAGCAAATTAGATATATTAAATCTTTCTATATATTCCAACATTTTATGCTAACTTAAAAACCAATTATATGGTTTGGCAAATGTACTGATTACCATTGTGAGAAGACAATTTCTAGAACTGCAGAAACGTGGCGGATTATTTGTTCAAATGAGGACGTAGACATGGAGCAATTTGAATAGTATTTGATGATGAAAAATAGTTCTAAATTGACTCCCTAATCAGGATAAAGCCACTAGAACTTGACCAGTTGAAATGTGAGGGAGTAATGATTTCATGAACATACTAGGATTTTTTTTTTTTGGGGAAATGTACTCTTTAACTTGATGCCATTTGATGATCCGCATTAAGGCTTGAATCAACAGTCTAACTGATTAATGTGGGGACAACAGGGCATCATGTGAATTTTACCGTTTTACTTCTCCCTTTCACAGGCCAAGTTAGCTGCAGAATGCCTTCGGGATACCATACTATCTGATCAGAGAGCTGTTGAGGAGTCGAGCAATTCAGTTTCTGGTATATTAAGTTCTTGTCTTCATTCTACATTGAGAAGCAAAAACCTCTTGGAGTTACTTGAAGACATTGAACAGTACACCGTGTACAAGTTCAATCCAAGGTCAGAATCTCTCATGATCTCATTTCACCATATATATTTTAGTACATGGATCCAACAAGCAAAATCACGAGTTGTATTTGACTCTGTATGAACCTTGAGTTCAGGAAGATACTAGGGATTAGAATTGTTTTGCAAGTTGATAGGACACTTTAATGATCTCAGGCTGGTTAGTAAGTTGGGTTGTAATATTCCTGATATTTATCTTTGATCTCATGGAATGACCTGATCACAAGGCTTTTAGTACAATAGCCTATCCCTGCATTTTCTAACAGAACAGCTCCCAAAATGTAAACTAACATTTGAGCTGAATATACATAGATCATGCACCTATATCTCTTGGGATGGAGGCAATCATGAAGTAGATCTGGAGCATTTTGAAGCATCTAAATCGGATCCTTTATGTAAGACCTGTTAAAAGAGTACATTTTAGTGATGGTCATCAAGTATACCTTTTCCTAACACTTATATCTTCCTCAGTACCTTTTTCTATGGGTCTGATTGACGGGATTAATCAAAATGAAACAAGGCGCCGAGCTCTAATTCTTTTCTGCATCACATTCCTCAACGAAAATGCAAAGGTAAGACACCAATCCATTGGGCATTCAGTTCAGTTGCAGTTCCATCTTAGACACAGATCATTTGTTAACATAAATAAAGTCCAGTGTTTATCTTTTTTCTGGGAAAAATCGGTGTAAATTTTGTGCTTGTGTGGGAGAGATTTTCTCAGAAGTGATTTTTTTTATTTTTATTTTTTATTTTTTTGGGAAAATGTGTGGTTAAGAAGTATGGAAAAGTTATGGGGAAATGTGAATAATAATAATAATATTATTATTAAAGAATGTGATTGAAAATGAGTGCGAGGAAAAGTGATCTTCTGAAAAATCACTCCCACACAAGGGCTTTATCTTTTACTTCTCTCCTTGTAGGATGCTTTCCTTCTTTCGATAGATAGGAGCGGATTTGATGTACTGGCAAAAGTATTCGGTTCAGTGAATAATGGCCCTCAGATGTACCAGTGGAGGGAGTTAAGATTATCGTTCAAAGAAGAGGCACGTGATGCTGAAACATTCTGTCAACGGCTTGTTGAGATGGAAGAGGAAGCCCTCAAGAATGTCTCAAGTTTCAGTGGCATATGAAAGCTAAAATTTTGAGATGAAAAGAAAAGGAAAAATTTGCAAATGATTTCACAGTTAAATATGAAGGGAATCATTGCATAACAAGTGTATCTGGTGTACGGTTATGTGCCTTGGAGATCATTCATTTCCACCAGAATCAATGAGCTTAATTATGATATGCGGTTATCATGTGCGTTGCATAAGATTGTCAATGGCTAAATTGAATGGAATTTTTCCTTAAAGATAATATTTCGTTCCAAACCCTATAAATTAGGAACTATTAGTGCAAATTTTTCATTTTTTGTTATATTATTTGATTTGTCTTGTTGAGTTATATTTAAAAAGTATATTTTAATGGAATGTACAAGAGGGAATCACTCATTTATGGCTTGGTGAATTACCACAAGGATGTGTTTGATTAAGAACATGAAATTTGCATTGTGTATGGAAATTATTAATTAAACGTATTTGATTGATTTAGATTTGTAGATGAGAGAGGATGGATTGAATCAAAGTTATAAAACGACCGGCCGATCGGGCTGAAGAACCCATGACTTGGGCCCTTGATTGGGCCGGGTAGAACATTTTCATAGAATTGTAATTGACTCGGTCAAAATCGAGTTGACCCACCGAGTTAATAGGGCGATTTTTATATTAGCTCGGCAGGTTGATTGGTTCGACCAAGATTTAAAAGCTTGTCCACAAATTTTTTTCTTTAGAAAGATTTAAGCCTTGGACCTCTAGGCAAAGTGAATACCATGTAATTACTACTACAATTATGATCGGTATTGACCATATAATAAAAGCAGATCTTGGTCCATGGAGTCCCAAGAAGGTAAGAACTGTTTTGAAGACTGCTAGTAGTTGGAAGTGAGCTAGAAGTCCCACCCCTGCTTCATTTTAGAGCTCATTAGTCTTAGTGTGAAACCCTGTTTGTTGGAATCTTATTCTGTCAGAATCTTTTTGAAGGGCCCTCGTCTCACTCTTTGGAGCTGTGCTCGGATTACGGGCCCCCTTACGCTTTTGGGGCTCACGGGGCTTTCTTGTTTTATGTTTGCAATAAATATGCATATGTAAATCATTTATAGTTTGTTAAAAATATTTTTAAAAATTTATAATAATTATTTTAATTAAAATGAGTTGAATATAAATAATTAATTAAAGATAATTTTTTTATTTTATCTAAAAGAAAAACTTTATATTTTAAAAAATATTTTTTAATTATTAAGCATTGATCCACCTGTTTAACCACTAATCCATCGGTTCGACCAGTAACCCGAGACTTGGTGTCTTGACTGGTCGGATTGGGTTTAATAACAATGGATTAGATGAGAGAGAGAGAGAGAGAGAGAGAGAGAGAATTCTTTAGAAAATAAAATTATACTTCCCTTAAGGAAAGTGCATTCTTTGATTTTAAGAAAAACATGGTCACATGATCAAAAGTAAGAAAATATTTTTCGTGGAAAAAATACATTTTTTTTGAAAAATATTAACAATCAAATGCAACGTAAATGAATATAATATTGGAAAAATGTTTTGAAACGGGAGAATATGAAAATATAACTAGGCTTTCAAATATTGTTATTCAAATGCAAAACAAAGGGAAAAATACACAAGCAGGCAATAATGGTGGAGAAAACTTTGGCTGTAATTAATTTAATTTATTTTTCACTTTTATTTTTTTTCAAATTAGTAATTAGGAATTACTTTTATTTTTCAAGTTATGTCATCAATACGGTCTCCATTTTAATCATTAAGCGGTAGAGGGGCTCAGAGCTAGAAGTATGATTAACAAATGGGTAAAGATGTTTCAGATTAGGGTAATTAGCATGCAACAACTTTTACTTATCAATATTATTGTGTAAAGCGTTTATACATTTCATTTTTTGTTATTTTTAACCTTAATTACACATTTGATTGCTCTAAACATCATTTTGTTAATTTCCATTCAACTATTTCGTTAAATGAACATTTATAGTCAATTTTTTTAGTTTTTAAATGAGAGGGTAGTATTGTCTGAAAACATTTTATTCCCTTCCCTATCATCTTCTTTCCCAATTTCCCCCTTCCCTATCATCTTCTTCTTCAAACCACAACCCCCTCCCCCCAATCATCTTCTTCCTCAAGCTTGCGCAATGTCATTATGATCATCCCATCCCACCCAAAATGAGTTATATGGACCTTTGCTTGCTGTTGTTAAGAATGAGTTATATGCAGCTTATTATGCTAGAATAGAATTATTGAAGTATGACAAAATGAGAGTTAATTAAATCACCAATCACCAACATTTGGGTTTGGTTATTACTTGCTCACCCATAAAAAAATGGCTACTGAATGCTCACCCACTATTGAAAAAAATTACACATTCCTTACCCATTTCACTTCCATACATCCAACTAGGCAAAAATCTCCACGTAGCAGATGAAAATCCTACGTGGCCACTAACACCGTTAATAATTGACAAGTGGCCATTAATTATTTGCGCCTTCTTCTCACAAAAATTGAATGAAATGTTTTTTTTTTCCCTCCAAACACAATTCTTTCTTCTAAAAAACGCCTTCTCCCCAATCTTCTGTACGAGAATATAATCGAAACTCATTTCAAAAAATTGCATTCGTGAAGATTTTCATCTATTGAGCGTTAATTGAAATTGCTCCAAATCGATCCCCAAAATGAAAACCCATTAGTTTTATAAGAACTCTAGATTCAAGCAATGAAAAAAAAAAGTCAAATTGAGCCGATATCAAACTCGTGTCTTGATAATGAGGAACATGAGTGACCCACCATGGCCTGAAATGGTGAGCAACTGTAATGTTGATGAAGAAACATCATTGGTGGAAGTAGAAAAGGGACCACAAGCAGGTTCTTTTTTTAATCTTTTTTGATGAAATCTATAATACCCAAACAATTTTGTTTATATTAGTAATCGATGAATTTGTAGGTACTTTGTTGTTGTCCCATGTTATTCCACGTTCTTAGAAGAGGGATCATATGTTTTATTGTATTTTTTGGTACCTTTTTTTTTTTTTTTTTTAAATGAATTTTAGCCTACTATATAAGCTTGTACTCCATTATTTAATGGGGTCATCACTTACATCAGGTCTTTAGGTACTGCACAAGCTCAAGAGTATTAATTGAGGGTTTGGGATTCATTTTCACTATACATTTTAAGGACCGATCATTTTTAGAAATGTATCTAGTAGCCTTATGATTATCTGCATTTCGTCGCATGAAATTTTCTTAGGTTATATAATGTTTGCTGACAATTTCATTTACATACTTATTTGTAGATAATATAGTTGAAGAAGATGAAGTGGTACATGAGGAATCAAATTGAACGATTCAGAAGATGATGTTCATGATGACGATTTTCATTATGATAAGAATGAAAATGAACTGATTTTGGTTGGATTAAATGTAGATCTTGACTACTGGGGATGAAAAATCATAATCAGAAGATGCTTATTGTCCAAGTGAGGAGGAGTTGCACACCAACTATTCTTCTAGTAAAGAAAATACTTTTCCTTTCCTTGATTATGATGTCGAGAAGGAGAAGTTCAATCCATAGTTAGAGGTGGGAAAAGAGTGTTAAAATATTGAGGAGTTTAGGCAAGCTGTAAAGAATCATGGTATAGCTACTAGATTCAATTTTAAATTCCAAACTAATGATGAGTTTAGAGCCCAAGTCATCTGCAAATTAGGTTGTACATAGAGGATTTGGGCTTCATGGAGTAAGAAGAAAGGATGCGTGCAAATGAAATCTAAAATCTTTGAGCATACACGTGTTAGGGACAAAACAAGTAGACATTGCCTGCCAAATACATAGCAGAATGGTATTTAGACACCTTCAAAGTTGACCATTATTGTAAGTCTAAGCTTATTATAAAGGCCATAAAGGATGATTTCAAATTGACAATTAATAAGGTTACAGCATGGAGAACTAGAAGATATGCGAGGATAATGATACAAGGCTTTGGCGAGCACCAGTTTAAATTGCTTAGGTCTTTTGTGGTTGAAATTTTGAGAACCAATCCTGGGCTTACATTCATTGTTGCTATGCATGCTTCAAAGTTTCAAGGTAATTACATTTGCTAAGAAGCTTGCAAGAGAGGGTTTTTAGTGGGTTTCAAGCAACTTCTGGGGTTGGATGGGTGTTTCTTAAAAGAGTCATTTGGAGAGCAAATGCTTATAGCAATGGGGTTAGATGCTAATGATTGTATTTATCCAATAGCTTATGCTGTAGTGGAGAGGGAGAATGCGATTACTTGGACGTGGTTTATACAATATTAAGGCGAAGATTTGAAGATTGTGAATAGCAATGAATGGACCTTTATGACTAATAGGTTGAAGGGTTTATAGAATGTCATAGGTAATATGTACCACGAGGCGGAACACCATTTTTGCGTTAGACATATGTACACTAATTTAACTAATTTCTTCAAAATTGATTTTAAAAATTTGGTGCTGAAGGAATACTTATGGAAGGCTACAAAGTCGACAACGGTGCCCGATTGGTTATTTTGGATGGGTGAGATTGAGAAGGAAAATCCTGTGGCATTTAATTGGTTAAAGAAGAGGCACCCAAGTAAAGGGAGCAAAGCTTATTTTTTAACAAAGGTAAAGAGTGATATATTTTTGAACAAGTTAAGTGAAGTGTTCAACAATGTTTTATTTGGAGAAAGGGAGAAATCTATATTGACAATGTTGATTGATTTGCATATAAGTTTCATGAAGAGAATATGAGCAAGGATAGACAAGACGAAAAGAGTAATAAGACCTTTATGTCCTAAAATGCAACAAAATTTTATGAAAATGTTAAGTTACCGAAGAGCTATGAGATGGACTAGTCCGGAGGGGGTACAATCTTACGTTCAATGTTCTAGTGGAAAATTTGTTGTTGATCTAGGAAATAAGACTTGTGCATGTAGGAGGTGGGATTTATGAAGGATTCCTTGTGCTCATTCAGTTGCTGCTATTATAGACAAAAAGGATGAGCCTTGGAAGTACCCGCACGAGTGTTATAGATTGACTACATATATGAGTTGTTATGAGAATATTATAAACCCTATCAATGTGACAAAATTATGGCCTCCAGTAGATGCTGCCCCTATCAAACCACCATATTAGTATGTTCCTAAGAAGGGAAGAAAACAAAAGAAGAGATGAAGGCAGGAAGAAGATGTAATGTCTCGTTTTGGGTCTAAAGCAAAGTTGAATAAGAGGGGTGCCATGGTAATTACTTGTAGTGTTTGTGGTTTAACAGGACAAAACAAGAGGTACCATGAAAAGGCAGAAGCACCACATGAGGTTTGTTCATATATGGAGTTTGTATTGCGTTTTCTATCATCTGGTAAAATTTATAATGTGATTGTATTACGTTTATATGCTCGTTAAAGGAATGGCTTTATGGGGATATAGATCCAAAAAATCAAGAAAGTTCAACCTACTTTGGAAGTGAAACCACAAAGGTAATCAAATCTACCACAACATAATACAATTAGTAAATTGTGTTAGCATTTAATTGGTAGACATTATAACTGATTTGTTTTAGCCCCCTTTTAGGCCAAACTAGTGCCTAAGAGGCCATTTAGGGTGCTTGTGTCTAAGTGCAACCATTAGAACCACAATCTAATTTTCAATTCATGCCAACGCTTGGAGTTAGTTTAACTGGTGCTTCACAATTTGCCAACTATGGTCCTCCACAAAGTAAGCCATGTATTTCAGCAACAAAGAAAGCTCCCCTGCAAACATTAGTGGAAGACTTGCAAGAAATACAGAATTAGAAAAAAGCAAAGAAGAGTGCATCCATAACAAAAAATAAAACGGTTGTTCAGGGATCAGTTCCGTATGCACCACTAAGAGTTAAGAAAAAATTAGGAACTCAATAGTACATTAATGTTGTTTGATCGAAATAATGTAGGTTATAAAGACGCTAGCTATGATTTGAATTTTTTGATTTACAAATGAATGAAATTATGCTTAATATATGGTTGAATGAAATTTTATATTTTGGTGTATAATTTAGAGAATTGGAAATTTGGAATGCTTGGTGTACAGTTGAAAAAAAAAAATCAAACTAGCTGCAGTTTTTGTGACAGCAGATTTTGGTGTTCTAGTAAAAGTTCTGGTGTTCTTATAACCTACCTTTTAACCTACAGTTTCAAGTGCTTTTCTACCTTGAGTTCTGTTGTTCATAAAGTTCTGTATTTATACAATTCCAATCACAAAAATTCTACAAGCTCAATGACATATAAGCATTTCGAGCCATAGCCAAACCCACTAAAATGTGATGTACATCAGCAGTGACTGACATTTAAATCCACTATGAGAGGGTATCTTGCTATCTTTCTACAATTTCCATATATATATATATATATATATATATATATATATATATATGCTATAGCTTGAACCTGAAGACATGAAGTAGATCACAACATATTGCAGAATCAATGAAGTTTATCCAAAAGTGAAGATATATTAAACCATCTAATTGAAACCTTTATGCAATTGGCTATTAAACAAGAGCATTGCGACATGTTAAACCAAAACAAGTAACATATAAGTAAACGCTACAAAACATATGGTTTGCTTGAATGATTCTACAACCATCAACGCTTACACAACACCACCAACATACAACTACCAAACACCAATAACAAACTACGTACTACACATTCAAAACACCTGCAATTCCATTCACAAACAACATGCTACAAACTTAATGACACATGCTTTATTTTGAGCCATAGCTGAACCCACTAAACACAAATAGGCTGATGATATTGCAAATTAGGAAAAAGCCGAATCCCGCTCGATATAGCTTCAACGATTTGCTC
Source organism: Olea europaea var. sylvestris (assembly GCF_002742605.1). Classification (NCBI taxonomy): domain Eukaryota; kingdom Viridiplantae; phylum Streptophyta; class Magnoliopsida; order Lamiales; family Oleaceae; genus Olea; species Olea europaea. The sequence goes on along the minus strand of NC_036249.1, from coordinate 10,086,832 downwards.
ATCATATGCTCACTTTGTTGTATATCGTTCAATCGATGGATTTGGCCATTTGTGATGCTCTTGTAGCTTGGATGAATAGCTGGATCAACCTAAGAAAAATAATTGCAAGCATCTGGCCGTCCATAGTATCTACATCCGCAAAATCGTCTCCCTGGATTATTCTCCATCCAGGAACTCTTTGTCATGACTCTCTAAACACAATGACATATAATGTGTTCGACATTCAAAGTTGATGAAGATTCTTCCATGAGGAGGTATGGGAGGATGCAAAATTTTCTGATTTTGGATGGAAAATGATTTAGGAAAAATAAACTACATTTTCATATAGAGGATTTTGGGAAATCAGAGTCGAAGATTGGGAAGAAGAAGAAATGTTGTTTGGAGGAAAAAAAAGTGTTTTATTCAATTTTTGTGGGAAGAAGGTACAAATAATTACTGGCCACTTGTTAATTATTAACGGTGTTGTGGCCACGTAGGATTTTCATTTGCTACATGGAGATTTTTCCTAGTTGGATGGATGGAAGTGAAACGGGTGATGGATGTATAATTTTTTTCAAAAATTGGTGAGAAATCGGTGATTATTTATTTTTAGGTGAGTAAGTAGTAACCGAACCCAAATGTTGGTGATTTAATTAACTCAATTGTTAGGAGTATGACTCAAAGTCTTTTGAAGAGGCGTATTCCACTTGAACTAATAGAATATTAACATAGGGCTTAAGGAAATTAAGTTGAATAAGGAAACAAAATCTTGTTGAAATTGGGCCTCTTAATTGTAATGTATTTTCTTGCCTTTTAGGACTCTTCTAGGTTGACCTATAAATACAAGGCTTCTCTAGTCAGTTTGTAGAGAGAGTAACATAGAAGCAGTATTGCTAGTTTGTCTTGTATTCTCCATATTGTTGAATTAATAAACATCGTTCCTCTACGTTTACCCTTTGTGTTCTTTCTTTACAAATTTAAACCTTGTTTCTTGTGGCGTGACCTTGTTTACTTCAATATTATCATTAAATCTCATTCTCTACAATCCCCTTTGGAGTCAACGTGTGTTATTGATGCTTCTGCCCCCAACAAGTGGTATCAAAGCTAGGTTCCTTTCGTAGATTGGTTGAGATTTTTCGGGATGGTTGGGTTGAAGTATGATATTTCGCAACTAGATTGCAATACAATATTTTCTTTGTGGCAAGTAAAGATGAGGGCTGTTCTGGCGCAGTTGGATTTGGATGATGCGTTACTGGATTATGAAAAGATGCCAGCGATTGGACAACGGAGGAGAAACAACGGAAGGATCTGAAGGCTGTTTCGTTGATTCATCTTCATTTATCCAACAATATACTGCAGGATTCTTGAAGGAGAAGACGGCTGCTACTTTGTGGTTGAGACTAGAACAGTTATGTATGATTAAGAGTATTACTAGTAAACTGGCTCTTAAGCAGAAGCTGTATTCCCATCGCATGCTAGAAGGAAGATTGTTGGAAGATCACATTGTCGTATTCAAGGAAATAGTAGCAGATCTGGAGATGTTGGAGGTTAAGTACGATGAAGAGGATCTTGCCTTGATCCTATTGTATTCGCTACTTGAGTTTCATACGTTGTTTCGGGATCAATTCTTAGGATTCTGATGACAGTCCTCTCGTTGGAACATGTTGGGCCACAAACAATCTAGAAGTTTTGTCTATAATCGTGCTGTGATGGATTGCTGAAGTATCTGATTCCAGATATGAATGGATCTACAGAAATTCGAACTGTTTTTTAATTCTCAGATGGGATCTACAGAAACTGATTCCTTGATGGGATTGTTTGAAAAAGGATCAAGAGATGAACTTGAAAATTTTAATAAGTATGTTTCTCGACTCCAATTAATAGATTACTTGTCCATTCTGGTTGGTTAAATTAATATCCTTCGATTTTTAAAAAGTTGATATGCTCAATTTCTCTATAGTGGTCAGAAAGATATTGTGCAAGCTTAAGGAAGAAGATGATTTTGGGGAGAATTGGGGAGGGGGATGGAGAAGAAGATGGGGATGGAAATAAAATGTTTTAAGACAATAATACCTCTCATTTTTCAAAAAATTTGACTACCGAAGTAGTTAATGGTGGGGTTACCATTATCCTTTTTGTAGTGACAAATCTTGTATGTGTCCCTACCATACTCCAACTTGGTAGTTTTCACCGCCTGTCCAAGGTTGAGCCCTGGGATTTGACGCAACATCGATTTCAGAGCCTTTAACCAGCAAAGCGAGCAAGTTTGAAAGGAGAAACCCATGTTATCAAAAGATTTCCTGCAATTACTCCGATTCGTATTTTTCATAGAGAAACCTCTGATCAAAGATAGAACAAAATCTGTTTTGCGAGACCAAGCACATTTAATGGAAAAAGCTGGATTGAAATTAACAAATGGACATTTAAGTGTAATTAAGGCTGAAAATGTCAGAAAATAAAATATAGAAACATTTTGCATAATACTAATGAAAGGTAAGGACATTACATGCTTATTACTCATTCGGATTGTGGACGTTGTGCTTAGAATCAAGTTGCGTAAGTCAGTAATATTTCATCTCGTTGATTTATAGGAGCCTAACGAACAATGTTGTGTGCATTTTGATCGATAGCGGATGATTGTTCAATTTTTGCACCTAAGTGATGGATAAGACCTTTAAGTTTAGTTAAGTCATATTTTATTGCGTTTTTCGAGAGTGAGGCGATTTGTTGGGAGAGGACATCTATAATTGTTCAAGATCTTTTCTATTCATTGTTACTGTGTTTATTTTTATTAATTTGTTTATATCTCAGCTTGGAATTATTACAATACTATTGAAATTTTTTTTAAATAAATACTCTCTCGTCTCATAAAGATAAGATTGTTTTGCTTTTTTATTTGTCTCAAATTATATCATTTTACTTGTTGAAAGTGTAATTGATTTTTAAAATTTTTTAAAATGTCTCTATTTTATGTGGATTTTATCAACAAATGTGTATTATTCATATTTAAATAATTATTTAAAAAGGGGTATATTAGAAAAAATATAAAATAAATTTATATTTTTTTATTAAGGTAATTATATTACTACCACAAAATTTACTTGGTGTTCCACATTATAACTTGTAGTAGCTGAGAAAAAAATAAAAAGAAATTATGCTATTATTTTGTGATGATCTAACACCAGGAGCTTAACTCATTTTAGAAACGACCTATGGAAGCTCAACCCATGTAAGATTACGAAAGCCCAAGTCACAAGTTAATTAAAAGTCCAACAATTTAAGAGATTACGTTTAAGTAAAATTTATTACAAAGCTTTAATAAATAACGGGGTTGCCACAATGGTCATCTACATGATATTTCATATAGGCAACCCAGGTTCGAATCACCATGTAGATGTTTTTTTTATAAAACTTTCATATGAATTATTTTTATGGCTTATAGACTCTTCAAATTCTCAGTTAAAGACTAAATTTAATAAATTTAATGATAATACAACTCCCCCACTTAATTTTTCATTAAAAAAAAAGGTTATAGAAGTGGAAGGTCACTTTTTCACTACACTCCTCTTCAAATCCGAATTTCATCTCATTTTCTCTCAAAAAAATATATTTTATATCAAGTTAAGTTTAAGGAATAACAAAGGGTAAGAAGAATGAAGGCTTTCTATACATTTTGCTCTTTTATCCAAGAAAATTCAAGGTAGATAGAGGTGCAAGTGTTCATTCGTTTTCAAGTTTGATTTTTCGATAAATGTTTAAATGAAATGGTACCTTCGGGTACGGTGCTTTGGCACTGCAACAGTTTGAATGATCATTCTCCGACTCTACGTGTTATGATAATGCTATAATAATTAGATTTTGCCGAAAATCCATCTACGTGCGACGGTATGAATCTATAGTTCAGAATTTCTAATTTGATAACGAATTGCACCGATGATATCTATTGAGTTTCAAACTCATGGGTTAATTCCCTTCCTACAGGTTGAATGAATTTTTCTTGCGGCGTAGATGATGGTAAAGGATGATGCAACATGTCATGAGAAACTGGTGATTTACATCTTTAATTGATTTTGAGATGTTTACACTTTCTTTAAATTTGATTCCTATGAATATTGTGTGGA
>NC_036249.1:10076600-10078785 GCF_002742605.1 Olea europaea var. sylvestris | reverse complement strand
TTAATTGAGTGCTTGTTCTTTTGATTTAAGTGCTTGGTATTTCTTGGTGAACGTAGCGTTTAGGTTCATTGTTACTTTTGCTAGGAATTAATAAGATATTACCTTATCACGCTTCCCAATACTATTCGTGTGGTTTAATTAGTGTGTTAACCAATGACAATACATAATTTTGATTTGGGAATATTTAATGGTAAAGGGGACTTCTCTATCTGGCAACAAAAGATGAGAAGCATATTAGTCCAACAAAAGGTGTCAAAAGCCATCGAAGGCAATTTTGCACCTGACATCTCAAAAGAACAAAAAGAAGAAGCCGATGAGCTTGCCTATACCTCAATAATATTACACTTGTTTGATGCTGTCTTAAGAAAAGTGGGAAAACTAAAAACCACCAAAAAACTTTGGAAAAGACTAGAAGACTTATACTTGTTTAAATCTACACCGAATAAACTTTACCTACTCGAACGATTCTTCAGTTTTAAGATGGATCCTTCAAAGGATCTCGACGATAATTTAGATGTATTTAACAAATTGGTGCAAGATATTGTCAATTGTGACGAAGCCGTGTTTGAGACCTATAAGGCTATTATCTTGCTCAATTCAATCCCGGACTCTTATAAAGAAGTTAAGAATGGCATTAAGTATGGTAGGGACATGTTAACACCTGAAATTGTCGTAGATTCTCTTAGGAGTAAAGAGATGGAAATGAGGGCTGAAAAACAGGATAGGAGGAGTGGAAAGTTGCATATGATGTGGGGTAGAACTCAATTTAGCCAAGCAAGTCATGATGGATACCAAAGTAGTGACGAATCAAGTAGTAATAGTTGGAAAAAGAAGGGGAATGGTAAACCTAGGTCAAAGTCTAGAACTAAGGCTCGAAAATGCTATGGCTGTGGAGGCACAGAGCATTTTATAAAAGACTGCCATAAAGAAAGGGGAAAACAAAAGGTTAAGGAAAGAGATGAGGTAAATGTGTTATCCTCTACCTCCGATATCGAAAATGGTGAAATCTATGTGATCACTAGTCCAGTCACATACACTACTGAATTGAATCTAACTAACTAATTCTTACATGCATGAATGGATATTAGATTCTGGTGCGTCTTTTCATGTGACGTCTAAAAAGAACTGGTTTCAAAACTTGCAAGAATCTAATGATGGGCAAGTAATTCTGTGTGATAACTTTGCCTATACAATTGCTGGAATTGGAGATATAAAGATAAAATTTAACACGGGCTTTGTGTACATGTTAAAGGAAGTTAGATACATTCCTGAATTATCTAGGAATTTGATTTCAGTAGGAAGACTTAAGAAAGACAACTTCACCGGTAAAATTGGAAACGGTATGTTTAAAATGATGAAGGGTGCGTTAATCTTTATTAAGGGAATCAAGAAAAACGATATTTACATCACTACTGGGGAAGTGATTAGAGGATTAAACTCCTCTATTTCTTCTGCCAAAATCAATCACACACATACGTGGCATAGTAGGCTTGCACACGTAGGCATTAAGGGACTTAAGTTACTTAATGAAAAAGGTGCATTTGGTAATGACTGTGTGTCTGACCTATCGTTCTGTGATCACTGTGTGCTTGAAAAGCACCATAGAGTGTCGTTCTCCACTAGTATGCATAAGGCTAAAAGCATGCTTGAATATGTGCATTCTGATCTGTGGGGTCCTGCTAGTAATCCCAAATAGGTATTTCCTATCTATCATAGATGACTACACCAGGAAAGTGTGAATTTATCTATTGAAAGACAAAACTGAAACCTTCCATAACTTTAACAATTGGAAGAAACAAATGGAAAACCAAACTAGCAAGAGGATCAAATTTTTAAGGACAGATAATAGCCTAGAATTCTGTAATGCTGAATTCGATAGGATGTGTAAAGAAAGTGAAATAACAAGGCACAAAACGGTTCCCTATACTCCCCAACAAAACGGGGTAGCAGAAAGAATGAATAGGACCATACTAGATAAAATGTGCTGCATGATGTTAAGTTTTGGGGTTCCTAAATCATTTTGGGGTGAAGCTATTGTAACTGCCTGTTATTTGATAAATTTGACTCCATCGGCTGCATTAAATGGTGATACTCCACATGAGAAATGGTCTGGAAAATTGGATGACTACTCAATGCTTAAAGCATTTGGCTGTGCTGCCTTCTCTCATCAAAGTGAGGGAAAATT
>NC_036249.1:10059337-10073747 GCF_002742605.1 Olea europaea var. sylvestris | reverse complement strand
AGACCTTTGGATCGAATGGAGCTCCAGTCTCTAGGGCCATACTTGTTGACATGGCGTTATCAAAGCTTGGGTGTATTATGACAGATCTGGTTTGGTTTTGAATGTGGTGGATCTAGTGGCGACTATTGTGGTTGATGGGTGGCAATGGTGGTGGAATGAGAGTTGGAAGTTGCTTTGGAAGTGTAGCATCTGGATTTGGTGGCGGCGACAGGGATGGAGACGGTGAGGCGGTGCTATTTACAGTGTTTGAGATGACAGGGCTGGCCATGAATGGGTAATGGTTGGAAATGGTGGTTGTGGTGGTGACGACGTTGCAATGATGGCTTTTGTGGAGTGTTGGCTTTGTATCTGTTTTGTTGGTGGTCAGGTGGTGTTAGTTTTGGTGGCGGGAGTTTTGATGACGATGCGGCTGGTGGTGGTGGTGGTGGTGGTGGTGCGTGTTGGTGGTAGTCACAAGCATTTTAATTGTTTGTGATCAAGAAATTGGCATATGTGACTAACTATTTAGTTATTTGTGATCAACTGTTTAATTGTGATCTTAGAATTTGACAACTTGTGATCAATTAATTTGACATCGAAATACTCTATGACTTGTAAATTTTTTGTCTGTGACCTCGAAATAATTTGTGACCAATTAATTTGATGATATGTGATCAAAAAATAAATTTTTTTCTATAATTATGAATATGTGACAATTAATCGAATAACTGTGACTTTATTATAAATATTTAATAAATATTTTTAATTAATTAAATACATACCTGAATTTTGAATTTTTAAACTATTTACTTGATGTTTGAAATGGTGTAAAGAATACACTTGAGATATGAATTTTCCCTTGTTTTTTAATAAACCCAAATTAATTAATTTGATTATCTATTTCATGGGCAAAATTTAATTAATTGGATTAGTTAAGGGGGTGTTTGAACTACATTATTTTGGTAATAATGCATTCTTGAATAGTATATTGACGGGAAATGTGTGGTTAAAAAATAACGAAAAGTTTTTGATCTACGTGTAATATTATTTTATTGAAGAATGTGTGGTTGAAATGATGTCAAATCACTGTTTAAGAATATATTTTTTTATAATAATGTGGCTCAAACAAGCCCTAAATATTGGACTTGATTAAGTTAAGAAACGAGCCAAGTCCCCGTGGACTTATATTAATAGGCTTCAAGGGTTTGAAAAATAAGTAGAGAACATAATTATTTTTTGTTAGCACAAGAAAAGAAAAATCACAATTCTCTCAATCTTGTTCCTTGTATGGATTTTCATTGGAGGTCAGACAATTGGACAACTATGAATTGTAGATTGTAACTGTTTTGTGTTACACGATCAACAAAGAAGTTAGTAGAATTTACAAAAAATTATAATTTTTTTTCACAATTTCTATCCAGCATAAAGCAGATCCTTGGTGAAAATAGAAATTATTTTATTATTCGCTGTGCATGATTAGGCCCTCGTTTGTCCCCCATTATTTTTTATTATAATGGAAAAAATAGTGCTATTTTTTTTTTCAAAAGAAGTCCTAAAGGAACTTTGGGAAAGTATCTAAGATGACTAAGACATTCAAAGTAAATAAGGACATAATGAAGTTTGATAACCTTTGATCATCATGGACTTTAAGTTCATTCGAAAAAAGATTGCAAGGCTTATATCTATTTCATTAACTTCTTGGGCATTAGAAATCCGATATAGATTCATATTTATATAAATATGCAGAAACTAAATAGAGAATACAATTCCAAAAATTACATAGAGATGTATATTTGGGGCTAACTGATTTTGAATTATTTGACAAATGTGAATCATGCAAATTAGAATGGTTGTAATAGGATTGATGTAGATACAATTATGAGATTGCCCTTACTCTTTATCTGAAAGAGGAGTTTAAAATTCTCTATTTTGAAATCATCAGTTGAATATAAATCGACTTTCAATCCCTGTTAAGCACAATGACCAAATCTTCTTTTACTTGAAAAGGTGAAAAATCTGCACAATTTCTGAGTCTCATATATAGTGATGTATGTGGACCTATGTCAATTAATGTTATATGAGGTTTCTCTTATCTCATCGTATTTACTATTGATTATTTCAGAATTTGTCATATATACTTGATGAAATTCAATTATGAAGTTCTTAAAAGGCTTAAAGGATTCAAACTAGAAGTAAAGAAGCAATTAGGTAAAGATATTCTCACAAAAAGATCCGATCGAGATGGAAATATCTTAAAAATGAAATTTTAGATTATCTAAAAGAGAATGAAATTCACCCCTCCACATAGACTACAATATAGTGGCGTATCTGAATGGAGGAATCACACACTATTAAATATAGTGCAATTAATAACAAGCCATGCAAACTTTCCAAAATTATTTAGGGGTCATGTACATATTGCCACATGCTACACACTAAATCATGTCCTATCTAAGTCGGTCGACAAAACTCCATACGAGTTATGGATAGGCAGTGGTCCTAATTTATCTCTTATGAAAGTTCAGGGGCTATGATGCTTGTGTGAAGTACACTAACTTGGATAAGCTTGAGTCTATATCCGATAAATACATATTTGTGTGATATCTAAAATAGATATTTGGATATCAATTCTATAAATCTCATTGAGAAGCAAGTCTTCATCTCACGACATACATCGTCCTAAAGAAAGAATTTATTTTAGAATAGATCTTTAAGGAGTTCAAGAATCTATGGATATAGTTGTCCAAGTAGATGAATTTGAGTCTAATCCCACACCTTCTGAGGGACATATTCTTGATCAGGAAGTAGAGAATTCTAAGGACACGTTAGCTCCGTGCAAATCTTGTACGATCATTTGATTTCCTAGAAGATGTGAATATATGATTACTAATCAAACATTACTAATCTAAGATAATGAACCCATTAGTTATGTAGAAACAAAGTCAAGTGTTGATTCAAAGTGATAGAAGAGGTCAAATAAAGAGCTCGATATATGTGAATAATGTTTAGACCTTGATCGACTAGCTTGATGGGATGAAATCCATAGGTTGTAAATATGTTTACATAAAATGGTCGATATGGATGGAAAACATCTATACATACAAAGCAAGGCTAATAACAAAAGGTTATAAACAAACGTAAGGAGTTGGCTTTGATGAAACCTTCAAGCCTATAGCGATGCTAAAGTATATTCGAATTTTGCTTGCAATAGCTAAATACCAAGACTATGAGTCATGGTAAAAAGATGTCAAAGCTACATTCCTTAATAAAAACTTGCAAGAGGAAGTATACATGACACAACTAGAAAAGTTTGAATTCAAATATGCTTACAAGGTATGGAAGTTTAATAAATTCTTATATGGATTGAAACAAATCTCTTGAAGTTAAAATCTTAGATATGATGAAACATTCAATAGATTTGATTTATCAAAAAACGAAGAAGATTCGTCCGTTTACAAGAAGATAACGACAGCATTGTCGTATTCCTAATATTATAACATACTAATAGGAAACATCTCTATATTTCAATCGTTGAAATCATGATTGTCAAATAATATCACCATGAAAGATACGAGAGAAGCAACTTGATCTATAGAAATAGAATTAGAAGATTGCTTAACTCATTTCAATCTACATAGACCGAGAAAATGAATCGAGAATTCATCAATATACTGATGCTAACTTCTAATCAGACTAGAATGATAGCAAATCTCAATCAGGATATTGGCTTACTCCTAAGCAGTGTATTGGAAAGGTTCAAAACAGGAAACAATTGTTGATTCAATGGTGAAAGCCTTATACACTATTACTTTAGAAGCAACTAAAGTTGTTGTCTGGATCAAAAAGTACGTTAATGAACTTGGAATAGTTCCTAATATTGTTGATATCAAACTTCTGCATTGTGATAACAATGGAGCAATTATGCAAACAAAAACAAAAAAAAAAAACTAGGATTTCATCAATGATCAAACATGTGTTAAGGCGATATCATCTCATCAGAAAGATAGCACAAATAAATGATGTAAAGAAAGAATGCATTTCCATGGTTGAAAAATAGTGCAGTCCATTAACAAAGAGATGTCACAGTATAAACATGATTGTCATGTAAACTTTTATGATATATAAGTAATTGGATATAGTGCAAGTGGGAATTTGTAAGCGGTATGCTTTAGGTCTAATCAACTTTTGACGTAAACACTTTTAATATATAATTGATACAATTTTATGACAAATATATTATTTAATTAATATTCAATTAAATTAAATAATAGAGTCCGTATATTCAAATCTTAATAATTTGTTAATGACAAAAAATTGTAATTGTAAGATACAAATTACAAATGGCTGAATCTCAAATCATCTATAGCAGTAAGTAATAAAGAGATTGGATATCGTTATTACAGATAGACTATCACAGGTAGCATTTCTTACTTGTGAAGTAAGTAGCTATCTCACAAACTAAATTGTGGTGACAATTTAATGAATACGTGGATATTTTATTATAGAACAAAATATTGGAGATATGCTGGAGAGATTCCACATGGATAACTATCTTTAGTGGTTAATTTTTAACGTTCGGTAGTGGAATTAGTCATTTGACTTGAAGTCATCATATATCCATATATGAGGACGATCATACTTTAGTGATGTTCCACTAATATGACATTGTTCGAGTATATCAAGAATCATATGAAAAATGTTGAATGTTTGAATGATCAATAGATGATTCGTCACTCTTAGATAGTAAGAGTTTATGATTTACATTTTATTCAGTAAAGTTGATAACGAAATCTCTGGCCAAGATATGCTCATAAGTCGAAATGGATTTTTCGACTTATATTGACTTAATGCAATTGATAATTGAGATTGACAAATCCATATCTCATAAATTGATCGGATCATATTAATAGAAGGATTATAGTTTTGTGATAAACGAATAAGTTTGATTTTTCCATATTAGGTGACTGTTTTCCATCACATGTGTTGCCATGACATATTGTTAGATGTCAATCTAGAATGACGGATGTGAATTAGTGATAAATTAAAAGGGATGTTTTAATTTGTCGATTTTGATTAGATCAAAATAATAATTCATGTCATTATGGATCGTGATTAGGAACTTAGTGGGTCACATACAAAAAGAGAACTAAAATAATGAGATTTACTAATTAATTCATTGACATGTATTAACAATTAATTAATTAGATTGTTTGTTAATAGGCCCAAATTAATTAATTGAATTATTAATTCATGGACCAATTTGAATTAATTATTGGACCGAATCCTTGGTGGAAATTAAAATTAGTACGGTTTCTATCTCGATACAATAGATCTTTGGTGAGAATTAAAATTATTTCATTTTTCACTGTACATGATTAAGTAAATTCCCAATACGTTGAACATTTTTAATTAGTGGCATGATGCACAACATACAATATTTAACTACAAGACTTGCACACGAAATACGATCCTCCATCTATTATATATAAAACAAATTGAATTCTCTTTATGAAATGAGCAAACAGATGAGCACATACAATTCCTAGTGGATTCCACTAGATTACCGAAAAACCAGAAGGTTTAGGCACTTAGAAAAAGAAAATGAGTTAGTAGGGTTTTTGGTATTGGCAATCCAAGTTAGGTCCGGTGTCGACCTTAAAGATGCTGGCATATCTTTGAAAGAAGCCAATACGATCTGCAACTCTTCCATCAGTGGGTATTCCACACTCCAGCCCTCCATTTATAATGTTGGTCACCAACCCAAAACCTGCTGTACGATTGGCTGCCAAATCCTCTTCTGTTGGAACATATCTTCCGACCATGATACTGTGACAAGAGGGCTTCGGCTTCCGCTCTGTCATCCAAAACCAGAAGGCAGTTTTGAAAGCAATTAAGGAATTGTTGGATACTGCATCTGGATTTTTTAGACCATCGAATCCCAAGGCTTTTCCTGCCGGACCATAGTTAAAATTCCTGTCCCCATTACATATATAGCATTCAAATTAGTTAATTCTGAAATCTCAGCTAGAGGTAAAGCCAATCAATTGACAATATATGTAAAAGATATATTTACCATGACAATTGAATAGGACCTCTTCCTTTGTAAGACTTGCCAGGATAGCAAGGCCATTGTGTGTTGGTGGAGTCACAGTAATCAGATTGAGGTCTGACTTCTTCTTTGAAGCACAGGCCCCATGCAAAAGGGCCATCAGGGGCAGTTGCCCAACCTCCGGTAGTCTCATGGGAGATTTGTGCAAGAAATGCTGCTATTTCCCTCTTACGCATAGCTAAGCTTCCAGTATTCCCAAATCGTGGAAAGCTCCTCGACGCTTTGATGAAAGACTCATAAGTATAAAAGTCCTTGGCCGGGCAGGCATTATCGTCCTTGTGTAGGAATATTGAATCATAGAGCTCTTTACTAACAAGAGAGGAAATGGAAAAGGAGTCAGCAGCAAAACAAAACAAAGTGCACCAAAATAAGAAGAGCAGAGCCATATTTCGAATATGCATAATTTGTAAATGCCAAGTCTCATCATTCTTGTGAGATTTATATTGGATTGGATCCAGTAACGTGTTCCATCCATTATTGATGGCACAAGTAGTGGCTTAGTGCTGATGAACAGGTCAGAAGTCAATTCTCAAATGCCATTATTTTATCACCTCAAATCAATGACCAGTTTAATTATAAAGTTTCAAATGATTTCGATATTTGACTAAGCGCCCAACTGCTGACCGCTGACTAATAATTGTTGACTAAGTCGTGGATAATTCTAATTCTCCAAAGTGGGGGGAAAAAAGTAAAGAATGACAACAGAAAACCAGTGTTGGTTAATTGTTAACAAGATAAAATTATTTGTACAAAATTTGGTTGACAATATGGTTTATTTACTCTCTCATTCATGTGGATCCTCCTTGCATTAAAAAATTCGGCCATATGGTTCCTACTATTCTATTGTGAGAGTGTGTAAAACTTTCAGTACAAATATGTTTGTACATGTAGCACAATCCTTGTTATTATGTATGTAAAAACCCATTATAAAAAATGGGTTTCAGTTTGTAACGGACAACAAAATCGGTGCATTATAAAAAATTATTTTCAATAAATTAATCATGGTGTGTTTGTTACTTCATATTGAATTAAGGATGATAAAATTAGCAGAGGTAGAATCAGGAGATTATATTAGGATGGATTAAGTTCGCTACACTGAAATTAAAAAAAAAAAAAAAACATATTAGTGTTGAAACAATAAAAATTATGATAATTCACTACAAGAAAAGATGGCTTCCCCGACCAAAAAAATATTAGTAGGCAAAAATAGTGTTTTTCTGACTAATAAAATTTTTTAGTTGGTTATACATTTGTCGACCAGGTTTTTTCCGACAAAATAGAATGAGTCAATTAAAACCATCTTTCCCGACCAATATAAGATTAGCCACCAAAAGCAATTTTTCTTGACCAAAAAGTATTACTAGTGGGCCTAGACTTTACATATTTGCTGACCACAATGAATAAGTCAATGAATATCTTAAGTATTCGTTCACGTAGTTGACAGGAACTTGCGCATTAACATTCATTGACCATGATAATACAGTAGTCGGCTTAATTGAGACACATATTTGCCGACCAATTTAAAAAGGTCTGTGAATGTCTTATTTTTGAAACAACATTTTTGGTGGGAGATTTGATACCTTAATATTTGCCAACCAAGAAAATTATTAGTCGACTTTAACAAAATACAATTGCCGTCGATATGAAAATGGATCGGTAAAATAGTTCTTTGGGCTAAAAATTTTTGTTGGAACCAATGCATTTACCAACTACGATAGATACTAATCGGCCTAGTCTAGGCATAATAGCCAACCAGGTGAAATGCTTTGGTACATATCAAATTTGGGGCCAAAATTTCTGTCTAGCATAGCATATACTTGGATTTTTAGATCCAAAAGCATTTGGCTAGGTCAAGGAGTATGTTTGAGTACATAGATTATTCACAAAGAAATTTTATTTTGTAAAAATGAATATAAATTTCATTTTTATGTTCTAAAAATTTAAAATTTCGAACAAATGAAGCGAAAATTGTAGAAAATGTGAGAATTTGTGAATAATAATATTTTTCTCAAAAAAACCTTAAAAATTTCTATGCTTCTTAATTTTAGCATATACTTTGTATTTATTGCACTATTGAATAAAATTTGGGAAAAACTACTAGATGCTATCTAAAAATGTTAAATATTATGAGAAAGTATGGAATTGGAAGAATGAATATATTATAATCCAAAATAAAAAATATATTTATGATCAAAAAGTAGAAAATTTTCATTGGATGCTTTATAGATCGATGAAAAAAAAAAGGAAAAAACCTAATTGAGCAAGGCATCAAGTAATTTGGTCTAGATTTTTTACAACTAGACTAGATTGAATTTTGAGAATTGGAATAGATTGAATTTTCTTAATAATTTACAATTTTTTGAAAATCTAATCAAGAATGATAAAAGGGGAATTGAATGAGAAAAGAACTAAATTGAATAAATTGTGACGCCGAAGTTTAAAGCGCTAGCAAATTTGGTTAATGTGTTACCAACATCATTGTAACATGTCAACATGGTTACATTAGACTCCATCGTGGCAAACACGAAGTTAGTGAGATTACCACCTACGAGAATGTGTATTTTGAGAAGGCAAAAATGTATCTCGAGTTGTGAATTGTATTGATCTGTGGTTAATTATAATCTTAAAGTTTTGATTATACTAAACAAGACAATCATGTTTACTAACTATTGAATTTAAGTTATCATAGTTTTCAAACATCAAATGATAAATCGATCATCCATCATCAAAATATCAGAATTAAGACTATCAAATCAGACTCATAATGAAAGTTGGGATCGAAGTTAAGTCTTCCAAGCTTCCAGTACTTCCAAATCGTGGAAACCTCCTCGACTCTTTGATGAAAGACTCATAAGTATAGAAGTTCTTGGTCAGGCAGGCATTATCGTCTTTGTGTAGGAATATTGAATCACAGAGCTCTTCACTAACAAGAGAGGAAATGGAAAAAGAGTCAAATGGAAAGCAAAACAAAATGTTCCAAAATAAGAAGAGCAGAGCCATGTAGCGAGTATGCATAATTGGTAAAAGCCAAGTCTCTCCATTCTTGTGAGATTTATATTGGATTGGATGTAATAATGTATTCCATCCATGATGGCACAAGTAGTGGCTTAGTGCTGATGAACAAGTCAGACGTCAATTCTCAAATACCATTATTTTATCACCTCAAGCCAATAGCTGGTTTAGTTATAAAGTTTCGAAAGATTTCGATATTTGACTAAGCGCCCAACTGCTGACAGCCAACTAATAATTGTTGACTAAGTCGTGGGTAATTCTAATTCTTCAAAGTGGGGGTGGGGGGGGGGGGATCAAGAATGACTACACAAAACCAGTGTTTGTTAATTGTTATGTATGTAAGCAAAACCCATAGCTTTTCATTATGAGGAATTCTGAAATAGTGAACATTAGAAATGCCTTCTATTTCTAACTGGCAACAAATCGGTGCAGTATGACAAATTATTTTCAATAAAATAATCATGTGTGTTTGGTACATCGTATTGAATTAAAGATGATAAAAATTATCAGAGGTAGAATTGGGAGATTATATTAGGATGGATTAAGTTTGCTACACTAAAACACAAAAATATATTAGTGTTGAAACATATAAAAATTATGATAAATTTTTTGTCTAAGTAAATAAATAAGAAAATAAAATACGTTGTCAAATTCATGACTTGATAGTTTGATTACCAAGTGTGGTATCAGTGGTTATGGTGGCATGGGAATCAGCAGTGGATGCTTGTATTGGTTGAACATGGTGGCGATGGTGACTCACAGTGTTGATATAAGTGACGACTATAATTTGTTCGAATGTAGCATCGAGTCTGGGGGGTATTCTATAAGTTAGTTTCAGGTAATATGGTGGAGATGGTGATGATGTCAAATCTAGTGGAGATGTCCATCGGCAATGATGGTGGCAGGAGACAACGAGGAAGGGGCAGCTAGGGTTTGGCTGAATGTGGTTTGAGGTCTTGAGTCGTTTGGTTTAGGTCAATTGTGGGTGCGTGGTTGATTGTGGAGACCATAATGGTTTCAAATATGGTTGGTGGCTAGTGGCGGCTTGAAAATATTGTTGTGGTGGTTGTAATTTCTGTTGGGGAAAGGCATTGATAGGCTAGTAGTGGTGGTAGTGTCGATGTTGGTGCAATGTTGAAGTAAAAGGTATCAAGTGATAAGTATATTTTATACACTTATTGATGTCATTAAATGAGACCAATTATGATGCGAACCCAATCAACACGGTCGCTATCGAACCCATAGGAATTGATACCGTATCCCAAGAACGCCCAAATATGACCAATGTTTAGGATCTAATCACCAAACGTTGAACAAAGCAACTGAAGGTATATTAAATCAACGACCTCTTGATCACAAAGTCTCGAAATCACACTTGAATTGTGAATTTGAACCAATAAAATATGAACCAAAAAATCCAGCAAGAACAATGCTTGAAAGACCCCTTGATTACACAATTCTAAAATTCATATCCGATGTTTTTGAACATCACAAGAAATAAATTTTTGATAAGTAGTATTATTGTTCCATCAAGAAACAAAATTGAAGCAAAGCTTCGAAGTCGCGTAGTTCATTTGAAATCCTTCAATTTGGTCTCAGGAATGATCTATGTGGTCACATGCCTTTTATACTATGTGGTTGCATAGTATTAAATTTCAACACCAACTTTTTCATGTGCAGAATTTCGTAGCAATTTTGGATTGTACTCATGGGCGAAAATCAGACACCTGAGCTAAAAGTTATGCCCAATTTAATTTATGATGCTCGTTTTTCCATATATCGTCTGAAACTTTGAATCCAATTCTCTTCGGCTCTCAACCCGAACATGAAAGTTACTCCTTGACATGTGAACTTTATTATTTTGGACCTTGTAACCTCGACACTTAATTGCATGATTTTATTGACTTTGATCAAATTCGACTTTGCACTTAGTCTCTTCTCGCCAATCATAGAACTCGTTATCTTCAAGATGTTGGACTTGGTTGTTCAAACATATAAATGACCATCTTTATCAACTCCTTCGAAGTTTGGAACTTGGCTCGGACACTTAATTTGCATGGCTTGTTAGCTAGAATTAAACTTAAACTTTGCACTTGGCTTTCTTCCAACAATAATCAAATTCTCGGTAGTTTGGTGCGCAGCTCGGATCATATCAAATTATCATTAAAAGGATGTGTGAGCCTCAGTTATGAAAAAATGTATTTTAGAATAATAGATCGATGGGAAATGTGTGGTTGAAAAATTAAATTTTTTTTTTGATTTATGTGTAATATTATTTTAATGAAGAATATGTAGTTGAAAAGAAATAAGAGAAAAATATATTTTGGAAAAAATTGGAATCAAATAAAGCCTAAATTTGATAACTTATGACTTTATTTTATAATAATTATGTTTGTTATTTAAAACTCGAGTAAAATTAGATGAATTGCACAAAAGGGACAAAAAAGGGGGAAAAGAAAAAAAATACAAAGCTTAGGACTAAATTGCAAACTTTTAATAGTTGATTCAGACTTAGGATCAATGATTAGAAATTTTTTGGTTTCAATTGGAAGCAATTGAAAGCTGAAGGATTAAACCTGCACGAAAAAAGGATCAAAGATGAACAAAAAATAAAAAATGGGGACTAAAATGATGCAGTCTAAAAGATGTGTACTACAGTAGTGCCAATAGAAGGAAGAAACTGGGTGATTTTGTATCGAGATTTCGCTGGTGACATCGTGCGATCGCGCCTACCATTAGCATTGGAGGCCACGTTGTTTCTCTATGACCTATTGCACAATTTTGCTTTAAAGGCGGAATTGGAAAATTCTCTTTATCCTCTCTTTATCATATAATATCATCGAATTCATCAAGAACAAAATGTCAATTTTGTTAGAATTGTGACTCAAATAGGAGTCCTGAATCGTGTGTTGTTGGTGTTGGAAAAGAGTCTAACTGCATTCAACAACAAGGAAACAAAATCCCGTTGAAATTGGGTCTCCTAATTGTAATATATTTTCTTGCCTTTTAGGACTCTTCTAGGGTTTGAAACATAGCCTATAAATACAAGGCTCCTTTATCAGTTTGCTTAAGCATTATTGATGTGTCTGTAATTTCTCTCCATAATGTCAGTTTACAATACATCATTCTTCTACAATAAATTCTCTTTATTTATTTCTTTACTTTTAATCTTGTTTCTCGTTTGATCTTTATTACTTCACATCGTCATTAAATCTCATTTTTTACAACCCTTAGGGAGCAACAACTGGTATCAGAGCTTGGTTCTTCTTTTGTAGATTGGTTGAGGTTTTTTTAGAGATGACTACCATGAGGTATGATATTCTGTTGCTGGATCGCAATACAAGGTTTTCTCTGTGGCAAGTAAAGATGAAGGCTATTCTAGCGCAGTTGGATTTGGATGATGTGCTGCTAGGTTTTGAGGAGATGTCAGCTAATTGGACAACGAAAGGATCAGAAGGGTTTATCGCAGATCCGTCTTCATTTATCTAACAATATTCTGCAGGATGTCTTGAAGGAGAAAATAGCGGCTGCCTTGTGGTTGAAATTGGATCAGTTATGCATCACTAAAAGTCTCATGAGCAAACTGGCTCTAAAATAGAAGCTATATTCTCATCGCATAGTGGAAGAATGGTCACTGGAGGACCATATTGTCGTGTTCAAGGAAATAGTTGTAGATCTGGAGACGTTGGACACGATGAAGAGGATCTGGCCTTGATCCTGTTGTGTTTGCTGCCTGACTCTTATGCGTCGTTTCAGGACACCATTTTGTATAGTCGGGATACTTTGACTATAGACGACATCTATGATGCTTTGCACTCAAAGGAGAAGTTGAAGCATTTGGTTAGAGCTACATCGAGGGTTGATGAAGCTCTTGTATATTATGGTGGTTGACGGAGGGACAGATCGAAGATTAATAACAATTTGGTTTGCTTCTACTACAGAAGTAAGGGACATATTCGAAAGGATTGCGATAAGTTGCAGGCTAAAGGTAATTTAGCTGCAAATCGTGGAGTGCAACCTTTGACTTCAGACGAAATAAATGTAGTTGGCGGAGATGTGATGTTGACCGTGGTATCCAATGTGGAATCTAGATGAAGAGTGGATTGTTGATTCGACATGTTTGCATCATATGTGTTCCAATCGAAGTTTCTTTGAGACTTATGAGGCTATTCAGCAAGGTGGAGTTGTAATGAGAAACAACCAGTTTTGCCATATTGTTGGGATCGGTCAAGTCAGATTTAGGCTGCAGGGTGAGATAGTTAAAACAATTTATCAGGTTCGACATGTTCCAAATCTGAAAAGGAATCTCATCTCGCTTAGTACTTTGAATGCAAAAGGGTATATATTCTCTGGTGGAGACGAAGTCTTGAGGTCTGAAAGGGTGTCTAGGTTATACTAGAAGGACGAAGAATGTCTAAATTGTACATCTTGTAGGGGAGCGCAGAGCAAATTAAGAGACATATGGACAAGTTCAATATCGTGATAGACATTCAGTTTGGTATAATATCTATTGTGACGGGCTCTAGATCGGTTTAGAACATTGTTCGAGGGAGCGTTAGTGATTCCACTTTGCCACCAATATCAGCGGTTACACCGTGTTCAGTGGCTAGGATTGGATCCATTGAGCATAGGTAAAGGGGCGTCAATGACGTCTGTAACGCTTTTGGGCATGTTAAAGATGACAATTCTTACAAGGGGCCTTCTATTTAGGCATTTTGTATGGTTTCTATTATAGGGTGTGCTTTGACTTTGTTTGATAAACATTAATTTCTTGGTGGGATTTTGGGAACCCGAGAGTAGAGTTTAGGTGTCTCTTGTGGACGCCGTGTAGCGGATGATGATTTATATGGAGAGTTTTGGTTACTGCATTGAGGAGATTTGTCATTTCATTTCAATGCAAACGAGTTTATTTCTTAGGTGGAAAAATTTTGTGGAGTTCCGCTCATTGCACTCGAATTTGAATCAAGGTGGTGATTGTTAGAGTTGTGACTCAAATAGGAGTCTTGAATAGCCTATTGTTGGTGTTGGAAATGAGTCTAACTGCATTCAATAACAAGGAAACAAAATCCCATTGAAATTGGGTCTCCTAATTGTAATATATTTTCTTACTTTTTAGGACTCTTCTAGGGTTTGACATGTGGCTTATAAATACAAGGCTCATGTGTTAGTTTTGTTTAAGCATTATTGTTGTGTCTGTAATTTCTCTCCATATTGTCAGTTTATAATGCATCGTTCATCTGCAATAAATTCTCTTTGTTTATTTCTTTACTTTTAGTCTTATTGTGATCTTTTATTACTTCACATCGTCAT
>NC_036249.1:10052760-10055019 GCF_002742605.1 Olea europaea var. sylvestris | reverse complement strand
GACCAATCATTAGATGCTAAATAATGATGTAAGCATCAGCAACTAAAATCCTGGCCAATAAAGGACAATAATAAAATTTTCTTGTTTCCCTGCAACCATAATTTGGTTGCCAAAAAAAAAAAAAAATCCGTCAACCAATATGTGGTTTTTAGACGTATGTATCAATGCTTTTATAATCAAAATTTTTGTTAATATATTCTCCAATATTTCAATTTTCAACCACCAAAATTATTAAGTTAATTAGCAATATTGAAAATTAAAAAAGAAAAAAAAATTAAAATTAACAAGAAACATGCCATTACAGAAGAAAATTTGTCCCGGTCAATTTCACTACTGAACATTATAGATTAACTACTAAAGCTCAAATATTCACTATTTTCTTATATGCTTCTGATATTGAACTAAAATTATCGACGGGATGCCCAATATAGAATTTTCATGAGTATTTGAAAATTGAAAAAGAAATTAATTACCCTAAAACATGTCTTGTTATTGTTCTTCAATCCATTATCTATAATATATTAAATATTATATCAAGTGAGAATAATCTTTTGAAAGATTTTGTCTTTACTATAATTTAATTATTTTAGTAATACCATACTTCTCGTTTTTCAATATGTATTTAATTATTTCAATAATAACCTACTTTTTGTTATCTAATATATATTTAATTTATCAATCATTTGGGCAATATTATCATTATTTTGTCAACTATTTAGTTACGATGAATGTACACTTGATGCATTCATTATCTCACTTTTCATTTCTCTATATGTATTTGATATATTTAATCATTTGAACAGTATTATCATATATTATTTTATCAATTATTTAGTTATGATTAATGTATATTTGACAAATTCATTTCACTTGATTGGATAGTAAATTAAATTCATTAATTTTTTTTGAACAAAAAATTAATATTTTAAGAGTTTTCTTCAAATTGATTTATTCAATGAATATTAAGACGCGGACAAGGTAAATGAGGGACATAATATGTATCCATAATAAATAATTTCAATTGAAATATTCAATGCATATTTAGCGAATATGAGGAAATGATGGTGCTAGTTGGATGTTCAATTTAGACAAAAGGGAAATGGACGAACTATTTTGATTGATTTCCGCCACTATTTAATTTGTTTTTCACAAGCTAATTTTTATTTCATTAGAATCAAAAGTTCATTCAAAATCCACAATTTGTATTGATTATTTTTTATATTATCACATCTTGAGATATGATTTTTCTAACACCTATAAAGCACATGCAACGCACTATAATTAGTAACTTAAAATGTATCAATTGTTAAAGATTAGTAATCTACGTGCATTGCACGTGCGATTTTCTAGTTCCTAAAGATTTTCATTAGTATTTTTGTAAAAAGGAAAAATTATCAACTAGCATTGACACATTAAATATGGCTTGATGCTTCCATGAGATTGTCGTGTTTCAAAATAAGCATTATTTATTTTTCATGATCTAGTGTTTTAAAGTGCAGCTTTCTATTTTTCGACCATGCCCAATTAGTTGGATTATATACCACACCGGTATATTGCTTCTTTCTCTAATTACCATGCAGACATTATGAAGTTGTACAGTGGAAAGACTGAAAAAGACTGCTAGAATTCACTTGACTTCCTCAAATTACACATTTCAATTTGATGTAGGAGTTGCAATGACGAAGTTCTCTGCATTGACTCTTCAAGAGACTAAAAGAACCATGGACGAGGTGTGGACAACTGTAGCGGAACTTAAGAATTCTGTCTGCACCATCAAACCTTTATTTTTGTAGATTTGACAAGACAAAAATTGGAACTCATGTTGGATATTGTACCACTTGCTTGACAGGGCAAAAGATGATTGTGAGCCAGCTGGGCATAAAGAGCAAAAACAATAAATCAGGAAAGGCTAAAACTTTTGCAACATATGGAATTGGCTGACCAATTTTGCAAGATGATAGAAGAGCAGAGAAAAATTCAGTTGGAGAAAAGAAACGAAGAGGATGAACAGAAGCGTTATCCAACAAGAGACATAAAGAAAATATCAAGATTTGAATAAAATGCTAACTTGACATTGTGTCGGATGAACACAAGGCGAAAGGTTCATGGAAAAATCTTCTTTTTCCGAAGGTGGATGATGCACTTGGAAATGCAACCTTTGTCATGCATTAATTAATTCTTAAATGCAGCACCATGTCAAAACTTTAGTTAAGGATGGCAATGGGGTGGATCCAAGGTGAGGCACCCCCACCCGACCCC
>NC_036249.1:10050586-10052660 GCF_002742605.1 Olea europaea var. sylvestris | reverse complement strand
CAAAAGAATTTTGTAAAAGTTATTCAAGTAGAAAAATCAAATGGCATATGTGCTTTAAAAGCTGTACATCTAAAGAATGAAAACATTGCTACAAATGTAACTTTGTCTGATAAATTTGAAGTTTGATATAAAAGGTTGGGGCACATAAGTGATAAGAGTCTACATGTTCTTCAGAAACAAGATGTTTTAGGAAAAGATAAAATAGAAAAATGTCTTTTTGTGAATACCGCATTTATGGGAAGCAAAAAAAAACTTCCATTTGCTACTGGTACCCATAAATCTAAATCTAATCTTGATTACTTGCATGCAGATTTATGGGGACCAGCTGCTTTGTCCACCTATTCTGGTTTTAAATATTACCTATTGATAGTTGATGATTTTTCAAGGAACAACGGGGTCATACTTTTGAAAAAATAAATTTGATACTTGTCAAAGTTTCATCACTTGGAAAATTCTTGTTGAAAATCAAATAAATAAAAATGTTAAAGCTCTTAGGACTGATAATGGACTTGAATTCTGTAATGAAGAATTTGACAATTTTTGTAAGGAAAATGGAATCTTAAGACATAGGACTGTAACTTATACACTTAATAGAATGGTTTAGTAGAAAGAAATAATAGGACTCTATTAGAAAAAGTGAGATATATGTTAATAAGTTCAGGCCTTCCAAAATTGTTCTGGGGGGAAGCTGTGAAAACCTCTTCTTTTCTAATAAATAAATGTCCTACAAAATCACTAGATTATGATACACCTGACCATGTTTGGAATGGTCACCCTATTGACTACTCCACATTTATGATCTTTGGATGTGCAGCTTATGTACATCAAAGTGAAGGAAAATTAGAACCCAAATCTATAAAAGGTATATTTTTGGGATATGGAGAAAGTGTTAAAGGTTACAAAATTTGGCTAAAAGATCAAGGAGGTTATAGAGTAGTAATTAGTAGAATATTTAATGAGATGGATTTTCCTTGTATTAAAAGAAAAGATACTATAGTCGCTAAAATTGATAAAAATAGACATTTCCTGCAATCTAAAGTAACAACTAGGGACCCAAACCTTGAAAATGAATATCAGCTTGAGGTGGATGAACTTCAGGAACAGGATATTGAACCTGTTCCTGAACCTAAACAACAAAATAATCCTTTAGAAGATTACCATCTTGCTAGGGATAGAGAAATTAGACCACCTGTAAGATATAGTGAACCTGAGTTTATCACTGCACTTAGTGTGCAACAATCCTTAGACAATGAACCTGAAACTTATGAAGAGGCTATTGGAGGAAAAAATGCAAAACACTGGCTTTTAGCTATGGAGGATGAAATGCTTTCATTAACTAAAAATAAGACATGGCTTTTGGTAACTAAACCTAAAGGGGAAAGAGTTATTGACTGCAAGTGGGTCTATAAGATAAAGAAAGATGACCAAAAAAATGGAAATGTTAGGTTCAAGGCGAGGTTAGTAGCAAAAAGTTTTAATCAAAAAGAAGGAATTGACTACAATGAGATTTTCTCTTCTGTAGTCAATTATACTTCTATAAGGATTCTACTTGCTCTTGTTTCACATTTTAATTTTGAATTAGAACAATTAGATGTGAAAACGGCTTTTCTTTATGGAAATTTAGATGAAAAGATCTAAATGACCCAACCTAGAGGTTTTGAACAGGAAGGCAAAGAAAACTGTGTTTGCCCTTCACAGAAATCTCTCTATGACTTGAAACAAGCCCCCAGGCAATGGTACATCAGGTTTGATACTTTCATTAGAGGTCTTGAATTTAATAGAAGTGAATATGATCCTTGTTTTCATTATAAAGGAAATGGAGGACCTAAATCATATTATCTCTTGTTTTATGTTGATGATATGTTACTTGCTGGATATGATTCAACTGAAATAAACAATATTAAACAAAAATTAAAACAAGAATTTGAATTGAAAGATTTAGGTTCTGCCAAGAGTATCTTAGGAATGGAAATTAGAAGAAATAGAAATAATCACAATATGTTCCTTACTCAACAATCATATGTTTCAAAAATCTTATATAAATATTCTATGAGTGAAGCCAAAGAAATCTCTT
>NC_036249.1:10031912-10048748 GCF_002742605.1 Olea europaea var. sylvestris | reverse complement strand
TGCATCCTCATGATTGCCACGTATCCCGACTTCAGATAACAGACACTCTCATTTGGTTTGAGAACTAGGAGGTTTATAGTGTCAGGGATCTTAGATTTTTCCCTCATATCTATCAAGTTCTGAATTGTTAAGATCAACGCTACATCCCTAGCCCTTACTTAATACTATAGTCAATATGGTCCTCCTACATTGCCCAAACAATCTCCTTTCCCCCATCGCCTATGTTCCGAGTGATTCAAAATATTAACCACTTTTCAGATCAACAAAATAAGAAATAAAAGCACAAAAATATAAAGAAAACAAAAAGGACAGGATGATTTGTCGCCCAGGTTCAGAATCGAAGTTCCTAATCCCTTTTAAGCTCCCACCATCGAAATGATATCACTATATCAATGGAATCAAAGAAACAGTCCAGTATATATGCTCCATGGCACTCAGACGAAATCACCCATGATTTCTCCCAAAATAAGCTTATAGAAACAAAACAACACTCACTCAATAATGACAACTTATCAACCTATACAAATCACTCAAAATCTATACAAAAGGCTAAAGATTTCACATCTACAAAGGGCTTATTTTCAGAGTGTAGAAGAGATGAAGAACCATAGAGAGAGTTCAAGAGACGAGAGAAAGTGAAAAGTCTTGCATCTCTAACCCTAATGCCAGATTAAATATCAAAGGCACTAGAAGGTCTCCATCCAAGGGAAAGAAAGGCAACACTTGGCCAAGATCAGGAGCATCCATTCTTATTAAAAGAAATCGTGTTTCAGCAAAACATATTTTTGCCAAAGTAAGACAGTAACTATTTGACCATTTAAAGGATCCGACCCACAATCCCATCAACTCATTCGATTAATGATCTAGCCCACATCATTGTGCCATTTTCTCCACATTCTCCACCTTGGTACATTGATTCCAATATCATTAATAGTGATTCCTCTAGACATGACATCATTTGCTCTTATTCCTGATACGTAAATCAGCATGAGTTAATATTCAGCTGACTTAGATAGTCCAAAAACTTTTTTAAAGGCTGCACTTTAATACCAACATCAGCGAGATTAAAATGAGTAGAAATCTTTTCCAATTTTACAACACTTTGTGAGATAACGTCTCTAATAAAATGAAATTTCACATCAACATGATTAGATCTATTATGTAAAACAAGATTTCTACTTAATTATATGGCAGATTGGCTATCAGAATGTAAAACACCATCACTTATAAAACCATACTCATTCAAGAGTCCTTTTAGCCAAATTCTTTCTTTTATAGCATCGATCGCAGCTATATATTCCGCTTCAGTTGAAGATAATGCAACAATCTTTTTTAATTGTAATTTTCAACTTATACAGGAATTACACAAAGTATATATATAGGCAGAAGTTGATTTTCTGTTGCCTCTATCACCTGCATAGTCAAAATCAGTGTAACACTTCAAGATAATATCCTCAGATTGTTTTCTATATTCAATTCCTAGGTTACAAGTTCCTTTAATGTATCTAAGAAGCCATTTTCATGGCTTTCCAATGTACTTCAGCAGGATTAGACATGTATCTACTAAGAACACCTATTGAAAATGCCAAATCAAGCCTTTTACAGATCATTAGATACATAACAAACCCTACTGCGTTGGAATATGGC
The DNA here is from genome assembly GCF_002742605.1 of Olea europaea var. sylvestris. Classification (NCBI taxonomy): domain Eukaryota; kingdom Viridiplantae; phylum Streptophyta; class Magnoliopsida; order Lamiales; family Oleaceae; genus Olea; species Olea europaea. Next base: position 10,047,101 of record NC_036249.1, on the reverse strand, counting down.
AAACTTGCCATTTTTTAAAACTCATCTTCAGTTTTGGGACATTGATCATTTGAGAGTTTGAAGTGATTTGATAAAGGTAAACTCACATTTTTAGCATCAGGCATTGCCAACTTTTCATATAGTTTCAAAACATAAGATTTTTGATTGGGGCTTAGTGTGCCCTCTCTTCTATTTCTTTTAATTTCAATGCCAAAAATTTTTCTAACAGACCTAAATCCTTCATTTCAAATTCTGATTTTAGCTTATTTTTTATTAACACTATTTTCCTTTATATCATGATTTGCCAAAAGCATGTCATCCACATAAAGAAGGAGATAGAGTGAATTTTCACCTCTTTACAATAAAGAAAGTTATGAAAATTACTTCTTTTAAAATCAAGTTCAAGCATAAAAGTATCAAATCTCTTGTACCATTGTTTTTAGGATACATATGCAACACTTATCATATCTTTGGTGATTCCAACTACCATTTTCCCAACTTTTATTTATTATTATTTTTTTTTACAAAATTTTTTGGAGAGGTCCCCAACCTGTGTTAACATTGACCCTCAACTTTAATTATTATAATTTCTTTAAGGAATTAATTCTTATCTTTGAAATATGTCATCATATTATCCCTATCAAATATTCCGTCAATGAAACTATTAAAAAGTCAAATTTTCATTGAAAACAATCATATTTTTTTCCCAACACTTTTTTGCCCAAATTGGGATTGTATTCTACATTATATATTCCAAACGTGAATGGCCGAGGAATTAAATGCCTATAATCAAAAGTCGATAAACATTGCCATCTCTAATTCACCACCAACTACAAGATTGAACTTCAAGGAAATCCCAGACGAAAGGTAAAGGGAAAATGGATGTAGTAGTCATCAATGTGTATAGAGAACCAACCGGTGGAGAACGTGAATGCTCTATTTGTCTATCGGAAGTTGAAGAACGTGAACAGTTTCGCCGTCTTCCTGTGTGCGGTATAGACTTCATGTCGACTGTATCACGATATAGTTGAAAATCAATCCAACTTGTCCGGTATGCTGCCATAATAATGTTTTAGTCAAGAAAGTCATTCGTTATGGCTTTTAAATTAAGACTCCACATATAGAAATGCGTTATTACGATTTTTTGTCAACCCTAAAGAGCTTAATGCAAACACATTTTTTCTGCATGAGTACGATCTTAATTAATTAATTATTTATTTATTATTATTATATTTTCAGGTGATGAAATTTAATCGTAACTAGAATGTTTTTTCTTCTGTAGTGAATTAAGTGAAATTAAAAATTACTATGAGAATAATTGTCTCAAAAAAGATTAATTTCAGAGAATAATTCTTCTTTTCACACTCGTACTTGTGTCATATGTCCCCTTCGAGGTTTTGTATATAAACGACCTGCCAATATAGTGACTCATTTTAGTTAAAAAAGTCTTAAGATTCAAATTATAATCATATAGCAATTTTTAACCGAAAAGGTTACAAGAATTTGAACGAGCTTAGCTACAAGAATGAACAATATTAAACCAAATAACCAAGTTCTTATCTATATGCATTGCTCAAAATATGAAATTTTAAATGGAATGTTTAGCCCCCGTTTGGCTCCCATTCTCCCGCTCATTCTTTTTTTCTCTTTTATTTTTAACCACACAATTTTTCATACAATAATATTACACGCAAATAAAAAACTTTTCATTCTTTTCCAAACACACATTTTTCATGTAATCAGATAATGTAATCAGATCACAAACATATATGTTCCCATGCATTAGCCCATTTAATGCAGGAAAGATGTAGCAAACATATTAACAGTGTCCTCTTTTTATATAAATACAAACTTATCTCTCTTCTCTTTTGAAGATGATTAATACTTTGACATTGTTTGTTTCATTGTGGCAGGGAGTCTGGTGGCTATTCACTCTATCTTCTTTGTATTTCATTTATATGCAATGAGTAGAAATAGTCTTTTTAGACAATACCCTATCAATTCAGTCGCACCACCGGAAGCACAACCAGTTGCACAACCATTATTAAACCATCCACAACCACATGCACGAACTTCAACGCTACCCTAGCACACAGGGAAGAACGATGGAGTAGTCATCATTATGTATAGAGACAAAAATGAGTGCCCTATATGTCGATCTCAATACAAAGTTGGGGAATGGCTCGGCTCTCTTCCCACGTGCAACCACAGATTTCATGTTGATTGCATAAAAAACTGGTTGTCTAGTGTGTGAACTTGTCTAGTGTGCCGCTGGAGTACTGTTTGGCGGTCTTAGAATCGAAGTTTGTAAACCAAAATCGATTATAGTAGAGAAAATTACTGAAATTAAAGAGAACGCAAGATTTTTCACCCTAAGGACCTGGATGAAAGGGCAGAGCCAAATAGAGTCAAGTGCAGGTACACACCTGCACTGAACTTTGGGCCCAATCCAATCCATTCATTTTTTATTTTATTTTTTTTCGAGTTTTGGGCTTTTCAATTGATTCGATCCAACAGAAAAATTTGAAATCCAAAGATAAAAATTATAACACCCAATCCAATTCCCCAAATTCAAAACATACCTTTCATATCCCGCTCACGGCTCTCACAATCACTCCAAGCAGGAAGGCAAACGTAAAAACCCAAATCCAATCCAACATCATCTCAACTCTAAGCCATTGCGATTTTGAATTTTTTCTCTTCGCCTCTCATGGTCTAACTCTCGTCTCTGAACCATCTACGCGATGCCGTCCCTGTTGTCACCGCCTTCTTCCTTCCATCAACAATTTCTTTGAGGTCTTGGCACTGATTAATTGAGAATGGAGATGGATAAATCTTATAACAAGGACTCTTCGCAATGTGTAAGGGTTGCTATAAATATTAGAACACCGATTAAATCCGAGCTTGTTGTAGGATGTACTAACTGCATCTCCGTGTTCCCAGCTGAAAGTCAAGTATTCGTTCAACTAATTTTTTTTTACAAGGTTTGCTGCATTGAGTTTTATACGTGAGGGAATGGGTTTGAACTTTGATTTACAAGTTGAAACTTTTGTTGATGATGCCTTTGGTGCTGTTGGACGCATGACTAGGTCTAGATTAGATCCCACTTCTTTACATTTGATTACAACTTTTACGAGTGGGGAGGGGGGTATCTAAGGGCGGATTTAGGCACAGGCTGGCCCATGCTACAGCCCGTGCTTGCCCTAGCCCAGATCCATTAAGCCTTTATATATATATATATATATATATTTTATTATTATTATTATTATTTTTTTTTTGAGCCCGTATCCTTTTTAATCTTTAGCCCATGTCCAACAAGAAAAACACTAGCCCAACTATCCGAGCCCAAATCAAAACTTATAACCAAAACAAAATTATATATACTAGCCCAAAGCCCCAAACCTAAACCTAAACCTAATGCTAATAGTCTCCCTCTCCCTCAACACACAGCCCCGTAATCCCATTAGGGATGGCAGTGGGGCGGGTTCGGGGCGGGGGTACAAAACGACGCCCCGCCCCGCACCCCGCCCCGTTTGGTTCTGCCCTGTTTCTTGCCCCATATTTTTTTTAATAAAATTAATGTCTAAAATAAACATTCGAAAGTCGAAAAAAACACTGTCCAAAAAAAAAAGAACAATTGCAATTAAAATTACATTGTCATTGTACTAAAATTCATTTTTTGATTCAAAATTTGTCATTTTTCAGACTTCATGACTTCTTTCATCAACAGAAGTAGAGATCACACAAGATGGATCCTGAAAAACAAAAGAATATTGTAATCAATATCATTATAAAACTTGTAATTAGGATTTTTTTTTGTCTTGCAAAAACAATCAAACAATGGTGCGAACGGTAAAACGGGAATTGATGGACAATCAAGGAATTGAAATATCTCACCTTTAAGAATCGGATTAGCGGTAATTTGATTTCCCATCATTTTAGCAATTTCTTTCTTTGTTTTTGTACTTCAATTTTGAGTTATTTATTTATTTTGCAGGGCCATTAGTGAAAACATTGATGAAAGCTCATTGCAAAAAATTTCTATACTTCGATTTGTTTTGTCTTCATATACTGGAAAAAAATTGAGTGTTTTAATCTTTAATTTAATTTTCTTCCAGAATAGGTGCTTCTAGGAAGTGGATAAAATCACTCATTGGTTTGAAGAAGTTGGGATCAAATGACCTTGTAAACTAATAATCTTTGTATTATCTTTATATGATTTTTTTTGGTGTTTTATGGAATGATTTTTATATTGAACTGTGTTGAGCCTAATAATCATTGTATTATCTTTATATGATTTTTTTGGTGTTTTATGCAATGATTTTTATATTGAACAGTGTTGAGCTTAATTCATATGTAATGGTGTGTTTGGTTGGGCTTAATAGTTGTTGGTGACTTCTTTTTGCCTTGTTGGCTTAATGATTGTTATTGTTGTGTCGTCCATGAGTCGCTCGCTGAAAATGTCCGCTCGGTTCGTGCTAGACTGCTAGGGTTCACCCCGAAACAAGCACGAGCCACCCATGGGCCGAGTCCCAATGGTTGAGCTGACGATATCACTGTTTAGCTCGTGCTTGCAAAATTCCTGGATCCGCCCCTGGGGGTATCCATCTTCATGGATATTTGATGAATGTGTTGCACCACTTGTTGACACTTTCTTCCAGGGATACAATGCCATGGTGCTTGCCTATGGCCAGGTAATATTTATTATCATGTTACAGTTTCATTGCTTGAAGAGTTCAGGGTGTTTTGGGGTGAAAATATGCATTATTATCACTTCTAGTATTAGTTCCATCTATAAGTTGGACTTGGAAGTTTAAGTTAACATGTAAATTCATATCTTATAATTGGCTATTGTGTCTTACACTGAGTCAAGAAACTCCTTATAATTGGCTATTGTGTCTTACACTGAGTCAAGAAACTCCTACACTATGGGTACAAATTATAGGGAAAAGCATTAAAATGGTATCATTCCTCAAGTAATGGATACCATTTTTTCAAAAGTGGAGGCTATGCAAGACTCGGAAGAGTTTTCTATTAGCGTATCTTTTATTGAGGTATCAGTTACAAATTCAAACATATTTTTGGTCATTTTTCAAATTTAATCATTTACGATTATCGATTAAATTGTGTCTGCACTGAACGAATTTCCTAACTCCGCCCGTGCTTGGATGTTCAACCAAAGGCCTAATCATCACGTTGAACATCTACAAAGTAGATTACGTTTGAACACACTAAGAATCACTAAAAATAATACAAAATGTGAATAAATTACTCAACTTTTTTTTTTTAATCTCCTCTCTATACAATAAATCACATGTTGAACATCTACAAAGTAGATTACGCTCGAATAGACTAAGAATAACTAAAAATAATACAAAATGTGTGAATAAGTTACTCAAGTATTCTATCTCTTCTCTAGACATCACTCTCCTCACAATCTATACAATTGTACACTAAATATAACCAAGATTACATCACAAAGATTTACAAAGATTGAACAAATCAAGAAGAAGATGAAGAGTACGAAAAAGAGAGAAGAGATGAAGAAACCCTAGAATACACACATCACATTGCAATCAAAGAGTCGAGAGAGGCTCTTATATAATCCTCCAAAAATATTAAATCCAACGGTTAAAAGTATGCTACATGTAAGGCCAATATCAACCGACCACTTAAAGTAAATATCATATTTCCAAAAATACACGCTTTTATGAAATAACGTGATTGCCAAACACATGCAACAACCCATGATAAAAAAGAGAAGGCTAATACCAAAATAATGAGACAGCCCATAATATAACAATCTACAGCTTGCAGAACTCCTCTCAGTATTCATTTGTGGTTTCAAGATACAATTTACTTGTTTCATCTCCTCTATAAACTTGTAAAAGAAAAATAGTTCAAGTTAGTATGAGTTTCATTAAAATTAGAAAAAATTTAAAAAAAAAAAAAAAAAACAAAACAAAATAGAAGAAGAAGAAGTAGTAGTAGAACCAATGTTAGTGGAGTTAAACTCAGTTGAAATTTTAACTAGATTAATCAAATCTTTTTCAACCATATTTCTAGCAAAATGAAACTTAATGCCAACAAGCTTAGCTCTATCATGATATATAGGTTCCTACTCAAATGAATAGTACTTTGATCATCTTTATAAATTTTAATAACTTTTATTTACAAAACCAATTTCATCTAATAAACCCCTTAACCAAATTCACTCTTTCAGTGCATCACATGCAACAATGTACTTAGCTTTAGTAGAAGATAAAGCCAAGAGCTTTTGCAATTAAGACTTCCAACTAGTGTTGGACAGGATCATGTCCTTGATGACGATGATAATTTCGTTGATCCCCCACACAAATGGCAAGAGACATCTTCCCATGGAAAATCTTCGACTGGCGAAAGCCCATCAGCTGCCCATCATTCTCCAAAGATACCATATTCTCAAGGTACAATAAGGTGATGTGAGTTGTTATTGAAGTCAGTTGTAAAATATTTCCATAATTGGTCATAGATCAATATTTTCAGGTCAAGTGTAATATAAATCAAGTCACAGATGATGCAATTGTGTCTTCATTGTGAACTACATGTTTATACTTGGTCGCAGATCTCTATTTTCAAGTCACATATAAATATTTTATATTTTAAGTTTTTAGGTCAAATAATAAATTTTTGATCGTGGAGCTTGATGACATCAAGTCATAAATGTCATCCCTGGATGCTGAGCAGATAACAAAAATGAATTACATTGTCCAAATGTAAGGAGACATAAAAATTAACTTGATGGAAATTAGGACATGAAGAGTCATTATATATATATATATATATACACACCAAACATCGGTTTCTAGGCAGGATTACTACTTCAGTGAATAAAGTTATTTTTACCACCATTCGAACTAACTTAAGCCAAGAATAGAAGCATATATTGATGGGAACATGCTTTGCCGATTTTTTGGATTATCAAGAAATCTTCATATAACCACAATTGATTCACTACTTTCATTTGAGGCAAGTTTATCATCCTAACTACGAAGAAATGTAGTTTTATGTGTCTGGGGCAATAGGTCAGGTTCTCTATCTTCGAGTTTTGTTTAGTCACAAGCCTGAGATGTTCTAGAGACAATGATACACTAACGTTTGAAAGTAGACCATTACAAGTGAAGAGAAAATACTTTTGTCAAGTGGATAATATAAAACGTGAAGACATCAAATCCACATTTATATCAGAGTGCCAAATGTCGGATTTGAATCTTATTTAAGTCTTTCTAAACATCAACATTGCTATGATCAGGGCTTTGTATTTCATCACTGCTTATCTCTTTTCTAGAAGTTACAAGAAGATTGTTGACAACTTTTTGTTCGCTCTAGTTAAAGACTTCTCTGCAATGAAAACATGCTCCCATAGGACAAGTTACTGTTCAAAACTACTTAGGGTACATTGAAAGATAGGTTGGGAAGGAGGACTACACACTATAGGCTGCCGAGTATGTTGGTAGCCTTCTAAACATACATATATGAGACCTTTCCCAGTCTTGATGAAATTGTTGTCACATGGATATCAAGGATGCACTTTTGGATCACGGACGAACAACCATCCCATGCCAAGTTGGAAGGAGTCGATTGCTTCTCAAACCCTAATGTAAACATTCAGTGAGCATTATGTACTTTATAGTGAATTGTTGACAATACATTTTTCTAATCTATATTGCACTGTAGATTGAGGTTTATGACCTGGACGCCTCCGAATCTGAAATGGCCATGCCATACATGAATGGTATCCACTACAACAAGTCAATTCAACTGGAGATTTCATGCGACGGCTACAAAAATCAGAGCAGGATAGAAAAGTTAGCTGACCATAGGAGTACGAGTGCAAATTCACGTCCATCATAAGTAAAATAATCATTATCAGTGCTCTTGTTAGTAAATAGTAGTGTTGGAGAGGCTCATGTCCCTGATGACGATGATGATTTTGTGATCTCCACCAAGATGGCAAGAGGCATCTTCCTATGGAAAACCTCCGACTGGCGAAAACCAACTGATGCCCATCATTCTCCAAAGATACCATATTCTCATGGTAAAATCGGGTGAAGTAAGTTGCTATTTAAGTCAACTGTAAAATATTTCCATCATTGGTCATAGATCAATATTTTCAGGTCACGTGTAATATAGATCAGGTCAGAGATGATGTAGTTGTGTCTTCATTGTGAACTACATGTTTATATTTGGTCGCAGATCTCTATTTTCAAGTCATATATAAATATTTTTATTTTTTTTTTAATTTTTAGGTGGTTGAGGAGTTTTGACGGGAATTGAGTATGCAAATATTTGAACTCAAGTCAAATAATAAAATTGTGATCATGAAGCTTGATGACATCAAGTCATAGATGTCATCTTTGGGCAGTAAGCAGACAACAAAAATGAATTATATTGTTCAAATGTAAGGAGAAATAAAAAGTACCTTGATAGAAATTAAGACAAACATGCAATTTGTGTTTGAATTTGTGTCAGCGACGATTTCTAGTTCAATGGATGATATTATGAGATGGTTTGGTGACAAAACAGGTGATCATGGAGTTGGAGATAAGAATCTTATGTTTTTGGAGAATCCGATAAGACCGATGAGGTAGGTATATGATATTTTCACATTTCTTTTAACAACCATAGTTGCATTTGACATGTGAAAAATGTGAACGAAATGTTGACATGAAAGGGAAAGGTAAATGGTCCTAAATGATGATCATGGTCTCCCACAAATTCTCCAATCACCATCATTTGATTTGGGGGTCGGATCTACACAATCTGATGTTTTAAATTTTGAAGAAATTCAGTAACACGTAGATTCTGCCATATTTGATGTGGTGACAACAACCAAAAATGTTGGTACAGAGGTATTCACAAATCCAGTATCCTCTTGGTCATAGAACGCATATAGGTCACAAATAATAAATATTCATAGGTCACAAATCACACTCATACTTACAAAATATGTCATAAACAGTTCATATTCTGGATGTTCAACTTAATGACTACACGTAAACTAAAATACGACATGTTACAACAATATACATAGATCACTTACTATTGAACCAACTTCTAAACTACCAGTTAAGTGGGTTTCAATACCCGCGAGGATATTCAGTCTCCATTCGTTGCTGAAGAAGGGAAGTTAATTGAGCATGATGATAGTGTCATTGTTTTTTAAAATTGTAAAGACCATTTTGAAGAAGTTGATAGATCGACATTCATGGGTTGGTTCCAAAGAGGGTACAAATTTAAAAATAGTTACATATAATTTGTATCTATTTGTGAACGTTATTCAAGAAATGATAAATTAATCTTCAATTCCAAGTAAGTCATAAGACTTAGGTCTACCATCTTATAAATTTGGAATCATCTTTGAGCAATGCGTTATGATTACATTTGTATACTTATTTAAGTCACATTTTATTGATAATCAATTATAGAACATGTGTAAGGATCACAAATAATAAGACACGATTACCACCTTATACATCCACAGCATACAGTCCATAGTCACAAATTGTGTTTTACGTTGTTAAGATAACTAAAGTTCATACAAATGTGTTACATATCAAACTAAATTTAAGTCACAAAGTCATTCATATCTAAACAATTTCACGTCATACTTATTTTTTTTTCCTTTTTGTTGAAACAACACATTGATGCGCTTCTATTGCATTCGCAAGGTAACAAAACTTGGTAAGAAAGTAATGTATAGAACTATGAAAACAAACTCTTGGTTTCGAAATAAGACCAAAGACATATATCCCACTTTCCTAAAGGATCCTAATGTTGTGATGTTGGAGTCCAGCCTAATTGAGGTAATAACAGATCACAACCTATCTTTCAGCATGCACTAAGTCGATATTGACTAGAGTTCATGCCAATCCTGTCCACCAATAAAGTACACTGGATGCTTGGTCTGCTACAATTCAGTAGCCATACCTTGGCGGTGTTCAATTCTATTGTTAAAAGCTACCATAACTGTAAGGTTCTACAAGGTATTAGGCCATACTTGAAAATTTTGTTTGCTCTAATGAATGCTATGAGAATTTAAAAAAAAAAAAAAAAAAGACCCTAATTATCATGAACCTATTTGCATGAAATTAAAGGTGATCATCGATGATACCTTACCTCATTAGAGAAATAGGTAAGTTTGTGACCAATATTATAATGTGTATAACTTTTAAGAAAATTTCATTCATAACACTCTATTTTGTGTTGTTCTTCAGTTATGATTGTTGGATATTTGTGATTTTACAAGACTTATATATCTTTATAAAGGTAGAGATTCCATGCCATGTGAATTCGATGCCAGCAAGTATAGATTGGATATTGCCATACACTCTACAGACATTAGGAGATTCATGTGATAAAGACGAAGTAGCTTACAAAGGAGAAGAGGATTGTTATAGAATGAGACTTCAAATTAAATTTGTAAATGAGGTTGATACTTTAGTTTGTAGCTTTTATGAATATTACACTTCAACTTTTTGCCTCTTTTAACATTTTCTGCTCAATGGAAGTGATTGCAATGAATATTAAGCTGTGGTTGTAAGGTCTGATTTTGTAATACATGAATGCAACATGTTTCATTTCATAATACTTCGTTATTTGGTTATATATTATTGCAATGGGTCACAAATTTGTTACAAATGCGACATATTTATATGCACAGGTCTAATTTTTGCTGTGGTTGCAACCATAAATGTTTATATTTACTTGATATCTACTATGATTCTCTAGGTTAGCTGTTTCACGTGTCATGACTAAGTGAAAATAAAAACATGCAATAGGCCATGTGTTACAGCACAAGTTTTTTATGTTTGATGACCATGTGATAATAGACTCGTTGCATTTCTTATGTTTAATGTCTGATGTCAATCATATTACGCAAGTCACATGTCATAGCACACAGGACACTTGTCTGATGAAAAAGGTTGTATGTTCTAATACATAAGTCATAGTTCATGGAGTGTATGATGTAGGTAGTCACATATATGTGTCTTACACCTCAAGTCATAGTTATTTATCAAACAGACTACATAATTCAAACAGAGGTTATAGTTATTGATCAAACTGACTACATAATTCAAACAGAGGTTACATGTGATTGTGAAGTCACTAACTAATTAATACAAAACTATCTATAGGTCAAAGCTCAACCATACAATTGAAAATACAATGATCACAGATATTTCAATCATGTTATTTCAATGAATGTTTCAAATCTAATAATATGATATATCTACAATCTATCTATATCATCTATTGATTTCCTATTACATGTGTTATTCTCCCTATCATTTTAGCTTAAAGGGACCAAACTAGAGCATCTCTTACGGTTGTGACCATGTCCTTCACAACGTCTACATTTCACTGTTGATTTTCCTTCTATAGATGTTCTCTTCATCTTCTTATTAGGTTTTCTAGAACCCCTCTTCTGGTTAAGAGCTAACACAATTTGGTATTGTACTTCTTCAGGCATTGTCCATTTAGTTGGATTCCCAACAGAATGTATAGAATGATGGTATACATTAATGTATGCATCTCTTATGTAATAATAAGAATAATAAGCATATAGATCCCTATTTGTATTTGCAATTACAACCAATGCATGCGAACACGGTAACAAATCAACTTGTAGCATCCTATACATGCATGTATGTTGCTCAATATCAACAACAAAAATGGACTTTCCATCACTGCTAGAAAATACTGACTGGTTAAAAGAAGATACCTACAAGAATATAATAATATTCATAGTATATGTCAGGTAAAATAGATAAGTATCACGTCACCAACATATATTTTTCTCAAAGATGTACAGTTTAGGTCACATGCATTTTTGTTCAGGTAACATACATTTAGGATTAGGTCACATACATATATACTTTGTCACAGATGTACAGTTCAGGTCACGTGCATATATGTTCAAGTCACATATATAAATATCAGTTATTAAAATAATAAAGTTATCCTCAAATTTCTCAAATCTACACTCATTTTCTTGATCTCTTTTTCGTACTTGCTTGACAACTTCGTGGAAGTTATATGCACATCATCTCATGTTTAAAGAACTAAGAATATATAGTTTGCCGTAATAACTTTAGCAATGATACAAAAAGATAATTCTTGGCTGCCTTTGTGATCGTGTTAACAAATTCTACTATGTTCGATGTCATTGTAGAATATCTATTTGCTAGCATGTGGATTTGTGAAAACTTTTCAGGTCCAACATCAGCCTAAAAACATATAAAGTATCGATGAATATCATATAAATGATATATGTGACCATCAAACCCCATAAGTATGCAACATATCACCACATATATAATTTGGAGTGTATATAGTATGGGACAATGTGTACTCGTACTTGATGCTAAATGACATAACTATAGTTGATATTTACTCGTGTGACCCTAACACTATATTTGATCACATGTGTGACTAATAATCTTTTGAATCTCAAATAGATCTATTTTATCCCATTTCAACAATTTGCATATGCAACTACATCTACCATCTGATTCTTTCTTGTCGGACAGATCCACCGTAAACTCAAACATGTTCTATATGGTAAAAAAGGATAGACAAGCTCAATTTCAAAATATCCTTATTACGGAAAATCATTCCATCTTTTACCTCTCTAGCTTTTGTGACAAAAACAACTGTGACTTAAGTGTAACAAATGTGACCCATTTTTTCGAACTGATGCTTCACATATGTCTAATGCCATGTCCTACAATGTGCACAACCCACTACTAAAATGTGCATTAACTGGCATCATGATAGATGCTTTATCAATTTCTACATCAATTACATTAATGATTAATGGGTATTTAGCAAGATCAATATCTATATCCTTTAGCAAAATCTATGATAGCAAATTCTTGTCATTTTTTTTTTTTATCATGAATGCAGGTAAATCATGGTTGAGTACATACTTCAATGAGACTGCTACATTCGTAGGATCTAAATCAAACTTAGTTATAACTATGTCCACAAAATTTATATAACTGTAATTACGATCTACCAACGCCAATGACGATTGAGATCCATTCAACAAATATATGTACAAGTACATCATTTTTGCAAATTAAAATTAATATCAATAATTGCATCTAATTTATGATTACAAAATTAGAAATGATGACCAAAATAATTGGATTATTACTTGGAGTGTCTCCTCTGACGATTATTTTAATTTTACAAAATCGATTCAAAAATCTACTATGCGAAATATCAATGTGGGACCAAATCATTCAATTTATGACCAAAATCAATCGACATGTTACCTGCTTTGTCTCTTACAACTGAAGTAGGTTCTTTGTCATGAAAATTTAAATTCCAGCTGAATTTTTAATTTTGGGATATGGATTTGTACACACAAACTTGATCTTTTGAATTTTCAAACTATGACCTAATTTGTAATTTGGTATATACTAAATCACTGAGCCATGATTTTTTTCGCTATTTACAAGTAATAAGAATGATCTTTTGCATGTTACACAGAGAAATATTTTAATAGTTTGCTAAGTAAGCTGTATTTTAAATTTTTAACCAAAAAAATTATATAAAATAACTAAAAAATTTAATTTGAGATGAAAAAAAAAGTAAAATTTATTTCTTAAAAATAAAGAATTACTTTTCAAAATCAAGTTTCCAAGAACTAAAAAACTCAAATAGAAAAATGGCTTCTAAAATCTAAATAAATAAATAAATAATTACTTAAAAAGTCACTTTCACTTACTTTTTTATAGCTTAAGACATGTTTAAGATACTTTTTCTAATTTAAAAACTGATCAAAAATAGTTTTATCCACATATTTCATAGAACTTAAAACTATCAATCTTTTTATTCTAACAAAAAAATATATATCAAATAACTAAAAATTTAAAGTTTGGTGCATGTTAGGCTACAGTGAGAAAAAGGTAAAACTAGTTTTTGAAAAATACAGAATTACTTTTAAAAATCATGTTTTCATGAACTAAAAATCTCAATAAATAAATAAAATTACTTAAACGGTAATTTCACTTAAATTTTTTTAGCTTAGAATATGGTTAAGATACTTTTTCAAATTTAAAAATCGATCAAAAATATTTGTATCCATGTACTTCATAGAACTTAAAATTTTATCTATCTTTTTATCCTAATTCAGTGCATCTATGCTTATCATCTACAAAAGTGATTTTTTACCTAAGACGCATGTTTAAATACATAAATTATTTTGAAGTACATTGAACTTTTTAGACGTGGACGTAGACCAAATCCGCCGAAACCCCAACAAGCAGGAAAAAACGATGCAGTACTCATCAATGTATTTTGAACTTAATTTTCTTTTTGAGTGTGTTTGATTGGCTTTATTTTCCATGAAAAATATCATTTTTTCTATCCAAATTCTTACTTTTGGGCCGTTTGATTGACAATTTCTTCCATGAAAAATATTTTCCAACTTTTAATCACGTGACCATATTTTCCTCAAAAACAAAGAAAATATTGTAAAATAATGAGATAATTATTAATGATTATTTATACTATTATAATACATAGATAAGTCTTATCTCTAGAAGATCTATTTCATTCCAATGGTAACTCTAATTTTGGACCCTGTAAATATAGGGCATTGATTCTTAATAATACACACAAGTATATTGATTTCTCTATATTTTCTTCTCTTTTCGCTCTTTTCATAACACGTTATCACGCAGTTTCTATCCAAAAGGTAGAAATATTTTTGTGTGCACAAATTTCTCCCCTTTCATCATTGTGGATTTTTTTACACCTCCATAATTCTCTCTCCCTCTTAACATGATTTTCTCTCTCTAAGGAAGTGACAATTTTCATTATTGCCACAAACATTCAATCACACACAAATTTATTGCTTTGTAATAATATATTACTTAATAATGATTATTTCTCTTTCTTAAAATATTGTTTGCACAATTTTCTGTAATTATTTGTGTCTGTTTTCGTGAAATCAAATTACCTAGTTTTTTAACAACCTATTGGGTAACAATAACAACCACGTTATCATCCGGAACTCTAAATGAGATTTGGAGTTGATTAGGAATTTCTCGAAGGATGATACATATGCATTAAATTTTTTTATGTGCCGCCACCTTTAATTTATATGAATTATGTTTGCTTGTAATCAGGGCCGGTCTGGGGCGAGACGGTTGAGGC
>NC_036249.1:9913212-10028975 GCF_002742605.1 Olea europaea var. sylvestris | reverse complement strand
TTACAACCTGAAATTTGTGAAATTATTGTTCAAATTTTAAATTATGAACATAATTTTTAAATTGTATAATCAAAGTTGTATCTTGTTAAAGCTAGTGGGCATAAATATCAACATTTTAATAACTATTAGTTGGAATGTCAATAAATTGTTTAACACTATTATTTGTTAAATGGCTCCAATTAATTTAATTGAGAACAAAGTACTTCTCATTTTTGTTTAGAGAATTCTATTTTGTATCATGTCAACATCATAATTCTTTATGTTATAATTCACTTATGATCAGAGTTTAATTTTTTCATCTAATTAGTTTAATAGTGAAGTACATGTAAAATTGAACCATCACAATGGACTGAGATGAAAAATAAAAAAAGTTGAGAATAAACGCGTAGTTTGAACTCTTGTCCAAAATGGACGATATTTTATAATATTGAAAAAATGATTGTCAATTTGATTGAAAAATTCTCTCAGCGTTAGGAAGAGGAATTAAGAAGTTGAAAATAATATATAAATGTATCATCATCTAAATTCTCGCAAAAAATATTATTCAAACCAGAAGTTTGAAAGATAATTTACTTAGATGCATTTATTGATAAAAAAGATAAACAATATCTTATGTGTCAATTTTAAATACTCCAACACAAATTGATATTCTGTGAAAATAATTTGTTAGCATCATATTTGATATATCTATGACATACTTAAAGCGTGATGGTGTTCGATTCTAATAAAAAAAAATTTTAAACAAAAATGGAGCAATTAGCAAAGATGATCCCAATTAAGGAAACATATACTCTCGATGAGTATTTAGACATAACAAATTATAAAACCCCTGAAAAATTCAGGTACCTGATTTGTTAAAACTTGAGATATCTTAATAAGTTATGTCATTATGAGAATGTAAATAGAATCGAATAAGAAAAGAAAAATTGTCAACAATATTTTTATACATTATGTACTGCATCATATAGTAAGGAATCAAAATATATGCATCGAAATATATTTATCGAAGTAATGATTGGCCAAATAAAAGGAACGCAATCATAAAATGAATTTATAAAGAAACCTGAAGTTTCCAGATCTACGATCTGAACACTTAAATGTGTATATTAATGGAAAAAGAAAAGTTGTATATATGAAATGTATGATGCTTTACATAATATATGTAGAGAGGATTTGTATAAATAGATAAGTTGTCATGTGGTGGATGTAATTATAAGTCTCTATTTCATTATCGTGACAATGCATAAAATTTGATGCACATGTAATAAATGTGATTGTACACAATTTATCTTGTATAAAATTTGATGCACATGTAATAAATGTGATTGTACACAATTTATCTTGTATAAAATTTGATGCACATGTAATAAATGTGATTGTACACAATTTATCTTGTATAAAATTTGATGCACATGTAATAAATGTGATTGTACACAATTTATCTTGTATAATTTTGATACTATCCTAGAAGAATTTAATATACATGAGCATAACTTAAATGATATTATAATGAGGAGAAGTAAATATACGTTGTACTCTTTTTCCCTTGATCAAGGTTTTGTCCCATTCGATTTTCCTAGCAAGATTTTTAATAAGGCAATTTTTATAGCGTACTCAAAAGAATAATGTATTCAGTTTCCTTCAATAGGATTTTTTCCACTGAGTTTTTTCTAATTAGGTTTTAATGAGGTATATTCTTTGTGCAATGATGTCCTTAACCTACAAGCCATTTACCCTCAAAAAGTATATTCTTATATGTAGAGACTCTCGAAGAGATCGACAAGAGTTATTTTTCGAATCATCGTGTTACCATAATTATCAAAGGTTGATATTATATTTCGTATGATGACGGTGTTAAATTGAAGATTATACAAAACAATGTGAGACATACTTAACCAAAAATTGTAATATTGAAGATATTAATGTACGAGACATGAATAGCTTGACACAAGAATTGAAATCAGTGGGATTTGCTGTACTCTTTTTCCTTCGATCAAATTTTGTTCCACTGAATTTTCTTAACAATGTTTTAATGAGGCAACATTTATTACTCTAAATTATTTGAGCTCTTTTTTTTTTTCCTTTTATTGGCATTTTTGTCTCATCAGATTTTTCTACAAACAAGGTTTCAATGAAATAATTATTGTACAAATAATTATCAAAGGGGAGTATTGTAAAATAATGAGATAATTATTGATGATTATTTATTACTATCATGATACATAAATAAGTTTTATTAATATAGAAGATATATTTCATTCCAATTGCAACTCTTATTTTGGACCCTATAAATATAGGGTATTGTTATTAATAATACACACAAGTAATAGATTACTCTATATTTTCTTCTATTTTCTCTCTTTTCATAGCAGAAAATATTTTCTTTAGAAAGTGATGATTTTTATTTTCCAAATAATTCAATATCTCTTTCCCTCTCTTATCCATCAACTCTCTCTCATCTACTCACCAATAAAAAATAGACAAGTATAATATTTTCTAAATTAAAAACTAAATCAATCAAAGACATTTAATTATTAATTTACATGCAAATAAGTTTGAGGTGATTGAATTGCCTATAATTGATTTTCTTTCCATGCAAATTTCATGCTTGCAATCAAACGCAGCCTTACTGAATTTGATTTTCTAAAGGCCCTCTTGCAAAGAAATATATTCTGTATACAAGGGCTCTAGTTAGGTTTTTGGTTTAGTGTTGAATAAAATACCATCTTAAACTTATTTTGATTTCAAGGTTTAATTTTGTTTTGTCGTTATACCTGATCTTAGAAATATCAAACTTCATAAAAACAGAGAATGAGCTTTCTAAAGGAAGCATTCGTATGAAAAAATTTCTCCTAAAAGTTAGATTGATTTATCTTTTGACTTTACCATTTTTAACTTAAATTTAGGACTTTATTTTCTAAAATAATTTTTCTATTTAAATTAGATTTGGATGAGACTAGTTAGAAATGTTGTATAGCATCACTGAAGATGAATTTGGTTTGGTAAACTTTTACAAGGATGATTGTGTAAGCATTAATATCTTGTTGAAGGAACATTCACAATACTTACTACGTGGGAAAAAAATATAAATGAATTGAAGAATTTGAAGGTAACACATCAGTATGTAGCAAAATATTTGGCTTATTTTAAGACAATGAATTTCTTCATGCCGACCTCTTTGATTTTATGCTTGGTATCTAAAGAATTTCACAATTTTTCGCATACTTCGCATTGCAATACATATTAAATAAGGTATTGTCCAACCCACTGAGTAGTTTCTGCATAAGAAATTTGAATGTGCCATGAATCAACCACATCCAATTTCTTATCATTTTCATCCTTTTTTTTTTATGAATGTTCACTTTCTTGAAAATTTTTGTCAAACTTAATGTAAAATAAATGGCATTTTTTTATTGCCAACACTTAAAATCTGATTTATTATATATCTTGGGTTTTCCTCTAGTTAGATTAGGGAGTGGATTACCGAATGTTGTCATTTATTATATAAAATCAGAAAATCAACAAGAATGAGAAGAGTAGGTATAGAATAAACCAGAAAATAAATTCGTCTTAAGATTGTTGTTTCTGAAATATGTTTTCTCTTTCAAACAATCTGAAGATACTTACTCTTGTAAATTAAACAAACAAAATTATCAAATAGGATTAAAAAAACGAAAGATGATCAACATGACTGAAAAATGAATAAGATTATAATTTGAGCTCACCAACTTCACGATGTGTCATTAAAATGATTTTGCTCCCTTCTATAGTGCTTTAAGTAGTCAGTAATTATTTTTCAAGATAAAACGAATATTTTCTCTTATAGGAACAATACAGTAATCAATAAAAGTTTCAACGAACTCAATGTAGTATTTTTGTACTTGAAAAAAATAGTATCACAATTTAGGGAAAATTGAGATCTAAAGCAGATATGTTTGAACAAAAATGATGTAATTTTTTGGCGCACATGCAGCTATTTATAGATTTATTCATGGTCATTTGGAAAGTCTACATACCTCTTTAGAATAGAAGTGATTGTTCAAACAACTTTTCAAATGAAAATAGGTATTTGTTGTAATAAATGTCTGTTACTGTCGATCACGATCGGTCACATATGTCGATTGCAAAAAATAGACATCGAACACTAAGGGTCTCAGTCAATCAACGATGTCCGTTATATAAACCGACATCGGTTAATCTAGAAAATTTTCGTGAAAGTTACTAGCAATTGGAATTTAAAGCACTATTGAGTAATTTCCCTAAGTACCTAAGATTTAATTAATTATAATATAGTCAAAAATTTAAATAAATTTTGTCCAACAAACTATATCTAAGACAAGGATCCGGACCTGCACCAGTACCCAGTCCCATGCACGTACTGAGCCAAGGCATCCAAATGGATGAGCGAGTACGAGTGTGGACTTTGGATTGAATCCAATAGAATTTAGGTATCCTCTTCTAAAGACCAGTGATGCTTCTTGGGACCCAAATCGAATTATCAAACTTTGACTATATAAACCAAACAATATTTCTCAAGGTTTCATAAAAGGGATAATATTTAACAATTTCAATCAAAATATCACTTATTTAAAGTTTGAAGTAGGTAATTATGAAATTAAATAGTTTATTCAATTCCTAAAAATTTTTGACAAACAAATATATCATGTCAATTATCTCATGGAGTAGAACGTGAATATGCTTAACCCATTAATTTTGAATTACCGGCCCCACTTAAAATTAAGCTCAATGAAACTTAATTAAAAACCATTTTCCTAAATATTTTACACTATGGACTTCTTGTTATGCGTCAATAGCTTCTTAAAAGCTTCAATAATTTAAAAAAAATAAAATAAAATAAAATAAATAAATAAATAATTAATTAATTAAAAAATATCTTTCACTTACTTTTTTTGAGCTTAGAATATGTTTGAGATACTTTTTGAATTTTAAAAGCTAATCAAAAATATTTTATTCACATATTCCATGGAACTTAAAATTTTTATAAATTTCTTTTCCATATCGAGTATCATCTACAAAAGTAATTTTTAACTAAAGACGTCATGTTTAAATACATAAATTAATTTAAAGCACTTGAACGTTTTAAGCTTAATCAGATATGCCTATAATCCCAAATCTTGTGTAAAGCTTATGGATTTATACTAGGATTCAAGCATGCGTGCAGTAGCCCATTTAGGAAATATATAGAAAATACTTTTCTTATCAAGTCGGGAGAATCAATGGAAGATTTTAACAAGGATTCAAACCCTATATAAGGAACCCAACCCATATATCGTTGTACATCAAAATCTCTCTCTTTTCTCTTTTAAACATGAATGATACTTCCGACCTTGCTTCGATAGTTCTCCTTGCTGTTTACGCTTTCATCTTTATATTATATTTATACGCAATATATAGACATAGACGGGGTCTATATCCACCGAAACCCCAAGAAGCAGAAAAAAAAAATGAAGTGCTCATCAATATATTTAAAGAAGAAAACACGGCAGAAGCGGCTAGACAGGACCATGACTGCACTATCGGTGTTTGGGAGCTTAGAATTGCTTGGCTATCTTCCAGTTTGCAACCATAGATCTCATGTTGATTGCATAAAAATGTGGTTGTCTACCAAGCCAACTTGTCCATTTTGCCGCAACAATATTGTTGGTCATCTATAAATTCCTTATCTTCGTCTCATGTTTTTTCCCCTTTTTTTTAAAGGTGCTTTGTTGGCCAAGAAGATAGACAGAAAAATTTGTAAAAATGGTTAAATCCCAAAAAATAATAATAATAAATAAATAAAATTAAAGGAAAGTAGTTAAATTTCTAGATGGTGTAATAGTGGGATGGGGAGAATGGGTGGTGGCGGCGGCGGCCGATTTTAGGGACTAGGGTGTGAAATTGAACGAGGAAGAAGCATCATTTTATTTTTTAAAACTTTTTGGCTTTTCTATTCCTAAATTTTTCATATTTTTTTATACACTTTTAATTCTCTTTTTATTGATTTTGGTGGTAATGGTGATAGTGGTGGTAGTGTAGCAGGATAGGGGAAGGGCTTAAGGGTAGGGATAAGAATAGGTTAATTGGGAAGGCAAAATATTTTTTTTTTTATTCGAAATTTACATGAGACTTTTGTACTTTATAAAAAATTTGGAAATCTAGTGCAACTTTTTTATATTGTCTCTTCCGTGTTCTTTCTTCAATCTCTGATTGAAAATATGATTTCTCTGGTTCTTATGTGTGTCGTAAGAGAGGAGCATTCACTACAACAAAACTATGATTTAGCGATAAGATTTTTTGTGACATACAAAAAGTTGTCGCAATAAGTGACTTAACGCAACACATTTTTAAAGTTTTCCGCGAAGATTGTGATGAAAAAAATATGTACCAAAAACTATAATACGGCACAAAAAGTTGTCGTGAAATGTGAGATGTTGCGACAAATGACAAAGAATGTCGTCGAAAATATGAGGGAAGCAAGGTACCAAAATATTTTTGGTGGGAAATTTATGGTGACAAACTTTTATTTCTTGCAACAAACTGCGTGTGATGCAATAGGGTCTCCTTTTGGCTATAAAAAAATATTTGTTGCTAAAAATTCTATAGTTGGAGGAAAAAAATGCTACAAGAAAATTACTTTTTTGTAACGGGCAAAAAATATTGCAGTGAATTTTTTATAATGCTCACCCATATATGTAGACTCTAATATTGCCGTAGAGTTGAAGGATACTACAACGTACAATGCATGCCACAAAAGACCTCAAATGTAAGTTGTAAAAATCTTATGATGTAACTCATTCGTTGATTTTATTTTATTTTATAACATTCTTTGCTGGTTGTCTTAATTTTTTTTCTAACGTTATTTTTTTTTCTTTGATTTTTTTAATAAGTGTTTTTTTCGTCCGGCTAAATCTTAATGTGTAATACAATTTTTAAAAATTTTAATTATTTTTTATCAAGAGCAAAATTTTTACAATAAAAGCTGATAAAATTTATAAAAAAAATTATTGCCAAAAAAATTAAGAAAAATGCATTAGACGATTAAATTTTCAATCACATGATAACTTACAAAAATAGAAATACTAGGTCAAACCAATCCATAAAAGAAAATAGTTGTCTCAACAATTAAAACAATAAATAAATAAATAAATCATAATTCATATATTATCAATAGGCGGTGGCATGCAAAACATTGTTGTTAGTTCAGCTTATTGTGGAGACATGCTGACTTGACTCGATACGAACTTATGCATTAGTGCCTCAAATTGAGAAATCTTGACACTCATATCCAATCATTCTTGCTCTTGCTTTTGTATTTGCTCTCAAAGGGCTATTGATTCAGTATCAACTGATGTCAAATAAGCAAAGTGGCTTGAGGCAGATTTTGGACCATGTCCAAGTCCTCTAATGTAAACTCTACATTTTCCTAAAACTTCTTGCATAATCTCAAGTTCAGTGGGGGCCTTAGATTCCTCTAGAATAGGTTGCTCTTGAATTTGAAGCATCCTCTCCTATATATATATAATGTCAATAACAACGAATAAATTGTTAATATGCTTACATATCTTGTTCATGCTTCATCGTTTACCCACCCTTTCTTCTCACTGTAATGAGTCTCATAATAAAGTTCTATTTTTTTCTTGTGCATTGTCTTTAGAAATTGACCTCTGTTTGAAATAATATGTATCAGGTTACACAAATATATTTGTCTTCATAAAACAAAAGAAAGAATTACCTTTTCTTCAAGATGTGCAACAAATATTTTTGATCCACCATGATGATTATATTTAATGCAATTCTGGCTTGCTAGCTTACGTGTAGATAGTGCCTGTAATTAGTTTATATGTAAATATAATTAACTCGTTATAATTTATCATTGTTAATTATATTAATTATTTTAAGATAACATTTAAATTATATTATTCTTAATATTTACAGGTACATGCATTTTTAATTGAAGTTACCTAAAATTCAGGGGTAGACCAATATTGACACAACCAATCCCAGTCAACTTGCTTTTATGTGAGTTGAGCAGTCCTTCATTGCATCATTTAATGTTTTTCCATTGAAATATTTCTCTTTGAGTCTATATCTATAATCACGATATCTTCTCGCAAAAGTATCGTTCACACATTTATGGACATGCTCAAGTGTCAAATCAAGCTTGAATTTTGCCTACCAAAAAAGAATTTGTGCATATTATTTATTTAAATATGGGAAACTAATAACTATTCTACAAAGTTTTGTAAAAATGAATTTGTTTATGACTTACCAAAACTCGATCGTTTAATGTATTTTTCTCTTCATTGAGTATATCGATCCACCTTTTGTAACAGAGTAGAGCAAAGCATCGAATGACGTAGCTACATTCACTAGCCAAACATGCTTGCTAATTTCCAATAGCTCTTCCCAGTTTTTCAGAAATCTCCAATGATATTTTTCCAATTGCACTAACGATGTCATCAGTGCCCTTACCTCTTGTAGGACCACGTCCCTTCCTCTTCAAAGAATGAGAATCTATGAAATAAGAGACTCAAAGGATGAGAATATATAAACCAAAAGTGAGATTCTATCAATTAAATGTATACATTAGGATAATTTTATATCATAAACATAAAGACAAATTATTACCGTTGGAATTGAGGATGGTTTCATGTGTCAATGTGGTTACTTGTGATGAATTAAGTTGAGGTTGGGGCTGAGGTAATGGGGTAGGAACCCGTAGAGGTTGAGGTAATGGAGTAGGAACTTGAGCATTACTAGTCTTCGACAATGAGGAAGAAATATTATCTTGAAGAGTAGTATGGGCTAATGGGCCCTTGCATGATGCCTTTGACGAGAAAACATCTGAAGGTGGCTCATAAGATGTAGTAAAAACTCTATTTTTCTTGCCAATTCTTGTTCGTGAAGGCATTATCTACCAAGAAAAAAACCCGAAAAAGAGAGAGAGAGATCATTTTTAACTAAAAAAATGGGTCCCCATTCTTGCAAATTCTTGTTCGAGAAGCCATTATCTACCAAGAGACATAATTGATAATAAAATCTTGAAGACAATTAAATTTACGTATTTTTAGAAAAAAGAAAAGAAATTATTTATTTCCCAACGATAGGACCACTTCTTCTCATCTTTCTTGGCTTTTCTCCGCATTTAATTCTTTGGTCCCAACTGGATATTCTTATCTCACTTGTAGACAAACCCATCTATTATTTTCACCATTAACCAAACAAAAAATAATGTACCACTCTTTTCATTCACAATGTCTTCCAAATAACGTAATGATATCAACTTTCAACCCCCAAAACAAGCATTCTGCCTAATGTAAAACTATCGTTTTTATGTGTATATTCATTGAGCCAAATGATACTTAAGGACAACATGAAAAATTCCAAACAAATTTGAAAAATTGAAGAG
This sequence comes from Olea europaea var. sylvestris, assembly GCF_002742605.1. Classification (NCBI taxonomy): domain Eukaryota; kingdom Viridiplantae; phylum Streptophyta; class Magnoliopsida; order Lamiales; family Oleaceae; genus Olea; species Olea europaea. The sequence goes on along the minus strand of NC_036249.1, from coordinate 10,019,566 downwards.
ATCCATAAAAATGCCTTTAATCAAGCATTTGGCCAAGCAGGCAGCACTTCAAAAACAAATAAATATTAAGTATGCCAAACCATCTTTTTTATAGGCATATTGGGCTAAATGAAGGTTAAAGACAATAGTAAAAATTCCAAACATATCTGGAAAATTGAAGAGATCCCCCATAATACCATTCATAAAAAGTAGGCTGCTAATTCTAATATTAGGAGAATTTCAAAGTCAGCATTTCTTTCTTTATTTCTCAAATACGGTCCATAAAACCACAAAATACAGTTTTTCATATTAACTCAATTTTTTTCAAACTATTTATTTCACACCTTTTTAAACCTCGGTTTTTCATATTCGGTTCACAAATATGTATACAAAACCACAAAATACAACAGTTGCAATTAGGTTCCTTATCATCTTAGCAAGGTGAAAATTTCATAAGCTCAAATTCTCTATTTCCATCTTGAAACAACAAAAGTCTGACACCAATATATATCAGACTAATGGATTAGAATTTACACATTATATCCTGACAATGAACTTTGTCCTTCTAGTAAATATCCAAATTTGACATTGAGGCTCTGATTCGTCCAACTTGACAAGAAGATAGAACCAACTGATGGATCAGATTCTCAGGAGCGGAACTAAAGTATATAAATTAATGAATTGCTGTAAAACATGGGATGGGAAAATAGGGATATAAACGTACCTAGATCATGAATAAGTATATCTGCAATCTTTGACAAATGAACAATAGGACTTTGAAACGAATCAACGTGAAATCAAGAAATGCAAATATACTAGATTAAGAATCCAAAAAAAAAAGTACATAAAAGAGTCATTAGATTGGGTCATTCTTGAATGAAAATACCTTGGCTATAGAGAACTAAAAAATGAGAATGAGGTTCGCTGTCCATGTCAAAATTGTCAAAATGCATTCTTTCGGTCGCCAGATGTGGTAGAATCTCACTTATACCACTTTGGAATCTCTGCAAGTTACGAGAGATGGATTTTTCATGGAGAAAAACTTGAGAATGATAAGGAGGTTATTGAAAGAAATACATTTGAATTGGACGAAGAAGAAAATGATGATGAGATGAATGATATGTTAGAAGATCTATGTGCTCCCATGTCATCTAAAGCTAACCAAACTTGAGAGGGTGAAGAACATGGCGGCAACCAATTTGTGGAGATGATGACTGAAGCCCAATTAACTTTGTTTCCTAGTTTGTGGACCATTAATGATTTGCCTACTTATGGAAACCTATCAGGATGAAGAACAAAGGGATACAAAGCTTGTCCAATATGTAATGAGAATACTTCTTTGCGTAGGTTACGTAGTAAAATATGCTTTATGAGGCATCGACGTTATTTGCCACTTATCCATCCCTGGAGAAAAAGTGAACTACATGATGGTAAATGGAAATTACGACCGCCACCAAAAAAGTTATCAGGAGATGATATTTTGAAGCAATTACAAGCTATGAGGTGTGGGAAACCTGGAAAGCACCCAAGTAATAAAGATAGAAAAAGGAAATGTACTCCAGATGAGATAACCTGGACAAGAAAAAGCATTTTCTTCGAGTTGGAGTATTGGTCTAAGTTGAAACTAAGACACAATTTAGATATAATGCATATTGAGAATAATGTGTGCAATAATATTGTTGGAACATTATTGAATGTTGAAGGGAACACAAAATATACGGATAAGGCTAGATTAGATTTGTAAGTTATGAAGATTAGAAAAGAATTGCATTTAAAACCACATGGTAATGAATTTTTGAAACCTTGTTCTTCTTACACATTAACACTGGAGGGAAAAAAATATTTTGCCGGTTCTCGAAATCTGTGAAGTTTCCATATGGATATGCATAAGATATTTCTAAATGTATTCGAGAAAATGAAGGCAAAATATCAGGTTTGAAAACTCATGATTGTCATGTGTTGTTACAACAACTTCTTCCACTTGTTACTTGAATTTTTTTGCGAAAGAAGGTGTGTACTGTAATTGTAGAGTTCTGTTTTTTTAATAAACAATTATGTTCAAAAAAAATTGAATATCAATGATTTAGAGAAGCTGGAAGAAGGGATTATTATAATTTTATGTAAAATAGAACGAATTTTCCCACCGGCATTTTTTGATGTAATGGTTCATTTAGTTGTTCACCCACCTAAAGAAGCAAAACTTGGAGGTCCTATTGCATTTAGATAGATGTACCCAATTGAAAGGTAATTGCTAATATTGCATACATATATACTTGTTCATTGACTTTTTATTTTCAAAACTTTTCATGCAATATTTGATGACAGAATATTAGGTCAACATAATAGTTATGTTAAGAGTAAAGCTCGGCCTAAAGGATCAATTGCTAATTCATATATTGTTAATGAGTCTTTGATTTTTTGCTCGATGTATCTCAACGATATTAAAAAAAGATTTAATCGACCTAAGCATAATGATGGTGGTACTTCATCTACAAGCTTGTCAGTCTTCTCTCAAAATACTAGACTATTAGGTCATGCAGAACCAAAGTTATTTTCAAAACAGGAAATTGATAAAGTGCATTGATATGTCCTAAATAACTGTGATGAAGTTAAGCAATATTTAGAGTAAGTTCTTAATCAACTTGTAAATTGTTTTGCTATTAATTATTAATGTGTTGTAGTATTTAATTGCATTTCCTTCTATAGTGAACACATGGAGCTATTGCAACAACAAAATCATAGCAATTTGGAAAAAAAAAACCAAGAAGAATTGTTTCCTGGATGGTTTGCTTCACATGTAAGTTATAATACATGTCTTATTTATTTATTAAAGCAACATAACATTCGTATCATGAGGTATATTGATTAATATTTTTTTATTAACACAGATAACGAGATTATGTAATAAAAAAGATGCAGATGTAAGCAAAGAATTGTATGCATTAGCATGTAAACCGGGTTTTAGAATATTTTCCTATTCGGTTTGTTTTGCTAATGGGGTATGATTCCTTGTTAAAGATCGAGATGATTGTCGTACAACACAAAATAGTGGAGTGATGGTGCCAGGAGATGAGAACATCAACTTTTTCGGTATACAATGTGATGTTATTGAGTTGGTATATTTTTTTGACTATCACGTCACTTTGTTCCAGTGTAACTCGTACGATAACAATCCAAAGCAAAAAAGAACAGTCGTAAATTATCATTTGACTTCTATCAATGTGAATCGCAAATGGTACATGGATGATTCTTATATACTTGGCATCCAAGCACAACAAGTATTTTATATGGATGATCTTTTGCTGGGTCCACAATGGAAGGTAGTGGAAAAGGTACAACACAAAGGTATATGGGACATTCCTGAAAAAAATGATGGTGGTAGTGAGCAAGTAATATTTCAGGAAAATTAATCATCAAATATTGTCTTGCCAATACAACAGGAAGATCTTAACTCTCAAGTATGCCATAGAGGAGATGTTGATCCAGATATTATTGATAACGAAGCACTGCAAATAGATGAAGAATCAATAAATAAAAATATGAATAATGTTATATGTGATACTTTGGAAGAGGAAGATGATACATTGAATGAATATTACAGTGAAGATGAGAAATCTCTAGATGGTAACGATGATGATGGTGGTGGTGATAGTGATATTGGTAATTAAAACATTCTTTATATATATAGGTGTTTTTTGTGTAATGTTTTTCTATTTTATTTTTTAATAGTTATATTTTCCCTTTCCACTACAGATTCGAGTACTGACGATGCATCAACCAATGGTTGATAAGAATTTTTATTCACAGTTAAGGTTAGATTAATCGACTAATTAGATATATTTGATTGTTTATTGTGATGATTGTTGATCTTGTGCTAATATTTAATGTGAGATATTTGAAATATTTTCTTTAAGCTAATATTTCATTACCCTTTATATTTCCATGTTTGACTAAAGTTATGGAGCTTTTCTTTATAGGAATTCTCATTTAACCAAAGAACATATTGATGGTCAGTTGAAAGCATATCTTAAGAGTGAAGATTATTATTTGGGTGTCTCATGAGTTTTTGTCATTTCTTCCATATTTCTAGTTCTATTTTCAAATTTTCAAGTTTGGTGAATCATTCAAAGTATTTCGACATTGAAATTACTAGTACTATAGTTTATTTGTATTTGTTTTGATTTTGGAGGTAACCAAGTTTGTAGATAATACCTTGATCTATATTTATTTGGTTGACGATGATATGATTTTTTTTTCCTATTTTGATATCAATTATATTTTAATAATTGTACGTTGAAGCATGCTCTTCATAAAGTCATGAGTTATTTCCAGTTAAGTAAGTTAAATTTTCATATAACGATTCCATTGCCACGAAAGAAATCGAAAATTATGTGGTTAAAATAGAATCTTAGACATACATAACTAAAAATAGAATTGCTTGAAGCGACAACCCTTTGTGTTGCGGAATAAATTTAATTACGAACACAACTTGACACATAAATAAAAGTTTTTGTCAAAAAATACTTTTCATAATAATATTCTATGTCATAAAATAAAACATGTGACTTATATAAATAATCACGAAATAAATTAGGTAATAACTATACTCGTTGCACAAATGATGGCGCAATAGACTATTAGTGTTGCGAAATAAATTTAAATACAAATATCACTTGTTACATAATATATTGTACAATGAATATTGAATATATTAAATACATTATGGGACATATCAAATACCTTATAAAACATATTTCACGAAAAACATTAATTGTTATTAAAAATATATTACTACCTCCATGTGTTGTTGCAAAATAAAATAGGTAGCAAAAGTTACTAGAAGAATATTCGCAACAAATATTTTTCTCGTAAAAACTATATTGGAATAATCGTTGCAACAAACTGCCATGTCGCCCTTTTATTTATTCGCGACATATACGCATCGCGAGGACATTAGAGTTACAAATATCATGTTGTTGTTTCATATTTTTTGTGGAAAATAAATAATGTTGCGAATTTGTTAATGCGATGAATGGTCGAAAGTAGTCACAAAATATATTCGGTGACTCAACATTCGTAACAAACATATTTCTCATAAAAACTTTATTGAAATATTCATTGTGACAAACAGACTTGTCTCCCTTTAAATTGTTCGTGACATATATACATTGCGACGACATTATGTTTACAAATATTGTGTTGCCATTTCGTATTTTCTACATCACACAAATAGTGTCATGATTTTGTTAATGTGATGAACGGTCGAAAAGTGTCACGGAACACATTTTGTGACTTATATATAGCGACATACCCACAACAAACATATTGTCGTCACTAAATTACTTTTGCAACAAAATCTCAATTTTTGCAGCAACATTTTTTTGTTGCGAAATCGGTTATTTTTTGTAGTGATTATGTGAGTAATCCTTGTGGCTTCCCTTAATTAATAAAGGATTGATGTAGGATTCAGGTTAGGGGTTTTTTGGGCCATACGGATGGGTACTATTCTTTCAAGTCTCAGCTCGGTGTAATTTCTTCATCTTTGATGCCTTGGAAGTGTATTTAGAAAGCAATAAAGGGACATCTATTTTCTTCTAATTCTTGTCATATTCTTGAGTTTACTGTATATTTGGTTCGATATGTAGCATAACAGTTTTATCAAAGCCATTTGTTGGCAATTCTGGGAAGATCGAACCCTCCATTCTTGCGTATTTACATTGAATTTCAAGAATATTGAGGGTTGAAAACACTAAATCTAGTAAATTTGAAATAGATCTGTGACTTATTGGTGAATAATTTGTTTCAAAAATCTCCCTACTTCTTGACTTTTTTGTGAAATAATTTTCGATTTGCATGTTTTAATATTGAGTGTTTCTTCAATTTTGGAATAAACAACAATATACTTGCTATGATTCAAGTTACTTAGTTGATTTTTTGATATAATCTCAATCATAACATCTTGGTCGTTCTGTAACTAGCGTTATAACTCTGTATTGTGTGAGTTCTTTTTTTCCTTGTACTAAAACCTCTACATATAACTCTAATTGGACCTCAAAATTTGATTCTCATGGAATCCTGATAGATCTGGGCAATTGATTTTTGAATAACTCATGTGTCTTCTATTTAATAAACATTCACTAGCACTTCTTCACTTACATATAACTTTTGATATATGTACGTTGTCTAAGTGTAATATGTACTTTGTGTATACTTCAGTTCATATAAATGTTATATTGTGCATTGCTGCTTTTTTTTCTCTCGTGAGTGTACGATATCGAAACAAGTAATATAGTGGACTTTGAGTCCGGGTTATCGTTCCCACGAGAACTATACTTTAATGCCTAATTTAATATTTCTAACTACTATTTGACAAAAGCAAACAAAGAGTTGTGATTGTTATTTTGTTTTGAATACTTGAAATTAGCTCGACTCCACAGAAAGGTCGGTTGAAGAGTCAACTATAGGATGGACATTAGAGTTTAACAATTTTTCTTATTGATCCCCTTTAAATCATAATTCAAGATTCACAACCTTTCAACCGAATCTTTCTATTGTATTCGATTTACCTCTCTCGAGTTCTCATCAAGCCTATTTGACGAATTAAATTACATATCTCTATATGAAACGCAAGCAAGGCAACAAGAAAGCTCTTAGCGCTTCAGTCTTCCATTCCAGGTAAGCAAGCCAGGGAAGCAATGCCCTCCTGTCTGTCCTTCTTAGAAAGTAGGTAAGCCCCAATCTTCACTTTACGCCACGCTGACTCCACTTTCGTCATAAGGCGTGGAATTAGACCAAGGGGAATCTCTATAGGAACTAGTCTTTAAGCTTTGTTAAACGAAATATTAGTTCTAAGAATTCATCTAAGATCGTTGTAATTAGTATAGGTATCTCTACATGTTATACTAGAATACTAAATTTTAATATGTAGTCTAAATCTAAAACTCACCTCTCAATTCGTAATAAATTCGCAAAATCATTGAATTAGTGATTAATTCAAAGCATTAAGTGCATAATTAAAATCAACACATAATAATGAAAGAATGTGAATCTCAAATAAAAGAATAAAGGATCTCAAAAGATTACATTATTTGGTCTGATATGAAACTTAACTGCATATAATAATGGAAAAAAAATTAAAGATTTGCATTGTGTACATCACTAGGTTTTGAATTGGGATGTAGAAAAGAATCCTGTACAAAGTTCTCTTCTTGATTTCAATAGTTCCTGATTTTTTTGTTTTTCTTCCTTCTGATTTTCTCTTGAATTCTCATTTGTGTGAACTATAGGTTTCTTGTGGACTTAGAATGGGTTGAAAATGCGATCCTTACCATTTTTAGCCGGCGCTGCCACGCCTCGTCAAACCACCCATTGGAGCTGCAATGCCTAGTGTGTACGGCATCCGCGCCATGTGTTGTCAATTTTATCCGCAAGTGTACGGATCATAATAAGTAATTAAGTGGACCTTTTGAGCTCGGATTATCATTCCCTCGAGGACTATACTTTAACACTCAATTTATTATTTCTAACTTCTATTTGATGAAAATAAACAAAAAGCATTGATTGATTGTGATTTTAAATCTAACTACTTAAAATGTGAATGCAACAAAAGTGATTGAAAATTTAAATAATTAATGAATGTTAGGATGGAACAATTTCACATATTAGTGTCAAATTCTTCTATTGTATTCAATTTGGCCCTCTCAAATTCTCATTGAGCCTATTTAACTATTTAAATTCCATATCTCTATGCGAATTAAACTTAGTTAAATGCACTAATAGTTCTAAGAATTCATTTATAACCGCAGCAATTATTATAGGTATCTCTACACGTTATATTAATTTACCGGATTTTAGTATGTGGTCTAAACAAGAATTCGCATCTTTATGCAATTATTGTTCACGAAATCATTGAATAATTGACTAGAAAATTCATAGCATTGAGAACATAATTAAAATTCACACATGTAATTATAAATGGGTCTCAATACGAGGCTGAAATTGATGCATAACTTTTTTTTAGGTTGAAACTTGATGTGTGATCATGCTTTGATTATATTTCATCCCTTTGACATCTTTCTTTATCCAATTGATTCAAAGCATTCTTGAATCTTTATCATTTGGTCTGACACAACTTTTTGAGTATTTTCACTTTAGTCCCTAAACTTTGGATCTCTTACAACTTAGTCATTTTCTCTAATTTTGTCAACTTTTGCTTATTTTCTTCAATTTCTTATATTGTCATTGAATTTTACCTATTCAACATGAAATACAATCATTTAGATCATAATTCATCCGAGAAACAACTAAATATCATCATTTTAAAACACTGAATAAATATATAAAATACACTTATCAAATACCCCCAAACTAAAATATTTATTTGTCCTCAAACAAAACTATCATCTAAATAACTACGAACACACAAGTATGCAAAAGATAATTGGTTGGACAATAAAGCTTTTTACTTCAAGATTCGAAATTTTGACGTTTATTCCACAAATATGCTTCAAGTCTCAATACCAAACCAACATCTACTCCGCCAATGCAAAATCGACATGTGTGTATGTGTGAAGAATTAAGTAGACAATAATAAATTCACCAGTTGTTCCAATTCCCAACCCCTAATGGTCATATATGTCCTTTCTCACTTGTAAGATTCACAGACCCCCAAACTTATTCCATTTCACTCTTTTCCCAACGTGTGATCTAATGTTGACTTATTCCTTACTATCCTTACCTCTCTAGTTCAGGTGGACATCACTAGTTGCAAGTCAATACTTCAATGAACAGGGATTCTCCAATTATTCGATTGTTTTGACCTCCAAAAATCAACTAGGTTAATATCCTTCATCGGAGGTGAAATTCCCTTAAATAAATGTTGGGGCTTTAACCAAGATATTTAGTGCCTTTATATATATATATATATAATTTTTTTTTTTTTGTCATTCTTTCCATTAAGCTTTCTGGATGACCCCTGTAGCAGGTTTTAGGCCGATGACTCCCAAGCCAAATGATTTTAGGGCACTAGATTTTAAACACCTTTATAGGCTTACTGACCCGAGTCAAAAAGGCTTCGAAGAAAAATTTTTTTCAAGTGCAACTTCATCTCCATTAAGTTTTCTAAATGACCCCTATAGCGAGTTTTAGGTAGATGACTCCCAAGTTAGACGACTTTAGGGTACTAGGTTTTAAAATACCCTTGCAGACTTAATCACTCGAGTCATAAAGGCTTTAGAGAGAAATTTAAAATTTTTAAATGTATATACATTGATTAGTGCAATGCCCCTTATCACACAATTATTTAAACAAACCGACCTCAAACTTAAGACTTTCGCAGAGTTTTATCATGTTAGTCTCACACATGGAATCCACATTCATATCCGCATCTTCCTACAACTGTAAAATCATCTCCAAACTTAGATAAATTTTGTCTAAGGATAGATAATTTAATATGGTTTAGGTAAAACATCTATGTCCAATTAAATCAACCTATTTAACAAATGAATCAACTTGTTTCATCACAGTGTCAGATTCAATTCTAGTACACGTATAATATCAAGTTTTGCAAGGTTAATCGTCAATCAATATAGCATGTATCATATCCACAGTTCATAAATCAGAATCAAATCTCAAAGTAAAACGTAATTGTAAGCCAAACTGTCCAACTCTCACACAAAAATTTAAGTAGGCAATTAATAATGCATTCCCCCATATTTAAACTAAACATTGTCTTCACTATTAAATTTAAAGGAAAAGGAGGAGGGCTTCCTTGAAATGACAGTATTGCCTATGATGTTGTGGTGCCTTTGTGTGGTATTTGATCGACTCTTCTTCTACATTCTCCTCCAAACTTGAGATTTGTCCCATTTTCTCCATGTCTATGTTGGTTTCAGTGTTCCGTGGCATCATGTTCTTGAAAAATCAAATTTGAAAAATTAAACTCATAGAACAATGGTTACTTAGCTCAAACATCTAATAACCAATTTAATTACTCAAAGATTTATGGGTAGAAGGGGTATGGGTGATGATTCCTGAATAAACTATAAATTAAACTATCCTAGAACTTTGAAAACACAAAAAATAAAATAAAGCTCGAGTTGTCTTCCAAAAAACGCTTCTTTTAAGTCAGTAGCTTGACTTGTGCCACTGATTTATCATGGTGGCTTAGACCAAGTTATTCCATCATTGTACTTTGTATAATTTTCATTTATGCAGCCCTTTTTTGCTCTGCAGATTTTGATTTGTCCATTCTCATTTCTACTAAGAAGTTTCCCAAATTTTAGTATTCTTTCTGACAGTTTCGTTGATCAGGTGGCTCTTCTTCATCACTTCTAGAGCAATCATTTTTATTGGGAGGTTTCTCACATTGAGTGTAAATATTGAATCTCTCCTGCTTGTCCTCCACCCTCAAGATTATTTTTCCCTTCTCCATGTCAATAAGGGTTCGTTCCATTGCCAAGAATTGCCAACCCAATATAACTGAAATATCTCGATCTTCTAGTATGTCCAATATGATGAAATCCACAGGAAATATGAAATTTCCTGCTTTTACGAATACATCCTCAACTTTTCTACGTGGTCTTGCGATTATTTTATCAGTTAGTTTTAGCGTTATTGTTGTTGAGTTGACTTTACCTAGTCTCAATTCCCTATAAACAGAATACGACACTAAATTGATACTAGCACTAGTATCACACAATGCATTAATTAAATAGGAATTTCCAATTGAAATTGTTGAAGTAAAACTCCCTGAATCCTTCAATTTAGGAAGCAATTTGTTTTGGACTCTTGCACTACTTTCCTCAGTTAATACTAAAGTTTCAAACTCCAGAAGCTTTCTTTTCTTTGTCAACATCTCTTTCAAAAATTTCATGTAGCTTGGAATTTGTAGTATCGCATCAATGAACGGCACATTGATCTAGAGCTTCTTGAGAACATCGAGGAATTTTTCATAATTTGTGTCTTGTATGTTCTTCTTAAACCCTTGAGGAAAGGGAATGAGAGGCATGTAAGCTTTGCCTAGACTTGAAAACAAATTCTATCCCTAATTGTATAAAAAAACAAAAAACAAAACTTTCCTTTAATTGACAATTTTTCATGTAAAAAAAAGTCAAATGAACAACAAAAGATAGACGAATTTTATCCCTTTAATTGACAATGTTCATGTAAAACAAAGCTAAACGAACACCAAAAAAACACTTTGATTTCAATATTTTCCACGTGGAAAATTATATCAATTAGACACAATAATTGACAATCCCCATTAACATAATTTTTAGGCAATTCAATTTCTTGAAATTCGTTTTCTTTCCACCCAAATTTCATATTTGCAATCAAACGGACTCTAAGTGCAAATGGCTTCCAGCAGCGGTGCCAAAAAAATTTTGCCTTTTTTTCTATCACAAGTTTATGATCTTGTAACAAGTAATTTAGTAGATCTTTGAGTCTGAATTACTGTTCGCATAATGACTATACTTTAATGTCTAATTCAATATTTCTAACTACTAATTGACAAAAGCAAGCAAAGAGTTGTGACTATTGTTTTGTTTTAAATACTTGAAACTATCTCGATTGCACTCAAAGGTCGGCTGAAGATTCAACTATTGGATGGATATTAGAGCATAACAATTTTACCTATTGATCCTCGTTAAATCTTAATTCAAGATTCATAGGATAATTTAGTATTTGAAAGAATTCTTTTTTTGTATTCAATTTACCCCTCTTGAGTTCTTACTGAGCTATTTAACTAATTTAGTTCCATATCTATATGCAAATCAAGCTTAGTTAAAGAAATATTGGTTTTAAGAATTTATTTAAGACAACAGTAATTAGTATAGGTATCTCTAAATGTTATACTAGATTACCGGATTTTAAAGTGGTCTAAATCTAAAACTCACATCTCGTTTCTTAGTAAATTCACAAAATCATTGAATTAGTGATTGAGTAATTCAAAGCATTGTGTACATAAATCATTGAATTAGTGATTGAGTAATTCAAAGCATTGTGTACATATTTATATTCAACAAATAAATAATGAAGTACTTGAATCTTGGATAAAAGAAATAAAGGTCTCAAAAGATTACATTGTTTATCCTAATATGAAATTTAGTGACTCATAGTAACAGAAGAAAAACTCAAGATTTGTATTGAGGACATCAGCATGTTTTGAATTGAGATGTAGAAAAAATGATGAATTTTGCACAAGTTCTCTTATTGCCTCCAATCTTGATTTCAAACCCTAGTTATTGATTTATTGTTTTTCTCCCTTTTGATTTTCTCTCAAATTCTTAAGTTGTATCTTGTGCCTCTCAATGTGTGGAAATCCTTTAAAAGTGCAAATAACTTGTATTTATACTCTTTCCCACTTTTGTGTTGACTGTAGGTTTCTTTTCTGCTTAAAATGGGCTGAAAATGCAATCCCTATCGTCTTCATGAGGTGTAGCGGAACCTAGTTGCGGCGTATAGCGCCATGTCAAACCAGCCTTTGGTGCCGCATCACCTCAGCTACTCTACATTTGTTGAGCTGGGGCACTACTTTTGCTTCCCTCAATGTTGAGGTTTTTACTCTTTTGTCACTTTCGTTCTTCTTTTCTCCTCAATCTATGCCAACAACCTTGTTTTCTTCTTTCTTTTAATGATTTGTACCCTCTCGCCACTTCTACAAAACAAAACTAATAAACGCCTTAAAAATGATCACTTCTCACAAGATCTAGCTCAAAATTAAGTTAAAAATGGAATAAAACTCGTGAGTAAAACACACTTGTTATACACTCAATTGTTATTTAGAAAAATCATAGTTACTTTCCTTGTATTATAGAACTTCTTCCTTAACTTGTCTATTGTATTTATCATTGAATGTGTTCAGTTTGTTAGATAATAAGACTACCTCAAGTTTTGAACTTGGGGCTTTCAATGGAAAGAGGGACTTTCCTATAGGGAAGCAAAAGATGGGGGGGTTTATTTTAGCATGAGGTCTCTAAGGCTATAGATGGAACTTACCCTAAGACCATGACTCCTGATCAGAGGTTTGAGGTTTATAAGTTAGCCTATTCCTCCATCATTTTGCATCTATCTGATCAGGTTCTTAGCAAGGAAGGAAAATCAGATTCTACCGTCCTTTTGTGGAAAAAATTGGAGGAAATGTATCTTTTTAAGACCTTAGCTACCAATCTGTTCTTGTTAGAAAGATTATTTGGTTTCATGATTGACCCTTTAAAAAAGTTGGAAGATAAATTGGATGTCTTTAACAAATTAGTTCAAGGCATCACAAATATAGGAGAGAAGCTCCCTGAGGAGTATAAAGTAGTTATACTTCTCAATGCTATACGTGAAAAATACAGAGAGGTAAAGAATGCCATAAAGTATGCCAGAGACACGCTTACTCCTAAAATTGTTGTTGACCTCGATTTTTGTATCTCCAATGTAGTCAACAAATTCCAAGGCCTCTCATGTCTACGTAAGTCTATTACTAAGACAAACCGTTTGCAACACATGGCTTCCCCTGGTGGTGGTGGAGTTGGCTGCGTGCATTCAGATGGTCTATATTTTTGGGACCTCATAAGTAAAATCCGGCCCACATCTATTTATAACCTACCACAAGGCCCAAAAAGAAATCTATTGATTTTAACTAGGGATAGACGAAGAGAAACATTGATTTATTGAGCTAATCTTTCCAACTTCGCGTACCATAGCCACATAGAAGGATTCGAATAAGAAAGAGATCGTCGTTCCTGTCACTAAACACAGTGGTGATATGGTCATTGTCCAAAATAATGTGAGATGGACATTTTATATCACACACCAACACACGATTATGTTGGAAAGAAAACGGGTCATCCATGTGAGTTGTCCCAACCCCATAAAGCATATAAAACCGCCTTCCTTGAATCCACTCCAAAATCACTTAACCGCTGGTTCAACTAGAGTCGGCCAACCCGGTCACTGTTTTCCCAAGTCACACACCTGCTTTCATCAGAGAAAGAAAAGGAAGGTCCCTTCCACACATTCAGATCTAAATTTCAATTCGACTTCCAGTAATAAGAAGTAAAGATAAAATTTACCTTCAAAATGGAACCAGGATGTCACCTTCTTGGCCTAGAAATTGAGGCTTGATTTTTGTCATTTTCACACTTCATTTACAGTGGAAAAAGTAAAGCTTACAATGGAGAAGATAAAAGGACTGTGGATGATAGGTGTGTGCCTTATCCATTCATTTTCAATTTATATTATTATATATTTTTGCCCCTGTTAATTAACAATTAAGACTAGCATTGAAGAATTTAATATTTTTAAATTCAGCATAGCTATAGTGTCGTGCTCAATAACACATTTGAAAAATAAGGGGACATCTGTCAACACATGATCGAAAAATTAAAAAATAAAAAACACAACACTCAATCAATTGTTACCACACCATCTTGTCACCTGCTTTTCTATAAATAGCCCTAGCCAAGCAGCATTATTTTTTTACATATTTTCATCAAATTACAGATAAGTATATGAGCTAATTAAATTGGAAAAGATTTATTGTATATTTATTTAAACTTATATTTTAACTTTTTGTTATATAACTAATATAAAATTTTTATAATTTTATATTACTAGTTCAACCCCGGTTCGACCTCTATTTGACCATTGTCCCTTCCCTTTTTTGAGTTGATGCTCGGTCCGATTCTTAAAATATCACTAAAAACGATATGAAATCAACCAAATTCAGGTAGAACACATACAAAAATACATAAAGGGTTGGTGCTTGATTTTGGTGGATTTTACATTTCTAAAAATTGGTACTTGGGTTGTGGCTATCAAATTCCTTCTTTTTTAATTGAATTTTTGACCAAGAAATTGGTACAAGACGGTTTGGAAATCAAGAAAATTAAAGACAAGTAATTCAACCTCGTTTTGGAATTTCAAGTAAGTTCTATAACTCAAAACTTGATTGGAAGCATGCTAGTATGATTTACAAATACCATTACTCTGCAAATGCTCTTATAAGTTGTTTCATTAGATGCAAAATTATATATAAAAATCCGATGCCACATTATTCTCCTTTCACATCTTTCTATTTATAACAAAAAAATGGTATAATTGAAGTGAAGTTGGAATTTAAAGTTGGGCTCGAGCATAATAGCAAGTTTGGTTGGATTTGAAAATTTGAAATTATAAGAGTAAGTCAAGACTTATTTTAAGAAATAAGCTTTTCTGAACTGAACTTTTATCAATTAGCTTTTAAAACAATTCAACGATTAGCAAAATACCTAAAATCAGATTTTATTATTATTATTATTTTTTTTTTTTTTTTTAAATGTGGCTATGTTTGGCCGAAGCCAATGGTTTATAATCCTTGGACCCCATACAAAATTAAAAAACAAAGAGCAAATATCCACGCATACAGTAGCCCATTAAGGTAATACAAAAATCCTTGGATCTTTGTTTCTTCTCCTTCTCCCTGTGGAATTCGAACATTAACGACGGTAGAGTATAACAAGGACTCACACTCAGTAATATATTAATACCGTTCTGCATTGCAGTTTTCTGTCTGTTCTAATCGCTTTGTCTCTCTTCTCCATCGTCTTCCTTAATAATGCCTGATATTTTGTACCCTTTACTAGAACTTTTGGCCTTGATTGTGATGTTTTTGTTGATTCAAGGTCCGCAAAAATGGTGGGATAGATATGCAGAATCATCACAATATGAGCTGCCAGTTGTAAACCGTCAACCACCAGCAGCTCCACAGCGCGCACCACCGCCGCCACTGTCATCACCAACTTCAACTCAATCCCAGATGAAGGAAGGGAAGAAGGATGAAATTGTCATCGATATCTATATCGAACGAGAAGGTGGGGATCGTGAATGCTCTATTTGTCTATCTGAATTCAAAGGCCAGGAATTGTTCCGGTGTCTTCCGGCATGCAACCATGGATTTCACTTTGAATGCATCAAAATATGGTTGGATATCAGTCAAACCTGCCCATTGTGCCGCCGGAGTACTGTCATTGAACCATGATTCTTGCTTTTCTTGTATTACAAATCTAGAACTTTTTCTTTTGATTTTAATCCTACAAAGACATTTTTTTGTAATTGAATAAGATGTTTAGTTTCTGAAATTACTGAGAATAAGAGATACTTCACCGAACAAATGTTGACAAGGAATAAAGTGTGATAAGAGTAGTTATGAATGAAGATACATCAATAAGGTTTTTTGTTTATTTTATTGCATTATCTTTTAATTTTGTGAGTAATAAATCACATCTTCTTGGATTTTTCTCTTTCTATGATTATAGAAAAAGGCTCCGAAAATAATTTATAAATCCAGTTCAAATCAAACACTAATTTTAATCACATATTACTAAATACAACTGATTATTATTTACACATTTCTTGAGAATAGGTGCTATTTAACTTGCTATTTCCCTTTGTAAACCATTTATAAATTTGCAAATTCAAGATTGACTGAAAATTACAATAAACAATTGAGAATTGTATAAGTAATATGGTGACGAGAGTGGTGTTGGATAGACTCTAGAAAATAAAGGATATAAGACTATGAATTGAAATGAGTTCAGTTACGACAAAAATATGATGATTTTATAATCATTGCTTAATTTAAGTGATTTTAGTTCTTCAAATTCGTAATTAAAGTAAAAATAGCATAAACTTAAATTACAAGTATCCAGTAATTGTCAGTCAATTTCAAAATATTGCGATGAGACAATATATTTTACTAGTTATAGTTGGAGACATTCATCTATTTAGCCCATTTTTGGTTCCATTAAAAATTAATTAAATCTAAGTTAAAATCAACAATTAATTTTAATCACATATTTTATTGGATCAATAATTTTTCAACCATACATTCTATTATTTTTTATCAAAATTTAATAAAAATCTGATTTTTATTTAAACCAAACAGCTCAATTGAAGGCAATTGTGCCTCATAAATCAGGCCTAAAGCCATACTCTAATCTATCCCCTTCTCCATTACCTGTGGCTACACCATTATCGAGCCCAAGACCTTTAACCATATACCCCTAAATCTGTCCCCCATCAATAGGCTCATATACTTGAGACTTGACGACGTCACAGCCCACGATTGATTAAATTCATGATTTTAAAATTTAATTATCATTAATCAGATCATTAAAAGAAGTTCAAAAAATATTATTAATAATATATAATATATATAAACTTTATTAATTTTAAAACAGAATTATTAATTCAAAATCACAAAATCTGAAAAGAGAAAATTATATTATTAATAATGAGATTTAGTGATTGTATTCTCATGCTTTAAATGAAACTTTCAACCCACTTGAAATCATGTCACAATTCTTGCTCGAAGTCACGATTTTTAAATAGACGTATTTTAGGTCACTTTCAAAGAGATGAAACCACAAAATAATGTCACATATTTATAAATTGTTATTAGAAACATAATATTAAAAGTTACAATTACACGATGTAGTATGTCACCATCACTTAACATACTACAAATAATTTAGGTTACAGTTACACAACCTCATATGTGATAGTCCCATAACATAATGACAATTTTAGTACAAAATGAAAATTTTTGAAAGACGTGTTTTAGGTCAGTCTTAAATTGTAAATGCACACTTGAATCTATCCTTTGTCCCAATTTTATGCATGGGATTCATAATTACATAATCTATACGTCACTATCACAAATCGTATTAGATCACGGTCACAATTTTCACACAAAATGATCGAAAAAAATTGTTACTCACAAAATGCATATAAATTCACAAAACCCGAAGAAGAAAATGGAATAAAAAGGGCAGTTGGTGTTTCTCTAGCTTATATTGAACATAAAGGTCATTGTAGCTAACATTTTTACATGCTAAAATTGGACAGAATTTTGATTTATCGAAATCAAATATATATATATATAAGTAGCTAGAAACGAGAAATGCATAAATATAAATTCAATGAAGGGATGAGTTTGACTCTTCCTCCTCAAGACGATAATGTTCCACACAAGTACTAATAGCATTTCGACATTCATTTTTCAAGATTCAATGATCATATCTCGCATAGAGCACTCCAAATTTTGTTGATCAGCAAACTTACCGATATTTTGAATTATCTTCTTATGGAACCTGACTTAAAATAAATGCAATAATCATTTTGAAGTGAACATATATTAATATGATAATGCAGGAATTTAACAAATGAAAATTTCAAACAGTGGGATCAATATTTAATGATTTTATAGTTGTGTCTCAGAATATACAACTTGATGAAAAAGCATATCTAAAAAGATATATCTTATTGAAAAATACGTGTACGAAAAGACATGTCTCTACAGTGAAAAGATACGACTTTTTAAAAAATATCATGTCCAAAAAGATACATTTTTCAGCCAAATAATATTTCACATAATTTTTCAATAATTTTTACATATTTAAGCAGCTTAAACTTGATTTTAATTTCTCATTTAGTTATTATTTCGAGCAACTAAATTTACTGCGTCATCTACCTACAATGTAGAACAAACTTCGACTTTCAAAACTCCATCACCGACTACTGATTTTCACTTAAATAATTAGTTAAAAATTGGTTAAAACCAATTTTCTAAGCTAATTTCCAAAAATTCATTCTCTTCTTGAGGTTTTACCAGTATTCCTCTCAGTTTTGAAAATTCTAAAATCAACATTTTGTAAGTCAAAACCAAAGCACTCCTCTCAGGCACTTAAATGACACAACTGACCACTCCTATTCTGATTCATGAGCCACTACTCGTGTAATAATGATGAAGATAAACTAATACATAGGTTTCTGACCTTCTAAAGATATTGACACTATTATTGTAGGCGAAGGACATAAATCGCCTATTTCACACACGAGTGATGTGAGATTACTTTGAAATATGCCTTCGTTGTACCAAATTTGACAAAAAATCTTTTAGTTGTTAGCTAATTGCCTTGACTTCGGATAGTTCTTGTTCCATTCGATTCAGTTCTTTTGCTTTTGCTATAAAGAATCAAAAGCAAAGTGGTGTGTGATGTCGTAGGCACTCCAAATTAAAACATATATTTCTTCAAATTAATGTAGTAGCGGAAGTAAGGGTCGATCCCACGAAGAGTGTTTAGTTTATCTTTTATGCAATATTAACTAAAAAGGGGGGTTTTGGTTTTGAAACAATTAATTATCAATAAAAATAACTAATAGCAACGCAATTTCAATGAATGAAAAAAAAAATTAATATAACGACCCTTGATCTAAATCAACATCCACCATTGAAAATTTATAACTAGTAATTGATCCACAAATATCAATTCATAATTTTAGCATTCATTGTGGAAAACAATTTCCCATTCAAAACGATTTCCTATTTCTCCTTAATTTTAATTAATTAGAAACAAGTAATCTAATTAATTCTAGTTATCAAACAATCCCAGACAAGCGCGAAGATTTAATTCAATAACCGATTTATGAACTAGAGAAATCAATGAATTAGATAACACAAGCACACGCAGTTGCATTTAACCTAGATAAATATTCTTCCTAAGATTTAATAATTTTCAAAGCAAATTACTAATCATAGTTGCTTCGCAAGTTAAATTAGTCAAACAATTACGGATTTGATGTTTAACTTAGCTATAGATTGTGGAGAATAATAAACTAGTATGCATCCTAGCAATTAAACACAACAATCATAAAAATACATGCGAAAGAATATTTAATACTAAACATATGAATTAAACAATAAAAACCAGGTGGATCTCACAGTTATAATTGTTCTAAGGCTTCCCTCTCCTTCGATCAAGCAAAGAGAATTAGTTACACATCATAAATCTAGAGGAAAAAAAGAGAAAATTAGGTTTGGGGGCGTTCTCTACGTTCTGGGGTGAATTAGAGTATTTATATGGTGAAGGGATTTGTTTCCATACGTGTTTGAACGGAAAAAGGAAACAAAAAAATTGCGTCTCTCATGGTATATTTCCATGCGACTGCATGGTTTTGCAGTTTTCTTCGCCAGACAGTTTTCAATATTTTGATCATAACTTTTTTTCCTAATGTTTGATTGAGGTGATTCAAGATACGTTGGAAAAATAACTCAAAGGGCAACTACTTTTCTTCAGATGTCATCTTCCAATTCGATCTTTTACCATGTCGAAAATGGGTCCCAATATGATGCTAAAAATCGGTGCATAACTTTTTTCGATCGAAAATTAATGTGTGATTATACTCTGCCACGTGACTCTGAGATAAAACCAAATAGAAGGTGATGGCTATAAGTGTTTTGGAAGGTGAAACAGATGAGGATCTACCTGTAAAATCACAAACTCCAGTTCAAGTGTACATATACTTCTATTCATTTTCCTTAAAGACTTCTTGAGGATGAAATGGTTCAGACAATCACTACACGAAGTGGGTTCAAATTCAAGAAATTACATTTGAGAGACATGTAGTGTTAAATGAAAACATACCTTCCACATAAGAGGGACACACGGATCAGTTCTGAACAGTTAGCAAAAGTAATGTCAAATGATAATTCAGATAGCCCTTAAGACAATTATTCCTATTAATACATAGTTCTTCCTGTTCCATTTCCACAAATACTGTGGAAGAAGAGCTCAAAAAATAATTTGCAAAGTTCTTGAACATTTTTAAAACTCTTCATGTCAGCATCTCATTACTCGAGATCATATCTCAAATATCGAGCTATAAAAAGTTCCTAAATTAGGTGTTATCAAAGAAAAGAAAACTTAATTAATTTGATACCATCGCACTAAATGAGAAGTGTAGTGCTATCTTACAATACAAACTATCTCCTAAGATAAAATATTTAGGGAGTCACAAAATACTTTGCTAAGTAAGAAATAATTGAACTTTTTATAATTCATTTTTCAGTCAACGGGAAATTAGGCTTCGAAGAGGTAAAGAAAACTACAATCTCCCTTTTTTAATTTTATTTCTAACTTATTTACTGTGAGAAAAATATAAAGTTACCATTTTACCCTTAAATATTTGATCAAAATTGATCAGATTTTGTCTTCCTTGGTCAACTAATAGTCAAATAGATAGAGTTCATCCATATGGACTCCAACTGCACATTTTGAAAGGTTTGTGATTGTGAGTAGCACAAAATGAGGGTTAGGATAAAGTTTGTAAAAATTTAAAAGGTTTGGAATCACTGCTACAATTTTCCTAAAATTAATGAAAATAAGTTATTATACCTTAAAGTGTCTTATAATTATATCATTGTCAATATTGTTAAATGAATTTTGCTATATGTTTAGTTTTGTTTAGCATTTCATCTATAGATGTCGAGCTAATGGTAAGTAAATCAAATTGAATATATGAAGTAAATGAATTGAAATAAAGTTCACATTTAATCTAGGAAGTAAATGAAATTTAAATCTAATGCAAAAATAATTTGAAAGTTGTTGGGTATTTTTTGGTAAGTGATACCCAAATCCCCTAGGCTATGATGAAAAACCGAGGCCAGTTTTAACTTCATAGGCTATAAGTCCAGGATTGAAGAATTAAATCCACACCACAATTGAAGTAGCCCAATTATGTTGGGTATTTAGAGGTAATTAGCCCATTGGGTTAGATGCCCAATACCCAACTTGGAGGGAATTTGAAATTCACATGAAAGATGGATAAATATTATCATTATCTTTATCAAACCAATTTTATCTCATTTTGTTGGATGAGCTCTATCTTTCAGTTTGGATATAATCTTGCAGTTTTTATTCAATCTAATCTTGAAGACTCCTGTGAAATTCATTCACTCCTATAAACCTATAAATAGGAGACTCTTCCCTCCCATTAAACACACCAAAAAACGAGAGCCAAAAACAAGAGGAAGAAAAACTTCCCTGCTTAGTGCAAATCAATCTTCTCTTGCCTTTTCTTTGTGAATCTGTCTATGTAACTAATAATGGCCTTCAAATTGGAGATACCTTTGTGGTGTGGATCAAGTTTCTGAGCCGAATCATAAAGGGGAAAACCGTTCCTTTTATTTTCAGATTTTTGGTCTTGATTTTCTTCAATTTACTTTGCAAATCCTTACACTAATCAATTGTTTTGGTTAATTTGTAGGTGGGTTTGCTTCTCAATTGGTATCAGAGCTTGGTGGTGGTGAAAATCCGGCCAAAAACCGACCAGAAACCGGCAGAAAAGCAGAAAAAACGGACTGCCCAGTTTTTGCACTAAAAACCGAACCTGCAAACGCGTTTTCCCGTCAATCCAGAAGTCCATTGGTGAAACGGAGACCGGGGCTGAGATGTGCAGGCGAAGGCGGTGCTGGGTGCTCGGCGCGTGATTCCGACGGCGGCGCGTGGCGGCGGCGCGTGGAGATTCCGGTGGAGGCGCGTGGAGGCGCGTGGAGCTGATTCCGGCGAAACTGTCTTCAGGCAGTTTGTTCCTCTTGTCATTTCTAACATTTTTCGTGTTGGAAGTTTTCTGTTTCAGGTTACGTAGAAAAAGTTGAACGATTTTGCCCTTGGTGGTCGCTGGTCCGATCTGCAGTACATTTACTGAATTACTTTAGGCCAAGATTGCGGTCTTAAAGCAGTAAATTCACATCTCTCGTAACTTACGGACTCAGAAAAGTCCGCTCTGGTAAATTGGCTGAAACTTTTAAATTATCGCAATAGCAGATCATTGTGTGGGGTGATCATTAGGATTGGGGGTTGTCATTGCTTGGCAACCATTGCTTGATGCTAGAATCTAGGATTACTTGCCAATATTTGTTTAACTTCTAAGTGAAATTATTTATTGTGTTTAGAATTTGTTGAACGCTGTTGCGTTTTAAATCTCATATTATTTAGACTTGTACCCGGACTCCTATTCTAGTTTCTTCCCTTGACCTGAGAACGTGATTCTCACGGAATCCTGGGGTTCTAGAAATAGAGTATTATTGTGAAACCATAGGATTTCTTATTACTTTGTGTAATCTGTGTGACCTGTGATCTTTTACATATCGAAGTTTGTGTTCTGTGCATTTTTGAGTAAGATGTCGACACATCACTTTGAGTTGGGTGTCTTTAATGGTAAAGGAGATTTTTCAATTTGGCAACAGAAAATGAAAGGCATTCTTGTTCAACAAAAAGTTTCTAAAGCAATTGATGATTCTTTTCCTGCAACTTTGACTGATGAAGAAAAAGAAAATTTGGATGAATTGGCATATACTTCTATAATTTTACACTTGTCTGATGCGGTATTAAGAAAAGTTGGTAAATTAAAATCAGCTCAAGAACTTTGGGATAAATTGGAGGAACTTTATATTTCTAAGTCCACTCCAAATAAACTTTTTCTACTTGAAAACTTTTTTAGTTTCAAAATTGATTCTTCAAAAGATTTGGATGACAATTTAGATATTTTCAATAAACTTGTGCAAGATATCAATAACTGTGGTGAAAAAGTATCTGAAGAATATAAGGCTATCATTTTGTTAAATGCTATACCTGATACTTATAGAGAGGTTAAAAGTGCTATTAAATACGGGAGAGATACTTTAACACCTGAAATTGTCATAGACTCGTTAAGAAGTAAAGATATGGAATTGCGAGCCGAAAGAGTCGAGAGAAAAAGTGGTGAGGTTCATATGATGAGAGGTAGGTCTCAGTCTAGAACTCATGATTACCAAAGTGGATACGCATTCGGTAGTAAAAAGAAGAGTAGAAGTTTATCTAGGTCAAAAGGTAAATCTAAAGGTAGAAAATGCTATGGGTGCGGTAAAACTGGACATTTTATTAAAGATTGTTATGTTGAGAAAAACAAACAAAAAGAAAAGGTTCACGATGAGGCAAATGTTATTACTTCGTTTGATGAATGTTGTGAAGTATATGTGTTATTGAACTCTGAACCTACTGAAGTAAATCTGACTGTGAAATCACATTTAAATGAATGGATACTTGATTCTGGTGCATCGTTTCATGTTTCATCACATAAAACTTGGTTTGAAAACTTGCAAGAATCTGAAAGTGGACATGCTATTCTGTGCAATAATCATGCATATAAAATTGCTGGAATTGGTGATATCACGTTAAAATTTGACACTGGTAATGTGCTTAAATTACATGGAGTTAGATATATTCCAAAAATGGCTAGGAATCTTATTTCAGTAGGAGCATTAGAAACTGATGGTTTTTCTGGTAAAATTGGAAACAACATGCTGAAAATGATTAAGGGTGCTCTTGTCACATGTAAAGGTATTAAAAGAAATGGTATTTATGTGACTGCTGCTGAAATTATTAAAAATTCATCTTCCTCTATAAATTTGACCAACAAAGATGACACACACAAGTGGCACAATAGATTAGCTCACATAAGTATTAAAGGACTTAAACTGCTAAATGATAAAGGTGTATTTGGAAATGACTGTGTGTCTAATATGCCTTTTTGTGATCACTGTGTTCTTGGAAAACATCATAAGTTGTCTTTCTCATCTGGCATGCACAAAACTACTAAAGTTTTGGAATATATTCATACTGATTTATGGGGGCCATCTACTAATCCTACAATGGGTGGGAATAGATATTTTTTGTCCATAATTGATGATTTTTCTCGTAGAGTGTGGGTTTATCTGTTAAAGGATAAAACTGAAACTTTTAAGTTTTTCAAATTATGGAAATTGCAAGTTGAAACTCAAACTGGCAAAAAGATAAAATATCTAAGAACTGATAATGGCCTAGAATTTTGTAATAAAGATTTTGATGATATGTGTGAAAAATGTGGGATTACTAGACATAAGACTGTTCCTTATACACCTCAACAGAACGGTGTGGCTGAACGTATGAATCGTACTTTACTTGATAAAGTTGATGTATGATGTTGAGTTCTGGTATTCCTAAATCTTTTTGGGGTGAAGCTGTTATGACTGCGTGTTACTTGATTAACTTGACACCTTCTACTGCATTAAATGGTGACACTCCACATGAAAAATGGTATGGTAAATGTGCTGACTATACTGTGTTAAAAACATTTGGCTGTGCTGTTTTCTCTCATCAAAACGAGGGAAAACTAGAACCTAGAGCTAGGAAATGTGTTTTCTTAGGATACCCTGAAGGAGTTAAAGGGTATAGGCTTTGGGATAGAAGTCAAACTGGAGTTAAGATCATCGTAAGTCGTGATGTTACATTTAATGAGTCTGAAATGCCATGTTTAAAACTAGATAGTGACACCTTGAGAGAAAAACAGCAAGAAAACACTAGTGATGAATCTCATGAAGATTTAAGGTCTTTAAGTGATAAAACCCCCAACACCTCAATTGAGGTGGAGCATCAAAATCTTGAACTAGAAGATAATCAGGATGAACATATTGAGAGAAATGAGGTTATAGAGGAATATCAAGAGGAGCAAAACCCTTTATCTGATTACCAGTTAGCTAGAGACAGAGTTAGAAGAACATATAGGGTGCCTCAAAGGTTAGAGTCTGATTTTGAACTTGCTTATGCTAGTTATGAAGAACTAGTTGATAGGGAACCAAACACGTATGAAGAAGCCTTAAGAAGTGAACAATCTGAGGATTGGGTGAAAGCGATGAAAGAAGAGATAAGTTCCCTCGATAAGAATCAAATATGGGAATTAGTCCCAAGACCTAAAAACAAGTCTATTATTGGGTGTAAATGGGTCTTTAGAATTAAGGAGGGAATTACCAAAGGAGAGAGTTTAAAGTTTAAGGCTAGACTTGTAGTCAAAGGATACACACAAAAGGAAGGGATAGATGATAATGAGATCTTTTCTCCAGTTGTTAAGTATACCACAATTAGGACTATGTTTGCATTAGTTGCACATTTTAATTGGGAACTTGAACAACTTGACGTTAAAACTGCTTTTTTGCATGGTGAACTTGATGAAAAGATTTTTATGGATCAACCTAAAGGTTTTGAAAATAAACAAAAATCTAATCATGTGTGCTTTCTTAAACGCTCTCTGTATGGTTTAAAGCAATCTCCCAGACAATGGTACAAACGTTTTGATTCTTTTGTTAAAACTGTTGGTTTTAAAAGAAGTGAATTTGATCATTGCTTATACTATCAAGGAAATGCTAAAAATGATAACTGTGTGTTTTTATTGCTATACGTGGATGATATGCTTTTAATTGGTCCCAACTTGAAATTGTTAAATGACATAAAAATGACTTTGAGTAATGAATTTGATATGAAAGACCTTGGTAATGCTAAAAGAATTTTAGGCATGGAAATCCAAAGAGATAGGTCTAATTCAATTTTATCTTTGCATCAGACTCCATACATCATGAAAATCTTGAAGAAATTTGGCATGAATGATTGCAAACCTGTTACATTGCCTTTAGCTAATCACTTTGTATTATCTAAAGAACAATCACCTGCTAATGAAGAAGAAGAGGAATATATGAAAAATATTCCTTATACCAATGCCATTGGTTCTGTGATGTATTTAATGGTGTGTACTAGACCTGACTTAGCATTTGTTGTTAGTACACTTAGCAGGTATATGTCCAACCCTGGTCCTAAACATTGGGAAGCCTTGAAATGGCTGTTTAGGTATTTGAAAGGAACATGCAATATTGGCTTGATATATAAGTTTAGTAACGAAGAAATAAAATTGAAAGGATTTACTGATGCTAATTATGCTGGTGATAGAGATAATAGGAAATCTACATCTTCCTATGTGTTTACTTTGTGTAATTCTTGTGTTAGTTGGAAATCTCAACTTCAACATGTTGTTGCTTTATCCACTACTGAATCAGAATATATTGCTGCTACTGAAGCCTTTAAAGAATCTTTGTGGTTTAAAGGTGTATTAAATGAACTTGGTGTTTTTGATAACAATGTGACAATATATTCTGATAGTCAATCTGCTATTCACCTATGCAAAAATCCTGTCTTTCATGAACGTACTAAACATATAGATGTTAGATTGCATTTCATTAGAGATATGGTTTCTCAAGAACTGGTAAAACTTGAGAAAATCCTTTCATAATATAATCCTGCAGACATGGGAACTAAAGTGCTCCCATTAGTAAAATTTAGAAGCTGCCTTGATCTTCTAAAAATTGGTACAAACTTGTAAGTTCTTTTTTCTTTAAGTTATTTGTTATCTTATCTAACTTGCAGGATGATTTGGTATCAAAGTGGAGATTTTTGGGTATTTTTTGGTAAGTGATACCCAAATCCCCTAGGCTATGATGAAAAACCGAGGCCCGTTTTAACTTCATAGACTATAAGCCCAGGATTGAAGAATTAAATCCACACCACAATTAAAGTAGCCCAATTATGTTGGGTATTTAGAGATAATTAGCCCATTGGGTTAGATGCCCAATACCCAACTTGGAGGGAATTTGAAATTCACATGAACGATGGATAAATATTATCATTATCTTTATCAAACCAATTTTATCTCATTTTGTTGGATGAGCTCTATCTTTCAGTTTGGATATAATCTTGCAGTTTTTATTCAATCTAATCTTGAAGACTCCTGTGAAATTCATTCACTCCTATAAGCCTATAAATAAGAGACTCTTCCCTCCCATTAAACACACCAAAAAACGAGAGCCAAAAACAAGAGGAAGAAAAACTTCCCAGCTTAGTGCAAATCAATCTTCTCTTGCCTTTTCTTTGTGAATCTGTCTATGTGACTGATAATGGCCTTCAAATTGGAGATACCTTTGTGGTGTGGATCAAGTTTCTGAGCCGAATCATAAAGGGGAAAACCGTTCCTTTTATTTTCAGATTTTTGGTCTTGATTTTCTTCAATTTACTTTGCAAATCCTTACACTAATCAATTGTTTTGGTTAATTTGTAGGTGGGTTTGCTTCTCAAAAGTAATTCAAATTACATTAATACGTAATGATTTTAAAAATTTTGACGTCATTTTCCATGTAAAATTTTCTAATAAAATGATGTAAATTATATTGAAAAGTTTATTGTGTAAAAATAATAAATGTTAATGAAATGATTGAATTTTTTTAAGAAAAGACGAGTTAAACGCATCTTTTAGTACATACATTAGACGCATATTTAACTTATTTTTAATATTCATTTAGATCATTCGATATGATTACGATATAGTTCTCAAAACAAACTTCTAGATGACGCAGGGGATTTGTTGATTCAGATAGTATACGATCATTGGCAAATTTTAAAAGCTAGTATATTATCGAAATTTGTAAAATATTAATTTGGAACAACCTACTTTGATGTGTCGTAACTTTTACTATGGTTGATCATTTCGCACGCTATTAAGAAGCAAAAAACTAAGCCATGAGCACTTTGAAATGATATTAAGAATGCAATGTTTCGACTTCATTTGACATATATTAAAGTAGGTCGTAATTGTGTTAAAAAACTATTTTCTTAAAAAATAAAAATAAATTATGGGGTCAAATGACCCCAATGTGGATCCGCCCCTCCCTCATTTTCTTATTCAAAATGATATGCAAATAGAACTATACATGTAGTTAGGGATGGAAATAGAGTCGATGATGACCATTATCACCCCCTTGCTAAGGATTTTCGGGAGGCGAGGCGAGGGTGGATAGGGATAGGTCACTTAGGGAATTAATAATTCCCCATTTAACATTCGTTTGATTTATTATTTATTTTTAATTTTATTTTTAATTTTTCAATACAATTTAAATTAAAAATATATAAATATAATATAATATAAATGTAACAAAAGGATTTGCGACTCGTTCCGTGGAATTCGGAGAAGGACCTTGTTCCTCGTCCCTGTCCTATTAATTCAGGGCAGGATAATGTGGGGTATGTCAGGGACGAAAATTTGACATGTGGTAGCTAATGTTTTTCTTTCTCAATTTCAAATTTTATTTTGGTCCAACATACGCTTATGCAAGTGAATAAAATTGTTAATGTCTGTTTGGGAAAAAAATAATGAAGTTAAGTTTGGTGCCCTCTAAAAAATATTTTGTATTTGACAAGGGTAGAATCTCACACTGATTAATTATAAACACATTAATCAACACATATGGATGTTGATTACCTATATCAACAATGTTGATCATTTAATATGAAACTTCAAATTTTAATAATTCTTTGCTTTTTGCTTCTACCATTATTAATAAATAATCCACCAAATATAATTCGTTCACTTAAAATCTTAGACTTAATAAAATAAGAGCAGAATTAAGAATTAGTTCCAAGAGTAGTGCGTAATTAATAAGAATACAAAGGGACAATTGTCGACGCCATTGGATTGACTCTCGTTTTTAATTCGTGCTCTGTTTAATCTCATGTATCAAGATTCTCGTGAAGTTTTGTTTAGAAAAAAAATAATGATATTATAAATTAGAAAAACAAAAACAAAAACAAAACAAAATAAAGAGTAGTCAATTCAATAAAATGTGTGAACAATAAGTGAATATTAATTAACAATCTTACCTGGCTCTTATTTGTTTGGTATTAAAATCTAGATTTTAATTTAATTCAAAGTTAACAATTAATTTTAATCACATATTTCATATGATCCCACAACCTTTTAATTATATATTTTATCAACTTTTATCAAAATCTACTAAAAATTTGATTTTAATATCCATCAAATAGAGGCTTAGCCCTTTTTTATGGGGATTAAAATCATATTTTTCGTAGATTTTGATAAAAGTTGATGAAATGTATAATTAAAAAGTTGTGAGATCTATGAAATGTGTGGTTAAAATTAGTTGTTAACTTTGACTTAAATTAAAATCTTAATTTTAATTTGAACCAAACAAAGAGTTAATTTGTAATTAATAAATTTGACTTTTATCTTTGACCTTTGCAACATGATTATAATTTCTTCCACATATTTAATAAAACATTTATGAACAACTAGGAAATATGACTCCAAAGGAAGTCAATTTGACATTGTTTTCAAGATGTTATGTTAGGGTGCGGTTGGTTTGTATTTTCGTTTTCTGTTTTAAATGACTATTTTCAAATTATAGAAAACGTGTTTGGTTTGTCATTTTGAAAAACGGTTTCTCAAAACAGAAAACTAGAAACTACGTTTGGTTTAAAATTTTTAGAAATTGTTTTATGACATTTATTCAATTAATTTGATTATTTGGTAAAACATAATAATATTAAACTAATACATTATCAAATAATATATATTTTAAATTTGGTGATTTTACTATTTTTTCTTGTTACAAAAATAAATTAACAAATAATTAATTTTTAGAAATTTTTTTATGAAATTTATTCAACTAATTTGATTATTTAGTAAAATATAATAATTTGAAGCTAATGCATTACTGGGTAATATATATTTTAAACTTGGTGAATTTACTATTTTTTCTTGCTACAAAAATAAAATAATAAATAATAAATATTAAGAAATTATTTTATGACATTTATTCAATTAATTTAATTATTTAGTAAAACATAATAATTTTAAACTAATATATTACAAGATAATATATATTTTAAACTTAGTGAATTTACTATTTTAAAAGTACTACTAAGCCAAAAAAAAAAAAAAAAAATCGTATTTTGAGCGTTTTCCGTGTTCTAGGTTTTATAACTGAAGACACCCAAAACGGGAAAAAAAATTGCATTTTCAATTATAAATTTTTCCTTATTTTCGAAAATGCATTTTCGAAAACAAGTGATCAAACGCATTTTGGGCGTTTTTGAATACAAAGGGAACGGCCCTGAATTATTTTGTTTACAAGATTAAAAATGTTATAAGAACTTGAAAGATGTCATCCAAGTTTATGTGTCACTGGCTACTTTGATAGGGCAAAATTTTACAAGAATAGACGATATTAATGAAAAAATAAATTAAAATCTTATTTATTGTACTATCCACTACATCACAAAAAAGGTCTTAAAAACTTGTGATATTTTGAGTTTTGACACTTTTATGTCATATTTGTTTGATAAGTGATCAAATAATAATTTAAGTGTTCATAAAATGTTAGATCTTATAAACTATGCAGATAATAAGTGAATAGTAATGATAGAACCTGTAAACTGTAATTATATTTGCACTTCAATCTGGTGTTGGGGATTTTGGCTAACATTCGAACCATTTTTATTTGATCCCTTTTACAGTCTAATCATATGTCTAAGTAGGGCTGGGCAAATTTCTCGAACCGAACCGAACCGATCGAACTGAACTCGAATCAAACCGAACCGAACTCGACGGTTCTTATCAAATTAAATACCCGAACGAGTATCTGAATTGAGAACCAACGGGTACGGTTCGATTCTCGGTTCTAGACCAAGAACCGAAAAATCGAATAAGAACCGAATCTTTCTAATTTTTTTTTATATATTGAGTAAATTAAATTATTTTAATTTTAATTTTTTCTAAACAAATTAACAAATTAACGATTTCTAAATCCAAATTTTTGGCCCAATAATTTGTTTCATTTCTAATTTTTTAATTTTTGGTCCAATTACCCATTTTATTGTTTCATTTTTTAGCCAAACAAGATCAAATCCACTAAATAACCATAAACACATACACTAAAGTGCATAACGTTTGTCTCGACTCTTGCATTCACTCTCACAGCCTCGTTAATATTCCAAAACCTATACAATCGTCGGCCGACACTGTGACCTCCGATCGAAACTGTGACCTCCGCCGATCGAAACTTTGATCGTAACGATCATTTGAACAAGGTAATTTACTAGTCTTTGACATTTCAAAATCATTGAATGTATCATTAGTTATATTTATATAATGTTATTATAAATGTAAAAAAAATTTATTATAGTACAGAACCGAACGGAACGGAACCGAACGGAACGGAACTGAATTCGAACGATTCCACAATTATATTTGGATCCGATGGTTCCATTTACGAGATACCCGAAAAGTTTGGCTCGGTTCTCAGAACCGAACCAAACACAAGAACCGAACCAAACCGACCTGTGCCCATGTCTAAGTCAATGATTTTTTCTTTTATTTATTTTTATTTATTTATTATTATTTATTTATTTTTAACGGTGTCTTTAAGTTCGTGTAAAAAAGCCAGAATCACTAACAAAACCAGCAAGTAAAAAGAAAGACCTTTTGTCAACTACGCCAAGAGAAATATTTTAATCGTTTAACTAATAAGCTATATTTTAATTTTTTTTTTTAAAAATTATTTTATGAAATAACTAGAAATTTAAAGTTGGGTGCATGTTTGGCCAAGATGGGGAAAAAAAAGAGTAAAATTAGTTTTTAAAAAATACAGAATTACTTTTAATAATCAAGTTTTCATGAAATAAAAATCTCAAATAGAAAAATAGCTTCTAAAAAATTTCAATAAATAAAAAATTTACGCAAAATGTAACTTTCACTCATTCTTTCAACTGGGAACATGTTTAAGATACTTTTTTCTTATAAGCTATTCAAAAATAATTTTATCCATATATTCCATAGAACTTAAAACTTTTATCATTTTTTAATCCACATTTTGTGCATCTATGATTATCATCTACAAAAGTAATTTTTAACCTAAGACGTATTAAATGCATAAATTATTTTAATGTACTTAGAGATGCCTATGATCCCAAAACTTGTGTAAAGCTCACGGATTTCTACTAGGATTCAAGTATGCTTGCAATAGCTTGTTTAGGAAATATATAGCTAATAATCTTCTTCTCAAGTTCGGAGAATTAATGGATGATTTGAATAGAATTCAGACCCTATATAAATAATTCATCAATCATCATGTTAGGATATTATAAATTGTGTATAATAAATTTATGTTACTATTACAATGTAGAAGACCTTATTTATAGAGATAAAAATAACTTTAAAATAAAAGATTGTGAGATAATGACACAATCAACTATTAAGGAAAATAATCCTACAAAATTGGAAAAATATCATAGAAATTATTCTTTACAATTTTTCCATATCTTCAACACCCTCCCTCGAACTTAATGTGGTATAGTGACAATCAAATTGAGTTTGAAAATTAAACTGATCGAGTCAAATCTTTCTCTTCCAAGGATCGAATGATACTTCAATATTGCTTGTATACCATCCAAGCTAAACAAAGAACTCAAAGTTAATAAGAATGAAAATGTCATCATCCACCGATTTAACCATATCATCACCAAAACTTGAAGGAGAAATTACAAATATAACGAACAAGGTCAAAACAAGAACTTCAAATGGTTTTGATAACGAGACGTGCAAAGATAGACCATGTTTAATAGTAGCACTCCGAAAATCCATGGGTAGTATCAGTATTACACTTATACGTGAAGGAAGTACTGATGAAACCGGAAACCTAGCAAATAAGTAGGCCTGGGAGCGATTTGGTTTGGAGCGGTTCGGACTCGAATCCGAAATCAAATCAAATTACCTGGTTTGGGTGAATTTAACCCAAACCAACCCACTATAGCTCTTAAATCGAATCAAACCAAACCAAACCAATTTAGTTTGATTCGATTTGGTTAATTGGTTTGGATTTTTGTCAAAAATTGAATTTTACTAAAAAATTGTCCAAATTTTGGACACATTTAGATTACAATAACTAAATAACTTTATATTACAAGAACTATTGACCAACAAATAAAGTCAAGTTAATATAGACAAATCAACTAAAAACTAATGAAATTAATTACTTTTTTTATGCATTATGTAATCTAACTGTTTGAGTAGAAAATGCTAAGTATAACATAATGAGTTTATGAAAGAAAATTTTCAAAGCTATTATTTAACGACAATATCATAGATTGGAGGAAATCTAGATATCGTTACGAGATTAAAACTTATCTTTTGATTTTTATTTTTCTTAAAAGAAAAAATGTAAACACATAAGTGTGTTTGGTTGTTTCGGTTAACCAACAATTTGAGATATCAAAACATGGCTAAATCAAATCAACCCACCATGGTTTTGATTTAAAAAAAAAAAAAATCAAATCAAATCAAATCAATTATGTGTATCAAACTGACCTGAACCAGCCTGAGTCAATTCGGTTTAATTGGTTTGGTTGATTTTTAAATTTTTTTTCCCGGGCTACACATGAGGCTAAAATAACAAATGTGAGGAATCAATTTGATGACAAAGTAATATGATAATTCTCGATTTTCTCGAAAACCAACTTTTCAAGAAGGAAACAATAAGAATAGCCAATATCTAACAAGATTTGAATTAATCTAAAGTCCAGGTGTAGATCAAATCAAGAACCAAAAAAAAAAAAAAAGGATTTTGCTGGATAGAATAAAGAAAAAAGAATTTGACTAAATGTGGATATTTAATCAAAACAAGAAAACTTAACCAAACGAGCAACACGATGCCGCTCGTCGGAGAACAAAAGTTTACCAGTGTAACACAAAATGAAGTTAAATCCCCCTCTGATACCATGTTAAAATATTTAAATTTTATATAATAAACTTATGTTTCTATTCAAAATTTGAAGACCCTATTTATAAAGTTATAAATAACTCCAAAATGAAAGATTGTGTGATTATCACACAATCAACCATTAGGGAAAAATAATCACACACAATTGAAAAAAATATCATAGAAATTATTCTTTACAATTTTCCATAACTTCAACACCCTTCCTCAAATTCAATATGGTATGGTGACAATCAAAATTGAGTTTGAAAATTAAATTGATCCAATCGAATCTTTCTCTTCCAAGAATCGAACAATCAATGATACTTTAAAGTTGCTTGTATGCCAACGAAGCCAAATAAAGAAGTCAAAGTTGGTAAGAATGAAAAGTTATTATCCACCAATTTAACTATATCATCACCGAAAATTGAAGAAAACCCCACAAATATAATGAACAAGGTCAAAACAAAAATGTCAAATGATTTTAATAAGGAGATGGGGAAAAATAGAATATGTTTAATAGTAGCACTCTGAAAATTCATGGGTATACCTTTATAGATGAAGGAAATACTGATGAAACAGGACCCTGACACA
The DNA here is from genome assembly GCF_002742605.1 of Olea europaea var. sylvestris. NCBI lineage: Eukaryota > Viridiplantae > Streptophyta > Magnoliopsida > Lamiales > Oleaceae > Olea > Olea europaea. The sequence goes on along the minus strand of NC_036249.1, from coordinate 9,984,741 downwards.
TGATGAAGCTAAAATAATAGTGACCGGAATGAATTCAATGAAAAATAAGATGATATTCTTGATTTTCTTGAAAATCAAGTATCGAAGAAGGAAACAACAAGAATAATCAAACATCTAACAGGATTTGAATTAATCTAAATCCAAATTCATATCAGATGAAATCAAGAACAAAAAAAGTTTTGGCTAGGTAGAATATGGATAGAATAAAGAGAGAATTTGACTAGACATGGATATTTAATCAAATAAGGAAACTTGACCAAACAAGCAACACGAGGCTGCCACCGAGAATAAAAGCTTACAAGCTTAACTCAAAATGAAGTTAATCCCCTCCCCCATACCAGACTCGGTCCTGAGGCGAGGCGGATGAGGCCTACGCCTCAGGCCCAAAATCCAAGGGGGCCTCATATTGTTGGCCATTTTTTGTTTTTTTTTTTTTTTGAGATATGGCAGCCCAGGCCCAGCCATTTAGCCAAGAGCAGCCCAAAACTCTCATGTTCCAGCCTGTAATCCATTTTTTATCCCAAATTGAAAGCCATTTTCCCCAAACACTTGTCTCCGTCTGATCGTCTCTGTCGCTCGACTTCTCCTTCCGCTTCCAGTTCCAGAATCCAGACGCCAGACTTCAAGTTGTAGTCTTCCAATTCAGCAATTCCAGTCTTCCAGAATCCCAGATTTCCTCTTCGCGGCTTAGCTAGTTAGCTTCGCAATTCGCTCAGTTCACTGGACCTGAAGCCTCGAGTCCCACTGGCTACTGTCTCAGACTCCCAGTGAGTTCAAAGTTCAAACATCGAGTGGCCTCCTTCTGTCAAGTGGCTACTGGCTGGGCATTTTTGTTGTCGAACGAGTGAGTTCGAGTTTCCTTCCCTAGAGCTAGTGACTAGTGAGTTCAACTCTTTTACCATTTACATTTAGGCATTTACTTATAATTTTGATGGCTTGATTTAATTGATAAATGGTCTTTTTTATTCTATGTGGGCTGTGGGGTATACTGTAATTGAATTTCAGAGAAGTTCTTGGAAAGAGTTGGGAAGGGAAAAGGAATTGGACGGCTCTGACGAGGGTTGAGTGTTACTGTGTTAAAGTTCTTTGAATAGGGTATTTGGATTACAGTACAATACATAATTAAACTTCAATGCCTTTACTGAATTCTGTGGGTATGTGATGATGATGATGATGATGATGATGAAGTGCGAGATAGGATAAGGCACTCAACTCTTGATTGTTATTTGATGTTTCACATGACTTGGTTAGGTAGGTTGAACTATGGATGATTTTCTTTAAAAGGCCTAAGACGAAGCTCCAATTTGAGATTTCAATTTTAGGAGGAAAAAAATAAAAATCTGAGCAAATTTTGTTCTCGAGAGTGGCTTATTAGCAGATTTACTCATTTATTACGTACGTGACAAAATATAGGCATGTGCATGGAGTGGATCGGTACGAGTATTTTAATACTTGAAAACCATTCATTATACTTTGGGTTAAATGGAACCATTTGGGGTTCACTTAATTATTAAAATCTAATCCAAACTAGAACTTTTGATTTCGATTCGGATTCATTTCTACTCGAGAGAAGTTGCTGAGGTTTGAGAGCTGGTGCCATCACTTATTCTTTCTCATTGGTCATAGATAGAGGACAAGATAGAGTGGAGGACAGAAAAGAAATGGACTTGACCAAGGGACAAAGAATTGATTTTAACTAGACTCTTAAGAGTTTTTTATTTGTTTTGATACTATGGAAAGAATAAATTACGTAGCAGTTAATTTTATGTATACCATCTTTGTTTAGAAAAAAAATGTTTTGTTGGGGGGCCTAATTTATCGACTTCACCTCAAGGCCCGACAATCACAGGATCGGCCCTGCCCCATACCATGTTAAAATATTAAAAATTGTAAATAATAAATTTATGTTTCTATTGGAAAGTAAAAGACCCTATTTATAGGGCTATAAATAACTCTAAATGTAAAGTTTTGTGATAATCATACAATCAACTATTAAGGAAAATAATTATATACAATTGAAAAAATATCTTAGAAATTATTCTTTACAATCTTTCCATATCTTTAACATATTGTACATCCCAATCTATTTTTTTAATCAATCTCTATCTACCCTTTTTAACATGGATGAGATGATATTTGCAACCTTGCTTCAACAAAATCTCCTCATTATTTACGCTTTCATCTTTTTTTGTATCGGTAAATTTAATATCATTGATAAAAAATGTTCCATATACATGTGCAGCGGGCATTCCCGGGTTAATTGAAAGTCAATAACACAAACAATTACTCGGGAAATACAAAATAATTGAAGTGCAAAAAAAGTCAATGACCCAATGCTAAAGACTCGAAATGGATCAAGACATCCGTATACAAAGTGGACATAACTTTGTATACATGCGTCTTGATCCATCTCACAATGCAATCCAAGTTGGCCGAAAGATCTTCAAAAATCTTCATATTACGTGTTAACCAAATGTAATATACAGTGCTTGCAAGAGCAGTCTTCTTCGCCTTACTTAGCCATGATGTCCCACGGGCTTCCTTTTTCAACCACTTTAGAGCACTAGCAAGTGTTGACATAGATCTCTTGATGTCGAGCCATCGCCTAACATTCCCCCATGAGGTAGATGTGAAGGAACATTTAAAGAAAAGATGGTCACAAGTTTTCGCCAAATGCCCACAAAACACACAATTACGATCAATATCCAAAAATTGAAGTTTTTCTTTAGTTAGGAGTGTAGATTGAATCCCTAACCAAAGTAAAAAGGAATGCTTCAGAGTAATGCACGGTTTTCAAACTTCAGCTCCCCAAGTCTTGAAAGTACCCTTAGGCCTAAAGAAATTATAGGCAATTTTTGTGCTGAATTTATCACATGTCGAGCAGCCCAGAAATTGTTCCAAAAATCTCAGAAACTGCCTGCCATTGTGAGCTGTCTGCCCATCTACTAAACTGTTCGGATTCTGCCTAGTTTGGCCCATATTCTGTGCATACCCAGCAAGGTAATTTGGGGCAAAACCAGCAGACCGAGGTAATATTATTCCAGTGTCCATCGGATCCGACGTCACAAGCTGTCCATTAGTAAGAATCTGTTGGGCAGCTTCATTTTCAGGCAATATGTCTCTGATTTTCAGCAATTTCTTAAAGAGGGGAGAGTGATCTTTTCTAGGATGAACCTTCCAAATGCAAGTCCCATTAAAATAAATTGATGAATCCATCGAATCCAGAGAGTATCTTTTTTATGTTGCATATTCCAAAGGGACTTAGCAAGTAACACTAAATTCCAACTCTTCAAGTCCTTTAATCCAAGGCCCCCTTCGTCTTTTGGAAGGCAAAGATCATTCCACGCAACCAAAGGCTTCTTTGATCCCCATAGGAATTTTCGACGAAGGCTAACAACTCTTGAAGTAATTGTAGCCGGGATAGAGAAGATAGAAAACCAAAAACATTCAACACCTTGAAGCACCGCTCTAATGAGTTCCACTTTACTGGTCTAAGATAATGAAGAGCAATTCCAAACTCCAATATAAGCCACAATTTTATCAAGAAATGGAGCATAAGAACTCACTTTGAGCTTTTCCAAAGCAAGAGGAATACCCAAGTAACGAAAAGGCATAGTTCCCTTCGAAAAATTTGAGAGTTGCATGATTCTTTCAAGCTCAACTCATAAATCCCAGCTATGTATAAGCTGGATTTCAAAGTGTTGATTTTCAAACCCGATACAAAACCAAAGTTATCAAGGCAATTTATGAGAATTTGCACGGACATAGGATCTCCCCTTGCAACGAGCATCAAATCATCCGCAAAAGCCAAATGAGTTATCTTTAAGGGACCACATTTCGGGTGATAATTAAAATCACTATCATTCATAGCATCCTTGATCATTCTAGAAAAGTATTCAAGACAAAGTACGAACAAAAAGGGGGATAGCAGATCACCCTTTCGAAGACCTTTCCCGCCTTTGAAGAATCCATGCATATTCCCATTCAAAGCTACGGAATATGTTGGAAAGGTAACACATTCCATAACCTATTGAATAAATCTCAAAGGAAAATTCAACCCTTCAAGTACACTTTTGAGAAAATCCCAACCTACCGAATCATAAACTTTCCTTATATCAATTTTTAAGAGGCGTCTTGGAGCTACCCTCTTTCTATTGTATTATCTCATGATTTCTTGAGCAAGATGAATATTTTTCATCATGTCCTACCTACAATGAAAGCGGCTTGTGCTTGGTCTACAATGTCCCCCAAGATAGGCCTCAATCTAAATGCATGGATTTTTGTGATCACTTTATAGATCACATTACAACAAGATATCGGTCTATAATATCCAACACTAGGTGCATGAGTAGACTTTGGCACCAAAGCAATGACCGCATGGTTGATTTGCTTAAGGATGGATCCCGATGAAAAGAATTCCATAATATCCTCCACAAAATCATGTTCAATACCCCCTCCCCCCCCATGCGCTTTTGAAAAAACATGAAGTGTACCCATCCGGCCCGGGAGATTTATCATCTCCAATCCCAAAAAGAGCCTCTTTGATCTCCTCAATAGAAATGTCTCGTACCAATGTCTTGCCTTGTTCCAAAGATACCAAAGGCCCATTGCAAATAATGTCCTTGTCAATCAGCCGAACCAGCACATTTTTCCCCAGCAAGTTAGTATAGAAATTGACAAATTCCAATGCAACTTGGTCTTGTGAATTGGTATACATTCCGTCCTCCTTAAGAATAGTAGCATAAAGTTCCTTCTAGAGTCCGTTTTAACCACCGAGTGAAAGAACTTTGTACATTTATCACTTTGCTTAAGAAAGATGCATTTTGCCCTTTGATAATAAAAACTATGCTCCGCTTCACATAAACCAACGGCTTTCTTCCTTAATTTAGCAACCATAAGTTGAAAATGTTCATTCATGGGCTGATTATGTAGTTGTATTTGGGCTGCCTCCAATTCATTTTTAGCCTCATTTGCCTTAGTCGAAATGTGCCCAAAATGCTTAATATTAAGCTCCTTCAAAGCTCCCTTTATTTTGCACAACTTCTTGCAAAGGATAAATTGCTTTGTCCCCCACACATTAAAATTCCAACAAGCTTGAATAAGATCATGGAAGTCCACATGCTTAGTTCACATGTTAAAAAACTTGAAAGGTTTTGTTCCGTCCCCTACACGGTCATGAACAGAAATAATGCAAGGGGAGTGATCGGAAAGACATCTGGAAGGTAGAAAATTAGCAACAACATATGCCCCATTTTGCACCCAAATATCATTGACCATTGCGCTATCAATTTTGCTCCAAACCGAACCATTAGTCCATGTGTAATAACAACCAATGGAGCGCACATCCGTGAAACCCACATGAAGGCAACAATTTGTAAGATCCTTGATTTCTTAAGGGGTAATGTCCGCCCCCATTGCATTTCTCATCAAATTTAAGAACATTGTTGTAGTCACCAAGAATCAACCACGGTGACGAAACATTAGCATTGAACTCCATAATGTTATTCCAAAGTGGCCTCCGGTTAACTATAGTATGAAATCCATAAACGAAACTAATAAAAAAGGTGTAAGATGTTACCTTGCAAGTAGCTTTACAGTGGATGATTTGTGGATGAACCTCCATCACATCCAATAATACTTTGGATGGATTCCACAAAATCAAGATCCGCTCGGCTCTATGAGTACAAAATTTTTTCACCTGCATGAAGCCATGAAACTTGTTACTCAAAATTCTCTTCAATTTTTGATCACCCAATTTTGTCTCCAAAATACCCACAATATCAGTGCAGTGTTGCTTGATAAATTCTCAAATCCCATTTTGTTTAAGGAGTGAATTCATACCTCTAATATTCCAAGAAGCGATCTTCATGATATAGAAGCAAGGGATGCACCGTTCTTCTTGTCAACTTTCGAACCCAGCTTCTTTTTCTCCTCGACCTTGCCTTTGAGCTTTTCATTTTTCAAATTACTTGAATCTGCCTCATTTTGATAAGATGATGAAACTGGTCCAGTTTTTGGGTACCCATGAAGAGCAAATTTTTTCACCAAAAAAGGCTGGTTTTTCTTGCTAATAACCTCGACAAACAGTCCCTCATCCTAACCGAGAATCTGTCCTTGCTGGACATCAATTAAGTGCTCTGTATTTTGACTAAGAGGCAGCCTTTGTTGCTCATCGAAAACCCCAGATTGCTGCCCAGTATCTTTCCCACAATTTGGTGTCTCGGTTGGAGGGAGCTAAGAATTAACAGTTGATTTCCCAGCCTGCTTTGTTATCCCATGAGCATCCCGAATTTGTACATTAGAAGACACCACATTTTTTACCTTTCCTTTGTCCCCACCGGCATGTTTAATGTTGCATCCAAGAGAAGTATGGCCGAAAACTTTATAAGAACCACAGAATTTTGGTTCATGTTCAAAAACAATTTCTTGTTCCCTCATCGTGGCGTTTGGAAGTCTAATCTTTACTTCCCGCACAAGTTCAATAGAAGCATCAACTTCAACGAGAGCTCTTGCATGAGAGAAGCGACCTCTAGTTGTTGTGACCTTATCAGTCGAGACGGGTTTTCCAACCTTGGAAACAATTTTAACCAAAGCATTTGGGTTCCAAAATTCCAAAGGCAATCCCGGTAGGTTTATCCAAACCGGCATAGTGCTAACATCTTTGTCATCGAAATCAAAGTAACATGGCATGACTTTTAGTACTACGGTCTCCCATAAACCAAATATGGACCCCCATGCAACACATTTAAACTATCCACATCCGTATCAAATTTGAACACCAACCAACCACTTGCATGCACATAATAATTATAATGAACCTTCCATGAGTCACATAATTGGAGAAGAGCCACTTTTCCCGGGAATCTACCTGCGAAATATCCAACAAGACCATATCCCCACGTATCCTCAATGTTATCTTCATCTAGCCAAGACAACTTTATCCAAATGATTTTCAAAGGTAGAAAAAGCAAACCAATTCCATGTAAGTTGGAAAAAAAATCACCAAAATCATAGGAATTCGATTTTCACTCAATTGGTCAAAAGCATGGTTTAAATGTTTGTATCTTGGAAATTCGAACTCCATTTCCACTTTCGTATTAAACAACCAAAAGTAGAAAAAAAATTTATCAGATGTGACATTTTTCATGGAATTTAATGCTATCAAACGAACCCTAACCATTTTTTCCCCCTTTTTATTTATCTTGAACTTAATCTTGATTTTCTGAAGGCCTTCTTGTAAAGAAATATATTATGCATAACAGGGCTCGAGTTAGAGTTTTAGTTTAGAGGTTGAATAAAATACCTTCTTAAACTCGTCTTTCTTTCACGATTAAATTTTGACTTCTTATTATACTTTGTTATTAGAAAAACCAAACGTCATAAAAACAAAGAACAAGCTTTCTGAAGGAAGCCCTCTTGTAAAATAATTTATTCTAAAAGTTAGATTGGTTTATCTCAAGACTTTACCTTCTTTACTTAAATTATCAGGATATCACTTTCTAAGATAAGTTTTCTACTTAAGTAGCTTTTGGATGAGACTAGTTAGAGATGGATTATGCTTTGTTTTAAGAGTAATGCTATATAGCGCCGCTAAGTCTGGGTTTGGTTTGGTAAATTTTTACAAGGGTGGTTGTGTAAGCATTGAGATGATGTTGAAGGAACATTCACAATACTTATTACAAGGCGGGGAATGATATTAAGGGGAAAAAATAAATGAACTGAAAAATTTTAAAAATAACGTATGGGTATGTGGCCAAAATATTTGGTTAATTTAGAGACCAAGATTTCATTATAACTTGTGCAGGAAGATTCAAATTGCAATGTGCACTTAGCTCCCATTTGACCCCATTAAATTAAATATCATTTTCTCTCCCTTATTTTCAGTCATACAATCTTGCATAAAATAATGCTACAGATAAATAAAAAACTTTTCTTTCTTTTTCAATCACTCATTCTCCAAAAAAAAATATTATTCCACCCATTTTAATTTGCATTTTGCCAGTGACCAAAACGGAATTGATAGACATATTTGCACGACTGTTACTTCAAAAAAATAATTTTAAAAAAAAATACACTGTTAAAACTTTTGCACTAGCTACTTGGTAGAGTGGATTTTGCAAGAATGGACCATATCAAAGAAAAAACAAACTAAAATCTTATTTATTGTATTATTCACTACTTAGCACAAAATATGCTCAAAAAACTTGATATATTTTGAATTTTGACGCTTTTAAGTCAAATTTGTTTGATTAATGATTAAATAATAATTTAATTGGTTTTAAAATGTGAGGTCTTATGAACTATGCATAAAATAAGTGAATAGTAAGGATAGATTCTATGAGATATAATTATGTTTGAACCTCGATCTGCTGTTGAGGATTTTGGCTAACATCTGAATAATTTTTATTTGATCCCTTCTAAAATCTTGCCAGATGCCTAAGACAAAGACAATTTTCTTTTCTTTTTTATTTTTTTTTTGGTGGGAAAGGCACAAAATTGTTATTCACAGCGTACAGTTAATACTAATCAGGAGTTTGGACTAATTAATTATATTTAACTTCGTCAAAAAATACAAGAATCACTAACCAAGCATGAATTGACAATAGAAGATTATGACATAAGAACTATTATGCCCCTAACTAGTGGTGATTGAAATCAAATTTTTATTAAATTTTGATAAAAATAAATAAAATATCAAAAATAAATAAAATGTGCAATGTAAAAGTTGTAGAGCCCATAAAATATATGATTATACACTACAACAAAAGCGCTCTTTCACAACAATCAAAATACAACATTCATTGAATGAATGTCGTGATTGATTAATTCTATTAAGCTTTAGTAACATTTTTTAAATGAATGTTGCCAATGTTACTTATTGCAACATTAATTTGATATTGTGAAAAATTTTATTTTCTACAACAGTCGTTGAAAGTTGTTAAAATATAATTCCATAACAACGTTCAGAGCCTGTTGTGAAACTTCATTTCTAAAAGTCACTTTTTGCAACGTTCGTAGGATATTGTTAAAAGTTTTACTATTTGCAACGTTCATAGAACGTTGTTAAAAGTCACTTCTTGTCACTTGTGGGAAAACACCACCTCCTGGCTACACTTGCTCTCTCTAGATTCATTCAAGTTGAGTACTTATTTAATGCTTTTAATTAAGAATTTAATTATTTTAAGGCATTTTCATATTCGTACTATCCAGTCGAGTCTAGAATAATAAACATGTCAATCGTGATAAATAACGATGTTAAGTTTCTTACTAGGAATTGCTAAACATATTAATGGAGAATCTTTATCTCAAATATGAAACATACCAAAAATGTGTTTCATACAATTATTTTTTAATACAAAAAAAGTAAAATAACTTGTAGGATAATATATACTTTTTTATGGATAATATCTTACCATTCATTTTAGACATATTTATTTTATTTTATCTTTTCTTTCTAAAAAAATATGGTTAGCTTCACGTGTTACAAATATAATACGACTCTTATCTCTTGCTTCTAATTGGCACTATTGCATCATATCTAGCATAATGAACATGTCCCAAAATTTTATGTTTTGATTTGCAGGTCTTTCTTGTAGCTAGATAATTGTACGATGAATTGAAAGCGACACGAAAGGATGTCGAGTATGCAATTGATGTCATTTCCTTGTGATTTTCATCCCTCAATCCCCTTTCTTGATTGGAATAGTCATTGTTTGCTTTTGTTAAATACCAATTTATTCTCAAAATTGTTAAATTCATGTGTATATTTTACTTCAATTAAGCTGAGTGTACAGCACCTGTTGTACACTCACTTTGACAGCCCATTCACACGAGTGGGTCCCACGATTATTTTAATTGCGGGGCCCACTTATGTTTATGTGTGAGGGCAGTCACAAATGATGTAAAAATAGGTGTATTTGTAGCATAACTGATTTTATTTTTATTGTAAACAAGAATCTATGAGAGTGGATTTAACTATTATTATTTGTTTTCATTTTTCTAGGTAGGTTGTGTGTGTATTTTGGCATCAATATACTTGTGGACAAGTCTACTTTAACTTAATTTATTACTCATTTTTATTGCATAAATAGATTTAATAGCTAATGTAAAATGATTTTTATACAAGTGAAGTAATATATAAAAATATAATAATGCATGTAGCAATTTTGAAAAAAAAAATAGATAGAAAACGGCAACGTGTAATGAATGTTGCTAAAATATTAGTGGCAACGTGCAGTGAATGTTTTTAAAACTTCAACGACAACGTTCAATGAATGTTACTAAAACATCAATGGCAACATGCAATGAATATTGCTAAAGAGTCAATGGCAACGTGCAGTGAATATTGTTAAAACATCAACGACAACTTTCAAAGAATGTTGCTAAAACATCAAAAACAACGTGCAATGAATGTTGCTGAAAAGTCAATAGCAACGCATACTAAACATTGCTAAAAAAACAATGGCAACACACAGTGAACTTTGCAGTATCGAAAAACCCTACGACAACATCGCATCCCACAACATGCGCCTGAACGTTGTAAATTGGTTTTGGCAAATTTTTTTTTTACCAATGCAAAAGGCAATTTTTGGTGTAGTGATAATTATATGTTGACTTGAATTTAAATAAAAATAAAGATTTTAATCCTCACCTAATATGGACTCAATGTTATTGCAAGTAATAAGAAAGATATTTTGTGAGTTACACCAAGAGAAATATTTTAATTGTATGCTTAGTAAGCTATATTTTAAATTTATTTTTTTTTAACAAAAATAATTATATGAGATAACTTGAAATTTTGCATGTATAATTAGTTTTTAAAAAATTCAGAATTACTTTTAAAAATCAAGTTTTCATGAACTAAAAATCTTAAATAGAAAAATAGCTTCTGAAAATCTCAATGAATTAAAAAAAAATTACTTAAAGAGCAACTCACTTATTTTTTTTCAGCTTAGAACATGTCTAGATACTTTTTCAAATTTAAAAACTGATCAAAAATATTCTTATCCACGTATTTCATAGAACTTAAAACTTTTATCAATCTTTTTATCCGACTTCAGTGCATCTATGCTTATCATCTACAAAAGTAATTTTTTACCTAAGACGTGTTTAAATACATAATTATTTTATAGTACTTGAACTTTTCCAAAGCTTAATCAGACAAGCCTATAATCCCAAATCTTTTGTAAAGCTTATGGATTTCTACGAAGATTCAAGCATGCTGCAGTAGCCCATTTAGGAAATATATAGCAATTGCTCTTCTTATTCGATTAGGAGAATTAATGGAAGGTTTTTGTATGGGTTAAAGCAATCACCAAGAGCGTGGTTTGGAAAGTTTTTAGAGGTTGTCCTAAAACTTGGTCTTCGGAGGTGTCAAACAGACCATTCGGTATTTTATCTACAAACTGGTGCAAGTTATACTATCCTTACAGTTTATTTAGATGATATTGTAATTACTTGTGATGATGCAATTGGAATTACTCGATTGAAACCTTTTTTACAAAAACATTTTCAGACTAAAGATCTAGGCAAGTTTCGATATTTATTGGATATTGAATTCCCTAGGTCTCAAGCAGGTAATAACTTATCTCAGAGAAAATATGTAATTGACCTATTAGATTAGACAAGTTTTCTTGGAACGTGTCCAATATATACTCCCATAAATCCTAATGTGAAGTTTTTGAAAGATATATTTTCCATGTAGTTAGCATTATTAGTTAGCTCCTAGATGCTCCTTGAGTTTCTCATTGGGAAACTGCAATACATTTTATTCAGTATTTGAAAAAGGTTCCAAGTCTTGAGATATTGTACAAACCAAATGAACATATTAGAGTGAAAGGATTTATAGATGTAGATTGGGCAAGTTTTTCGTCAGATGGACGATCCACTATTGATTTCTGTACTTTTCAAGATGATAGTCTTGTCTATTAGAAAAGTAAAAAACAAATTGTAATAGCAAAATCAATTGCAAAAGCAGAATATAGAGCAATGACTCGAACTACTAATGAGCTGATATGATTGCAGCACTTTCTTCCAGTTTTTCATGAGAACATCTAGCACATTTAAGTTGATTGTCACTTTGTTCAGTACAAATAGTAAGTAGTGATATATTTACACTATTTGTGAAGACGAAAAACCATGTGGCTAATTTATTTACCAAGTTGTTGAATTATAATCGGTTGCGATTTCTTTGCTCCAAATTGGACTTATATAATATATATGCTACAAGTATTAAGGAAGTAAATCTCAAAGATTAGGCAAAAGTATAATTAGAATTTATTGTGTTTTCATACAAGTACCAAGTTACCGTACATGTACTTTTGTTGTATCTTATATAATGAATGATGAGAGGAAGACAATTATCTTTTCTCCCAAAAAATGTTTATACCAAACATGTTTCTCAACAAGAATGCCCGTCTAACATTTCAACACGTCTTTCTAGTGAAGAAATGCTGACATAGGAAAATTATAAGATTTGAAATCTTATCCACTAAATTGTTGAGTCTATTGTACGACATCAGCAGCTGCAATTAGCCAGCAACAATATAAACTATGGTCGGCAACTTCATCATACTCTTCAACCTCTCTCAGAAATCTCATCATTCAAAAATATAGGAGTTCCATTAGAGCAATATCACAAACAGTTGGAGTGCACTGCAACTATAGACTACATAATATACTTTTACCAGGTCAAAAATATTCAGATTTCAACCCGAAAAAGGAGTGAATATTCTCTATTTACAGATCTATGCAATAAATAGGATAGTAAATTTCTCCATTCTTGGAAAGTACACAAAATATAGATCTATTTGGAGGCCAAAGAACAAGAAAATATCACGTTCTTACCAAACCTGGTGTCCAGTTTCTCCAATCTAACTTTCCAATCGATCTGTTTCTCATTACTAATTCTCTAAGGTCAAAACCTTTTTTCCGGCTGTTCTCATGTTTGCCTGGTTCTGATTCCTCGGTTTCTTCCGTAATGATTTCAGTTTCTCTGTCAGTTTCGGGTACGAATTCATCTCGAGGCGATGCAGAATCGATGATGCTTCCAAGCATCTCGATTATCTCGCTCATTTTTGGTCGTGATTTAGGATGCTTCATTAGGCATTTGTTCGCAAGGGATGCAAGTTTTAGAGCTGATTTCATGTCGATCTGTTCTTCAAGTCTCGGGTCTAAAATCGTGGGAAATTTTTTAGGATCTGAAACATATGGCTTTACCCATTCCAAGAGTTTCTGCTCCCCTCGTGGCAAATTTCTCTCAAGCACTCGTCTACCCGTAATGAGCTCATAGAGAACTACTCCGAAGCTCCATACATCGCTTTTGGCAGTGAGCCTACCAGTATGGACATATTCAGGAGCTGCATAACCCACTGTGCCAACAACCTAAAGAAAAAACATTTAAGAAAAGAGTCGAGATATTAGGCAGTGTATCGATTAAGATACAATGCAATATTAAGAAAAATGCAATAGAAACACACACGAGTGAAAACTTTGATTCATAGTGGTTTACCCTCAGTAACGACTATAGATATTTTACAATAACGAATAGGGTAATTATATTCACACCACAACCCCACATTTTAATTATACTTAAAGTTCTCAATCTTTACTCATTATATTATTTATATCTCTAACGATTTTTCAAGGCATTCTTATCATCGAACTTTCCATTAGTTAACACATTTGTTTCTAGTAACAGTTTATATCCAAAAGTCCATTGAAAAAAAGTATAACAGCTTATTTTTATGTCATATTTTAAAAATTAAATAAGTAGGGAAAAATATTTTTCCTCATTTCATGGCATAAAAACAAAATATTTTGACATAAATCATACTCAAGGACCGGATATACTAATTAACGGAATGTTGAAAATAAGAATTCAACCAAAAAAAATTAAGAAAAATAATTGCTACAACGAGCAAAGATTTAGGAGCTTAACTGTAATTAAAATGTAGTGTAACAAAAAACTATGGTGCTAATATAACCACCCCGACGATTAAGGATAATGACAATAGTGATCTCCCATCTCAGTCTATCTATTCTTTCATAAAAACACCCCCTACTAATATAGAAGGAATATTACAGCTATTTGATACAAGAGTGAATTTCCAATATAACCCTACAATAAAAAAAATAAAAAATAAATAAAAATTGCCTCAAGAATTGAAATATACCACGCGATTAGGCTCGACACAATCTAACATGCAGAACAAAGAAAAAGAATAATTTAAAGGGATGTTTCAAATTTTGAATCGGTGGGATTTTAAAAGCAAATAATTTAATGATGCCCAGAAAAAATACAAAATAAAACTCACCGATGTTGAAACATGACCTAGTCCGGCCGTTGGACCCTGCCTAGCCAATCCAAAATCTGAAAGTTTTGCATTGAAGTCTTCATCCAAAAGGATGTTTGAAGTTTTGAAGTCTCTAAATATAAGCTGAACAATTGAGAAAAGCATATCCAATTGTAATCGACATCAAATATCAAGAAAAAGAACGTAGGTGCTGCAGTGTATATGAATCTAATACGGGCATAAGATTTATTTCTTCACCTAAAATTGGAAAAAGTAAGTACAAGCTTTAAGTACTATACGACAATGACATGTTTTAAATATCTTTCGGACATATTGTGCATCAGTTTCTAGTGTAAGCAGCATCTTAACTTGGAATTTAGTAGCACGAGATGACAAAGTGGAATGCACATATTGTAGATTGAACTAAGTTAAAGCAGAAAGATATGTCAAATGCTTGTCTATCGTACTGTTTAATTATTCTTAATATTCAGTCCAACAAGGAACAAGTTTAAAGCAGAAAGTACAATAGGAGACTAGCACTTACACTGGAGATTTCTATCTAGCCTAAGTTTGATACAAGAATTTGATAACAGTTAAAGTGACATGACGGTTGGGTCAAATCAAGATTTTGGACTGTTTCGTTCAATAATTAATCAGCCAGAGCATGATTACACCAAATGATAATTTTTAATGAAAATGATAATCATTTGAAGATTCAGTCAACTGCATGTTAGGCATGAAAGTTTGGGGCTTGGGCCCGGATGTTGGGAGACCAAATGATTTATAAATTTTGACATATTCAATAAAGAATATCTATATGATACAAATCTACAAAGCAGACATTAACGACTTCAATATTTCGTCGCATGTAACAGGTGAAGTTATAAACAAACAACACCATTAATGATAAATTGAGGTTTGTGGAATTGAAAATATGAACAAAAGCAGGAGCACCTGAAATTCCATTTCTTCGTGAAGGTACGCTAAACCCCGAGCTGCATCTTGGGCAATCTTTAGTCTCAACAGCCATGGTAGAGGAGACGCTGATCGGGTCAATAAATGATCCTCTAAGCTTTTATTACACATTAGCTCATACACCAAAAGCCGTTGGATTCCCCTTTCGTCATCTTCTGCGCAATATCCTACTAACTTAACAAGATTTGGGTGCTTAACCACACCCAAAAAATTCACTTCATTAATCCACTCTTTGTGCCCCTGATTACTAGAATGCAAAAACATGAACACGTATAAGATAATCTCAAAATAAAATTAACATCACTAAAGCATAAGAAAGAAATTTCTCATAATCTCACAAAAAGTCAAATCTAAATATCAGCTAGAGTCTTGAATTGATTGGTTGATCTGTGACATTCAAAAATTTAATATGGAGTCCCTCTTCTAGAAAAGTTGCTCAGCCTATGAAAAGTCATCAAAGCAACAAATGTTGAAAAAGAAACGCTGACAGTGAAGTATCCAACTAAACACGTAAAATCAAAACACCGGAAGAATTCTTGATCGAACCAAACTAATTTAAATCGCCTAACCCAAAAATGCTAATAATTATTTTGTTCGAAAAGCTAATAATTTATATAATCTATCCTAAATTTATTGGGAACAGTAATGTATTTTGCTTGGAAATTAGCTAATAATTATTCCTTCATATCAGGAAAATAAACGCGGTGAGAATCTCAACGTAAACTTTTATATGTAAATTTCCAAATAATTCTTAGCATAGAATACCAATTTGAACAAAAGGGCATGCCTGGAATCCATTGCGATTCAACTGCTTGATGGCAACCTCCATCTCGGATTCAGAACCCGAGTCGTAGTCCAAAACCTTAACAATGCCCCGATACACGCACCCGAACCCGCCTTCGCCGATCATGAGGTGCCGGGTAAACCCTCTGGTAGCCGATTTAAGCTCGGCAAAGGTAAAAACCCGCAGATCATTGGCCCGGCGCTGAGCCAAGAACTCGTGGAGCCCAAACGAGTCGGCCCAGTCCCTTCTTGACTCCGAACCAAACGCCGACCGGCGCGTGTCGACGTTACTCGACGCAATACTGAGTGACCGTACCCAGGATAACTTCGACGACGCACGTGAAACGGAGCCTTCTTGTTCTTCTTCCTCGTCGGGCCTTCTCTCGCCGTTAGTGAATTGAAAGCATTTCATTTTCTGTATGTTTCAAAGAAAAAGAATTGTGGGATTTGTAGTATCCGTTTTCTTGAAATAGGTATGAACTAGAATATAAAGGCCTTGCTTGAGTCCGTTCTCCCAAAAATTCATTTTTTTTTTTAATTTATTTTCAATCATACATTTTTCTACAAAATAATATTATACAAAAATATAAAATTTTCCTTAATTTTTAACCATATATTCTCCATCGATCACTATTTAAAAATACATTCTTTCATTTAAGTTGGGGGCTCAATCAACGGCAAAGAAGAGTCAAAGACATGCCGTTTGGTTCGAAGAGATCAAGAAAACTTGGATTTTGAATGTCAAAATATAATATTGGGTTAAGATAAAAATTAGGTGAAATGTAATAATTCAGTAAAGCAGTAAAGTTTTTATAATTAGGGAGCAGGTTTTTGTGGGGTTTGGGAACATTTTGATGTCGTGATGCGAGAAAGGCAGAGATTGGACTACGATTCAAGGAAGACCGGCTGCTGCATACTTTTCGAGAGAGAGAGAGAGAGTACCGTTTGGAGGACAAATAAGGGAATGGAAGTTGGAATGGTAAATAATCAACTGGTATTAGCTTACGTTTGACAATAAAGTCACAAGTACAGAAAAATTATACAAAACTTGTATTAACGTTGATGTGGCAAAATATAAGTGGATTGCTTTCTTCTTTTTTTTCATCTTCCAATGATGACGCACTATTTGTTGTCTGTAAGATTTTTCTATCAAAAAATTAGGTAGTCGTAGCATGATTCGTTTGGAGATGTTTTACAAATGTTACTCATTTATTCCTCACTAATTTCTATCTTCTTATAATCTAAATTACTTATAATCACTTCCAAACGTGTAAAAGGATAAAATTTGCATAGAGTTTCTACTTTACTTCCCTTTGAAGCATAAAAATAATCATACGAGATTAACTTGAATTATTTGGCTTTGTTTCGCTTTGATTATCACTTATCATAAATTATTTGGGTAAAATTCTCTTTGATATTGAATTTAATTTATTTTTTAATTAGTGTTGGATTACGCCGACCTTCATTTGTCAATCAAAAATCAAGTTTGGACTTAAGAATACAAGGAAAAACTAAGAGACAGGATTGTAGTAATTCCTCCATATATTGATAGTGCATTATTTGTCCAAAATCTATTTTGGCAGTAGAATTGATATGATCCGGGTTTGGCCAAAGTCAGCCGCATAATATACTTCGGGATCAAAGTTACAATTTTCTCGCGAGAATCCTATTTTGACTCAATTTCTTATTTTTGGCAAGTTAATTTTTTTAGGACTCTTAAATCATACTTTGACTCAATTTCTTATTTTTGACAAGTTTATTATTTTAATACTCTTAAATCAGGTTTTTTCCATATTTCTAGACTTTAGTATAAATAGGAAATTTTTTATTATTCTATCCTAAGACTTTGATATTTTGAGAATTAATTCGAGAGGTTTTTTCGCTTCCAATATTTGTTCTTGTGTGGAACAACTAAATTCATCAAGATTTCGCGATCTTGTGGCGTTCAAAACTCGGGCAAGATTCAGTTAATTGTTTAATCAAAAGGTCTTTCGTGTCTTTGTTACATTGGGGTTGTTTGATTCATTAATTGGTTGGGTTAAATCCAAATCCGGATTAA
The DNA here is from genome assembly GCF_002742605.1 of Olea europaea var. sylvestris. Lineage (NCBI taxonomy): Eukaryota > Viridiplantae > Streptophyta > Magnoliopsida > Lamiales > Oleaceae > Olea > Olea europaea. Next base: position 9,966,630 of record NC_036249.1, on the reverse strand, counting down.
ATTCATAAGTTTCGTGATCAAAAGGTCAATAGTTTAATATACTTATTTGGTCCGTAAATTTGTGAATTGAGTCCTAAACTTTAATTTTTGGCTTTCTTGGGGTTTGTGTCATTTTTTATGGGTTTAATAGCGATCTAACTATCCGGGTTCACATCAAGAATATTCAACGTTTTAAGATTTTAGCAATTTAGCTTGCATTGCGTGCTTATCGATTTCGCTGATGTTACTTGTCACTGTTAATCGATAATTGTTTCCTGCAAAAAGGAAAGAGTTTGTGTCTTGGCTTGATCCCCTTTGATGTAAGAATCATTCTATTGGTCTTGAGGACATGAAGAAAGTAAAGAGTATGTGCAAAAATAGTATTTTATATATAAAGAAATTTATTACCTTCTATATTTTCGGAAGGTCTCTCTTTATATAGAAGTTGAAATGTGTTGACAAGGCAACGAGTCGATCATGAGCACGGGGCATGTAAAACAAGATTCTCCGGAGTTTTGGTGGGATTAAATGAAGATTTGAGGATGGAGATGATTAACAAGTGCTTACTATGTGGGGGCAATGTCGTACATGTAAACTTCCTCGCTTCATTTCTTTATCAATCATATGTTAATCGGTCCTACGTTAGTCTATTGGTCGTTACACAACTGCCTTGATTGAGTTGTCGAGAGCATCAAATTTGATTGCGTAGTTCATGATAGGTCGATGATATGAACACTTTGTTGCTCATGTGTACTCATGAAAGACTCCACATGATTGCAAAATAACTTATTTATGATCATTGAAGAAGATACGTACTCTAGTGGTATCATTAACACGCCCATTTTTTAATAATGAATAATCAATTAGTTAAGAGTGAAATTTGCATACCTCGATGAATTGGCAATATGCATTTAGGAAGGCATATTCACTTTTATTCTTTACCATGTGCAAGTAAGGGGATTCACAAGTGTCCTTCCAGTACCAATGTAGCAACAATATCGCTTCATACTATTCATGATTGATAAATCGTTATCTACGTCAAACATAGTCATATTTGCTTCTCCTTCTAGGATATATGTTTCAAAATATGAGTGAGTGATTATTTTGGTGAACGAGCTTGTGAATTTTTTCCTCCATGTATAAATGCGAGTGAGGGAAAAACATTTCACTTTCATTTCTTTCACTACAGAATCGAAGAGACTTTTAATGAAGTCTTTTGCCGCTTTTGAATCTTTTAAGTGTGACCTTAGTACAAGTAGATCATATATAGGATCTCTTTTTCAATCGATGAACATGAAAATATTCAAACTTTGATAGTAACCTTAAGAATTTAGAGCCAATCGAGGTATATGTATGTGTATACATACATATACATATATATGTATGTATGTATGTATGTATGTATGTGTGTGTGTGTGCGCGTATGTCCTAGTGCTTGCACTGGACCAAACCTAGTTCATTTTGAAAATGCTGGAAGCTACAGTGAAAAGTAATATACACATTAGAGGATTTTTTTCACAGGATTTTTGAAAATGAACTAGATCTGATTCAGTGCAAGCAAATCTTCACACTCTTCACAGGATTTTTGCAGGCAAGTCTTCACACTTTTCACAGGATTTTTGAAAATGAACTAGGTATGGTCCAGTACATACCTAGTCTATATATATATATATATATATATATATATACATAGTGTGTCTGTGCATGTGTATATACACACAAACATGTGTGCATATATATACACACATGTATAGTATACACACACACACACATATGTGTGTGTCTACACAAGTAGTGTGTGTATGTGTATATATATATGTGTGTGTGTGTGTGTGTGTGTATTCTAGTGTCTGCACTGGACCAAACCCTATTCATTTTCCAAAATCCAGTGAAGAGTGTGAAGGCTTGCTTGCAGTGAACCAGACCTAGTTCATTTTCAAAAATCTTGTGAAAAGTGAAGAAAATCCTCCAACGTGTATATTACTTTCCGCTACAACTTCCAGCATTTCTAAAGGAACCACAGAATTAAGAAATAACCAAATTCGTGATGTCAATCTGTAAATTTAGGCCTGATTGGAAGATCCTGCTTTAGTGAGTATAAAAATGAAATCTTCAAGTTAAATAATGTTGTATTACGAGCTCTATAAACTCTACAATAACAACCATGTAAAAAGACCACGATTTAAACTCCCGAAGCTCAAAAGAAAGGGGCAGGAGATGGCTTCTCTCAGTGAACTTGTTGGCTCCAACGTAACATCATCTCCCCTATTCTCTACAAGTTATTCTTTAATTTCCTTGCTCTTTCTTTAAAGTTGGAGAATGATTTGCTTAGGGGTGAGGTGGGAGAGTGATTTATAGTTGAGATTCTTGATTAGTCCTTTTTTCTTTCAAGTTAAAAATCAAAGAATTGTTTATTAAACTTCTTGAAACATCCATCACTATAATTGTTGTCTTCATTTAATTAATTTGTTAAACTAATTTGATTTGTTAATTGCTTAATAAAATTTTTAACTTTTGGGAGTGAAAGAAAGTGTGTTCCGAAAAGTGCAGAGGGATATTTGATTTGTATTTTTGCCTAGTTCTTATCTTGTATCGAATGTCAATCACCATTAATTATTCTTTGTACTTTCATTAGCTGCTTGCTTTGGACCTCTTCAATTAACCTAATCTACAAAAAAAGAATGTGGGCTGCTAAGCAAGTGTCAAAATTGTTGAGCCAAATCTTAGTACAGTGATTATTGACATCACCAAATGTTGTCAGATTTTCTGTGGAAGATATCTTTTGGTGACCAGAAAATCATGCCAAATTTGGTATTTTTGAAGGTAAGTTATGTGCCATTAGTTTCGAGGATCTATTAACCAAAAAGCGAAGCCCACAGCTGAAAACTCAAAGTCGAGAATGATTTGGTTGGGCGGAGAGTGATTTATAGTTGAGATTATTGATAAGTCCTTTTTTCTTTCAAGTTAAAAATCAAAGAATTGTTTATTAAACTTCTTGAAACATCCATCACTATAATTATTGTCTTCATTTAATTAATTTGTTAAACTAATTTGATTTGTTAATTGCTTAATAAAATTTTTAACTTCTGGGAGTGAAAGAAAGTGTGTTCCGAAAAGTGCAGAGGGATATTTGAGTCGTATTTTTGCCTAGTTCTTATCTTGTACCGAATGTCAATCACCATTAATTATTCTATGTGCTTTCATTAGTTGCTTGCTTTGGACCTCTTCAATTAACCTAATCTACAAAATAAGAATGTGGGCTGCTAATCAAGTGTCAAAAATGTTGAGCCAAATCTTAGTACAATGATTATTGACATCACCAAATGTTGCCAAATTTTCTGTGGAAGATATCTTCTGTTGACCAGAAAATCATGCCAAAATTTGAGTCAAATTTGGTATTTTTGAAGGTAAGCTATATGCCATTAGTTTTGAGGATCTATTAACCAAAAAGCGAAGTCCACGGCTGAAACTCTTGTTGTGTATTATCAATAAATATTATCTATTTTCAATAACTTATTGACAATTACAATAATTATCTATTAAGTAATGTTTTTTGACAATCTATAGCAAACAATAATGAATTTTAAAAGAGTTTAAATCCTATAAATTCTTCTTCACGTGTTGTAATATATACGATACATATCGAAAAAAATTGAAATATATAAAATAATTAAAAAATACGTATGTATTGAAAATTCAAATATGTAAAATGATCAAAAAAATGCGTATCCGATATATATTGGATACTGGTACTACTAAGTCTATAAGTATCTGTGCTTTTTACCTAAAATTGCTAAAAGATCCTGATGACCTCGGCCATTATAATGAAGTCAAGTTAACACTCTCTTAAGGAATACCGTTCCTAACAATTTCTAAAGAGTCCCTAAAGGTCATGAGTGTCGTCCTCTTGGTTAAAAGGGAAGATAGTCATGTATGTGAATAGTTTCAAGACTAGATTACGTTCTTCCCATCTCTCTTTGTCATTGTGTTTTTGAATGAATCTGATCTTTCTCCAAGTTTATTAGTGTTGGACTAAATATTAGTGAATGAATACCGAATAGATATATACCAAATTTGCACTGGATGTACAGCTTTCCGGATTGACACATACCATATATGCAACTTACCAGATTTATGCATACCATATATGCAACTTACCATATATGCACCTTACCGATTTTTCCAACAATTAGTGCTTATGATTTTTGCATGCTTATAAATTTTCTATTGTTATATATAAAATCTAATATTGTATTGTTTATGGATTTGCTCCATTTGTTCTGAGAAAAGAGGTCATCAAGGGATAATGATTGTTATACAGTCTTGAATAATCATCCTCCTTCCATAATTTTCCATTGTCCTTCACCAATAGTGGGTGGAAAACTCGATTCCTTATGACAAGCCTCGAAAGCGTGAGTTCAACTTTTCCGATTAACTAAGATCATCCTAGACTTGGTATTTTCAAGAAGCATTTTACTATTACTGAAACTCTACGAGTCTAGGTCAATTTATAGACAATTTGGATCCCATTGGAGAAATGAATAAAATTTTGAATAACCAAGCCCTTTTAAGATCTGTAAACTAACTTTTCGTATCTTATAAGGCTTCTGTCATCTAATGTACCTTATTTTTTGCAAATATGTATACTTATTTGGGCCTTTAAATACAGACATTTACGAGTTTTCATGATTAATTAGGCCTAATTTCTAATATATTTTGTTTTTTTAGGTAAAACTTAATGAGTGGAAGTGAAATTAAAAGAAATGAGCGAAAATCAACAAAAAATGATTAAATTCAATTTGGAAACCTATTGCAAATATCCATTAGTTACGTTGGACCACAAAAATATTGATTGAAGATCATAGGGATCATTTGGATGCAAGTAGAAGTCAAATGAGTGAAGCGTTGAAATATAATCAATGTATTTTCACTAATCCAGATTCTCGATCAAAATAATAGTTATGGTACATTTAACGTTCGAATTGAAATATGTTATTTCCAAATCAATTGTAGCCATTTAATTAGCTTTCCAAATCACTTTAAATCCTCGCAATCGGATATCAGAAAAGAAAGTTATGATAAAAATACTAATAACTGTGAACGACATAATCATGTGCAATGCAAAAATAAATTCTCTTATTTGATTGAAACTCTTTTGGAATCCAATTTGAACGTAATTCTTGACTTAATTTCACCCACTATATATATAAAACATGGGCTACTATCAAAGACACCCTCTCATACACTATTATTTATCAATTCTCATCAGTTAAAGAGAGGTCAATTTTATTTTTCTTATAAGAATTTAAGTGCAATTACAATATTTCCAAATTGGAGCTTCAACCTCGATCCTTGGACAAAAAAGAGGAGAAACAATTGGAAATTTACCAAAAAACCATTGAAGAGATTCAAGATTTTAATATTCATCTTCTTCCTTTCAATTTATCCAAAATCCTGATTTTATTTCTCCAATCAAACATGATTTCTTACAATTTTGTAATGTTGGGCTAGGGTTTCAATAACAAAACATGGATGAACCTTTATTATAATGTTTTAACATAAGCTCCTATTTTGCCAGGGATTTTAATCATATTTTTAGTAAATTTTGATAAAAGTTGATGAAATGTATGGTTGAAATGTGGTGGGACTCATAAAATATATGGTTAAAATTAATTGTTGACTTTGACTTAAATTAAATTTTAGATTTCAAATCCCTACCAAATATGAGCTAAAATCGATGTCCAATATGTGTTTATTTTTGGATGATTGTTATAGAACTTAATGTTTTTCAATTAATGGGTCTCAATCTCCGCCTAAGAATCTAGGCTGGTGAACATGTATCGATTATATTTCAATACTTTACTCCTTTGACTTTTAATTACATCCAATTAATTTCCTGTGATCTTCAACCAATGTTTTGTGGTCTAAATCAACTAATTGATATTTGTAATTAGGCTCCTGAACTTTGAATTTCATTACTTTTCATCAATTTTTGTTCCTTTCTTCTAATTTCACTTCCAACTATTAATTTTATCTAATAAATGAAATATACAAGAGAATTAGACCATAATTAATCATAACAATTCCTAAATGTTTTAAGGTACATCCTCCAAATCTAAATATTTATTTATCCTCAAACAAAACCATCTAAACAAACAAGCATGCACAATGTTTTTAGTTAGATCATTGTATTAAATCCATAAACAATTTCAAGGTGACAATACTAAAATTAATATTAATTTCTCCAGTTCAAACCGATGTGCTTGTGTGAAGAATTAAGCAAAGTATCATGAATTCACAAATTGCTTCAATTCTGGACCATCAATGATCAAATTTATCATTTTTTTACTTGTAAGATTCACACACCCTTAAATTTATTTATTATTATTATTATTATTTCATGTGTGATCTAAAGCTGAAATTTCAACATTTTTCTTAATGTGTGATCTAAAGTTGAAATTTTATACTTATACTCACCCTCTCTAGTTTAGAAGGATCTCATTAATTGCAAAATAATATTACAACAAATAAGAATTTTCCAAATTTTTTATTGCTTCAATCTTCAAAACTCAACTAGGACAATGATCCCTTATTAAGGGTCTATTTTTCTCAAATAAGTGTTTGGAGCTTACCAAGTCATGTAATACGTTAAATTATTTTTTTATCTCATGTATGGACTTTTCTTCATCAAGCTTTCTAAATAATCATTGTAGCAAGCTTTTAGTTGATGACTTTCATGTCAGATGACTATAGGACACCAAATTTAGTGATGTGGATAAACTCATATATATAGAATGTAGCTACTTTCCCCCAAGATCAAAGTGGAATACAACGTCGTCGATTGACTTAAGTAGTCGACGTAGTAATGCATCAAGTAGCTATATAGAAGATTGTATGTCGCTCAGCGGATATAAGGACCATAGGTAGGAATGTGGTAACGTCTGTATGCTTATCATCGAGTAATTACAATACCAATGCAGAGTTGGCAAAGTTACATTTCGACATAATCTTGTCAAGAAATCTGTCTCATCGTAGTGTCCAAATAGTACTCCATTCTATACAATTTTAAATGTTAGAATCTCGTGCAAAAGATAATGGAATAAATCATAATATTAGAAAATTAAACTAACTAAACTATAACTACTATACGCAAGAATAAGCAGATAATGGAATAAAGGAAATGAAAGTAAATAAAAATTAAACAAATTATCCAATTAAAAAAATAAATTTAAAAGGATTAAAAATAAAAATAAAAAAATAGGAAATTAACCAACAATTAAGTTGAAGAAAATAAAAGAGATTATAAAAAAAAAAGGGAAAATAGATTTCAAGGGGGGAAGGGGAACTAGGCCGGATGGAATCCAGATGCTAATTAAGCAGTAATTACAATTATCAGTTAATGAAAATGAAAATTTGAAAAAACAAAATCAAATTCAAAAGATATTTGCGTAAATATAATTAATATTATTAAAAAATTTAAAATTATATTAAATTTAAAAAATAAATTATAAAAAAACAATTTTATAGTTAAAAAAAATGAAAATATTAATTAAAAATTATACATTTTCAATTAGAAAAAAAATTGTATAAATAAATCAAAAAGGATTTATAATAAAAAAAAGAAAAAAGAAAATTAGATAACAAGGGAATTAACCAACAATTGAATTGAAGAAAAAAAAAAAGAGAAATTATAAAACAGCAGACAATAGATTTCCCGGGGCGGCGTCGGGGGCGTGGTGGCGGAGTGAACTGGGCCGGTTGGAAACCAGACAAACATTAAAGAGTAATTACAATTATGTAACATAGAAACGAAATGAAAATAAATAGATAAAGTTAGATTGAAAAGGTTAATATAAAAAAAAAAATAACATAATTAAAAATTCAAGAAACAAAATTAAACTATAATTAATATTAAAAAATTAAAAATAATAGATAGTATTAAATTAAATTTTAGAAAACAAATTATACCATTGAAATTTTTTTTTGAAAAAGATTAATTAAAAATTATACATTTTCAATTTGCTGTCCAACCAACTGCATATTGACACATCATGAAAAAAATAAAGTTATCATAAATTTTAATTTTCCAACCTTAACATGAATTTTAATTTTTCATGATACGCCAATTAGTTATTTGATAGATAGTAAATTAAACAGCATAAATGGACAACATATCTCAACTCGTCCAGAGAATAACCGTCAATTGTTGTGAACTCCCATTGATAAAATGTTGTATTTAGCTTTTTATTGGATAAAAGATCACATGTTTCAAATAAGAATAATATATAAGATGTTACATGTTATAAAATTAATAGATACAGTTACTGATAATTGGAACAACCGAACAAGAGAAACTTATTAAGACAAGTTTGCATGGCCGTCTTTATTCTAAATTTAAATAGGTGTTTGAATATGTCAATTGCTTTTTGGAGCATGAATTGTTGTTCTTATTTGTGTTTTTTTGACTTGTATGAAAAGTCATTTTCTTGTACAATTTGCTCCTTGTCTATGTCGAGGTTTCCAAAATGGCCATAGAAAGCTATAAAATAAAATGAGGAATAGTAACTTTCACCATTAAATGCATAAATTATGTATTATCTATTTTAATTTTAACGGTCAAATTTATTAAGTCTCAAAATTGTTTATATAGTATTTGAAGTGAATGGTCAAGTGGTATTTATGGAATTTTTTTATCATTAACTATTGTGGGAGGCAATAACTCGATTGTCGAATGAAACTAACCTCCGTTTGAACCTTCATTGACCGAGCAAATGAATTGTCGGATATCTTATAAATCTTTATGACAATTGCCTTAATAATTGCAAGAACCTCTATAGATAATGGATATATCTTGGAACTCCTTGAACAAGTAGTATTTTTACATATCTCAATTGATAACCACTTCCAGAAAGAGTTCTCCAGTCGATCGTTAGAGTGGAACCAACCAGTACTATTCAAACTTCGATAATCAAGCCCGTGAATCAACAAATATTTGGTATGTGTCTTCAAATTCACCTTTCCATGAAATGCCTTAATTATTGTAGAAACTCCATATAGACAATAGGCATGCTATGTAGTTCCTTCTAACTTAAAACTGCCTCCAATTATTACCATCAAGGGTTGAATTTTTCTTTCTTCAAACTTAAGAAAATTCGACATTTTGATTTCGAGTCTTGTGCAAATGTGTTTTAATTATTCCATTGTCATCATTTTCATCTCCATTTGTTTGTCTTTGCTTAATGAATGTCCAACTCTTTAAATGAAAATGGTTTTTTGTGTAAAAAGAACTTTGCTATGCTTAGGAATTGTAACCTCTCGGTCTGCTGTAGTCAGCCTCAGAATTCAATTTCTGAATTCTTGTAATTAAAGAACTCCTATTTTTAAGATTTTTATGATATTTTCAACCTTAGAGCAGTAAAGATTTTTTATTCTTCGTTTATAAATATCCAAAGTTTGATACTCAAGACCCCATAACGAGTGGGCATCTATGAGTTAGTTGGCTTCCCTTTCTTTCATGACAGAGTCGATTTGGTATCGCAAACTTGCATTAACAACAGAGGGGCCCCGTCGAATCGTATGTGCTAATATATAATTTAGTCAACTTTATAGGTTGACCCTCTACTCTAATTGACACTACTTTATTTGAATGTGTCGGTCGGACTATGCTTTCGAGTTTTTATTGATTGCGATACATCATTGTCATCTTCTTTTTTCTTTTTCTTTTTTCTCGGGACCAATTTAGAGAGAGACGCGAAAAAGAGAACGGAACTGATACAGGAGAAGGGAAGTGCTACATGTACATAATTGTTTATATAATGTTGTTCATAATTACACTTAGCACTATATTCAATTTTTAATTCAAATCTCACAATTGCATATCAACAATTGGATGATTGTCACATCACATCATGGACACCATTATGTACAATAATTATGTACAAGTCGAATTTTTACTCAAACGAATATTAGCTCACAAATCAGCAATTATTGAAGAATTCATTATAAAGGAAGGAAGCATCGTTTAATGTGTCCGATTCCCAAAGTAAAGCATTGAAAGAGGGTGGTCTGAAAATGATTGATATACACTTTTAAATTTGGACGGTTCAATTTGATCTTTAATTTCAAGAGTTACGCAATAAATTTACTTATTGAAGAGATGTGATATCAAGAAAAAATTGCCTAAATCTGAAGTTTAGCAAGAATTAAAGTTATGGACGTGTATTTGAGATATTTAAAATGAATATTGTAAAGAAAAATGCATATTGTGAGATTGGTAAGTGGAAGTAATATGAAAGAAGTTTGTAAATAGAGCTTAAATCTTGGATTTTATTGTGTAATATGCTTCGCTATTTTCTATCCATTTTCTTCAATTTACAAAAAAAAAATCCCACGCTAGTGCTATTTAGAAATTCTGTCCAGAAAGTGTCATTTTTGTCAATATTTTGACGACAGTGGTCGGTATATATAAATTGGTGACATTTCAATATGTTGAATTGTTGTGTTGATTTTGTTAATTTAAGATTTTTTTTAGGATATGTAAATGTAGGGACCAAACTGATTAAGAAATGTTGAGGTTTAGATGTTGAAATAACTTAATCTAAAGGGGATTAATGGCTCAAGTGATTTTATAGGGATCGTGAAGTTGAAAAGTAAAGATACTAAGGTTTATAAATTAATTTTTTTGGAAAAATTGTAGCAGCGATCCCTAATCTTTGAATTATTAGCAAACTTTATCTTACCCTTTATTTTGTGTCAGTGGAGACTCCAAACTTTTCAAAAATTCTAACATGCAGTCCAAACGGATGGATTTGATCATTAGCTGATCAAAAATATTGATTTTATTAGGACTGAACAAAACTTCGGAACTGAATTCGAACCATACCAAGCGGTTCTTCTTAAGTTAAATGCTCGAATGGGTATCTCAATCGAGAACCGACGGATTTGGTTCGGTTCTCGGTTCTAGATCAAGAACTGAATCTTTCTGATTTTTTAATTAATCTTTAAAAATATAATTTTCTAATTTCTAATTTTCAGTTCAAAGCCAGTTCAATCAAATTGACCTAAGTTTTATCCAAATATGTTACTCTACCGTAGTACTGTTCCTACCGTTCTGAATAAATCAAATTGAAGCTCGACAATGCCTCTCTTAATTATTTCGAGCTCGCTATCTTTCTCATCCTGTGATTTTAGCAATCAAATCTATGAAGAACTTAGTAAAGAGAGACGCAAAAGATACATAAGATTGAAATACGTTATTTTGTAAGAGTTAAAATTGAACATATCATTAGTTGAATTAATGTCACTTGTAAATATTAAAAAAATTAATTATAATACAGAACCTGGAAACCGAATGGAATTGAACCTGAATGGTTCCATAATTAAATTTGGACCCAACGGTTCGACTTACTAAATACCCAAAAATTTCAGGTTTGATTCGGTTATTGCTAGAACAGAACCGAACCGTAGAGAACCAAACCGAACCGCACCGCACCATGTCCAAACTTAGATTTTATCCAAATATTAAAATGATAGAATGAAAACTTTTCAATTTCAACATAAAATTGTTTTTAAAAAAAATGAAAAAAAAGGAAAGAAAGAAAGAAAGAAAAGAGAGAATATTCCTTGTTCATAGGGCTGGGAAATCTCTCGAACCGAAACCGACAATTCTTATCAAATAAAATACTCGAACGAGTATCTGAATTAAGAATCGATGGGTACGGTTCGATTCTCGGTTCTAGACCAAGAACCGAAAAATCCAATAAGAACCGAATCTTTATAATTTTTTTTTATGTTGAATAAATCAAATTTTTTTAATTTTAATTTTTTATAAAAAATTAACAATTTCTAAATCCAAATTTTTAGCCCAATAATTTGTTTCATTTCTAATTTTTTAATTTTTGACCCAATTACCCATTTTATTGTTTCATTTCTTAGCCCAACAAGATCCAACCCATTAAATAACCCTAAACACCTACACTAAAGTGTATAACACTGTCTCGACTCTTGCACTCACTCTTGCAGCCTCACTGACATTCCAAAACATATACAATTGTCGGCCGACGCTGTGACCTCCGTCGACCAAAGCTATAATTGTAACGATCATTTGAACAAGGTAATCTACTAGTCTCTGACATTCCAAAATCATTGAATGTATCATTAATTGTATTTATATAATGTTGTTATAAATGTTAAAATTTTAATTTCAGTACGGAACCGAACAGAACTCGAACAGTTCCATAATTATATTTGGACCCGACGTTCCATTTACTAGATACCCGAAAATTTTGGTTCGGCTCGGTTCTCTTTAGAACCGAATCGAATCGACTCGCGCCCACTTCTACTCCTTCATTTTCCTCTCCCCCCACACCCCCGAACCCAAAATCACTTCCATGGCCGCTACCACTCTTCGCTGTCGCCTTACCCACCAATTCCCACCTCTACCTTCACCTCCACCTCCCTCCCAAAACAAAACCAACAAAAGCTTTTCAAAATTTTCATAGCTTGAACTTTTCAAGTCTGATCGTCTTGAATACAGTTCATTGCCCCTAATTTAATAAGGTAAGGCAGAATAAGAACTTTCTGAACCTAGCAAAAAGAGTAATAAGGAGGTCGAATAGCCTATCTTTAAGAATGCTACCCTCCTATTCATCAAAAATATAAGCTTACTGGGGACCTTGCCACTACTCGAGCAAGAGAATTGATGAAAAACATCCTTCAAAGTAGTTTGGTCTCGACGGATTCAATAAATACATCAATTCATCTCTCCATTTTTTGTGAAAGGGGGACCGTTCATTCCTAGCAAGGGATCCTTTTTTTTTTTTCGCCTTTCTTATCAAACAAATAGGGGATTTTTGAATCTCAAATACTACTTAGATAGATGAATGTCCATCTCAGGCATAAAAGGAAATCAAACGTTTGATCGGTATCATGACCTGGGACCCCTTGTTGTAAAAAAATAAATAAATAAAAATAGAAGCAATCAATTATAATCAAGAAAAAAAATGGAAATAGTGATTCAAGATCTATATTCTCAATCAATGGAGTCCTATCGTGTACTAAAATGTGGTCGTTTATTATGTAAGTAGAAACTTCAAAATAGCATTAACAAAGAAAGAATGAAAAAAGGCAAGTGATAAGTGCAATTTGTGCATGTATTCGAGGACACGTTACTAAACTTTATATCGTCAAATGCATTGATTTCTACTTAATTTGAATTATTATTATTATTATTTTTGGGGGGATTTCAGTATTGATTTCGTTTCTAACCGTTTGGAAAAGAAAAAAAGGACGAAATTGAATAAAAGATATGATTTTGGGATCAAATTTTAGAATTGAGAAAAGACATTGGTTGCACAATTAATTGAACTCAATGATTGAATTGCACAATTTTAAAATAATTGAGGGCTTGAAGAAAATAATGACTTAATGGGCATTGGGATTTGACATGGGCCTCAACTGAAAATTGTAACGACAATAGGATTGAAATGGAGTTGGACTTGCTTTTTGATTATGAATGCCGCCGGCAGATTAGTACAGGGAGGACTCTTAAATAGGAAAAGAAGAAGCGGCTGCTGGGGGGTGGGAACGAGGGAGATTACAAATACAAAAAAAATTACCGCAGGTGGACAGTAGCATAATTGAAGTATTAATTTCAGATATTTGTACATGATTCATCAACAATTTGTACCTGGAATTTGAAAATTAATCAAGTTCCATCAATTTTCTGATTATATTGTTTAAATTTTTTTTTTTTTTTTTTGGTTTAATTTCGATATTCTGAGTAGCCAAGTAATTTTAGTGTTAGGATTACAATGAAACTTATACCATGAACATTTGATTTTTTTAGTCTTATCTAACTTTTATATTGAAAGCACATTTTTAATTCTTGAATGATTGGTATGGATTTATTTTTCTCTACAACTATATGCGCAATAATTGTATGAGTATTGTGGGTTGTTTTAATTTAGAAAGATTGAAAATAAGTTAGACATAGTATCAATTATCATAGAGTCTAATAAGAAATAGAAATATACAGCTATAATTTATGTGATTTTTAAATATTCATAAATTTTTAATGTATTTTTATATGTTCGCATTCATCATAAAAATATAGTCGAGTCACATGTAAGAATATATTTAATTCTAATCGAGAGATATTGTTAAATAGAATATAGGTCTTCATAATTAAATCATGTTATCAAATTCATAAAATTCGGGGTAAAAGGAGATTTTAAAAAATGCAAAAATAGTGTCTAGTTTAACGTTGAACGTATTGTCGTCTATAATGATATTTATTTGTTTGAACTGAATACAGCTTTAGCTAGAAGTGGACAACATCGTGTCTTATACTTTTACTTGAATACTTATCCATCTTAGACTTGACTTTTGAGCACATAGCCATTATTGATCTATTACTTATGTTGGGACATGTTTAATTTTGTGAACTTTATTGTTGATATTGTTGACCTAGCTTAAATAGAAATCTCAAACCCTTAACATAGTAACCAACTGTTAAAATATCAAAATCCTTAATATAGAAACCAAACTGCTAAAAAATAGTTTAGGGCTAGAATGTTAGTTCTTGTGTCAATAGAAGTTCGATGGTTTGGAGTTTTTGGATTAAATATTTGGTTGATGGAGTTTGAGTTAAGGAGTCTAGAGTAGACACTGACCATTTTTAAAATTCAAATCCTGTATCAAAAGTGGAAATGTAATACATCTTATACTTCTGTTCGTTGAACTTTTATGACTTGAGTGATTAAACTTGCAAGAGTATCTAAAAACTTAGTGTAACATAATTATCTGACTTGAGAGTTATCGACTTAAAGTTCGTTATATGGGTCATTTAATAAGTCTAATGGAGGGATGTTTTGCACATAAGATATTAAAAAAAAAAAAGTATGATATATCATATATTTCGCTTCGTAGCCTTTATGACTTGAGTGATTAAGCCTGCAAAGATATCTAAAAACTTAGTGCCCTATAATCATCTGAATTAGGAGTCACGACCTAAAACTTGTTATGTGGGTCATTTAGAAAACTTAATGGAAAAAAGTTTTGCACAATAAATGTCATAAAGAAAGAGAGAAAAAATGAATTTGATTATCAAAAGCAAGTTGTGTCCAGTAAGGACTTCGAGATTTGAACTCTAGAGATTGACGACGTGACTTTGTAAAATACTTACCACCTCCTTTCAAGGGATACAAGTATTTAATTCTAATCACTTTGTGTGAAAAATGCATTTCAATGATTATTAGGAAGTAGGAACTAAAATGTGCTAGAAGTACCTCGAGATTGAAGAGAAAAGCATAAGAAATGATTTTGTACAAAGAGGTGTGAGGAAAAACTGACTACAAAAAGATTGAGATTATGAGTAAATTAGTGACACTTGATTAGTTGTGTTCTAGAATGGGTATGAGTTTAATATTGGTTAATCACATACAAGCAAAGTTGAGCATCAGATAATAAAAAATTAATTTTTATGTTGTTGGAAAGTAATACTTAAATTTGAACCTGAGGCATATAGTAAGCAATTCAACATTAAGTTTGTTATTTATGATTTGTTTTAGGTAGTAATATGTTTTATACATGAGTCTTATTTTGTTCGAGGACAAACAAAGATTTTAATTTAGGGATGTTTGACAAGTGCATTTTGTGTACTTATTCAAGCCAAATTAGTAAACTTTTATAACATCAAATGCCTTGATTTCTACTTAACTTGTCTTAATTTCCATTTGTTTCAGTATTGATCTCGTTTCTAAATGTTTGGAAAGGAAAGAATGATAAAATTGAATAAAAGCTATAATTTTGGGATTAATTTCACAGGTTAGAATTTGAAAATGAAATTGTTTGCACAGTTAATTGGACTTAATGATTGAATTGCACTATTTTAAAAGAATCGAGGGCTTGAAGAAAATAATGCCTTAATGGGCATTGGGATTTGAAATGGACCTCGACTTAAAGTTGTAAGAATGGGATTGAAGGGGACTTGACTTGTTTTTTTGGTAATGAATGCTGCCGGCAGATCAGTGTGAGGGAGGACTCTTTACTGGAAGACGGAGATTACGTATATAAAAAAATTACCCAAAGAAGAAGGCAGACACATGTGGGCATCAGCATAATTGAAGAATTGAAGGGGCAATGCATAGGCCTAATAGACGCCCCCTCCAAGAGGGGGCGCCTATGAGCAGGGCCGGTCCTGGGCTGAGGCATTTGAGGCCTCAGCCTCAGGCCCAAAACCCTTAGGGGGCTCAATTTTGCTTCAATTTTTTTTTTTTTTTTTTTTTTTTTGGGGATTTTTTGGTTTTTTGGTTTTTTTTTTTTTTTTTTGTAATGCTCAAATTTTTGCGTACATAATTGAAAATGTTATTAGATTTTTACGTAAATTTTTACGTTGATTTCGTCCGGGGACCCAATTTACGGACCTCGCCTCGGGCCTCCATTATCACAGGACCGGCCCTGCCTGTGAGCCCGACACCCCCTCCAATAAATTGGCGTCCTGTTTTGGACGGGGCCTTTGAATCTTTATCCTAATTGAAGTATTAATTTCAGATTTTTGAACATAATTCATCGACCATTTGTACAAGGAATTTGAAAATTATTCACATTTCGTCAATTTTTCGATGATGTCATTTAAACGTTATTTGTTTGATTTTGATATTATGAGTAGCTAAGTAATTTTAGTGCTAGGATTACGATAAAATTTGTATTGGGACATTCAAAGCATATTTTCAATTTTTGAATGATTGTCACGGATTTAATTATCTTTACAATTATATGCGCAAAAGTTGAATGAATATTGTGGTTTATTTTACCTTCAAAGGATTGAAAATAAATTAGAGAAAGTGTCAATTGTCGTAGAGTCTGATGGAATATAGAAATATACCGCTATACTTAATGTGATCTTTAAATTTTCATAAATTTTTAATTCATTTTTATATGTTACCATCCGTCATAAAAATATGGTCGGGTCACATTTAAGAATAAATTTAACTCTACTCGAGAGAAATTATTAAACAAATTAGAAATATTGGTCTTCATAATTGAATCATATTATCAAATTCATAAGGTTTGGGGTTGAAGGGGATTGATATACGTGGAATACACTTTTCACCATCATATTTTCATCAAGTTTGCATTTAATTATAATTTTGCGTTAATTTTAATTAATTTGGGTCATGCATTCGTACGAAATTGAAGTGGTTACAATTTAGTTATGAAAAAAAAAATATTCATTGTTTCATTTAAAGTTAAGTTAATTTGAACTTGAATTAGTACAATCTCTATGGGTACGATATTTTGACTCAAAAATTCATTTACTACTTGTTAACTGTACACAGTAGCGAATTCAGCACCGAAGTTCAGTTAGGACGGAGCTTGACCGTTGACCGTTATCCAATGACCGTCAATAATTAATGATCATAATAGCTCAGTCGTTTATTAAAATTTGATTAAATAATATTCAAAATAATATTAAATAAAACATAATTTTTTTTTCACTTATCCTAATTTACTAAGCAAAAATTCCTAAATCATTAATCATAACTCGTGAAACATAAATTATTTATCATAAATCACAATTCTCTGTAATAAGTTAATAACTCGTAAAACATAAATTAAGCATCAAATTATATTTTATCAAAGACTACATGAATCACATATTGAGACTAATTATTAGTTTTCTGATGAAGATTCCAATTAACAATAAACTGGCAATTAATTTAAAAGTATGCGTGAAGTTGCAAATTTTTCAATTAACATTTTTTAATTAAACTTTTCAACAAATTACAGATTCAAGACAAAATTACACACAAAAGAAGCATGAAATGAACACTGTAGAATTCTGTTGCTAACATAAATGCCAATCCATTGAAGATAATGTAGAGAAAAATTCAGGGCTGATGATAAATTTTATTTTTCAAAGAAAAAAATATATAAAGAACATGAAATTAGTTTAAAGAACTTCAGTCACTACATATTTATTGGAATTTCTCATTTTGTAAAGGTGAAATAAAAGTAATACATAATTACGAGAAACTGGTGATGATTGATGAATACAAAAAACTTGTCTGAATTCCTACGGAAAAGTTTTTGAGCCAAGCCAAATGCACCAAAATAAGGGACACAATATTTAGTGAGAAATTTTTCTAGTGCAGAGGGAAAGAAACTATGGGTTATATCTAAAAATCAGCTCTCAAAAATTGTAATTATTACAATGTTTTCTCAACATTTTTGTTCATATATCGAGGTAATAAATCAAACACAGATAATTTAGGGGTAGATATTCCAAGATTTCAGATCTCAAGTAGAAGAAAAATCTCATTAGAAAATAAGAAGAAATCTTGGAAACCTACAAGAAATTTTGTCAACAAGATCATAGAACACAATGCTTAAGATAATTCCAACTTCAAACTTCATCTTCCAACAGTGAACAATCCAACACTCTACTCAACATTGAAATTTCAACATTCACAATTTCACATAGATGATAGACCATAGATGCACACCAGTGGCATAAAAATAAATAATAATAAAAAAATGAAAAAAGAAGAAGAGAGAAATGGCTCACAGTCCAAAGATCACCGAAGAAGGATTGGGGCCTATGGGCAATTGATTTGTCATTTGGGCTTATGATTTTATAACAAAAGAGGCCCATTTAGTAGAAAATCAGCCCAACTATAAAATAAAAAAGGGTCAGGTCCAGTTTTGCCTCTTCTTCCATCTTCGTCCTGGCAGTCTGCAAGACTTCAACTCTGCAACTCCGGCAGCTCTCTGAATTAACTAAAAATTTCGACAAATCTAGTAGGGTGGCTGCCCTTAGTCGCCCTAGCTCGCCACTAGTTGGATCCGCCACTTTCCGTATACTTGCGTAATTTAAAAATAACAAATATTTTAATGATAGCAAACCACTAGTCTACCACAAATGTAAAAGCCACCTTCTCTATGAATCCCTACACACACCTTCCCCACCAATCCACACCCCTACCTCCACTTTTGCTACATGGGTTGCGATGCAAGAATTATGCGGGTTTTAATGTAACCTTCCACCAGATTGGAAAGCACAGCAATTGATACCACCACGGGAATGACTGTTGGGCGCGTAAACTCCAATAACACGTTGATTCCAAATTGGATTTTAAGGAACGAGATTATATAACAATATTGAAGTATACTAGATCACATCACAAAAATATAAGATTGAATTTGTAAAGAAAGAACACAAAGGGTAAACGCAGAGGAACGATGCTTATTAATTCAACAGTATGGAGAATACAAGACAGACTAGCAATATTACTTCTATGTTACTCTCTATAAACTAATCAGAGAAGCCTCATAGTTATAGGTCAACCCTATAAGAGTCTTAAAAGGTAAGAAAATATATTACAATTAGGAGACCCAATTTCAACATGATTTTATTTCCTTAAGCCCGAAGTTAATATTCTCCTAATCCAAGTCGAATACACCTCTTCAAAAGACTCATATTTGAGTCATACTCCTAACAATCTCCACCTTGACTCAAATTTCAGTGTTAGGAACGAAACTCTTAGATTTCAAATTTATTTGCATCAAAATTAACTAGCTGAATCTCCTCAACACAGTAATCATTCCATATAAACCAAACACTCGTCCTCTGCCCCACGTCCACAGCCAACATCTGAACCCAATCCCCACGGTTCCAATTCCTCCAAGGAATTAATGTTAATCACATAGGGTTGAAGCACACCCCGTAGCAAAAACCAAATCAGATGCGTAAAAAGGAAGGCCCATTGTTGGAACTGTCACCTTCAACGTCCCTGGAAGTATCCCAGACATTACTGACACCACGGTACCTATGCTCGATGAATCCTTCCCTAACAACTGAACACAGTGTGCTTGCTGAAATTGATCGCAAAGCGGAATCATCAATGCTCTCCCTAGCAGTGTTCTGAATCGACTCAGAGCCCAATACAAGAGGTACTGTACCAAACTGAACTTCCACCACGATACTATACTTGTCCAATTGTCTCCTTTTAACTGGTTCTGCACTCCCCTGCAAAATGTACAACTGGGATTTTTTTCGTCCCTCCAATATAACTCGGACTCCCTTTCGAACCTTCAAACCTCCTCCAGAGAATTTATACCCTTTTGCATCCAAGGTACTTAGCAAAATGAGATTCCTTTTCAGGTCAGTAACATATCGAACTTGATCAATTGTTCTAAATGTTCCATCCCGTAGCCTCAACATTACAACTCCACCTTGCTGAACAGCCTTATACATCTGAAATAAATTCCTATCGGAACACATATAGTGCGAACATGCTGAATCAAGAATCTGCTCCTCGTCAGGCCTAGACTCCACATTAGATACCATGGTCAACATCACCTCTTCGCTATCTGAACAATTCTCAACTACATTGATTTCATCTGAATTCAAAGGTTTCACCCCACGATTTGCAGCTAAATCACCTTTAGCCTGCAACATATCGCAATCCTTCCGAATATGTTCTTTCCTTTTGCAGTAGTAACATGTCACATTGCTAAATCTAACTCTCGATCTGCCTCTTCATCGATCACTTTGAGATATAAGAGCTTCTTCATCCCTTGACATAGCTCTAACCAAATGCTTCATTCTCTCATTTGAGTTCAAAGTATCATAGACATCTTCTATAGTCAATGTATCTTAACTATACAAGATAGTATCCTGAAACGACGCATAAGACTCAGGCAGCGAACACAACAGGATCAAGGCAAGATCCTCTTCATCGTACTTAACCTCCAACGTCTTCAGATCTGCAACTATTTCTTTGAACACAGCAATGTGATCTTCCAACAATCCTCCTTCCGCCATGCGATAGGAATACATCTTCCTTTTAAGGGCCAGTTTACTAGTAAGACTTTTAGTCATACATAACTGCTCTAGTATCAACAACAAAGCAGCAGTCGTCTTCTCCTTCAAGACATCCTGTAAAATATTGTTGGATAAATGAAGATGAATCAACGACATAGCCTTTCGATTTTTCCGTGGTTTCTCCTTCATTGTCCAATCAGCCGGCATCTTCTCAAAACCCAGCAACGCATCGTCCAAATCCAACTGCATCAGAATAGCCCTCATCTTTTCTTGCCACTAAGAAAATCTTGTATTGCAACCTAGTTGCGAAATATCATACTTAAACCCAGCATTCCTGAAAAAATCTAAACCAAGCTCTGATACCACTTGTTGGGGGCAAAAGCTCCAATAACACACGTTGATTCCAAACTGAATTTTAAGTAACGAGATTATATGACAATATTGAAGTATACTATATCATACCACGAAAACAAAAGATTGAATTTGTAAAGAAAGAACACAAAGGGTAAACACAGAGGAACGATGTTTATTAATTCAATAATATGGAGAATACAAGACAGACTAGCAATACTACTTCTATGTTACTCTCTATAAACTGACCAGAAGAGTCTCGTATTTATAGGCCAACCCTAGAAGAGTCTTAAAGCGCAAGAAAATATATTACAATTAAAAGACCAGTTTCAACAGGATTTTGATTCCTTATTCAACTTAGTTTCCTTAAACTTTAGGTTAATATTCTCCTAATCCAAATCGAATACGTCTTTTTAAAAGACTCTTATTTGAGTCATACTCCTAACAATGACATACTTAATTTCAACCATAATCGAGTTTGGAAGTAACCTATGGTTTCTACCATGATATTGATGATGATTCCTATGATGAGCAACAACTACTAAAGTCTCCATCACCATTAATTCATCTAAATCTTCTAGTTTATTTAACTTTTCCTTGATTTATAGATCTTCATTTCTAAGATAATTTTTAAAAATATTTAAAAACTAAATATTTTGTGTCTAGTTTGTGTGTGTGTGTTTGTTTTGTTTTGAGATGGAGGTGGGGAAGGCAACGGTTGCGGTGGCATGTAATCTTATTTCTTATCTTTTTATTTTCATTTTTTTTTATTTTACCGTTTTACCTTTTTTATATTTGTATAAAATCAATTTTTTGGATCAATTAATTGTCAAATGTTTCAATCTATTTGGACCCTATGTGTGAATTTTTGAAATGTTTGAAACCTTTGTTGATATAAGCTGGGTTAGGGAAAGGTTTGCTAAAAATCTAAAGGTTAGGGACCGTTACTACAAATTTTCCTAATTTTTATCCCTAATAATAGGAATAATGCTACAGGCACCCACAGAAGAAGATGATGAATTATTCGAAATTTCTTCGACTAATTGTACTTATACTAAAATTTGAGACTTTTTGTTCATGTAGGCTATTGATTGGAATTGGAAGGACTAAGAATAATGCTCCTTGAACGGGGCATTTGACAAGGATTGTTGACAGAACCTATCTAGTTGCTTTTCTTTTCTTCTTTTTTGTGTTTGTCTAATAAAAAATGACACCTGTCCACTGTTTAAAATTTTTGTCATTGAACGTGTTCATGTAGTAGGGTTGGATTAAACGTTGAATTCAACTATTTTGTCTTTATTTTAGAAAGTCGTGTGGCAATTGGACGAGCATAGCAACCTATAGTCCATCACTTATCAACACTGTGAGTGATTTTTCAGAAAATAAGTGTTCTCTTATAATATGAAAATAAGTGTGTATTCATTTAACTGCTTTTAGTGTATTATGCAAATTGCAAGATTTACTTATTTTCTAATAATAATTTGACATGCCAAATTTTTAAAATAAAATATTTTTTTAATAAGTAGTACTTTATAATTTTTAGGTCAATTAAATATTTTCGTTAGCATATCACGACAACATTAAATGTTTTATTAAATGTAAAGTTAATTTTTAGAAATAAATAGACAGTACCCATGTGATTTTATCTTGTTCTACACTAGTATGAATGTGTTTTCAAAGTATATGATCGATATGTTTAATATACCCGTTCAGAACTGATGGGAATGTAATTCTACCATATGACTAGAGTATCAGAGATTTATGGGATCCAATCTCGTACATAGAGTTTGGATTGTATACGGTGCTCAATCCACGACAACACCTTATACAACATTTGGATGTATATTGCAAACCTCGATATTGTCGTCTGTAGAATGATACTACAACATTTTTTCAATGTTGCTAATAACATTTTTACTACGTTTTTTGAATGTTGCAAATAACCTTTTTGAAACCTTTTTTGAGTGCTTCAAATAACTATTTTGTAATGTTTTTTGATGTTTCGAATAACATTTTTACAACGTTTTTTGCATGTTGCCAATTACCTTTTTGCAAAGTTTTTTAATTGTTGCCAATAACATTTTTGCAACTTTTTTACCTGTTGTTTATGCTTACATCCTTATTTTTTGTAACATTTCATTGACCTTTGCCATAGATAATTTTACATTTAAAAAAAAATTAAAAAAATGCATTTTTTTTTCTATTGTAGAGTGATTTACACAAATCACCTATAACATAAGATAGGAAATAACAATATCAAACAACTCAAATAATCATTATTAATTGATTCCAAAATGTAGCAATAATCATACAAAATTTAGATCCAAAATTCTGAAACACCTAAAAATCAATACATTTCCTAAAAAAAAGAAAAGAAATAACAAAAACCCTTTGTGTTCTTGCAGTGATGTTCTTGCATGCTAAAATGAGATACAACTTTCAATGGTCAGATATACAAAATCACGATGAAGTTCATATGATCAATATGTTCAAATCCAACTCATCTAACTTCTCTACTATCTCCATTTTCTAGTATTTGAAAAGAAAAAAACACCATAAATCATCCAATGGACAAGTTCCCCTTCATCGTTTCCTAATTTTAACGCTAATCACGATGAAGTTCATATGATCAATATGTTCAAATCCAACTCATCTAACTTCTCTACTATCTCCATTTTCTAGTATTTGAAAAGAAAAAAACACTATAAATCATCCAATGGACAAGTTCCCCTTCATCGTTTTCTAATTTTAACGCTAAAAGTCCATTGAACTTTACCTTGCGGCTTCTGAATCGACTTCAACAGGGGGAGTAGCACCTTGTACTCTACTAAAGAAGATAAAGAGCTGGCCATTGTAAATTTTCAGTTTCAATGTGCACTTGAAGTTGCCTTGCCACCTGATTTATTTAAAATACTTCATATCTTATACTTCAATGATTTGAGTAGTCAAATTAATAATGAACCAACCAGTTGGTAAACCAAAGAACTTACCAAAGCCAAATGGTTTTCTACAGCATATCAGTTGTGAACGTAAGACTCCAAAATCTCACCTCTACCTTAGTGACATATAAATAAGCTTTATGTTTCAATACATAGATAATTCTTTTATGAGTAGCCCATGCCCGATCAAGAATAGTGTTTGATTGATATCAGTTTTCCCATCAAGTCACCATTACAATAATATAAAGAAAATCATAAATGAACTTTATGTCATAAGGTAAAACTCGGCTCCAGCTTCAACCACATTAACATATATAATCATATGTTTCCTTCTTTAATAAAAGAACATAAGAAAAAAACAATGGCTGAATATTGAAACAATAGAGTTTAAACTTTCTGTAATGTTCCCCATGAGCTAAATTTGATATTACGAGCATTCAACCTTACAACAGAAGGCCAGTATGCATATTTGGAAGCTAGTCACAATCGACAAAGGTTCATTAGCTCCCTTATCTTTTAAAAAATATGCTCAGTGTTACTAGATCACGATCTTAAAGTATATTTTCTATTCAAGCATCCAAAAGTAGTGTGAAGTTCAAAATAGCCTATGCAAGATGTCCTAGGAGAATTCGATTAACAAAGACAAACATCAAACGGCAGGGTTGCCATAAGAAACACTAGATTTCTTCCTTTTCAGATTTAAAATTTTCCCGACATGGAAGACAATAAACCATTTGACACAAACACCAACTAAAAGAATATCTCAATGGTCGCCATCAAGTACATGATGTCATTGGAAGTATATTTTCTCAGGTTAAAAAATCAACTAATTAGCAATCAACAGAATTAGATATTCGAAGTATCAGGAACGACGTTAATATAGAAAGAAATGCATTATGCATGGTTGTGGATGTGAAGGGGAGAGGCGAGGTTAATAAGAGAGAGCAAGGGCTTCTTCTGCATAACATTGTGATTGATAAGGCTTTAACCTCTCTACATTCCAAAATATGATGTTCTTGTGCATTGTGTCATCTTTTCCAACAGCGACCTAACTACATGGTCACCAACCATGGCCTTGGCTTGGAATAGGAAACATTTTGTCAAGAAATATGAATCCCAAGCAACTGATACAGCTATTGATATTGGCCTTCTTTATCACTATGGACAAAGCTTGCATTGAGCCTACAATTGATTATGATAAATGATAAAGCAGAAGCTGAGATAAAATTCATCATGTGGTAACAAGTAACCAAAAGCAAAATACCATAATTCAGGAATAGAAAGTCTTTCCAATTGAAATTGGCGTTCAGACTGAGCCACCATAGCTTGGCAATCCTAAAATAGACATAAATTTAGATAATAGTAGTTCTTATTATATTAATTCATCAAGTAATATAAAATTAGTCCTTCTCATAGCTTACTTGTTGCGTATGAAAAGGGAAAGCAAAATAAAACTAATTTACTTTACGTAGTAATTATATGAAATGGCTACATTTAGAACAAAAGGGAGAAAATTACTGCAAACCTTCCATTTTTATGGAACTGATATACCATAACAGAATAATTGACATTCCTTCCCGTTTTCATCATCCAATTGAACTTTGCTTAACAAAAATATCTCAAGTTAAAAATCCATGAGTAACCAAAAATAAAAAATAAAAAAATTTCGTTTTTTTTTTCTCCTCCTCGCCCATGGTTTTTTCTGTCTTGGATTTTCACATAAATTATGTGTTCTTATTCTTATTTTATATTGTCAATTCTCGCTTTTTCGTAATACGTAATTCGAACAAAAATATATTATGGTTAAAAATAGGTGGTCTTGCAGTGAACAAAAATAATATGAATGTGAAAAACCAAGTGACATCAGGCCTGAAAGTAGCTGGATGGACTACGTAAATATATTACTAATATGATTATGGTTAGTAGGTATATAGTATGCTACCAATACCACCAAGATAGCCAATTACTAAATTTCAAGGCAAACCCAATTTGTTTTCACTTGCATTCAACTTAAATTGTGAATAATTACTCATTCCCAACAACTTCTGCATTATTACAATAAAATAAAATAAAATAAAATTGAGATATCTAGGAACTTGGTATTTGATCAATAAAAATAGGAAAGGTATAGGGGCGGACTCAATGAAGGCCCAGTGCAGGCAGATACCTGCACTGGACTTTAGGCTGCCACCAATTATGTCACAGCAGCCCAGGCCAAAGTTAAAAAATTAAAATGGGCCAATTAATTGGCCCAATTTTTTTAACCCATCCCAGCATTGCCCATATGATTGAGAAGCAGGCTTGAATAGTTGAATGGTAGAAGAAACCGTAGAATGTTCGCCCCCGCTGCTGGCTTCGACTCGATGCGACGACGACTGAAGGGCGACGGCTGCCTACTTCAACGGTTCGACTTTGAATTGAGGACGGAGGACAGGAGGAGTAAGGACCCGACCTCGGAGAATTCCGCGGCTTGCTTCCAGTTTTCCAAGTTCTTGTAGTGCTAGCAAATCATTTTATTTTATGTATCAATGAGAATTGAGAAATGCAATTTGTTTTGTCTGCTTCTATTTTACATAATCTCCAATTCATTTTATATATCACTTAATTTCTTGGTAAATTTTGAATTGGATTTTATGGTCTAAACTAAAATTAAAGGTTTTTTGTTTTTCAATCACATTTGATTCTTTTTGTTAGTTAATTGTTCGATCTTATATTTTTTCATACTACTGCTACAGGTAGCAAATTTGTACGTACTAGTGTATTGTTGGATAGTTGGAGGGGTCTGTGGTTTGGAAAATCTATAAAATATAATTATAGTCGTGTAGTGAATTGGAGAAGTGAAGTAGATTGGCGGAGAAATGCACTGAATTGGAGGGGTCTATGGCTAATTTTTGTGAAAATAATCATGGAAAGATTTTATAAAAGAAAATCTCTTGAGGATGTGGTAAATGTTGATGTGGAGATGTCAAATAGAGATGATTTTGATGTTGCACAACTTCCCACCGATCCTGGATTAAGGACTCCAATCTTGGGTTACAATGCTAACATTCAAGATCAAGTTCAAAGAGTATATATGCAAAAAGGTCCTTGTCAGCCTCGTAGCCATAAATTTAAGAAAATACAAATTGGAGAAAAAGAATCTAGATGATTCAATCTGTTAGGTCTAAAGGTGTAATTGGTGATTCTATGGACAAAAGGACTAAATTGTGAATTTGTAAAACTCAAGGACTTAATTTACAATGTTATAAAAGTCAGGGACTTAGGTACAATTTAGCAAATCTAGATGGTAGGGACTTAGTGTGCAATTTAGCAAAGCTAGATAGTAGGGACTATGGTTTAAGTGTTTGGTTCAAATCAAGGTCGCGGCGTCGGAAGTTCGCTAGCTGTTCGCCCTGCCACTGCTCGAGCGAGAGGAAGCAGAATGATCATCCCTCCCTTGCCGTTCGATGTTCGCTCGAGTGAAGTGACGTCACTCGCTGTTCGCTTGAGCGATGGTGTTATATGAAAAATTGTATTTTTGATTTCTGGAAAGTTTAATACAGTCTAGGACTCCTAATTGCACCCAACTATAAATACAAAGGCCGTGAACGTGAAAAAGAGATTGCCATATTGTGCTTTACATAGATATCATCTTCAATATTCTCTCAAGTGATCCAAGGCAAAACTGAACAAGCAATTCATCCATAAACACCTTGTGATTCGAGCAATCCACTGTTGGGAAAAATATCACTATTTGTGAAGACAAAACATCTGGACTTCTTCATCTGTTGAGGAAGGGACTCTCTCATTAGGAGATTGAGAGAGGTGGACGACAAGCGCAAGAACTGGACAAGAACAAGAGGTTCTTGGAATTCCACTTGGTGATACAATTAGCTAGAGACCAGGAGGTTGTATTGGACAGGAGATTGGGCTGCAGGAGATAGATCGAGAAGCTAGCAGGAGACTAGAAGTATATATGACAGTAGCTCGTGAGACTGGAACAGTGGGTCTGACTTGGTACGGAGTTTGGCATAACTTTTACTGGCCGGATTGGTATAGTGGAAACTATTGGCTTGGTCCCGGAGTTTTACCTACATTGGGGTTTCTCCGTCATCATATTGTGAGTTGGTGTTGTTACTATTTTATTTATTTTACGCAAACCGACAATTCAACATAGGCTTAATTGGACGTGTATGTTTAATCACCTTGACAACAAATTATTTGTGACTTGTTACAATTAATTGTATTAATTCCGCACGTAAGATCAAACGGTAAATTGGAACGTAAACTTGGTAACGCTAAAATTTAAATTTGACATAGTAAAGCATTCTCGTGAATTTTCAAGAGGTTTTAGAACGTTTCCTGAACTTTCAAGTGGTATCAGAGCCTAAGTGGGAATCCTGACCTTACATTAGTCTAGATGAGTATGTCATTGAATGTGCCACTCCACTTTGATGGGAACAATTATACGTATTGGAAGGTGAGAATGAGGGAGTTTTTGAAATCCTTAGATGAGCATGTTTGGCAGGTTGTTGTAAATGGTTGGTCAGCCCCTAATAACACAATAGATGGTGTAGTTACTCCCATCCCTATCGAGAACAAGTCTAAAGCTCAATTGGATAGCTGTAATTTAAATAGCAAAGCCCTCCATGTCCTATTTATGATAGTTCCCCCGATGAGTTTAGGAGAGTGTCCATGTGGGAGGTAGCAAAGGAAGTTTGGGATATTTTAGAAACCACACATGAGGGAACTCAGGCAGTTAAGAGTTCTAAACTACAGATGTTGGCCACTAGGTTTGAAGAGATAAGAATGAGAGACGATGAGATGTTTGATGTCTTTTATGCGAGTTTAAATGACATAGTAAATTCGTCCTTCAACCTAGGTGAGAAAATCCTTGAGCCTAAAATAGTGAGAAATATTCTTAGATCTTTACCTGAGCGTTTTAGGCCTAAAGTCATGGCAATTGAAGAGAGTAAGGACATAGACACTATCAAGATAGAAGAGTTAGTTGGATCCTTCCAGACCTATGAATTAACCTTAGACAATTCAGTTAAGGAAAAATCCATAGCCTTAAAAACCGCTAGGAATATCCAGATGGAATATTCTGATTCCGATTCACCCAATGATGAGGAGATGGCCTACCTAACTAAAAAATTTCAAAAAATATTTAGGAATAGGAAGAAGCCTCAAGAGAGACAAAGAGGTGGCTCGAGTGAATCTAGGAAGAAATCTAAATTCGTGAGATGCCATAACTGTCGCGGTTTTGGTCATGTGAGGAATGAGTACCCTAGTGTTAAGAGATTTGAAGATAAGGCTATGAATACTACTCTCACTGATGACGAGTCTAGCTCGGAAAATCAGAGTGAGAAATCCACCCGTGAGGAGAGTGAAAAATATGTAGCCTTTGTTGCTAGGGGTAAAAGTAGATTCGTTCAGGAGAGTGAAAGGACAGAGGACTTAGATAGTAGTGAAGATTCTGGTGATGAGAGTGGAAGTGTGGAAGATCTAGAAATAGCCTATGATAGGATGTACGAGGAAAGCCTTAAGATCTTAGCCACTAACCAGGCAATGAGCAAGAAAGTGGAAGTGCTTAAGCTAGAGAAGGAACAGTTAGAGGCCCGTGTTAATGATCTCACCAATAAGAATGAGATGCTCTCTAGGAGAGTAAGTGAGCTAACCATTGTGAATGAGACCTTAGCTATTCAGGTTAAACACCTTGAGAATGAGCTAGAGTTGTCTAGGTCTCAGTTACTTGCCATTTCTAGCATTTCTGAAAGGCTAGATAATATTCTAGGAATAGGCAAGCCGACTAGTGATAAGGGAGGTTTAGGTTCTGATCTGAATGTTGCTAGTACATCACAGACCATCTTTGTTCGTGCTATTGACCAGCCAAACATTGTGACTAACCCCATACCAAATGTTGTGGGAACTTTAGGACATAGGTCTACCAGACATCGTAGGACCCGTCGACCTAGGAATAGAAATTAGCGTAAGCATATCACAGGTCCTAGGTTTATCCCTACATGATTTTACTGTGGAGAGTTAGGTCACATCTCCCCTAAGTGTTATCACTACTTGAACGATAGGAAAGACTTGAGCTTGAAAAAGAACAAAAATCATGTGTCTGTTGGTCAGATTGGATTCCTTACTGATCAAGTGAATCATTTGACTCAATTGGTGACACAACTGTCTGGAAACAATCCTTGCTCTAGACAAGTTTGGGTGAAGAAAAGCGATCTCCCAAATTTGGTTAAAGATCGTGGTGCTCTTAAAGTAAAGAACACTTATATACCTACTTGATTAGGTATTTTTGATGCATGCTTGGCTCTTAATTGACATGTAGTTGTTGCATGTATCACATGTATATTATTTATTTTTGTTTTGTTATTTCTCATGCATGTGCATTTTCACTTACGAGTTTTGGTGCATGCATGTTTATTTTTGTCTTTGCATGCTTGACTTTATTTTATTTTGTGTGTAGAGCATTCATTTTAGGAAAAACGAAAAAACACAAAAACATTGAAAAATTGAAAAAGACAAAAAATAGTTAGTTATGGAAATTTCTACAGCATGACACATGACTTAGAGCTTGCACGTTGTATCATGTAGGAGCTAAAATTGATAAGCTGTAAAATAATTTTCATTGCTTGGTTAGGTCTAGTTGGATTAATATGTATAAGTGTCTTTATGTACCATCTGCACTGCACACTATGATTTTGTTAGTGGGACGCTACCGCATGTATGAGATTTGGGATGGCTATCACATGTTGATGGGGTGACTTTGAACATGAATTTACCAATTTCTATAGACCTTAACCCAAAAATTTCTCTCAATTTTAAATGCTCATGTCTTAATGTTTTTCTTTGGGGTCTATTTCACTCGAACAATTAAGCATACAGGGTCTCTTAAAAACCTAGTGCCTATAGTCGACTGACTTGGGTTAATTGGCCTAAAGCTCACTACAAGGTCATCTTAGTCGCCTAATGGTTGACCTGCACTTAAGATGGAAAATTAATGAGCTGAAGAAATGAGAAAAAACTGAAAAATATGATGAGCTGAAATACTTTGAAAAATTGAAAAATAAATAAGCTCATAGTAAGGGGGAGATAAGTAAAAGTAATAAGTATAGGTTCTACTACGCGTTACATGGTTTGACTCTCATTAGTAGGAGAACATACTTATTAGTAGTGATTGACATATCCCTTCTCATGAAATTAAGGTTTGGAGTCATATTTGCATTGGATAAGTGACATTTTACACACGTGAGTCACTTATATTATTACTCTATTCTGGACTGAACTAAGTATGTGGGGGAGTTATACTACTTGTCAATTTTGCTTTTGCATGCTATCAATTGCATTTTTTATTATTAGGTGTTATTGCTCAACTTAGCCTTAATGTATGTCCTTTCAGCATTTGTGACAAAAAGGGGGAGAGAAATGTGTAACTGAGGGGAGAAAAAAATAATGATTGAGCATACACATAGGAGAGCGATTGCATATGCATGCACATGATGTCATTGATTGTTATCACTTGCATTGCATTGCTATGTCTAGGGGTCGTTGGGGAGAGACATAGATACATTTACCTACTGCATAAAAATATGAAAGCTTACAGTAAGGAGGAGCGTTGTATTGCATTCCATATCACATCTATCTGTTTGAGTTTTGATACTTAGTGGTGTTGGTGTCTTGGTTGATGTTTTGATTGGCATCAATATCACGCCTCAAACTGTTATATTGATTTGTGATTAAGAGCTTTAATTAATTTTTATATTTCCTGTATCACGTGCTTTTACACTGGATATATGAGTTTGTGGATTTCAAGAAATAGGTACACAAAAAAATGCAAGACTCAGTGATTGGGTAGTTTGATTTTTGGTTGTCAAGTCCTGACCTATTTTTTATTATCCTAACTTCATTTATAGAGTTTTGTCACATAATGTCAAAGGGGGAGTTTGTTAAGTCTAAAGGTGTAATTGACGATTCTGTGGACAAAATGACTAAATTGTAAATTTGTAAAAGTCAGGGACTCAATTGTACAATGTTATAAAAGTCAGGGACTTAGGGTGCAATTTAGCAAAGCTAGATGGTAAGGACTTAGGGTTCAATTTAGCAAAGCTAGCTGGTAGGGACTAGGGTTTGAGTGTTTGGTTCAAATCAAGGTCACGGCGCCGAAAGTTCGCTAGCTGTTCGCCTTGCCACCGCTCGAGCGAGAGGAAGTAGAATGGTCGTCGCTCGCTAGCTACTCGATGTTTGCTCCAGTGAAGTGGCGTCGCTCGCTATTCGCTCAAACGATGGTGTTATATTAAAAATCGTATTTTCGATTTCTGAAAAGTTTGACACGGTCTAGGACTTCTAATTGTCCCCAACTATAAATACAAAGGCCGTGAACGTGAAAGAGAGATTGTTATATTGTGCTTTACATATATATCATTTTCAATATTCTCTCCAGCGATCCAAGGCAAAATTGAACAAGGAATTCATCCATAAACACCTTGTGATTCAGGCAATCCACCATTGGGAAAAACATCACTATTTGTGAAGATAAAACACCTGGACTTCTTCATCTATTGAGGAAGAGACTCTTTCATTGGGAGATTCAGAGAGGTGGACGACAAGCGCTGGAACTGGACAAGAACAGGAGGTTCTTGGAATTCCACTTGGTGATATAATCAGCTTGGGATGTAGGAGGTAGATCAGGAAGCTAGCAGGAGACTAACAGTATCTACGATAGTAGATCGTGAGACTAGAACAACTATTACAACATTTTTTAAACGTTGCAATAGATAGGGTTTTGCAACGTCTTTTAAATGCTGCAAAAGCCTATCTATTACAACATTTTTTAAACGTTACAATAGACAGTCTATTGCAACGTTGGAAAGATGTAGCAATAGCCTATCTACTGCAAGCTATTGCAACGTTTTTAAACATTGCAATAGATAGGCGATTGCAACGTTGGAAAGATGTTGCAATAGCCTTTCTATTGCAACGTTTGGTAAACGTGCAATACATAGGCTATTGCAACGTTTAACAAACGTTGCAATAGATAATTCACATTTTTTTTATCCATGTTTAAAATACTACTAAAAATCATGTTCTTTGATCAAATAAGTCATTCAAAACTAAAAAACATGTACCACCAAAATAATAAACTAACAAAAATGTACTCGTTAAATTTGTAAAATATTCAACACATAATCTTTTTCAAAATAAAATTAAGAGTCTCCAAACATGTACTACCAAAATGTAATTAAGAAACTACAAAAATCGCAAATTAAACTTGAAACCGTCGCATGTTACTTGATCAATATCATTACCACTGGAACAATTTCTATCCAATGAGCCTTGCATCAATCTCACTTGAAAAAAAAAACTTCTTGCTGTAGAAAGATCGGCCTGCAATCAGCGAGTCCTGTAGAGGTGTTTTTAGCCAGGGACCACTGAATAAAAAATAAATATTCAAATACCAAAACTTCTCATTTTCATTGAGACATACTTAATTGTGACAAATCAAGACAATCACAAAGGTATTTTAGGCTTAACACAAAATCATGTTGTCCACACATTGACAAATTACACACTACAAGAATTCTAGCCTTAGCATGAAATCATGTTTTGACCATTCAATAACAAAAAAATTATTGAATGAAACCTAAGAATCAAGCAAAGTAACCTATTAATCCTCACTGCCAAAATCTCATTAGCTAACCAACCAATTACATGAAACCACTTCATACGTACCAACCAACCAACCAACCAACACTGAATACTATTTAGGATGGAAAAAGAAAACGAAAATAGGACGCGTATATGTTATAAATCCAGAAAATACACCTTAATCAATAAGTCTAATATGCTCTTTGGCCAAGCAACAGTACTTCCCATGGTTTTACTAAGATTATGGAATTCATTTGTGGGTCTGTATAGAGTCAAATTACCAAATAGACTTCTTCAACCCAAACCTTTCAACAATCTCGATCGAGTGGCAAGTGATGCACCTTTGCACTTGGGTCTGTTGTGGCAATCTTCCCTTCTGCTATGACTTCTTTCTCCTCAAACATGTACCAATGCAACAGTTGATATCTTGCATTTGTCTTGGGGGTAGTACTTCCTTGGACACCACTTTCTTGGTGTGACTACAAATTCATAATAAACAGAAAGTATTCTTTTTAAAATTAGAATGCTACAAACTAAATATAAATTAAATAAACGTTTAATAATATAGGAAACAGAAACCCGAGTAAAAGCATTTGAATTCCTATCCATGTAATTGGCTATATAAAGCTATATATAATGATACAAAAAATTACAAAAGTTATTATACATGTAATTGGCTATATAAAGCTATATAATCATGAAATGTATAAAAGGTAACTACTTATAACCTGCTGAGAAAACCTGATAAATGCTTCTATTTTTTCTTCTAATGCCCCCACCCTTTGTGCCTGAATTCGTAATTGACTTTCAAGTTCTCTAACTCTCCCACTACTTTGTATTTGTCCATTCCCCTTTGATGGTACAACTCCAAATTCGAGTACCCTAACTCTCCCATGACATGTAGGACCTAAAACTCAAGCGATAGCATCATCATAGACGGAATCTTCGGCAGGAGTATCGAAAATTGATGTGGCACAATCTTCTTTTAGTTGGACTAATTATAGTATTGTCTTGTTCACTGGAATTGTTTAGTCTCTTACTAGTCTCCCGAATTGCATTAGCAATTGAAGCTCTTCTTCTTTTAGAACTCTTCAAAGTCTATTTAGTTGGCTTTGAGAATACAACATAGGAACATAAGTTAAATACAATTATTTTCAAAACTTAGCATATATCTTATATATTATAAGATGACACAATTACTGGAGCCTTGTCCATCATACAAAATGTATTTCGGATTGAAACGATTCTCTAGAGCTAGAATAAAAACCTACAACATCAAAATAAATAGATGTTATTCAATATTTCATCGCAATATGAATGGATAGATAAATCACAAGTCAAACTATTCTAGAAAAATTGATCATTATGTAAAAAGTATGTTGTCTACAAAAAAGTGAGTTACCAAACTACTTTACGTATCACACAATACGCCTTCATCTATCCTTGTATAATTGTCATCTTCATCATGGTTGTTTGTAATTGACTGTGATATATCTAGTGGAATAGTTACCTCATAATTAGTATCTTCTTCCAGATGTGATGCACCAAAGTCTCTTTGTGGCGCTTGCAAAGCCACATACCAACTAGATGTTTCATTTTTCCTAGAATAAAATACTTATTTTGCCTGTGTTGCGAAAATGAACGGATCATTTTCAAGTTGTTTGTGTCCCTCGTTAAGGTTAACCAAAGTGAATCCATCTTCTTTTTTTATTCCGTTCACAATATTTATCCAATCGCACTTGAATATTGGAACATGAAACGTATTATAGTCAAGCACTATAACATCACGCAAAACTCCATAATAAAGAACTTGCCCAACTATTTGTGCATTATCTTTTCCACTAGATCTACATATGGTTGTTGCTTCAACTAAAACGCCACTATTTTGGTGAGATTTTTCTACGTCTTTAGTGTGAAATCGAAGACCATTTATAACAAAACTAGAATACGACATGGATTGATATTTAGGACCATGTGCAAGCCACTTCAAATTGTTCGAAACTTTGTTCGTCAATAGCTAAATTTGAATATGTTATTATGTTAAAAATGTTAGAAATAAAAAAATAAATAGCACAACTTTGAGACATTTATTTGTTGATGTGTATTCCAACCTTATCATCCAACTAGGCAGCAAAAGCATTAATGTACTTCTTATTCAAAAAGTCTCATTTCCTTCCAGTCGTTTGTCAAAACTCTTCAATTCATCTATATGCATCCTAAGATGAATACAATATATCAAAAATATGGTTAACTATTTAAAATTATTGAACTCAATATTTAATAAACGTACTCTATGTATGGTTGAATGTTTGTACTATTTAGTAACACGTAGCGATGAGCAACTTTCAACATTTCATTGGATAGTATAATTGCCTTCCCTTTAGAAATTGTACACCCTGCAACTAGGAAATTAGTCTCGTATTCTTCATTGCGTACAGGCTTAGAACCTATTTTAGATGATTGTGTTACGTATTTTCTATAAAATTTCGCATTTTCTTTAACAATATATCGTTCGGCTATGCACCCTTCAGATTGTGTACGATTCATAATATACCCTTTCAAAACTTTGTATATCTCTCAAATGGGTACATCCAACGATATTGTACTGGTCTACATAGACGAACTTCTCTCCCAATATATATTGTTAAATGAACCATTATATCAAAAAAGGAAGGCAGGAAGTACCTTTCCAACATGCATAAAGTTTCAGAAATGTCCTCCTCTAATTATTCAACTTTATTTCTATCTACAATTCCTTGACATATTTCCTTAAAAAATGAACTCATTTTAAAAATGAAATTCCTTGGTCCTTTAGGTAGAAGTCCTCTCAACGCAACTGATAATAATTGTTGCATTAACATATGACAATCATGAGACTTCAACCCAGCTATCTTACATTCTTCCACCGATATGCAATTTCCAATATTAGATCCATAACCATCGGGTAATCTCAAGTTAGCAAGCCTTTTGCAAAAAAATTGCTTTTATACTTTTGATAAGGTGTGAGGAGAAGCTGGTAGATAGAATTTATTTCTTCTACTCTGAGAGTGTAAATCATGCCTAATATTAATTTCTTCCATGTCCTTACAAGAGTTAATGCCATCTTTAGATTTTCCTTTGACATCTAAAAGAGTACTATTGATGCTTTTAGAAATATTCTTCTTCACATGCATCACATCCAAATTATGACGTACAAGTAAAGTCTGCAAATCAAACGCCACTGGAGTCATAAAGACTACACACAGTTATAAGTATTGAATAAAAATGAAGGAAATATCACAATAATTACCTTCCAATATGGTAGAGTAAAAAATATTGACATCTTCTTCCACGTTACATTAGATTGAGTTGTATTATTCTTCCTCTTCCGTTTTCCCTCTTTTTCCCCAGTCGTTTGTAATTTTATCAACTTCAATAAAATCTTCTTCACCGTTTTTTTATCAATGGCCTAATACCATGTTCAATATGTCCATTAAATCAGCTCCTTTTCATATGAAACATGTGATCAAACGCGAGAAATTTTCTATGTCCTATGTACGCAAACTTCCTACCATGCTTCAACCATAGTGAACGTGTACTCTCATGACAAATAGGGCATGCAATTTTTTCTTTGACGGGCCACTCAGATATATTTCCAAATACAGAAAAATCATGTATTGTCCACATCAAAAGAGCTTTTAAGTTAAATGTAGACTTTGTAACATCATCATACATATCAACCCCCATCATTCCATAACAACATTAAGTCGGCTACAAGTGGTGCTAAATAAACATCTATGTTATTACCTAGCTGCTTCGGTTTTGGGATCAATAAACTCAACATCAAACTTTCCTTTGACATGTAAATTGAGGGCGGCAAGTTATATATAGTTAAGATTACTGGCCAACAACTGTATTTAGAGCTAAAATCTTTGAAATGATAAATCCATCAGTAGCAAAACCTAATCTAATATTTCGAGGATCAGATGCAAAATCTGGCCACCTTCAATTAATCATTTCCCAACTCAATGAATCAATTGAATGCCTAATCTTACCGTCTGAACTTTTATTATTTGAGTGTCATCGAAGTTGTGTTGACATCTCATATATTCCAAACATCCTCTTCAGTCTTGGTATTATAGGAAAATAACGCAAGACTTTGGCTGTGATATTTTTCTAAATTTTTTTGTCTGTTTGTTAATTTTCCATCTCGAGCAACCACAATTTGGACATAATTCAGCATGCTCAAGCTCCTTTCTATATAGATACAATCATTTACTCAAGCATGTATCTTTTCATAGTCAAGATCAAATGTATTCATAAGTTTTTTCATCTCATAAAATGAGTTTGTAAGTGTGTTATTCTCTCGCAACATATCTCGAACAAGATAAGCTCATCAAAATCATTATCTAATAACCCATGTGAAGCTTTATGGTTAAACATTGCAACCGAAGCCGACATCTTTGTAAATGCCCTGCAACCAGGATATAAAGGAGTTTCAGCATCATCAACTAAACTTTCAATCTCTTCATCTCTTCCATCAGGACAGTGTTCAGGATGTACATCATGTTGTGTGTAGAAATCCTTAAACATCCTACTCGACTCAGGTATTTCTACAACATCCTGATTTGATGCACCTGGTTGCTCTCTATGAAATACCCAAGTAGTATATGTAGGATCCATACCTTTAATAACCAAATGTTCATAGACTATATTAAAATGAAGATGCATTATATTCCTACACTTAACACAAGAACATACTATCATTTCTGAATTGCATTTTTTTTGAGCTCGTTCAACAAAATTCTGTGCTTCATTGCTATATGGTCTTGAAAATCTATGAGTAAATCTTTATGATCATTATACATTGAAATTATTTTCATTTGGTAACTAGATTCATAAGATCTAATTTCAGATGATAACCTTGATAAGTGCAGCCACTCTTTGTCCATTATATGCAAAGCTACTATCCAACACTGAACATCGCAATATTCAAAAAATAGACACATAGGATTAAGTTCCAACTAACAGATATCAACAGGACAAAGGTAAAATGGTAGAAAGAAGAAAATTGACGCAATATATCTTAGGTATAAAAGCAATTCTCCTTTGTCAAAGAAGAAGTATGCCTTTGCATGTACACCTTGACAAATAAATCAATCAATGATATTGCTCTAACAACAATCAAAATATAATTTATTAAGACAATAAGACAACAAAAATAATTCAATAGGCCAGCAAGGCAATAACAACAATCGTGAAGTTGACAAGGCAATATAGACAAAAAAAAAAAAAATAGCACTGTACTTCAAAAAATCAAAATGCTTCACCTACAATTAAACAAAAAAATCCCAAAAAACTAAGAATTACTAATTCTTCATAAGTAAATATTCATATTAGCAATTGGTTTAAAATGACAAAGATTTCCTACTTCCCAGCAACACCTTAAAAATGCTTCATACGTTTTTCTTACTCATCCATTTCCCGCACCAAAGTGTGAGTTATTTTACATGAAACAAAGATTTTAAGCAAATATGAAACTGGGAATGAAGAATTCTGTGGATACTGAGTAGCAACCAAGAATTTGGCCAGAATTTAAACCATTTCATCTTGAACCTTTAGTCCTCCATCTTCAATGTCACTAGCAATTCAATCCAAAATTTCAGTTCCCACATAATTAAAAGACAAACAAGAAACATAATAAGTTAATAACTACTCAAAATACCAAGTATAATTAATTATTCCAAGTTTCCAACTTCTTATTCTCGAACAAATTCCATTAATTTATTTCTGCCTTTTGAAAACAATACAACAAACCAAGTGTAATTAATTGAAAAGATGTTGAAACATTTTCATGTTCTAAGAATCTAATTAGTAAATTACTTACTGTAAAACCTAACCCAAGTTGGTAGCCAGGCTTGAGGCGATGAATCGATGAGAGTCTGTCACTCACGGGCTGACAGTGAGTCAACAATCGATGGTTCCGTTCGACCGACAACTACGAGCAGGGGCAAGGTGAAGATTTAGGGATTTTAATTTTTGATTTTTGGGAATTCTTTGAAATGGTTTGCTAAGGAACGGTGGGGTTACAGGAATGGAATTTTTTTTTAGATAAATGGATTTTACATGAACAAATGAATCAGAATTCAGAAATGGGTAATGTCTATTGGTATTATTGGGCTATAGTTTTAGGTTAGTGGGCCATAGATTAAAGATTTTTTTTTTGAAGTGGGCTAGCCCACTGAATTTATTTGTTGGTGGGCTAATTTGGATAATTCATTACAATTCAAACCAAAAAGAAAAAAAAATTGTTGCATCTAGGCTTGGGTGAACATACTTAAAAAATAAGCAAAAACCGACCCAAACATCGATTTGGTTTGGTTCGGTCAATTTTGGTGGGTTGGTGATGAGGTTCGTGTGGAGGAACAGACACTTGCGTATATGGAATGCTTGGATGGTCAGCGTTCGAAGAGATTGGCGTAACTTTTGCATACGGTGTCCGTTTTGGGCCCATAACCCCATTCCGGAAGCTCGCGACGATTTTAGATGAACTCATCACTTTGCCATGATGTATGATGGATTTTGACCATTTGAATTCGTTTATTAGGTCAAAAACTGCATTTAAAGTTTCGTAGTTTATTATTTTCCGTATTTGTTATTCTCGCTTTGTAGCTAGCCCATTAAAGGACTGCTGGCCTAGTAGGTTATCTATTCTTTTCGTATTTAAGACTCTAAAAATGTCTTCTATGGTTTTTGGTTGTTTATGAAATAAGAAAAACGTCTGTCTCTTGCATTCATTCGGCTTGAGTCATTAGTATCATGTGTTTGTAGATTCAATCTACATCAGTTAGGTTGGATTTTGCCCATCTCTAGTTATGGTAGTCGAAGTCAGTGAGAGGCAGAGGTGCGAGACTGAGGTGTGGAGAATGGCGAGGTGAGGTTGAGTTGGGAGTTAAGGCCTACAACGTTTTTCTCTTGGGCTTCTAAATTGAAAAGCCCAACAATCCAAAAAAGGCCCATTAAAGGACTGTTGGTCTAGTAGGTTATCTTTTGCAACGTTTAAAAAATGTTGCAAAAAGTCTACCTTTGGCAATGTTTAAAAAACGTTGCGAAAGGTATCTTTTGCAACGTTTAAAAAATGTTGCAAAAAGTCTACCTTCGGCAACGTTTAAGAAACGTTGCGAAAAGTTTAGCTTTTACAATGTTTAGAAAACGCTGCGAAAGATGTCTTTCGCAACGTTTAAAAAATGTTGCAAAACGTCTACCTTTTGCAACGTTTAAAAAACGTTGCGAAAAGTCTACATTTTGCAATGTTTATAAAACGTTACAAAAGATACATTTTCGCAACGTTTAAAAAATGTTGCAAAAGGTATACTTTTCGTAACTTTCCAAAAATGCTGCGAAAAGTATCATTGGCAACATTTATCTTAAAAATGTTGCTAAAACTCAATTTCATTAACTAATTGTAACATTCACTTATTCAAATATTGTAATAGGCCCTTTTAGCAACACTTAACTACCGAATGTTGTCTTTTATATGTTACAATAGACCATTTTTGGTGTTGTGGTTGGAGTCTCTTATAAAAGTTGTGACTTCTTCGAGAGAAACAATCAGACTTCATTATTGAGGCATAGGAGAATGGTGATATTTTAAATAGATTGGGCCTTAATTAAGAAACTACTCTTCAGCGTTCAGATGATACGTTTTGGGGATCTAATTCTTTGGTCAACTTGATTAGCATGTTTACAGCTATTATTGATGTACTTGAAATAATTATTGAAGATAGATCTAGTACTTGTGAAAAAAAAAAAAAAAAAAAAAAGGAAAAAGTGATGCATTCAATTTATTGGAGTCAATACAATCGTTTGATTTTTTTTATATTTAATCTACATTTAATGAGAAGTGTCTTGGGGATTTCAAATGATTTGTCATGGGCATTGTAAAGGAAAGATCAAAACATTGTCAACGCAATAGACATGGTAAAAGTTTGCAAAAAATGACTCCAACTTATGAGAGATGATGGATGGGATTCTTTCTTGAAACAATCTGTTTCTTTTTGTCAAGATCATTATATTGATATTCCAAACATGGATGCTATGTTTATGCGTTATGCGCATGGTGGTCGTCCTTATGGTAATCCTCCACAAATGACCAACTTGCATCACTTTCGGGTAGATTTATTCTATGTTATAATCAATATACAATTTCAAGAATTGAATGATCGTTTCTCGAAGGTAAATACCGAGTTGCTGCTTTGTGTAGCCTGCCTATGTCCACAAAATTCTTTCTTTGCTTTTGAAAAAAGAAAGTTGATTCAACTTGCCCAGTTTGATCCACAAGATTTTTCAAGAGTAGATCTCTTACACTAGAAGATCAACTTGATAATTACATTTTTGACATTCTCTCTAACAAGGAATTTGAAGAATTGAATGGCCTCAGCGTTCTTGCATAGAAATTAGTTTTGACAAATAAAAATAGAGCATATCTACTGGTTTACAAGCTTTTGACTTTTTAGCACTAATTCTTCTTATTACTACAGCTACGATGGAGAGAATATTTTCTGCCACGAACACTTTTGTGAAGGATAAATTATGCAAACGGATTGGAGATAAGTGGACAAATGATATCTTCATCATTTATGCGGAGAAATGTATATTCTTATAGATTGATAATGAAGTGATTTTACAAAGATATCAGAGTATGAAAACTCGTAAAGAGCATTTATAAGATTTTTCATTTTCAATATAATGTTTACGTATTGTGTTATAATGCTGTTATTCTTTTGTACATTTTCTAATATCACCCACACTGAAAAAACTTTCTGGGTCCGCCCTTGGGAAGATAGCCTGAGGGAGTGATAGAGCTATTAATAAGATGAGACATATAAATGAAATAAACACATGTAGGAAGTTGAAATCTCCTCAAGAAACAGAAAGTACTTTCCTATCAATCGGAAGGTGTAGTATAATGGATACCAAAACAAGGTAATAGCTTAAGAGATTAAAGATTACATAATTGTAGTTGATAATGGGGGTTGGCTAACAAACCTTATGTAGAAACTATACCGTTCGCAGTCAAACACATGATCCCTGAATTCGAACGTATCATGATTTGCAGAAAAGACAATGGTGTTGGATTCCATGTGGAAAACGCACAAGTAGAATCTGATTTTCTACGCACTAGGATTGAAGTAGCTACTTTAAATGTCCCATTACAAGAGAACAAAAACTCCCAGAAGGATCTACAATTTGAAACTTGAAGTAGTTAAATTTGGGTATGCAAATTGTATAAAGGAAATACCAAATGCGAAAGCCAATAACAAGGCTCAAACACAAAGCCCTAATCTCGATTTTGTCCTAACCGGCATGGGAGACTGGAGGTTGACGATTGACATTGCAAATTGACTACGAGAGTGGCGGAAGAAGAGATGTCACCTTTGTCTTAAGAGATTAGGACTTCTAGTTTCCCTTTCCTATTGTTTTCAAATTTTTACTTCTTATTTGAATTTTTTTTTTCAAATTGAAGAAATTAATTATAAATACATTTATAGATAGTATATGGAATAATTTAATTTATAATTTGTCCTTAGTTAAAATTTGTATAATTTATTAGAAAGAATTATTCAAGTTAATATATTTTTCCCACTGAAGTCGTCTAGTTTTAGTTCGAAATTTTTTTATATAGTTTCAGTATATTATTTTCATATTATCAACATAATTTTATTGTTGAAATTTTTATTATTTATTCTATATTTTATTTCTTAGGATTTTGGTTTTTTTTTAAATAAATTTTAATTAATAGGTGGGATTGATTGAAGTTAAACTTCTGCTAGTTTTTTATATTTTTTATATTTTTGCCAACAAGAAATAAATGCTGCAAATCCTTGTTGTGAAACACACTTTTACCAACATTCATTAAATGTCGTAAAAAAATGAATTTTTTAGCAACATTCAAAAAAGTTGTAAAGAAAAAAACTTTTCGTAAAATTTAATTATTGTTGCAATAGGTTATAAAATAAGAATTTTAGCAATAGCTATTGAATGTTGCTATAGAACAAAATCTTAATGACATTCAATAAACGTTGAAAAAAATGAAATTTTTAAATGAAACTTTTCGCAACAGTAAATGAATGTGCAAAAGGCATATATATTAAGAGTTTCAACAACAGGCATTGAACATTATTATAGAACTAGGTTTTAACAATATTTATTAAATGTTGCAAATGAAACTTTTCGCAACATTCAAGGAACATTACAAAAGGTAATATTGGCAACACGCATTTAAAAAATATTGCCAAAACT
The DNA here is from genome assembly GCF_002742605.1 of Olea europaea var. sylvestris. Classification (NCBI taxonomy): domain Eukaryota; kingdom Viridiplantae; phylum Streptophyta; class Magnoliopsida; order Lamiales; family Oleaceae; genus Olea; species Olea europaea. The sequence goes on along the minus strand of NC_036249.1, from coordinate 9,922,614 downwards.
CAATTAAATTAATAAGTGGTAACATTCACTTATTGAAATGTTGCAATAGACCCCTTTAACAACACTCAATTCATGAATATTGCCTTATGGGTGTTGTAAAATGTCATTTTTGTTGTAGTGGTCTTTAAACAGATCTACATGCGTATGACCTAAATTTCATAACTTTCAGTTATTAGACTATGAGTAACTTTGTCATGTACATTGATATTAGTCGATTTATGTGTACGGTTATTCAAGGGTAACTTTTTTGTGTGAAATAAAGATATCAACTAATATAGTTTACAAATAAAGATATAAACTTATAGTATTATGAAATAACAGTTTTATTTAGATTTTCATTGATATTAAAGTTAAACAGTTTCTTTGCATTTTGCATGTCCTTTATTAGAATCAAGTATAAAGGATTTTATTATTTTCAATATGCACAATTTCAAAAGTTACTCTAGTTTAGAATTGCTAAATGATATATTATATATACCAAATTTTTTAGTAAATATGTATCAATCTAAAAACTATAATTATTCACGAACTCTTACTCACTGAGTTACAAGCTTATATATTTTGTCACGGTTTTTCTAATCTGATAATAGTTGAGTTGGGTAACATTTGGAGTCTATTGATCCGTTAGTTGAGTCAAGTGGCATAATGGGATTGTATAATTCATTTATTTGATTATGTAGTCAGTGCCTTTTGAGGAAACATGTTCATTATATTGATTAAGTTAATTTGTGTCTCATGTATTTAAGCCCCTATTTGATGGCCAATGTTCTGAATAATGATTTTTAGGAGAATGTATTGTTAAAAAATAGGAAAAAAAATTGATTTATGTATAGAATATTTTATTATGTGAATTTAAAGTTAAAAATAAGTATATGGGCAAAAAAAAATATTATAATAGTTGTCAAACAGGGGCTAAGCATATGCTTGCTGCATTGTTTTTTTTTTTTTTTTTTTTTTTTTTTTTTTGGTATAAAAGTACATTTGGATTGTTTTTGTAGAATATATTATATGATCGAGTTGGTCAAGTGGTCCCTAGTTTATATCATGTGTTTATGTTTAGAAAATATTTGGTGCTTATCAGTTTGATTTAATATTATAAGACAAACTCTATCAAAAAATTTTATAGTTAACTATAGGCATATCAAGTGAAAATTAGCTTTGGTGGTGGATTCGCCATCCAACAGTCACTCATTATCTGCGAAGTCACATATTTTGAGTCCATTAGAGTGATTTCGAATAAAGAATATCAAACGAAATCTACTTTTTCACGTTAGGACTTATTTCCTTTAAGCAGTGACTTTTAAACTATAATAGGAATCAAAATTTGAATTTGATTTACTCTTGAACTTCCTTAAAATCTTTATTCATAAATGATCACAGAAATCTGTTTCTATTAGGGGCTCCAGCTTCCAAAGGAAATAGGAAAGAAAGGTTCTAATGCAAAATTCTAATTACTTCATTTTACAATAAAAATAACAAATGAATCTTCTTCTGCTACAAGTACAACAGCCATCAAGGAGAGCATTTTACACTCGGATTACGAGTCGATAATCAACTGACTCTAGAAACATAATTTCAAAAAGAATGATATTAATTATTTTTTCCTGAATAAATCAATTGCAGAGATCAACACAAAGCTTCTGAATCTGTGCTGTGTTATTGCCATTACCCAGTAAGTAAAATTTGTGTCTCTGGTTCTTTATGCATGTCATATTCAGCTGATTCTCAAGTTGGCTAACCTGTTCATGCACACAAAACTTGCATTACTTACAAAACATATACATTAATTAAAACTTGTATGAAAGTTTTACATCCACATGAAATCCAAATCCATGAAGATTTTTAGTGTATGATCCATGCGTACATCGAAAATAACAAAATAAGTCCAGTTCTTGATAAATATAAGGTCAGCTACGCAAATCATTATCTGCCAATCTGTCTAGTTCTTCGCTGTATTTTTAAAAATATCTAAATCAACTAGATCCTTAGGAACTATCGCATACCAAGTTAGTTTTAGTCTACATGTCTCGCTTCCAGTATGTTCTATGTTCTATTGAGAACAAGAGAACGTGTCGCTCTTATGAATGAGAAGCGTACTAGTCACCTAAGCCGATCTTCAATGTACGGTTGATGTATAAAGTATTTAATTCGTGGGAATTGAAAATTAAAGGACAAGAAATCCTAGTACACTACCAATGTAACTATGTACCATTGTTTTAACTTGGATGCTTGAAATTAAATTAGGAATTCAGTGATCGAAACTTGCCTGGTAAAATGCAAAACCTATTCGGTTTCTAAGTGCTCGACTAATAATCTCAAGACAAGTTTGTTAATACCTTTTTCATGCCAAAATTTTTGCAAGAACTTGCATAGGCTCAAATCGGAACTCCTATAAATTTTCTACTTGAAGTAAGAATGCAAAATTTTTGTCATGCAGTAGTGCACTAGACACTAGGAATGGACTAATGAACCAGGACTGGGATATGGATCAAGGAAAAAAAGGAATTCTTGAGAATTTTAGTAAATTCACCTAGTGATGATCTACCAATAAAAATTTTAGTTCAAGGGTTATCGAAAACACGACAAAAAAATAAAAGTCAGACTAAATGGAATGAAAAGTTCATGAAGTTCCACTCTCTTACCAAGCACCGTGCTTCGCAAGTCCAGAATGGTGTAGGGACACAACTTAAATAATGACACCAAGAACAATAGTGATTCCCGTCAACCCCTCGAAGAAGCAAATTTAGGCCAACAATAAATCTGCAAAAGAAAAAATTAAAAAAAAAAAAAAAATACAAACAAACAATGAATGATCAATATAATGCATTGGAGCTATAATTTGTGCAATGAAACGTTAATTGGTATGATAAAAAAATAAAATAAAATAAAATAGCTGAAGTTATCTTCACTTTGCAGTCAGAAAAAAGATGGTGAAACTTACCCTACTATCAGAAGTATCAGTGAAACAACTAACATTGTGTACTGATATAACTTGTACTTGGATTTGCATGAGTTTGCAGAGTAACCAGGAGCGGTTCGTTGTTTTACATATCCGAAATGAGGGCGAATCAGAAGGACAAATCCCAGCAGAAATCCAGTAATAAATCCTCCTAGATGTGCAAAGTTGTCGACGTGAGGAAGGATTCCAACAGCAAGGTTAATAATGATGATGACAACGAGAGTTAATATTGCTTCGAACTGGTTGAAAAAATACATAAGAATTTCAAGATATATTACATTCATTCATCATATAAAGTTTGAAATTATTAAAGAAAGATAATTTTTTTAGATACCTTATTTTCATATATTGTCCAATTGACAAAGAGTTCAGAAAGCATTGCACCAAGTAAACCGAATAATGCACCAGAAGCACCAACAGAGATGGTTACACGCACAAACAAACACGACGACAGACTTCCTCCAATTCCAGCTATAACATACAGCAAACCAATCCGCACTGTAGAAGGAATAAAACAATATAATAGAAGAAAAAAGCATAGCAACACAGTATTAACTCGTGTTCGATCCTCTCTAATAAATGCGATTCTCCATTTTTTTTCAACATATACAGCTATTGTTTGTAATCTTCAACAGTCAAGTTCTGAATTATAACACTATTTTCTGATTCAGTGAACTTCAATTTGTAACATGTTGCATGACCGAGCATGTCAATAATTTCAATTTACTCGACTCATCAGATACTTTAAACACTAAATGCAAGTCAATTAAACCTTGTTTGACAAAGATTTGGATTAAAATTTTAGAAAATTAATGTGCATTTAAAAAGTTAATAAGAGTTTTGGGTCGGTCCCACGAAATTTCTTATTAAAAGTAACTGTTGGCTTTGACCTTATCATTTTAGCAACTTTTAAAGCTACCCCAGACAAGAACTTATAAGTTTTCTAAATATAATTCATTCACAGAGAGGTAGTATTTTCTTTCTCCTTTTTTCCCCCTTCAAAGGGCAAAATAATTTAGGCCAAGCAAATAACAGTAGGACATACCAAATCCAAATTCCTCCTCGAGCCGAAGGCCAACAAATAGCAGACTCACCATATTGGCAACGATGTGAAACACTCCGGCGTGCAACCACATACAAGAGGCCAGTCGCCACACTTGATGTTTTTCGACCACTTCCCTTGTGTGCAGAGCCCCCATTTCTAGTAGCCTGGAAATTTTAGACTGATAAGTTTTCTTAGCAGGCGCATCAACTGATACAGACTCTGAGGTGGTATCATAAGAACAAAGCAAACATAGATATAGCAGGATTTTCCTTCCCCCCGAGGCAGCTGGGAGGTACATAAACATCTGTTTAGATTTCTCAGCTTAACATTAAGTAGAATGAATCTTTGATGGTTTCGAGGAATTGGTGATGGTGATGCAAGAAAAGCCTTACTAACTCTCTCAAAGATAGAAATACCTTTCTTTCATCCACAATATTCCCATATTTGGACCAATTTTTTAGAACTCATTTTTCTCCAAACTCATTTTCAATCACACATTTTATGTTGACCCACGAGTTTTATAAACTTTTCAACCACATATTTCATCAACTTTTATCAAAATCTACTAAAAATCTGATTTTTAACCAAACCAAAAAGGGTTTTAGTGTTATACATGCTGTAAAAATGTAACAACAGAAAGTAGAAATTCTAGAGAGAAAATAAAGTATCACGGAATCAAACAAGCAAAACAACAAAGAGGTATAGCGCTTGTTTGATAAAAGATTTTTTAAGAAGTGATTATTTGAAATTCGGAAAATCAAAATCAAACGATAGCAAAATAAATCTATAAGATTGATAAGAAGATCCCAGGTACGGACTCACGTAGCTGCCGATGGACCGAGCAAAGGGTTTTCATGGGTGCTCTGGAACGCGAACCGGCCTAAAACAGGTTTTCCAATGCACCTATTAGAGTTGTGAGGACAATTATTAATGTACATTGAAACCACAAACAGGACACTGTTGACAACAACGATGGACGGGACAATCCATGGGAAACATTTCTTGTATAGCCGAAAAGAGCGACGAGGCGGAGGAGGAGGTGAAGGTGGAGGTGGTATACGGCGTTGCGGATCGGTCTGACGTGGCTGGACTTCGATCTCGACCGGAGTACTCAACATTATGAGCGGACGTCACAGCCAAGGATTGAAAGAAAGGTGGTGAAGAATGAAAAATTTGTTACCATCTGAGAAATTGAAACTCCATTGGATGATCCAGGAAAATAGGTGAAAACAAACACAAAATGGAACTATTTTTAGCAGGTTTGCTTGCATGTCTCTTTCTAAATATAGAGAGATTGAAAGGTGATGCTCTAAAGCATCTCCAATCATGACGTAAAAATTTGAGTACAATTTGGTATCTTCAAATTCATTTTTCAATCTTCATTTACATTTCAATCGATCTAAATTCAAAATTTGCTTCAATGAAAAGATTTTAAAAAATTGGGCATAAGTGGATTGATAGTTTTTGATAGATTTAGAAATCGTATAATTATATTTTGTATCTTATCGTGTTTTCTGTCTCTATTTTTGTGCAAACTAGGTTTTTATTCTTCTCGAAGTTCTAAAATTATTTAGTTGCAAATGGCAGTGTCCATTGAGGTGCGATCCAGTATCCACCATCAGAGGCGGCTCTAGCAACTTCTATGCATTATGCCAAAAAAATTGGAGGGACCTTTCCAAGGATAATGTTTATATTGTACTCCATCCGTCCCAATTATACAAGTTGAGTTTCCTTTTTCTCTTATCCCAAATATGTAGACCTATTTTCTAATTTAGAATATTTTGTTTTGTTCCTTTACCATATACTCTTATTCAATTTTTCACACTTAATATGCGTCTTGAAATCATCCAAATACACACATTCCCACTTCCTGGCAACATGGAACAACTCTCATTTCTTCTTTTTCAAATTAAATCATTCAAATTCTTTACTAATTCCAACAATAATTTACTACTACATAATGAAAATTAAATAGGGGTACATTAGGAAAGATCTTGGCAAAAATTAATTTTTCAATCACATTAAAAGAGATTTATTAATCCGTGTGAAAAACGAAACAAGCCTATATAAGTGGGATGGAGAGAGTACAAAAATTAATATCTATGTGGTAATATTGTATCGTTTCATTAAAAAAGGAAAAGGGCAATAGGATTCTAAGTGCAAAATGATAATATATTAATTACAATGCGAATATCTTACTCATGTTCATAATTGATTCTTCTTTATATGATAAGTAATTATAAGTTCATTCAGATTATTGGGTAGGTCATGGGAACAGTGTCATTGTGACTTTCCAGAGCCTTTATTTTTAATACCTTATAATGTTTTGATTAAAGATAAAAAAAAAAAAAAAAAAAATTATGCAGGTCAGGGTTTCCATCAGATTTTAGAGGAAAAAATAATAAATAAATAATCCTACTGTTACAATCAACATAGAAAAAAGGACAATGAAAACTGTACAAGTTTTCCCTTCAAACACGAGAAATGTCTGTGCGAATTTGGAAGAAAGTGATGAAACCTCTAAATTTGTGGTTCAAGAACACTTGTAGAGATTCTAATGACTTGAATTCCATAGCTAACAATGTTCAGCGATGGAATCAATCCGTTAGTAAATCAAATAGTGAAACCCTCGCTTTTTAGTAGTACTTAATATCAAATACGATTTCATGAAGTTTAATTTTGAAAACTCCTCTCTGTGGAAGCTTGGAAGTGTGTTAAATCTTCTTTAAACTATACAATCAGAGTTGATCCTTTTGACCTGAATCGAAATAAGACGTAGGAAAATTTTTCTTGTGGAATCCCTCCTTCATGGGTTTTTATAAGACACTACTAATTCTCTCATTACAACAAGATAGCTAGTCTATTTTTCATTTTCAATCCATTTTTCCAAATGAATTCGACGGACAGAAGTGTTACAAACAAGGGATTGTATTGCTTTAGATCTTTCCAGGAGACATGAAAATGAACCGGACGAAGTGCCAAAAGAATTATCAAGTACTCATCCCTGAATGAAAAAAAGCCTTTCAAACTCTGTTGTTTTTTTCTCTCCTCCATTTGTTCATTACATCAATTTCAGTTTGATCAGAACCAGCAATCGAAGCAGCCCCGCAAAGCTTATGGATATCATGGGAAATCACCATGAGGAAAATATATTCTAAAACTAAGTACATCTGCATATATTTGCTACAAACTACTTCTAGCAGTTGGTCAGTCGACAACTGCAATAATAATACCATAAATCCATTTATAGGGAATACTAAGCACAAGAACAACATCTGGTGCACAGAACTTTGAGGTCAACATATTAACAAGTCATTTAAGTTGACATTTCTTGCATGAAAATAACAAAAAAGGAAAAGGATTCACAATACAGCCAGCCAAACTACATTCTGAAGAAGTACAATAGATTTAATCGACAAAACTCGATCTTCAGTTTCTTCAACTCTCCAGAGTCTTCATCCTGCATGTCGTAGAGATGCAGAATTAAAGCAAAACTAGTAATACAATTTATAGCAAGTTTGTTTGTAAGGATTGAATAGTATTGGACAGTATTGTGAAACATGCATTTAAGGAGAATAATTAGAACGGCAGTTATTTTCCAATGAAGCCAATAATACACCTTTGCCAAAAGATCAGATCATTCAGCTTTCTGACTTTCAATATTCCCAATGCCTTCTGAATTTATGTTCTCAATCTCATCAAGACGTGGCTTCAAAATATCTATGGTGTTCGTCAAATTGGAGATGGGTTGTCCAGTTTTCCGGTTTACTTGTGATTCTACATCGGCAGCAGTCATCAAATCCCCATTCTTCTGTAATAAGTCACCAAACACACCCTCAGAGTTAAAATCCTCATCCTGGGCAACCCAACCATACATTTTATTATCAGCCAAATGAGGTGGTGTGCAAAATTCCTTCTTCCCATGATGATAAGCTATTAAAGCTCTTCTCAAACACCGTTGCATTGTAGAATCCATTCTAGCCAATCTGTCTTAAATTCCACTATCGCATTCTACACTGCTGCTTTTCCCACAGTAATCGAACCTGTACTGGATTAAACCCTTTCTTGGCCAGATCATTTCTAAGCCTCGAACTACTTACATCTAGATAAATCCCATCCCTGCATTCAACATCAACATTCGCCAGAATCCCAATCCAAGGCCATACAAACAAGTTGTTCACAGCACCGTCTGTGGCAAGTTCAACAGCTAATCTAGCAAATTCTGACGATATATCTTCCTCACCAGGATGCTTATTCAAGTACTTCACAAGGCTTAAGTGCTTCCCCCTTGTCTTTGATTTCTCTGTTCATTGAGCCTCTACCAACATCAGAGGCATGTTGAATAAGGTCCTTAAAATGATAGACCAGCTTCTTCTTTCCTGGGCAGTAAGGGCACCTGTATAATTTATCTGAATACTGAACTTTTTTAGGGGCATTCTTCAATTGTCCATAGCATCGATCCACGTACTCATCTAACTCAGATTCACTTATGTCTGTTTCGTCTACAGATGAGTAAGACATCTTCCACAGAATCTGAAATTTGTACTAAAAAAATTGAATTTGAGATAACAAGAGAAACTAAATATTTCGATTCTATTCTCTGTTCTATCCATAAAAGAGAGCATAGAAGAAAACAGATTAGAACATTAGATTTTCTTCTTATGCTTTAATCCTGTGTGGCGTCAGCTCCTTTAAGAGGGTAAATAGGAGAATGTTAATTAAAACTTTACAAGAGAGAGAATCCAGAAAGATAAAATTTCCATTGTCCAGATCACAGCAGAATATGATTTGAGAAGAAAAGAAAAGCTTCATTAACTATATAATTTGCAGCCTCAGGGAATTCTTGCCACTGGATTTTCTGATATCTCACTGTCAAATGCAATGTCTTTGATCCATAGAAGTCCAAGAATAAATATATCAGAATTTCCGTGGGTTTATTTTTCTTTAATTCATTCAGCTGAGGTTTCAACATCTGAGGTAAATGACTTTTTTTTCTTTTTCCTTTTTTCAAATGAGGCCGATGACTAATTGAAAGCACAAATAGATCCTCACAAATATAAAAAGTGTTTAGGCATTTCTTCTCGATGATCATACGCAACCGGTATACAGAGAAAAAAGTTTGCAAATTCAGATAATAAATAAATCTTCACATTTATAAGAAGAAAAAAAAAACTTGGAGCCTATTTGATGTCGACTTCTTGAGAAAAAAATTTTGTGAAAAGAGTTTTTTTTTTTTTTGAGAATGTGTGATTAAAAAATGAGAAAATTTGTAGATTAACTAGCAAAATTATTTTATTAAGAGAAAGTGGGGTTGAAAATGAATTTAGGGCCTGTTTGATTCATGAAATCCATTTTTCACCATTTTTTTTTGTTCGATTACATCATTTTTCATGACAAT
>NC_036249.1:9865685-9913199 GCF_002742605.1 Olea europaea var. sylvestris | reverse complement strand
TCCAGTTTTTTTTTTTTTTTTTTTTTTTTTTTGCTGGCAATGGAAATAAATTTTATCCACGATTATAACAAATTATATTCATTTAATTGATAATTTTTATGGAAAACAAAGTCAAATATAAACACTAAAAGATTCAAAATTTCAACATAACAATTTAATTCCTTAGAAGTCGTTTTTTTCCATCCAAATTTCATTCTTCCAATCAAACAGACCTTTAGAAAAAGAATGAATTTTAAAGATTCCTTGCCATACATGGCTTAATTTCAAAAGAATAAGGAAACAAAAGAAAATACAACTACAGCTTCTAAATGACCTCATTTGCCAAATCGTGCTATCAGTAGTTCATATCTCCATTAGAACATATTCATTCATATTTCAGATTTAAAAAAACTCTATTATCTGGAAAGGACTTATCAATTCATTTCTCAAATACTTTTTGAAAATCCAAAACAAAAATCTCATAAAGAAACGTAAAACGCTCAAAACATTGACTATCAAAATGCCCTCAGGAAAAAGAGGGAAAATTTAAAAAAATAAATAAATAAATTACGAAATAGCAGTCCGTACTTAAATAAATTATTAAAATCCATATAAAAAAAATGTTTTCTTAGTCGTTTCATTGTATTTTCTCAGTAATTTATTCAGGTTTACACGTTTCAAAAGAGTGAAAAATGACATAATTTCAGCAAACAAGAACCCACAAAATAAAGAAACAAATACACATAAAAAAGGTATCACTTTTCCATCCACACTTTTTATATATGCATCCACTTTTAAAAATAAATTTTTATTATATTTTAAATCCTATGTAAATTTCTTAAATAGACATAAACAGAATTAAATAAAAATACATAACTCTAAATTGATCCACTAATTTTTATTTTCATCAAATTATGCTAAATCTTTTTTTACTCATTTAGAATTTGTGTTTAACTAGAATCCTAATGGATTAAGAAAAATTACATGAATATAATTATAAGTGAAGGGTGGCCCCAAATTCATGTACATTAATGAAGATTAGTTGAAAGGCAGTATTAACGTTTTAAGGGAAGATTTATGGAATTTTCATGGTGGCTAAAGTTTTGAAATATTAGCCAAAAGTTTCCAGATTAGAGATTTTCAATATCTTCAGCAAACAAAGTTGGTAAAATTCAACTTGTTTAATTGAACTTTCTTTTTCTTTCTTTTTTTAGCCTTTGTTGTTCGAAACATTGTAATACTCAAAATTTCAATAGATAAAAAATTTAGTGAACAATGGAAGAGATGCCGTTAGAGAAAAAATATACAGACATAACAATATATGAAGAGAATTTTAAAAAAGTAAGGATTACCTTTTTCATCATGTTTTGTTGTTTGATTTTTTTCCTAACACATTAAGACATCAATGAATTTTATAATTTTTTTTCATCATGGCTTTAGGGACCATAGCAAATTTTTAACATGTTTTAAGAATGTGACTATTTGATGTGGGTTAGGACTATATTTGAAATTTGAAAGGCCTTGACTGATCAATTACGTCCTCAAACTGGATGTTTTGATAAAGTATTGGTAAGTCTTGAATGATGGTTTACTAACATTGGCTTTTATTACATTTGGAAATTACTATGAAAGAGTTTATGATTTTAGTGATTGTGTGAATCTATAGTTTTAGGGATGTATTTAAAATGGGATGGATATGAAACATTCATGTGGATATATATTATTCAAATGAATAAATTTAATAAAGACAAGATTGGAATAAATCGTGGATGCAAATAGTATTTTTTTTAAAATTTAAAAATTTTATTAGGGATGAACTTAGAGTGGGATGTACATATAAAAAAATGTGGATGCAAATAGCGGTATCCCATAAAAATGATATAGCATTTAACTATGAAAAAATAAAAATAAAAAAATCCCCAGAAAAAAATTAGAAAAACATGTTAAGTGATAAAATCCCACATCTAATAAAGATAAAAATATAGACCAATTTATAAAGGGTTTGAACTATTCCTCTTAATAAGGTTGATCTTTTAAGATAGAATCTCAAATTTTAACATGGTATCAGAACCCATTAAGTTTCAACAAGCAATTCGATCCGATTAAAACTAAAAAATGAGTATACGAATTTCAAGATTAGTCTGCTCAAACGAGTCACCATCTTACAGGAACATGTTAAGGGATAAAATCTCACATTGAATAAAAATAAAAATATAGACCAATTTATAAAGAATTTTGACTACTCCTCTTAACAAGATTGATCTTTTAAAATGAAATTTTAAGTCTTAACAAAACACAAGAAAAAATTCAAGAATGGCAGTCTGTTCAACACTGCATTACCAAACCCATATGAACCTTAAAAAAAAAAAAAATTGTTTTCTTAGTCGTTCGTTGTATATTCTGATTATTTTAGGATCTTGCTATGGGTACATAGAAGTTTACATATTAGTTGACACAGGTCCACCTCCCCTCTCACATTGGGAGGTTGGGGTGGGTCCACGGGTTAGGACTATATTTGAAATTTGAAAGGCCTTGACTGATCAATTACGTCCTCAAACTGGATGTTTTGATAAAGTATTGGTAAATCTTGAATGATGGTTTACTAACATTGGCTTTTATTACATTTGGAAATTATTATGAAAGAGTTTATGATTTTAGTGATTGTGTGAATCTATAGTTTTAGGGATGTATTTAAAATGAGATGGATATGAAACATTCATGTGGATATATATTATTCAAATGAATAAATTTAATAAGGACAAGATTGGAATAAATCGTGGATGCAAATAGTATTTTTTTAAAAATTTAAAAATTTTATTAGGGATGAACTTAGAGTGGGATGTACATATAAAAAAATGTGGATGCAAATAGCGGTATCCCATAAAAATGATATAGCATTTAACTATGAAAAAATAAAAATAAAAAAATCCCCAGAAAAAAATTAGAAAAAACATGTTAAGTGATAAAATCCCACATCTAATAAAGATAAAAATATATACCAATTTATAAAGGGTTTGGACTATTCCTCTTAATAAGGTTGATCTTTTAAGATAGAATCTCAAATTTTAACATGGTATCAGAACCCATTAAGTTTCAACAAGCAATTCGATCCGATTAAAACTAAAAAATGAGTATACGAATTTCAAGATTAGTCTGCTCAAACGAGTCACCATCTTACAGGAACATGTTAAGGGATAAAGTCTCACATTGAATAAAAATGAAAATATAGATCAATTTATAAAGAATTTGGACTACTCCTCTTAACAAGATTGATCTTTCAAAATGAAATTTTAAGTCTTTAACAAAACACAAGAAAAAATTCAAGAATGGTAGTCTGTTCAACACTGCATTACCAAACCCATATGAACCTTAAAAAAAAAAAAAAAAATTGTTTTCTTAGTCGTTCGTTGTATATTCTGATTATTTTAGGATCTTACTATGGGTACATGGAGGTTTACATGTTAGTTGACACAGGTCCACCTCCCCTCTCACATGGGGAGGTTGGGGTGGGTCCACGAGGTCGGGTGGGACCGTGCCAACCAACATGTAACTCAACAAATACAAATGACATAGTCCATTATTTTATTCAAATTTTAAAAATTTGAAAGAGTGAACAAGAACGATAAAAATACAAAGTGTGATCAAGAATCTACAAATAAACAAAAAAAAAAATGATAAAATGCACATTACATTTTCGTAAAATTAGAATGTATGAGGAAGAGAGAAAGAGAGGAACCTCGAAACTTCAGAGAAGCTTGGTTAAATTCTAGGGCTTTTCAAACTAAAGAGAGGACATATTTTGTAGCGAGCAATGAGTAGTGTAACGACTGTGAGGAATCTCCTTCGAATAAGCAAGTCTTTGAAAGTTCTTCCAAATGATTGAGTTGACGGTCGTTAAATGGGGTTGATATTTTAAACATCTGTACTTAGTTAGTTATGACTTTAAAAGTTCTTCCAAATGATTAAGGATGATTATAAAAGATTGAAGGAGATCAATTTCGGGTGGTTATATTATCACTACAATAATTTGAGCCCTATTTTTTATTTTTATGTTTTTTGAAAAAAATATATTTTAGAATAGTGATTTTTAAAGAATGTATGATTAAAAATAAAAATAAAATAAAATAAATAATGCTACTCATAATCGTTCACTATAATATTCGTTTTACCTGGCATCCTTAATGATGTTTGTGATTTAATGCATTTGGATAGTAATTTTTTATTGCCTCATTCATCAAATCACTAATCGGCATATATATGTCACGTAAGATGACTGTTACAGTGAGTGACTGCAAATGTCATTATTCTTTTCAATTTACGTGTAAAATTATTTCATTGAAAATGAGTTTTTTAAAAGATGGAGGCAAACATAAGTGTTGCAAATAAAATCGTAGAACTATCTTATTTATTATTCACTGATATATTTATTCATACCATCACCATCATTCATAGACCACAAGAAGTATATAGCTCCTATTTAAGCCTTTATTTGATAATCATGAAAATGAGTTTTGTTGGAAAAATGAATTTTTGAATAGTATTTTTATTTTTATTTTTATTTTTTGAAGATGGTGAGGCTAAAAAGTAGGAGAATTTTTTGAATTTACATGCAATTTATTTTTTTATTCATATTTATTTATTTGAGATTGTATGATCGAAAATTAATTTGACAAAAAGAATTTTGTTTTCAGAGTTGTCAAACAAGGACTAAAGATGCAAATGCGAAGATTTTGACAACCAAAAAGATCCAAAGATTGAACGGAAGAACAAATCCAAGGATTATTATATGGGAAAAGACTCTAAACTACACTAACAATTCACTTTGCAACCACCTTTCTCTCTATCACTTCCCTCAACCATTAACTATTAGTCAATTCACTTAAGTATTTTTCTCACAGCACTTATAGTCTCTCTCGGTCTTTCTCGAAAACACGAATATATAGAGGCATTTATGACAGTGGAATCAATGAAACTGTCATAATTCTAGATGTCCAGGGCCACATGGGCCCTTGACGTCCAGGGCGACAAATATATTGGGGCATTTATGACGGGGGGAATCAATGACACTATCATAATTCTAGTTGAGCTCTGCTTGACGTCCAGGGCCACATATCTTTATCCATTCTAGTTTTTGCTCTAGTTGACGGTGGATTTCAACATAGATTTCTTCAGATTTTTGTATTATGTCATGGTTTAGTGAAGGTTGGTGCAAATCCCAGATTTTTTTTCCCATGAGTTGGTGATGATTCCTTATTCATCTTATTTTGTTGCGATTTTTTAGGAGCAGATTATTGAACCAGCGGGTGGGGAAAGTTGGTGAGGAAGAATAAATGGGGAAAGATATGAGAAATGAGGAGTAATTTTTGGTTAGGGAGTACACCACAATATTGTAACCTTTTTTATTTTTTTTATTTTTTAAGTTTTTAATGGATTAGGACTATAATTGTGGTATTCTTATTTAAAACATGTTTTAATTGTGGTGTGGTTATAAGGTTGTGTAGCATGTAAAATTTGTGGTGGCAATACTAACCTTGGTTAAATTGAAAATAGGTAAGAAACTTAGGGGTTGTTCTCTTCACGTTTCAATTTTGTAGTTTTGAATTTTGAATTTATTTTGGGTTTTGTATTTTGAGTGCCTATTTTGAAATTGATGAAAATGTATTCTTTTTGCCATTTTGAAAAACTGTTTCTCAAAACAAAAATTAGAAAACGTGTTTACTTTGAAATTTTGAGAGTATTTTTTTTTTTTATAAAGTTTTATTCAAGAAATATGATTATTTAATAAATTTTAACAGTTTAATGTTAATATAGTATTAAATAACATATAAATTTTGAAGTTGGTGAATTTTGAATTTTTTTTTCCAGATATAAAATAAACAACTTAAATTAAATTTGGCAAAACAATGCAATAGATACAAATTAAATCAAAAGCATATTTACAAATCGACTCAATCTTAATTTAGGATATCAAGATCAAAAAAGTATCTACATTCAAGCATGTTTGAGGTAGTTCTACAAGTACAGCATTTCATTCGACATATTAGCAATGTTGAGTTCTTCCTTCTTAAGTTGCAACTCCAATTGCTCATTCATATAAGCAGGTCCACTCGAGGAGTTGCACGTGTAGACAATAGTTACTAGAGAACAAATACTCTTGATCTCTTGCTCATTTCAATATTATGTCTTGCCTAGCAAATACAAGGGGCTTACTTAATGGTCTAACAGATGAAATCTGAGAAGTCTACAAAATTATAATTTTCTGAAGAATAGATAAATTTCCATTCACTACAAAAACAAAATTGTGTGACTTAATTGTAGTCCTGGACTTCTAAAGGGAGGAAACCTCTAGTTCTTTCTCATATGGTACATGTGCCCTCTTTCTTTCACAAGTGATGAGTCTTCCCAAACAAATACTTTATATCGCAGCAAAATAATAAAATAACAAAAATAAAAATTGTAATTAAAAAAAAAAAAAAAAAAATCTTAGAGGCAGATGAGAACTTCCAAGATCACGTGCTGTGCCTATATTTTTCAACAACTAATTGCATTTATAGTCCTAAACTTTTCGAACTTTTTACAAATTTTATTTGAAACTTTGATTTGTAACGATGCTAGTTTCAAACCTTTCAAACTTACGTGATAAAACTAAAAGGTCTTTGGGCTATTTTCGTCCAAAAATTTGCCAATTGACCAAAATTTAGTGTTTGACCATATTAAATAATTTGAAAAGGATAAAACAATTTTTTTACCCTTTTTATTAATTTAAAAGGGTAATTTACATTGAACATTTCCCCTTTAGAGAATTTGCAGTGAAAGTCCTAAACCTTTAACTAATGTGCGTCGAATGGACCTCTAATGATTATTATCCGAAAATCTGCTAGTACACAAAAATAGTCTAAGCTCTTGTTTGATCTCCATTATTTCAAAATATATTTTCGTCTCTCTACTTTTCAACTATAGATTATTCCACAAAATAATATTACACGTCAACTCAAAAATTTTTCCTTATTTTTTAATTACACATTTATTTTCAATTTACTATTTCAAAATGCATTTTTACAATAAAATGGGTCTCAAACAAGCTCTAAATGTTATTATATAATATTTTATTTATTTATTTATTTTAAAGAATTATACATGAAATATTTATACTTATGCAATTTTAACTTCGAATACATATTGTAGTTGATCCCAAACTCAAATAAAGAAGGAGGTTGTTTACAAATTTATAGTTTCTTATGTTTACATGTTTCTTATAAATTTATAATTTCATTATGTTTGAGAAGCAAAGGTGCAATTTTTAATTTAAAAAAATAAAAATAAAAATAAAAATAAAATCTAATTCTTAACGTTTGAGAAAGTAAACTCCACCTTACCTATCTTATTTTTCAAAATTAGAATTTTTGTGATCATTCCTATGCGATTTACTAGAGATGCTACTCTTAGTTAGAGTAGAGCTAAGCCTTGTGTCATTCGTGTTTCTTTGATTTGGTTTTGTATAAATTAGAGGCACTCTACTAGTTGAAGATAGAGAAGCCGCTTTTGCACTTGGGATGAAGCGCTGTCATCCGCAAAGACATTTATAAACTGTTCTACCATAGTTTTTAGCAGATAATCCCAATTTTTAACAAAAAAAAAATCCCACCAAGTTTTTAAAATGCTAAATATTTTAATTATTTTTTATTTCTATATGCTAAACAAAGATTTAAGAAAATTATTTGTTGACTTTTTTTTACCAACTATTACTGTTGATATTCGACCAAATGAAAAATAAAACGAGGCCCACTTAAAAGTTTCATAGCTCGATTTGTGAACTTGGTTGATTATCTGCAAAGTTTCTGACAATACATGAGGGTTATTCTAAATGTATAGTGCATTCTTACAGCCCCCTCATGTGAGGGGGCTGTCATGCATGCTATACACAAAAGTGTATAGCAAGCATGACTCAAAGAATAATGCTGGTTGTACTTGCTAGTTGACATGGTAGATGACATAAGGAGCTGGAATTTTTGAATTAAAAAATCTAAAAGGCCCTATTTGCTTGCCATTTGAAAACCGGATGACTTGGGCCCATTATTCTTTTATTTTACACAGTCCATTAGCCTTTCCTTCATTTTGCTACCTCCATTTCCTTCATTTTACAGAGAAGCGGGAAAAGAAAAATATTCCCCAAAATTTCCCCCAAACTTACCGGATCGAGATGGAGGAACCCAATGATTACTTCAATTTCAAGTTCGGCAGACAGGGAATTTGTTGTTTCAAAGCAATCAGTTTGTTGTTTTACAGCATTTAGCATTCAGACTGGGAATTGGACATTATGCTGGTGTTATCTGTTGGAATATAGTGGTGTTCATGAAATCGGATTATCGCATACTGTATATGTAGTTTAGACATCGATTTTAAGCATACCGTATATACAATATACCGTATTTGCGGACAACTACCGTGTATACAGTTTACCGTATTTGCAAACAACTTACCGTATTTGCACCTTACCGTATTTGATAGCTCACCGTATATGGTAGTGTAGCTCACCGTTTATGGCAACTCACTGTATTTGGTAGCGAAACTCACCGTATATGCGTAAAATTAGCACAAACTGTTTTTATTAAAATAATTCATTTTTTTCAATAGAAATACCGTATATGTAATATACACATATCGAATTGCATTTACCAACTGTTAGCAAGAAGATATATATATATATATGTGTGTGTGTGTGTGTGTGTGTGTGTGTGTGTGTGTGTGTGTGTATTTTATTATTTCTAACATAAATATAAAACCAAGTAAAATGCAAAATATATTACTCTAGTAAATTGCAAACGTGTAAATCGCTAAATAAATAAATAACTTGCAAGAATAAATTACAGATATGTAAATTGCAAAAGATAAATAAAATTTCAACCCGAAGCATGTGTGAGCACAATTTCCTTAAAACAAATTTGCCCCCTCACCGAAAGTGTTTGAGGTCTAATTCGAGCATCTGTTTTCCAGGATACAATGGTAAAACCCGTAAAATTTGAGCACCACAGAAACTACTCCGACGAACTGAGTTTGTAATCGAACAATATCACCACCATGACTAGAGATGGAAACTGAGATTATGTATATGCAGAACTCAAGTATTTTCTGGTGCAAGACAGAGAGATTTTTTTTTGGTGTGTATGAATTGCTGGAAAATTGAGATTTAATATAACATAAATCTGTCCTATAACTCCTTGGTAATAAACACTGGAGCCACTTCAGTTTCTGCTGGAGTTTTGGCAGTTTTTGGAAACTCAAAAATCAGTTGAAGAAAGCAAAAAATTGCAAAACGTTGACACTCCAAACGGGCCAATTTTTACTTCATTCGGTCAGACATTCGTGTACGCATGTCACGCCCACACACAAGTTCAAGGTCCAAAGGCAATTTCGGTGCGTGATTTGCACCCCCTACGCGCACGTGGAAAGAGCTTCTATGCTACACATGATTATACATTTCCAATATATAGCCATATTTAAAGTAATTCTTGCTTTCATATTTTTCCTATGTGGGACTAAACTCATTTTTCCCACATAAATCATCTTTCAATGATCATCTTTGCGCTCCAATTTCTCATTCACCCAAGCTTCATTTTTGACAAATAAATATATGATTTTGATACTCTCACGGAGGAAAATACGGATCAACTTTGATCTTCCAAATTGAATCAATAGGTCCCACTAAAAATTTTGTAAAAAGTGAGTCATTTACTCATTTTTCCCAACAATTTTTCACATGAATGAAAATTGGGAGAGACATGAGACCGTGAGACACAAGATTAGGTGATAAAGTTCAACGGTTGAAGTCTGCATAGGATAGGCAGGTATTACCCTTTGAACATTCCCTTGTGAAAGCATATTTACTTTACTAGCTAATCAATAGACATGTTGTCCTTGAACTGTTCTACCGTTTATGTAAACGATGATATACTCCGCACAGAATTCTTCCTAACACAATTCAGTTCTCATTCTTATGTTCGTTTTGGCCATGAACATATGCCTGGTTCTGTGAGAGTTCTTAAGAATTGAGCCCCATACAATTCTCTTAGAAGCGGCCCCACTTTTCTCTCACATAAATGATTTCTTATTACAAGTAACCCGTATTACTTGACTCGATTTTCGACGCATAAAAATCACTAAAAATCTATCGCTTATCCTTCATCCTTACAAGCGTCACTGTTACATCATAGGAATGGACTGGATGAAACACCCCCACAGTGATCTTATTAAGTCTTTACAATTAGGTTGTCCCTTTGAACCTAGATCTTGGGATCGTCAGTCAACTAGGTTGGGTTTCCTTTGTAATGACTTATTCATTCAAGGGCTTAAGTCTCATTTCTTTCGATGATTTTCCAACTAACTCTCTATTTAACCCTTTAGTTCGCGGATCCGCAATGTTATCTTTTGACCTTACGTAGTCAATAGTGATAACTCCAGTTGAGAGTAGTTGTCTCATGGTATTGTGTCTGCAACGTATATGTTTAGACCTACCATTATACATGTTACATTGTGCCCTTCCTATTGCTGATTGACTATCACAATATATGCAAATTACTGGTTCAGGTTTTGACCATCTTGGAATATCTTCTAAGAAGTTGCGCAGCCATTCGGCCTCTTCACCACATTTGTCTAGAACTATAAACTCAAATTCCATCGTAGATCTGACAATAACTGTTTGCTTAGAGGATTCCCACGATATAGCAGCACCTCCCAATGTGAACACAAATCCACTAGTGGACTTTGAGTCTTTTATATCAGATATCCAATTAGCATCACTGTATCCTTCAATGATCGCTGGATATCTGGTATAATGTAGTCCATAGTCACGAGTACATCTTGAGTACCTTAGTACTCTTACTATTCCTTTCCAGTGATCAGCTCCTCGATTACTCGTGTATCTACTCAATTTACTGACTGTGTGGCTACAACTCATCAAGTACATTAGACTTCCAATAACTCTCGAATATTCTACTTAAGAGACACTTACACCTTTGTTTTTAGATAGATGTTGACTTGTACCTATTGGTGCTTTAGCCAAGCTAGTATTATCCTTATTGAATTTTTTCAAAATTTTGTCCACATAATGTGACTGACTTAGAACAAGCCCATCTGATGTTCTTAATATTTTTACTCCAAGTATAACATCAGCTAAACCCATATCTTTCATGTCAAATCTCGAATTCAACATATTTTTAGTGGATTCAATTATCTTATTGTTACTACCAACAATAAGTATGTCGTCAACGTAAAGACATAAAATGACATAACCATCTTTAGTGTCTTTGACGTAAGCATATTTGTCACACTCATTGATTTTAAATCCACTCTCTATCATGACATTATCATATTTTTCATGCCATTGTTTGGGTGCTTGTTTCAAGTCATATAGTGACTTCACCAATTTACAAACTTTCTTTTCCTGCCCTGGTGAATAAAACCTCTCGGATTGTTCCATAAAATTTTCTTCTTCTAAATCTCCATTTAGAAAGGCAGTTTTAACATCCATTTGATGTACTTCAAGAATTCGCAAAGCAACAATCGCAAGTATCAATCTAATAAATGTTATTCTCGTCACTGAAGAATATATATCAAAGTAATTAAGGCATTCCCTTTATTTGTAACATTTTATTACTAATTTGGCCTTATACTTTTCGATAGTTCCATATGCTCTCATTTTCCTTTTGAAAATCCATTTATAGTCTAGTGGTTTACTTCTTGGAGGAAGATCTACTAGCTCTCATGTATGATTATGAAGTATGGAATCTATCTCACTTTTAATGGTCTCCTTCCATTGAGGTCCTTCTGAGGAATTCACAACCTCTTGATAATTATGGGATTTACTTTCTAGCATATAGGTCAGAAAATTAGGACCATACAATTTTTTTATCCTTTCCCGTTTGCTACATCTAACCTCAGTCTCCTCTTCTAGTTCTACATCATGACTATTTTCAATCATAGTCTCATATGTTCTTTTGGAGGAGGTTGCTTCCTCTTTGGACTTGTATGGAAATACATGTTCAAAGAATGAAGCATTTCTTCATTCCAATATCGTGTTTTGTGTATATCTGGGATTTTAGAGTCATACACAAGAAATCGATGAGCACTTCTATTGTGTACATAGTCAATGAAGATGCAATCTACCGTTTTTGGCCCTATTCTTACCTTCTTTAGTGTTGGAACGGCCACTTTAGCAAAACACCCCCACACTCGTAAGTATTTATAGGAAGACTTTCTTCCTTTCCATAACTCATAAAGGGTCTTTTCCATTTTCTTTCAGGGTTCCTTATTTAAAAGGTAATTTACTGATAACACAGCTTCCCCCCAAATATTTTGAGGTAACCCAGAATTTACTAGCATTGCATTCATTATTTCCTTTAAAGTACGATTTTTTCGTTCAGCAACACCGTTTTGCTGCGGTGATTTTGTGTATGATTCCGTGTTGTGCACAGAATTTCGTAAATGGTGCTTCATACTCACCACCTCGGTTGCTTCTTAACACCTTAATTTTCTTATTAAATTGAGTTTCAACTCCACTCTTATAGAGAATAAATTTCTCTATAGTTTCATCTTTACTTTTTAGCAAATACACATAACAGTATTTGGTGCTATCATCGACAAAAGTAATGAAATACTTGTTGCTACCTCTTGTTTGTACGAGTTTTAAATCACATACGTCGCTGTGAATTAAATCAAGTGGTTCTATGTTCCATTATATTGATTTAAATAATGACCTTGTCAATTTTGTCTTAACACAAGTTTTACACTTATTTTTGAATCAATGTGGAACTCGAGTGTGCAATTTAAGTTAACTAGTTTTCGTAAAGTATCATAGTTAACATGTACTAGTCTACCATGACACAAATTAGAAGACTCAAGCAAATAAGCAAAAGAGTTTGCTTTATTCATTTTCGGTTTAACAACCATTACATTGAGTTTAAACATACAATCGGAAACATATCATTTTCCAACAAACATTCCACTTTTTGACAAAATAATTTTGTCTAACTCAAATACAATGCGAAAGCAATACTTATTCAAAAGCAACCCGAACAATAGATTTTTGCGAATTTTCAGCACATATAGCACACTGTTGAGAGTCAGCTCTTTTCTCAAGGTCATCTTCAGAACCACCTTTCCTTGTCCCCTGATTTTAGAAGTTGCTGAATTTCTCATGAACAATTTCTCCCCATTCTCAATTACTTCAAACGCAGCAAACAGCTCCTTATCAGAGCACACATGCCTCGTAGCATCGGTGTCAATCCACCACTCCTTAGGGTTTGAACCTACCATGTTTACTTTAAAAATGACAGCTGAGAGATTCAGCTCCGACACATCTTGTGCAATGTAGTCAACCACATTTGCTACTTTTTCTTTGGCAATCTGCACTCCGAAGACTTGTGGCCCACTTTGTTACAATTGAAGCATTTTTCTTGAAATTTTTTCTTAGAAATTCCACCTTTCAGTCCTTGCTTGGTCCTTCTGCCACCGGATGATCCAGCTTATTTTTGTAGTTCTTACTACTTTGATCGTGCTCCACAACATTAGTTTTAGCAGCACCAGGATTGAACCACTTCTTTGCTAAACTCTTGTTGTCTTCTTCAATTCGAAGTCTAACAATTAGTTCTTCGATGTTCATTTCCTTTCGCTTGTGCTTCAAATAATTCTTGAAATCTTTCCATGCGGGGGCAATTTTTCAATAATTGTAGCCACTTGAAAAGTTTCACTC
This sequence comes from Olea europaea var. sylvestris, assembly GCF_002742605.1. Taxonomy (NCBI): domain Eukaryota; kingdom Viridiplantae; phylum Streptophyta; class Magnoliopsida; order Lamiales; family Oleaceae; genus Olea; species Olea europaea. The sequence goes on along the minus strand of NC_036249.1, from coordinate 9,899,473 downwards.
AAAATCATCCCTTCGCATAAATTTCATGAAGAATCACTTGGAGTTCTTGCACTTGATTGATAACTGTTTTGAAGTCCACAATTTTATAATCTAAGAATCTACCGACAATGAACTTTTTAGCTTCGGCATCCTCTGTTTTATATTTTCGATCCAAATACTCCCACAATTCCTTAGCAATTTTCATAGTACTATACACATTGTATAGCGTGTCTGCTAAACTATTCATAATATAGTTTCGGCACAAAAAATCCGAGTGGTTCCAAGCATCAAGTGCACTGATTGCTTGAACATATCCTTCACCCTCATTGAGTTCAGTCTCAGTCAAGAATCTCGCAAGATTCAAAGTGGTCAAATAAAATAACATATTCTGCTATCACCTTTTGAAATTCAAACCATTGAATTTCTTCAATTTTTCTCCATGAGTAACTGAAACATTAACGGTATAGCCAGTTGTTGGAGCCACTATTTAACTCACAATACGACATGACAATTTAGCCACAACAGAGCTTAGCCCTTGAGCCACAGCTGAGCCCATAGCCTGATTTTCAATAGGCATAATTTAGATCACATCCATGTTGGTCGATTCGGTTGCCATTTCTGAAAATCAAACAAACAAACAAAATTAGTTTCCAAAATTAACAGTATAAGAAACCAATTATTTTTTCAAAAAATCTATTTTAAGTTTGTTGGAATTAGTGGTGTTAATGAAACCGAATTATCGCATACCGTATATGTAATTTGGATACCGATTTAGAGCATACCGTATATGTAATATACAGTATATGCAACTTACCGTATTTGCAAGCAACTTACCGTATTTGCACCTTACCGTATACAACAGCTCACCATATATGGCAATGTAGCTCACAGTATATGGCAGCTCATTGTATTTGGTAGCGAAGCTCACGGTATATGCGTCAAATTAGCACAAACTGTTTTTATTAAAATAATACAGATTTTTTTCAATCCAAATACCATGTATGTAACATACATATACCGAATTACATTTACCAACTGTTAGCAAGAAGATTCAGATATATATATATATATATATATATATATATATATATATATATATATATATATGAATCTAGTAAATCGTAAACGTGTAAATCGCTAAATAAATAAATAACTTGCAAGAATAAATTGCAGATATATAAATTGCAAAAGATAAATAAAATTTCAACCCAAGGCTTGTGCGACCACAATTTCTTAAAACATATTCGCCTCCTCACCGTAAGTACTTGAGGTCTAATCCGAGCGTCTGTTTCCCAAAATATAACGGTAAAACTATAGAATCTAAGCACCACAGAAACTACTCCGACGAATTGAGTTTTTATTCGAACAATATCACCACGACGACTAGAGATGGAAACTGAGATTATGTATATGCAGAACTCGAGTATTTTTTTGTGCGAGACAGAGATTTTTTTTTTCGTGTGTATGAATTGTTGAAAAATTGAGATTTAATATAACATAAATCTATCCTATAACTCCATGGTAATAAACACTGGAGCCACTTCAATTTATGCTGGAGTTTTGGCAGTTTTTGGAAACTTAAAGGTCAATTGAAGAAAGCAAAAAATTGCAAAACGTGAATACTCCAAACGGGCCAATTTTTGCTCCATTCGATCCGACATTCATGTACGCAGGTCGCACACTCACAAAAGTTCAAGGTTCGAAGGCAATTTCGATTCGTGATTTGCACCCTCTGCGTGCGCACATGGAGAGAGCTTCTATACTACACATGATTATACATTTCCAATGTATAGTCATATTTAAAGTAGTTCTTGCTTTCATATTTTTCCTATGTGGGACTAAACTCATTTTTCGCACATAAATCATATTTCAATGGTTATCTTTGAGCTCCAATTTCTCATTCATCCAAACTTCATTTTTGACAAATAAATATATGATTTTGATGCTTTCACGGAGGAGAACACGGATCAACTTTGATCTTCCAAATTGGACCAATAAATCCCACTGAAAATTTTGCCAAAAGTGAGCCATTTACTTATGTTTTCCAACATTATTTTCTGTCTTTTTTTTTTTTTTTTTGGACCATGGAGGTAACCATAAAGAGGTACCAGAAGTCAGCAATCAAGTTCTGGTGTAACCGAGACCATTATGCTAAAACTTAGAAATCAACAATTATTTTTGGACATTATGCTGGTGTTATCTTCTTCTTTTTTTGACCATGGAGGTAACCATGAAAAGGTACCAGAAATCAACAATCAAGTTTTGGTGTAACCAAGACCATTATGCTGAAAACCACATATCACGCTCACCTTCGACTTTAGATGCAGATTTCACCGGAGATGACGGTGGTTGCGGATTTGAATCAGGAAAAAAGCCACCGAACACCTTGATGAAAGAAATGGCCGAACACCTTGGAGGAGATGGATGAAGAAGGGACGGAGAGATGATGGAGTCGGTCGCCTTCGATTCGCCGTCAGTCGCCGTAGAATTGCCTTGGAAGAAGATGGATGAAGATTGGAGAAAATACGATTGGGAATGAAAATGGGCTGGGTTGCCATTTCAACATTTGTTTCATTTTTCCTTCTTTTTTTTTTTCCACCTAATTTCGTCATCCTTTTATGTCATGGTCTTCTGTACGAGTAGCAGCATTGAATAGAAAAATAGAAAGTGATCCCAGAGATAAGGATTCTACATGCCTTCTTCTGCACCAACATCTATCCCATGTCCTAGTGGACAAGGTTCAATAAAGAAAGGGCTCGACTGCTCTATCATATGGCATGAGTGCAAAAAATTGACTTAGTATCTCACATCTATATAATGATATGGGAGTTGGTAGCGTTGATCGATCCCAAGCGCAGCATCATGTTCCCATGCCCGATCTGTGGGATTTGCTTGGTAGCCGAGGTACCACTTTTGCCAAGAGAAAAAATTGTTGCTGCAAATGCCCCAATCAACATAAAGACAATTGAAATTTAAAAGCCTAGCTGAGATAAGCAAAAGAGTACATGATCCTGACTAGGCACCTCCACCACCACAGCTCACTCCCAAAGTCAAGACTAACCTTAGTCGACAACTATCTCAGATCTAGGTGACTCATGTGGAACTTGGTAGGTCAGTGAGCAGCATGCATACTATGCTATTGGAGATGCAGTGGATGCAGGTAGACATGCAAAATGAGCTACTAAAAGTGAGGGGCCAAATACATAGGTTCCAATAAAGTGATGAAGAGACGCGGATGGATCAAAGAACCATCACGTATTCTTACAATCTGGCGCACAAGCAAATACTACACTTTGGGAGTCGACTGGAGAGTATTGACAGAAACGTTGCCCAGATAGCAGAGGCCATCGAGTCCTTAAGGCCCATTACTTCTATCAGCCAGCCAGACCACCATAATCCTTCCACTTATCCATACCTACCACAGGGAGTTTCTGATCATTTACTCTTTTATTTTGATTATTTTTGCTTTTACATTAAAGATAATTTAATATTTTTCATTTAGAACGGGTTAAGTAGGATACTTAGGATAAATATTTGCTTTTCAACTATTGATAGACTGTTTGATTTGAAGGAAAAAATTGAAATATTTTTAAAACTGTGTTAGTATAGTGATGAACGGCTTGTCTCCTATGATGATATTTATTAGTTTGAATTAAATACTTCTTTAGCTAGAATGTGACAACACCATAACATGTATTTTTACTTGAGTACTTTTCCATGTTAGACTTGATTACTTGTACACATAGCCATTATTGACTTATCACTTATGTCGGAACGTGACTTGATTACTTTGATGCTGTTGGCCTGGATGAGAGTTGAATTCCTTCATCTTTAATATAAAAACCAAACTGCTAAAAAAATGCAGTTTGGGGATGGGAAAGCTTGTCGAGCCGCACGGGCCAACTCGTGAAAAATGTTCCATTGCACACGTTCAGCCTAGCTCATTGCCAATCTTCAATCTGTTTATTTTATTAATATTTAATTTAAGAAAGTATGACTTATATATAAATATGCTTACTGTTGTAAATGAAAAGTTCATTAAAGTTTATTGGTGAATGACATTTGTACCCCTGTAGCTCTAGAAATTATTATCATTATATCCCTGATTCTTACCTATAAATATAGGGTTTTGGTTTTCAATCATACACACAAAGATTTATTGAGTTTTCTCTATTCTCTTTTCCTCTCATTTTATAACACGTTATCAGCACGAAACTCTTAGAAGGTAGTAATTTTTTTCATAATCATCTATCACGTATATCAAAATTAATTTGATAATACGTGAATTTTACATATACATATGTTGAATCTGCAATACGTGATCTCATCTTTCTCGATCATTATCTTTTCTTTGTATCTCTTTGAATTAATTAATGTTTTTTTCCTTTACATCAATCCACGTGCATTTTTATAGAGATATATTTATGTTAAATCAATTGATATACATTAATTCATGTTCCTATACCCTCCTTATATTTAGATTAGCCATTTACGTTCTACACATGTTTATATTTTTTTTTGGTTTAATTGGTCAATGTTCTTTGTAAGCAAGTTTCAATTTCAGATCTCTATTTTGACTGATTCCATATATATATATAATATACAATTAACAAATAACTGTATCCAACTCATCTTTTCTCTTAAATCCATTGGTTTCTACAAATTTCATGCCTTAATTGGTTAATACTAATTCAATTCTTTTAATTGCACATAATTAGAATTTCGTGCCATAATATGTGAATAGGTTTCTACATGTCATCAATTTTTTTTAATTTTTTTTTTTTGTGTTTCACTCGACTCACGTTATTAATTCAAAATAATATTACATGTGTTTGTATATTAATTAATGGTGAGCAATTGGATGTATTATCATTTTTTTTATGTTTAGTTATAAAACATTACATTAATTGTTGTTGCTCCTGAAGTAGCACAATATTATAATTAATATTCCAGAAGAATATTAATCATAGATTTATTCGTTGTTGCTCCAGAAGTAGCACAACATTATAAGAATATTATTTGCTCCTGAAGAGCATAAATTATAACTCTCAATATTCCAGAAGAATATTGACATATTGCACTTGAAGAAATAATAGCAAAATATAATGTGCTCCAAAAGTAGCATATGTTTCAAAGAACATATTATTTCAAATTAGTATTTATCTCTAGAGGAAAACATGTAACTTAAAGTCATGTTGATATTGACTATTTGATTAACATGTGATGATTAATCATATTTTTTGAAACTAATTGTATTTTTTTTATTGTGTAGTTAAACAAATGGCAAACATTACGAAACTTGAGTTTGCTGCACTTAACATATCTGGTAAAAAATTATATGTCATGGATACTGGATGCTGATCTCCATCTCGTCTCAAATGGTCTGGGAGAGACAATAAAAGAAGGAAACAATGAATCCCAGCAAGATTGTGCAAAAGTACTAATTTTCCTCCGTCACCATCTTCACGATGGATTAAAAATTGAATATCTCACTGAGAAAGATCCACAAGTTTTTTGGAAAAAGTTAATTGAAAGATTTGACCATCAGAGGACTATAGTCCTCCCCAAAGCTCATTATGAGCGGATGCACCTTCGTTTGCAAGACTTTAAAACGGTTACTGAGTACAATTCTGAATTGTTCAGAATATGTTCAAAGTTGACTTTGTGTGGAGAAAAAATCACCGATGAAGATATGTTGGAAAAAACTTTCTCCATCTTTCTTACCTCGAATGTGGTCCTGCAACAGCAATATCGTGAGCGTGGCTTCAAAAAGTACTCAAAACTTATATCTTGCCTACTAGTTGCTGAACAAAATAATGAATTGTTGATGAAAAATCATGGATTACGTCCAACTGATTCTGTACCATTGCCTGAAGCAAATGGTACTACATTGTCTGAAGCAAATACAATATCAAAATAAGGATGTGGACATGAACACGGACACGGACGTGTACGTGGAATAAATCATGGAAGAAATAATCAACAAAGTTATCAACAACAAGGCAGTAAATTCAAAAGGCACAAAGCAAACGAGGGTGGCAAATCTAAAAAGGAGCATGAAGAAAGTTGCTTCGGATGTGGAATGAAAGGGCATTGGGCACGTATGTGTCGTACCTCAAAACATCTTGTGAATCTCTACCAGAGATCAATCAAGGGAAAAGAAAAATTGGAAACTAATTTTGCTGACTATGATGGTCCAATTGATGTGACTCATTTGGATGTCTCCGATTCTTTACTAATCCAAATGGAAATATTGACCATTTGGTTGGGGGTGGTGTGATAGAAGATATAGATTAATTTACTAGTATTTCTTTCGTTTTAAAAATTCAGTCTGAAATATGTTTTTACTTTTCCGCACAAAAAATAAAAAAAAATAAAACTCTATTATACACCGTTTATTTCATAATATTAAGTAATGTTTACTTCTTTAAATCTAAATTCAAGTTTTTTTTTAATTTTGTTTATTTTGTCATATTTATAGATTCATGATAGATAGTCAAGACAGCTGCTTAATTGATAGTGCAACTATACATACCATTCTTCAACATAAAAAATACTTTTTGGACTTAATATTAGCTGAAAATAATGTTAACATAATATCGGGTGCATCGAATATCGTTGAAGGCTCCGGAAGAGCTTGTATTATTTTACCAAATAATACAAAATTATATATTTACGATGCACTTTATTCTAGCAAATTCAGAAGAAATTTGCTTAGTTTTAAAGACATTCGTTGCAATGAATATCACATTAAGACGATGCAAGAAAATAATGTTGAATATCTTTGCATCACTTCTTTTGTATATGGCAAGAAGCAAATAAAAGAAAATTTTCATGCACTTCTGTCTGGCATGTATTTTACATTTATAAAAATGGTCGAATCAAATAATGTTACGAACCAGAAGTTCGTTGATTCAAAAAATTTTATACTTTGGTATGATCGACTTGGACATCCAGGAGCCATAATGATGCGTCGAATAATAAACAACTCACATGGACATCCTTTAAAGAACCAGAAGATTCTTTTATCTAATGATTATCCATGTGTAGCTTGTTCGCAAGACAAGTTAGTCATTAGACTTTCAACTACAAAGGTCAATATTGAATCTCCAACTTTCTTGAAAAGAATATATGGAGATATATGTGGGCCAATACACCCATCATGTGGACCATTTCGTTACTTTATGGTATTAATTGATTCTTCTACAAGATGGTCACATGTTTGCCTACTTTCAATTAGGAATGTAGCATTTGCCAGACTACTTGCTCAAATCATAAAATTGCGAGCACAATTCCCCGATTACTCAATCAAAACTATTCATCTTGACAATGCTGTGAATTTAGATCACAAGCATTTGATGATTATTGTATGTCATTTGGGATTGAAATTGAACATTCAGTTGCACATGTTCATACACAAAATGGTTTAGCTGAATCGTTTATCAAACGTCTACAACTTATTGCTAGATCATTACTTATGAAAACAAAACTCCCAACTTCTGTTTGGGGTCATGCCATATTACATGCTGCATCATTGGTTCATATAAGACCAACTGCCTATCATCAATATTCACCTTTGCAACTTGCATTTGGTCATGAACCTGATATTTCTCACCTACGGGTTTTTGGTTGTGCTGTCCAAGTTCCTATTTCACCCCCACAACGTACTAAAATGGGTCCTCAACGAAGACTTGGGATTTATGTGGGTTTTGATTCACCATCTATTATTAGATATCTTGAACCTTTAACGGGTGACTTATTTACTGTACGTTTTGCATATTGTCATTTTGATGAAATGACTTTCCCAACTTTGGGAGGAGAAAAACTACATCCTGAAAAACAAGATAGAATTTCTTGAAATGAGACAACTCTATCTCACTTTGATCTCCACAGCAATCAATGTGAACAAGAGGTTGAAAAAATCATTCATTTGCAAAGAGTTACAATTCAACTACCTGATGTATTTGTTGACACGAGAAAAGTGACAAATTCATATATTCCAACAGAAAATATTCCAGCAAAAATTAATGTCCCTACAGGACAATCTGCTGTGGCAAATGAATCTCAAATACGCCAGAAGCGTGGTCGACCAGTTGGTTCAAAAGACTCTGTACCTCGAAAAAGAAGAGTACATGAGAAAAACCAACCAAAAACTTCAGAACAAATCACATTAGAAAAGATTGATCAATCAAATATTGATTGTACGGTTCCTGAAGAACCAGAGGTATCCGAAAATAATAAGATCTCAATAAATTATATGATATCTCATAAATTATGGGAACGGAATAATATTGTTATAGACAATATTTTCGCCTTTAACATGGCTCTTGATATTATGCAAAATGAGGATCCTGAACCACAGTTTGTTAATGACTGTCGAAATAGAAATGATTGGCCAAAATGAAAAAAAGCCATACATGCAGAATTGAATTCTTTGGAGAAACGAAAAGTGTTTGGACTAGTAGTTCGAACACCTAAAAATGTAATCCCTGTTGGATACAAAAGGATTTTTGTACGAAAGAGAAACTAGAATAATGAGATTACAAGATACAAAGCCCGACTAGTGGCTCAAGGTTTCTCCCAAAGACCGAGAATTGATTATGAGGAAACATATTCTCCCGTAATGGATACCATCATCTTTAGGTTCTTAATTAGTTTGACCATGTCACAAGGGCTCGATATGCGCCTTATGGATGTAGTAACTACCTACCTATATGGTTCACTTGACAGTGACATATATATGAAATCCCTGAAGGATTTAAGGCGCCAGGAATAAATGATACATGTTCGAGAACTATGTTCTCTATTAAATTGCAAAAATCATTATCTAGATTGAAACAATCCGGACGCATGTGGTATAATTGCTTTAGCGAATATTTGTTGAAAGAGGGTTATAAAAATGACGATATCTGCCCATGTGTTTTCATAAAGAAAAAAAATATTGGATTTGCAATTGTAGCAATTTATGTTGATGATTTAAATTTAATTGGAACTCCTAAAGAACTCAACAAAACTGCAGATTATTTGAGAAATGAATTTGAGATGAAAGATTTGGGAAAAATCAAATTTTGTCTTGGATTACAAATTGAACATTTTTCAGAGGGATTATTTGTTCATCAATCTACTTATACAGAAAAAGTCTTGAAACGCTTTTATATGGATAATGCACATCCATTGCCATCACCTATGGTTGTTCGATCACTTGATGTGAAAAAAGATCCATTTCGTCCACTTGAAGATGGAGAAAAGATTCTTGGTCCTGAAGTACCATACCTTAGTGCAATTGGAGCATTAACTTATCTTGCAAATTGTACTCTACCTGACATAACTTTTTCTGTAAATCTCCTTGCAAGATATAGCTCTACACCAACTCAAAGGCATTGGAATGGTGTTAAACATATTTTTCATTACCTAAAAGGTACTATTGATATGGGACTATTTTATTCTCAAAAGTCAGGATCTGCTTTAGTGGGATATGCAGATGCAGGTTATCTCTCCGATCCATATAAAGTTAAATCACAAACAGGATATGTGTTTACACGTGGAGGAACAGCTATATCATGGAGATCTGTGAAACAATCCTTGACAGCAACATCCTCAAATCATTTTAAAATTATTGCAATCCATGAAATAGGGCGAGAATGTGTATGGTTGAGGATTATGACCCATCATATCCAATCATCATGTGGATTGACTTCAACAAAAGATGGTCCAACAATTTTGTTTGAAGATAATGCAGCTTGTATCGCACAACTCAAGGGATGCTATATCAAAGGCGACAGGACGAAGCATATTTCTCCAAAATTCTTTCATACACATGAGCTTCAGAAGAATTGTGACATTGATATTCAACAAATTCGCTCAAGTGACAATGTGGCTGATCTATTCAAAAAGCGCTACCAACATCTACATTCAAGAAATTAGTTCATGAGATTGGAATGCGTCGACTCAAAGATTTTTAGTGATCAACATCAGGGGGAGTAGCTGTACTCTTTTTCTTTCGCTTAGGTTTTGTCCCATTGGGTTTTCCTAGCAAAGTTTTAATGAGGCAGCATTTAATTTTAATATTTCAAAATAACTGTACTCTTTTTCCTTCGTTTGATTTTTTTTCTCATTGGATTTTTATCAAACAAGGTTTTAACGAGGCAGATATTTTGTAATATGTCATTCAAGGGGAAGTGTTGTAAATGAAAAGTCCATTAAAGTTTATTGGTGAATGACATTTGTACCCCTATAGCCCTAGAAATTATTACCATTGTATCCTTGATTCTTACCTATAAATATAAAGTTTTGGTTTTCAATAATACACACAAAAGTTTATTGAGTTTTCTCTATTCTCTTTGAGTTTTCTCTATTCTTTTATCCTCTCATTTTATAACACTTACATAATTAAGATTCATAACTATGCTACAACAATCTATATTTCTAATTTATTATATTATTCATTAGTATTTCCGTTATATTTTATTGATATAAATTTTAAATTTTATTATATAACAGTTAATATAATGTTATGTGTTATCTTGTGGTGTTGGAACTTAAAAGACATTTTTTATTCCAATATTTTTAATTTTACAAGTGAATATTAGGATATTTATACACTTGAAAATTGTACTCTAAATTCTATATTCTCATATCTATATGAATATTTTTTTTATTGTATTTTAGTGGAGAATTAGAACTTGTTTGACTTCTTAATATGAATATTTCATAAATTTAAAAAAATTAAATATTCATGAGCCAGTTCAATGAAATCCGAGCCAAAAGCCCCAGTCAAGCCTTTAAATTTCAATCGGCCTTTGGCTTGGTTTGAGCTAAAAAAGCTTAAGCTTTTTTTTTTTTTTTATTGGCTCATTGTCTTCCCTAGGTTATTTTAAACTTGGTGTCCTATAGTCATTGACTTTAAAGTCATTGGCTGAAAGCTCACCATAGAGGTCATTTATATAGCATGATGGAAAAAGTCTTACACATAAGATGTAAAAGAAAAAGAGTGCGTACACATTTATAGAAAAAAGAAAGAAAAGGAGATTTAGACTATCCAAAGCGAGAGGTGCCTAGTAAGGACTTCGTGATTTGAACTTTGGAGATTGGAGGTGTGACTTTGAGAAATAATTACTATCGCCCTCTAAGTTTATAAGTATCTAATTCTTATCACTTTGTGTAGAACAATGCATTATGATAATTCTTAGGAAACCACCTGTGCTAGAAATACCTTGAGATTGGAGTATTTTGCACCAGAGGTATGAAGAAAAACCGACCAAAAAAAATTTAGGATTATAGGTAAATCAACAACACTTGCTTGGTTGTGTTCTAGCATGGGTGCAAGTTCAATATTGACTACTCACACACAGATTGAAGGTCAAGTATTGAATAAGTAAATATTTATTTTTGTTGTTATTTGGATTTTTCTAAAGTGTTACTTAAATTCGAACCTCAGGCATATGGTAAGTGGTTCAACATTAAGATTGTTAATTGTGATTTGCTTAGGGTAGTAATATAGTTTATGCCTAAGTTTTATTTTATTGAAGGACGAATAAAAGTTTTAGTTTTAGGGTGTTTGATAAGTACATTTTGTACACTTATCCAAGCCATAATACTAAGCTTTTTATACCATCGAAGTGTTGAATTATACTCAACTTAGGCTAATTTTCTTTTGCTTTAATTTTGACCCATTTCTAAGCAATTGGAAAAGAAAGAATGACTACTTGACGGATGGAAGTTTTGAGACTAATACGCACATAAATAGAAGTTGAAGGACCAAAATAGGATAATTGGAAAATAGAGGATCAAATTGAAGAGAGAATGAAGAAAATGACTACATTAATTATAAATTTTGGAAAGTTTCTATAACTGGCAGTCTCTCAGTTATAGCAGCCGGTGATCACCCGACCCTTGAAGAAACCTGCAGGAACAAATAAATAGGCTTGGGTGACTGCTCGATTTTTGGACTGGGCAGTCGCGACCAATTGTTTGTTTTGTTTTGAGTTCTTCTTCTATAATGAAACCTTTCTTTTTTGTCTATCTTTGTACGAATTTTGAAGATATTCAGACACTTTCTAGATGAGTATAAAAATTTATTAACTCTAAATTTCGGGGAAACATTTGATTGCTTGGAGAGGAGAGGAGAAAAATGAAGGCAAATTTGAATCAAAGTTCTCCGGTTGATGAATTATTATACCTTCTTCAGTTTTCTTCTTCTTAGCATGTTAGGTTAAAGTAATTTTGTGTTGGGATTACAATGAATCTATCATGAACATTTAACTTTTGATTCTATTTCTTTTTGACATTCAAAACATGTTTTCAATTATTGAATGGTTTTCATGGATCTAATCTTCTCTACAATCATATGCGCGCAATAGTTGTATAAATATTGTGGTTTGTTTTACCTTTGAAAAGATTGAAATAAATTAGATATAATATTAATTGTCATAGAGTCTGATAAGAGATAGAAATATATTACTATGTTTTACGTGATCTTTAATATTATAAATCCTTAATGAATTATTGTATGTTTGCATCTATTGTAGAAATACAGTCGGGTCACCTATGAGGGTGTGTTTAATTCTACTCGAGATAAATTTTTAAACAATTTAGAAATGTTGATCTTCATTATTGAATTGTGTTGTCAATTGCAAGGACTAAGGATCAGGATTAAAAGTGATTGATATAAGAAGATTCGGGATCTTGGTATACTTTTAATTATCATACTCTCATCACACTTGCATAAATTACAACTTTGCATTGATTTTAGTTAATTTAAATCTTGCATTCATACATAGATTTGTTTGTTACAATTTAGTTCTAGAAAAACGACAAATTCCATTGTTTAAGTTTAAGGCTGAGTTAATTTGAACTTAAACCAATACAATTTCTGTGAGTGGGTTCTTGGACTCAACTCCATTTTATTACTTATTAACGATTCATGCACTTACGGCATTACAAACAAGAAGATTTTGCAACAAGAATTTCTTAATTTCTTTCATGCTTTTGATGATTAAAAAAAAAAGAAAAAAAAACTATGTTATTATTTTGTTTATGCAAACCACGTTAATTTTATGGTAGAGAACGATATATTAAAAGAATTAGAAAATCTAAAGTAGTTACGTAAATTCCTTATATTGAAAAAAGAACTCATATTGCATAGTTGGAGGAGATTCTTGGCATGCTAATTTTTTAAAACAAATTGATTTTAAGTTCCAAGCACAAATAGCAGTGAGATGCCAACGATTAGAAATTTTGGTTAGAAGGTTTTATTCTTCGGGACAGAGAAATTGAACATATTACTAGTGCAAATTATAGTTATATATATATATATATATCAAAATAATTAGTCACTAAGAGTCTCAAATTTCTCGAGGTCAACCCTAGTTATTGTTCGAATTAGTTCAAAAATCAACCGAAATTAACCCAAAAAAAAATTAAATAAATAAATAAAAATTGGTTAAGTATGAAAATGTGTGACTTCGTGTCAATTTCAACCAAATAATCGGACTTGATCTGATGGTCAAATTATAAAAGTAAATAGACCAACTTATTCTACTCGTCGATTAGATCGTTGTGGTATATTTAGAATCTCGAAACCAATTCCGGATGAATGAGAAATTGCGGTCTAAAGTTGGAAGAAATGAAGTATTGCAACCTGTCGAAAGGATGCAGATTTTGGCCAAGTGTTGCAACTTTTTGAAAGGATGCATGTTTTGGCTTACACTACTTCATTGGCACCCTTTCTACATCTATAAGTAGGACCCTTTGGACGTGGTTTTGAGTACACCATTGCATTAAGCATCCATTCTTCTCTTGCAATTTATCTTTCTCTCATTCTCATAACATTCCTTTGTAGAGGAAAATTTCGTTGAAGTTTCGTCATTCTTGTGGTTTGAAGAGCTGCTACCACAAGTATGTATCCGTTGTATATTGGGAGACATTTGGCATTTAACCGTGAGCACCGTAGTGGGGCAATTTGTCTTAAGGAAAGAGTTATACTCGCCTCAAATTTCTTTTTCTACTCCTTATTTCATCTTGGTTTTGTGGTTTTGTACTACACTTCCACTTCATAAAATTGTGGTTTAACTACGCTCCGACCGATTGAACTTTACACTCACAAACAAGCATCTTGACCGCTCACGAATAAGCTGAATCCAACAATCTTAAGACAAAGTTTTCAGTGGTTGTTTGGTGTTTTAAATCAATCTGTTCGGTGCACTTTATGTTCTAATTCTTGCTAGAATCTGACTTTGGAAAATCAGTAAGCCGATTTCTTAGTAACATATTTCTGATGGCATTGGTTGAAGCCTATAAGACCACTTTAAGGTATGACTACTTTTGGGATGGAAATGAATTTGTGAATTATTATGTGGCTGCAATTATTCCATAAAATTAGTCAAAAACCATGAAAATTGGTTTTAATTTTGAACAAGTGCAATATGCCATTTCATTAAATAATGACTCTTCAATTTTTAAATGCAATTTCAATTAGCCGACTAGTTTGATGCCTGCGTGTTTGTTCCAATAACTTCTCTTTGAATGTTTGCTGGTCAACTCATGCCGTCAATAAAGAAACTGCTTGAATATCATGTCATGAAGCAAATAATAAAGTTAGTGAAGAATATGGGATAATTGTGAAATTCCAAATTCGAGTGTCATTTAAGGCAAAATATGGATCTGAAAAATTGCTAGCCTTGTAATCTGCATTTTCTCATGCATCAATAACTACTTTAGTTAATTGACGGTCATATCCAAATTTGATTAAATGAAAGAACACATCCTTTCATACATTGGAACTCAGTTACTTGCATGGTTTGGCCATGGAAATCTGATGAATTCGTTTAAATGAAATTGCTTGCATAAAAATAGTTTCTATTGAAAAACTAATCATCCATTCGCCGTCAGTTTCTTTGGAATGAATGCCATTATAAATTATATCTTTTTCAATTCAAAATCTATGAATTGGTGTTCATAAATGGGATGTCTTTATTGCACAAAGATTATGAATACATTTTATGTTGATGGCAATAAATGAATCGGTGAATGTTCAATAAATTGGTTTATTTTGAACAAATACATGTGCAAGGAGGAAATTTATCCTTTTATGATGAGAAACAATTGATGTTCTGGTTGAAAATAATAAAATCTGATCATTGTAATTGTCTATGCCAACGATTGGTTTGTGGGCATTGGTGACTATTCGGTAAATAATTTCAATAAATGGGTTGGCTCACCTGCTTTTGAATAAACCACGATCATGCTTGGATAGCCCACATGTTTTGCAAAGTCAATTTGCCATTTTGACTGGTTTATGGACTTTGAATGCAGAAATGCAATCTTATCTTGGTAATTTTAGACCAGCCTATTAATGTGTCCAAAAGGAAATGTATAAATGTGAAAGTATATAAAACTTTCATATCTTGTTGAGCCTCAAATAATTTGATGAAATTAAATTAGATGACTTATGCTAAACTATATTTGCATAAGAGCATGGCAAAATGTGTTTTGTCCTAATTATTGTTTATCCAATTATTGGAATATGAAATTATTTATAGAAGCACAAACGGTGTCTATAATTGGCGGTGGTACCGATATCATTGAATATAATGATTGAAAAATAAAATTCAAATTTTAAGGATAAAAACTACATTATGCAAAGTTGTGAAGAATATTATGAAATATTCTAGATGAAAATGTGTGTCCTTTCATATGGAAAATCATGACTTTTGATGTGTTTGACATAGAAATTAATTCCAAGAGGTGTGTCCTCTTGAAGGGTTATGACTTTTGAGAACACAACTTGTCAACATATGGTTGAGTTATTATATGGTGAATATGCACCTTATTATGTGACATCTCACAAATATGAAAAGTTGCACATGTTTGAAGATGATTAGTCTTCTTTATTGTTGAATTTTACTTCAAGTGTGGAACCAAGTTGGTTTACACTTTGAAAGCGTTGCTAGTCTATGTGACGACCTTGATGTAACTTGAATGATCAAATTATTATAGTTGATTGAAGTACAACTTCAAATGGAAAATGAATTTTCATTTGTGTGAATCGATGATCACTATTTTGAAAGTACTTAGACTTTCATGAAACACTCGATATAAATATTATCTAAGTGATAAATGGATTGAACTATGAAGGAATTGATAACTCTAAGTCCAATTATAACCCCAAAATGTGGGGGTTATCGTAAATACTTGATAACTTGTATCAAAAGCTCAAAATGTGTAGGTGTAATAGTAAAACTACGACTTGCATATATATTCCTAATTTAGGAATTGTGGGGGTAACTTAATTAGTTTAAAGTTACAATTTTCTATACCTATCAAGAAATGGGAGAGACTCCATATGAGTATGGAAAAGTCATATCCATCCAACACTTAAAAGTGTATAGGTGTTTGGCAAAAGTTGAAGTTCCTAAGCCTAAACAAATAAAGATTGGTCCCAAAACGATTAATTGCATATTTATTGAATACGCCAATAATAGTAGTGCATATCGTTTCTTTGTACACAAATTGGATGTACACGAGGGTACCATAATGGAATCAAGGAATGCGATATTCTTTGAAAAAGTGTTTCCTTGCAAAAATAAGGAAAATGAAGTTTAAATAAGAGAACTTATGAAACTACAAATGGATCTTCAAATCAAAAAGAACCAATGCGTAGTAAGAGTGCTAGAAAGAAGGACTTGACTTCTTTAATACCTACTCATCCGTGACTAGAATCACTTTGATAAGGTTACTAATTGTAACTGTGGCAATACATAATCTTGAGATTCATCAAATGGATGTGAAAATAACATTCCTAAATGTCGAGTTAGAAAATGAGGTATATATAGAGCAAGTGTCTCCAAGTAAAAGCCATAAGGTTTGTAAACTTGTTTAGTCCTTGTATGACTTGGAATAAACTCCTAAGCAATGGGACCAAAATTCGACAAAACAATGTTGTAAAACTAATTCAAAATAAACAAATGTGACAAGTGTGTATACGTGAAAAATACACCAAATGTCTATGTGATTGTGTGTCTATATATAGATGATATGTTGATAATGGGCAATAATCACGAAATGATTGTGAAACATCAAGAAAATGCTAGCGAAGCATTTCGACATAAAAGGCATAGGTGTGGCAGATGCAATACTAGGGATAAAGATCTCTAGAACATTGAAGAAATTGTACTTCCCTAATCTCATTACGTTGAGAAAATACTCAAGAAGTTTGAAGTATTTGAGGAATGTCTCGTGAAAACTCCTATTGACACAAGTCTACACTTTGTCAAGAATAAAGGTGAAAGTGTGTCACAACTAAGGTATTCACAAGTGATTGACACTGTAATGTATATTACGAACTGTACTTGACCAGATATTGCTTAGTAGGTTCACGAATAATCCAGGCCACAATCATTGGGTGGCATTGACTAAGGTCCTTAGGTATTTGAAGTATACGATAACTCATGGATTACATTTCACAAGATATCCTATGGTATTCAAAGGATATTGTGATGCTAATTGGATATCCAACATAAAGGATTTTCGATCCACAAGGGTTATGTTATTATCCTTGGTGGAGCTGCTATCTCATGGAAAGCGACAAAGCAAATGTGTATTGCTTGATCACCTATGGAATCTAAGTTCATTGCTTTGGATAAAGTCGGAGAATAATTAGAACGGCTTCGAAGATGTTCCATAAGTACACACTGTGATCGTTAATCCGCTACTGAAAGGGCTAGAAGAAGCAAGAACAATTGGAATATTTAAAGAATATTCATAAAGTTCAAATACATTGTGATAATTCAATATTGGAAATTGAACGCCCTTTAACTAAAAGAAATGATTGACTAGTGTAATGATAAGAAATCTTCCAATCGTGTTTGAAAGATGATAAAAGCTTTAGATAAAGCTAATGAGAAGCATGTAGCTTCGTGAGAGGATTTATTGGTGGTGACAATGTGTATCTATTAAATAAATCGATCATTGGCTAACTATATTTGAGAAAATACTAAGTCAATATAACGATTAGTCTAGACATCGAACGCCCTTCAACTAAAAGAAATGATTGACTTGTGTAATGATAAGAAATCTTCCAATCGTATTTGAAAGATGATAAAAGCTTTAGATAAAGCTAATGAGAAGCATGTAGCTTCGTGAGAGGATTTATTGGTGGTGACAATGTGTATCTATTAAATAAATCGATCGTTGGCTAGCTATATTTGATAAGATACTAAGTCAATATAACGGTTAGTCGAGACACATATGTCTAGACATAATACTGTTAAGCAGCTGATTCCAATGGTGTAAACTTGTGGTACCTTTAAAAGAGATTTACTAAGAGAGATCAATAATACTGTATATCGAAGGGAATGAGGTAAAGCTTACTACGTTAGAGTCCTTACAATGGTAACCCTACCTTGTTGACTGGAGATCCTAAGATCTTAGTTCAAAGAGACAACTAAATTGTGAGAGTTCCATGAAGCACTTAGGAAATCAAATTTCCTAACTCATTCCTATGATTTGAAAGTGCTTTCTGCAGAGTGGTTAAAGGTTAAGTTAATCTTTTAATAATTTCTATATCTTGATTAAATTCAAGTGGAGTATGGCAGAATACTCTTAATAGGAGGTCACCTATGTAAGTGTGAAGTGGGGCCATTGAAATAAGAATTATTCGAAGCTTGAATTCTTTAAACACTTATGAAACTGAGATGGGTTCAGGGCCAAAATGAACAAAGTCATAAGAAACAAGTACGGAATAAGGAAGACATATGTGTCAGTATCGTTGTCTTGGCTTACACTAAAGGCTGAATGGTTCAAGACGTGTTCACCACTTAGCCGAGTAAGTCCGAAGGAGGTTCAAGGCCAGAAGCTACCAACCCCGATGCAGTGGCTTTCTGCTCTCTCTATAATGCATCATATCATAGTATTGCATATGCATACTCGAATCTCCATTCATGTGGGGGATTGTTGGAATTGGTTCAAAAATCAACTAAAATTAATCGGAAAAAAGTTGGTTAAGTATGAAAAGGTGTGACTTCGTGTTAACTTCAACCAAATATTCGAACTTGATCCGATGGTCAAATTACAAAAGAATTAGACCAACTTATCCTACTCGTCGAGTAGATCGTTGTGATATATTTGGAATATCGAAAATAAATTCGGATGAATGAGAAATTATAGTTCAAAGTTGGAAGAAATGAAGTGTTGCAACATTTCGAAAGGATGCAAATTATGGTCAAGTATTGCAACTTTTCAAAATGATGCATATTTGGCTCATATTACTTCATTTGCACCCTTTTTATATCTATAAATAGGATCCTTTGGACGTGGTTTTGAGTACACCATTGCATTGAGCATCCATTCTTCTCTTGCAATTCATCTTTCTCTCATTCTAATAACATTCCTTTGTAGAAGAAAAATTCCATTGAAGTTTCGTCATTCTTGTGGTTTGATGTGCTGCTACCACAAGTGTGTATCCGTTGTATCTTGGGAGACATTTGTCATTCAACCGTGAGCACCGTAGCAGGGCAATTTGTCTTAAGGAAAGAGTTATACTCGCCTCGAATTTCCTTTTTTACTCCTTATTTCATCTTGGTTTTGTGGTTTTGTACTACACTTACACTTCATAAAATTGTGGTTTAACTACGCTCCTACAGGTTGAACTTTGCCCTCACAAACAATCATCTTGATCGCTTACAAATAAGTCGAATCCAACAGTTATAACTTATAAGGACATATATAGTCATGTGCCATTTTCACCTACGCTTGGAAGGTGTAAAATCTCACCAACCAGTTCTAGAGTCCGTTTAATATGGCTTTTGAAAAGTCAAAAATAACTTTTGGGACCCAAAATGTTCTTTAAGGCCATGTTTGATAGCCATGATTTTCCATGAAAAATGGAAAATGTTTTTCATTTCCACCAAATTTGTGTTGTTTGATTGCTAAAGATTTCCATGGAATTTTTTTTTTCCAACTTCCCTCTACACATGTGCCAATTCCATGGTTTTATGGAAAATCAATTTTCACCATTTTGGTGAAAATTGGATTTCCAGACACTTTTTTTTTAAATGGCAATTGGAACAAATTCTATCCCCAATTATAATAAATTTTGTCTCTTTAGTTGACAATTTTTATGAAGAACAAAGCCAAACGAACATCGAAATATAAAAAATTTCAACATTTTTTAGGTGAAAAATTATACCAATCAAACACATTTAATTGTCAATTCTTAGTAAAATAAGTTCTAGACAATTCAATTCCCTGAAATTCATTTTTGTTCCACCCAAATTTCATTCTTACAATCAAACGGACCCTAATATTCATTTGGCTAATTTTATGAAAGTGTTTTAGAAGAAGAATGTCAATTATGAATAAAAATATTTCTGGAATAGGAAGTGTTTTTAGAAATTAGTTTCCAAACAAAAATTAAGGTAATTTTCTTTAAAAACACTTCTACATGAAGCAAAAATAAAAGCAAGAGTCATATCAAATAGACCCTTATTGTCTCTATAGTCGTAGTGCAATATAACACAATTATTTATCCAATTTACTTATTTTTTCACTGTACCAAAGAGAGAGGGACAAACAAACAAACTTTTTATATGATTCGTTAGAAAGTAATTAGGTAGATGCAATATTTCACCTCGTGTTATTTAATTACATTTTAATTAACTATTAATAAATTCATTATGTATTAGCACGTCAACCGTCATGTCTTATCTTGAATAATGCTACTTCGACAAAATAAAAAAGGGGTACAGTAGCAGGGTGATTTGGTAACCCCTGATTGAGTGTTTTTATCTTCTCTTTTTCCAATTTTCAATGAAAAACTACCAAGTGCTATCTGAAAAAAATTATGATTAACTCTGATTGTGTAGCACAATTGTAAACATATTTAAAATTCTTCTTATTGTATCCTAAGAATGATTGAGTTCTTTTAACGGTACTGTCCATATATTTGTTATCTATGCATTACCATTGTAAATACTATTTTGACTTCACAATGTTTTTAAATTGTAAATCAAAATAAGTAACTTATTATAACTTTCACGATAAGAAAATTATTTATTTTAAAACATATTTTTTTACTTATAAGTAACGTTGGACATATTATTAGTAATTGGTTTACTTTATATGTCAAGTTCATGTGCCAAAAATGTGAATAATAGAATTCTATCCAAGAAAGCAACCGTTCTAACCGACTGGATGGTACGAGTTTTCAACAAATTTCTGTGGCTGCGGATTTTAGGGT
This sequence comes from Olea europaea var. sylvestris, assembly GCF_002742605.1. Classification (NCBI taxonomy): domain Eukaryota; kingdom Viridiplantae; phylum Streptophyta; class Magnoliopsida; order Lamiales; family Oleaceae; genus Olea; species Olea europaea. The sequence continues at coordinate 9,878,259 of NC_036249.1, read as the reverse complement.
TTCAATGCCCAAAATAGAATGTAATCTTTAGTTTCAATATTACAGTTTATACAAAATTATCTTGGGGGAGTTGGTTAAAAGGCCTAGTCAAGCAATGAATTTGGTTAATTTTCTCTCTCTCAATGTTTCTTGGTCAAATGGCCTTCAATTATGAAATACAATAAACAAACAATGTCAAATGTCATAAATATTCCCACCATGGGAAAAGACTCTTACACCCATATCAATCCAATTAATTTCCAAATTCAAAATTAGGTTTTCAAATCACAATTACGTGTTTTCTCATCTTCAACTACCATACTTGCTACTCTGAAATTCTCTTATCTATTATATTCTTCACCTATTTTGAATATATTTTGAGCATTTGAATAAGAGTTTGATAAGCATACTATCTACATTGAAAAATCTCATTAGATTTGAAGAAAGAAGAAAGACACTTTTAGAAATTTCATGTATATTGTACATTTTTATTGATTAATATTTTAGTTGGTGTCTTTTTTTTTGTGTTGTCTGCAGCTGTAGGATGATAATGGTCTCCAACTGTTATCTAATAGGTAGAACGGCACTCCAGCCATTTTCTGCTATGGAAAATGACACTACAGTCGTTATCTACTGAAATTTGATTTTTCAATTAAAAGATCTCTAATAATGGACTATCTAATATATTTAACATATAAATACTGATCATGTCACAAAGAATGGTTGAAACGATATGTTTGATATGTTGTCGAGTTGGTGAAAGTACAAGTACAATATATACATAATAATAATAGGCAATATATCTCTCAAATTTTGTAAGAGGCATATCTATTTTGCAACTTAAATAAGTTTAACTTATCGATTATCGAGGGCACAGATGAGCTGTGGTTGTTTATACTCACATATATAGATAGAACGATACAAGTATCATTAAGAAACGACACTTGTGTCGTTCTGTTGAATTCTTCAATATTTTGCTTATTTTCTAACGCAACAACCTCAAACATTGGATTTTATAAGTTAAGAAAGTCAGAAAGGTTAATCACGTGACAAAAAACGTCGAATTGATATAGATTGTAAGATATCGAGTTGGTGAAATTACTCGTCATTGTAATGATTCGTTAGAAAATATAATTAATTAGTACATCTCTCAACTTTTGTAAACAGCATGTCCATCTTACAACTGAAATGAGTTCAACTTATTGGTTCTCAGGGCATGAATGTGTCATGACTGCATATACAGCCCTCGTGCCGTTCTATTGATTTCTCTAATAATTTCCTCATTTTCCAACGTAATGACCTCAAACACTAGATCTCCTAACTTAAGAAAGATAGAAAGGTTGACCACATTACAAGAATGGTTGATTTGACATAGATTATATGATATCAAGTTAGTAAAATCATAAGTCATTGTATTAATTCGTTAGAAAATATAATTAATAAGCACATCTGACAACAGTTGTAAACAGAACGCCCATCTTTCAACTTAAATGGGTTCAATTTATTGGTTCTTAAAGCATGGATGGGGCATGGCTGCGTATACTTGTGTTTATAAATAGAACGACAGAAGTGTCGTTTAACGGCTCTTGTGCCGTTCTATTGATTTCTCAAATATTTTGCTTATTTTCCAATGCAACGATCTCAAACCTTGGATCCTCTAACTTAAAAAAGTTAGAAAGGTTGATCATGTGATAAAAGAACGGTTGAATTGACATACGTTATACGATATCAAGTTGGTAAAATCACAAGTTACTGTATTGATTAGTTAGAAAACATAATTAATGAGCAGATCTCACAACTTTTGTAAATGGAATGCCCATCTTTTAACTTAAATGAGTTCAATTTATTAATTCTCGAGGCATGGATGGGTCATGGCAGCGTATATTTGTGTTTATAGACAAAACGACAAAAGTGTCATTTAACGGCTCTTGTGTCGTTCTATTGATTTTTCAAATATTTTGCTTATTTTCTAGCTCAATGACCTCAAAATTTGGATCCCCTAACTTAAGAAAGTCAGAAAAGTTGATCACGTGACAAAAAATGGTCAAATTGACATAGGTTATTCAATATCGAATTGGTAAAACCATAAGCCATTGTATTGATTCGTTAGAAAATATAATTAATGAGAACATTTCTCAACTTTTGTAAACGGCATGCCCATCTTTCAACTGAAATTAGTTCAACTTATTGGTTCTTGGGACATGAATGGGTCGTGGCTGTGTATACTCATGTTTATAGATAGAACGACACAAGTGAAGTTTAATGGTACTTGTGTCGTTCTGATGATTTCTTTGATATTTTACATCTTTTCCACCGCAACGACCTCAAGCATTGAACCCCCTAACTTAAGAAAGTCAGAAATGTTGATTATGTGACAAATAACAGTAGAATTTACATAGATTATAGGATATAGAGTGGAGAAATCACAAGTCGTTAGCTACATTCGTTAGAAAATATAATGACCACATCTCTCAAACTTTGTACACGACGTGTCCATCTTGCAACCTCAATAAGTTCAAATCATCGATTATCGAGGATCGGACGTGTCTTGGGGGCTCATACTAGGGTTTAAAGACAGAACAACACAAGTCATTCTGATGATTTCTCCGATAGTTTACATCTTTTCCACCGTAATAACCTCAAGCATTGAACCTCCTAAATTAAGAAAGTCAGAAATGTTGATCACATGATAAATAACAGTAGAATTCATATAGATTATACGATATAGAGTGGAGAAATCACAAGTCGTTATCTACATTTATTAAAAAATATAATTAATGAGCACATTTCTCAAATTTTGTACACAACGTGTCCATCTTGTAACTTAAATGAGTTCGAATCATCAATTATCGAGGATCTGATGGATCGTGACGGCTCATACTCATGTTTAAAGATAGAACGACACAAGTGACGTTTAACGGCACTTGTGCCATTCCTATTATTTTTTGATATTTTGCATCTTTTCTACTATAATAACCTCAAGCATTGGACCGCATAACTTAAGAAAGTCAGAAATATCAACCATGTAACAAATAACAGTAGAATTGACATAGATTATACGATATAGAGTTGGAGAAATCACAAGTCATTATCTACATTCATTAGAAAATATAGTTAATGAGCACATCTCTCAAGTTTTGTACACGACATGCCCATCTCACAATTGAAATGAGTATCGAGAATATGACGGGTCGTGGCAGCTCATGTTAGTGTTTAAAAACAGAACGACACAAGTGACGTTTAATGGCACTTGTGTCGTTCCGATTATTTCTCCGATAATTTACATCTTTTCCATAACAACGACCTCAAGCATTGAATCCCCTAACTTAAGAAAGTCAGAAATGTTGATCATGTAACAAATAATAGTAGAATTCACATCGATTATACAATATAGAGTGGAGAAATAACAAATCGTTAACTACATTTGTTAGAAAATATAATTAATGATCACATCTCTCAAACTTTGTACACAATGTGTCTATCTTGCAACTTAAATGAGTTCAAATCATCGATTATCAGGGATCGGACGTGTCGTGATGGCTCATACTAGTGTTTAAAGACATAACAACACAAGCGACGTTTAACGACACTTGTGCCGTTTCAAAGATTTTTTTCGATATTTCGCATATTTTCCACTATAACCACCTCAAGCATTGGATCCCCTAACTTAAGAAAATCAGAAATGTTGACCATGTGACAAATAACGGTAGAATTGATATAGATTATACGATATCGAGTTGGAGAAATCACAAGTTGTTATCTACATTCGTTAGAAAATATAGTTGATGAGCACATCTCTAACGTTGTACAAGGCGCGTCCATCTTGCAACTAAAATGAGTTCAAAAGCACAAGTGATTCTATCATTTTCAACATAATACAAGTAACGAGCATATCTTTCAATTGACATAGGTTATACAATATCGAGTTAGTGAAATCACAAATTATTTTATTGATTCGTTAGCAAATATAATTAATGACCACATTTCTCAGTTTTTGTAAAACGGCATGGCCATCTTATAATTGAAATGAGATCGACTTATTGGTTCTAGGGGCATGAATGGGTCATGACTTCATATACTCATGTTTATAGATAGAACGACATAAGTGTCGTTTTTTTTACAGTAATGACACTTGTGCTGTTCTCATGAACAAAATATATTTCGATAACGGCACTTGTGTCGTTCTTTTAGAACTTTTCACTCAGTAATGGCACAAGTGTCGTTCTCAATGACCTTTTCTAAACAACACTTGTGTCGTTCTCTTAGAACTTTTCATCTCAGTAATGACCCAGGTGTCGTTCTCAATGGCCTTTCATTCTCAAGCACCGGATCTCTAAAGTACGCCAGAAAGTAGATTATATGATAAAGAATGATTGAAATGACATAGATTATTTGATATAAAGCCGATGAAGGCACGAGTAATTCTATTATTTTCAACAAAATACGAGTAACGAGCATATCTCTCAATGTTTTTAAATGTCATATCCACCTTACAGTAAAAAATTATATTTCAATAACGTCACTTATGCCATTCTCTTAGAACTTTCATCTCAGTAACGGCATAAGTGTCATTCTCAGGGAACATGCTAGTGGAAACAAGGGGAACATGCTGGTGCTAAAATATGGAATATTGAACTAAGTTAACCCATTTGCTTGTAATGACATTTGTTCCATTCTCATAGATACTTATATAAGTCCAACAACGACGCTTGTATTGTTTTAATGAAAGTTTATAATTCATGCAATGTCACTTGTGTTGTTCCCATGTACGCTTATAAGTCTAGAAAAAACACTTATGTCTTTTTTTCTTATGACATAACACAATAAAGATATACACCAATATTTAACAAAAGACAAACATATCCTACAGAAAAAATCCATCTCACGAAATAAAGTCATCCAATTGATATGCGCATTTTGAAATGTAGTCTACAACTTTTTTACATTCTCCAAAACATCAAAATCGTCAAATTCGAGTGAAAAATATATATACCTTGAAACAAAATAATTTTGAGGTGTACTGTAAAACGCTAACCATAAGCTCTAGTTACACTAGAATCATACCCCCCACCCCCACCCCCACCCCCACTATAATTGCCATTATTTCAACCACTACCATTGTACTAATATGCGCTTCCCCTATTTCAAGTATAAAAGTTATCACTTCTAAAATCACGACTACCAAAATGCCCACACCACATCTACTTTTACCTCTATATGGAGCTCGACTTGTAAACCAAATCAGCCAATGGTTACCTCCTAATTGGCTTGTCAAATCAGCTAGTGACTTTGTTGATAAACGTAGGGAATGTCAAGGCCATGAGCTGCCAAATCTGTCGCAACCAAAATTAGTGTGTTCCACTTTTAAAGGATTTCAATGCTAGTTCTCTTTCCTGGAACAATAGGTAAATCAAAGTCAAATCAAGTAATAATCGATGTAGGCATAATGATACAATATTTAGGCAACTAAAGAATAAAATGATACAATAAAGTCAAGGAGATACACAACCTTTTAAATTGCCAACTTATATACATTATAGTTCAAGTCCCAATCTACAAATAAGGGTACTGTAATAAAAATAGGCAAAATATAATATGAAAAAATTCTAAAATCAACAAGTGTAAAGTTTAATAATGGGAGTCACATAAAATATGAATTACAGTAAAGCATAATATGAAGAATTTTACTAAAAATGCCGAATTACTTAAATCAAATTACTCATAATGCAACTCTCTAATTTTCAAGGCATATCAAAGAACAAGCACATTTACGCATCACAATTTCGGTTTATAGCAATGCTAATAAATGAATTTTTTTTAACCCATCATCTTCAAAACCCCAAATTTATCAAAAATCCATCCACATTAAAAAAACCAACTCAACTAAAACTAAACTAACTATACAAATAAATCATGAAATCATAAAATATATATATTTTCAAAATAACAAAAAAGAAAAAAAAATCGAAGAAAAATTTACCTTTTTGGTTGTACTAGCTTGTACCAAAAAGATGATAAAGCAATGTGAAATAAACTTGAATCAAAAAAATAAGTTTTTCGTAATATTGAAATAGAGTGAAAATTAAGGTGAAGAAGACGGGTTTGAAATTCAAATTTGGGGAATAGGGTTTCACAATGAAAGTGAAGAAGAAAGAAGAAGGTGAAATGAAAGAAGTTGGGTGAATAATTTGATATAAATTAAGGACAACCTTGTCATTTTACCAATTAAAACATTTTAAATTTTTTATTCTATTTCAATGTTGGTTAGAGGCTATTTGTCCAAACTCATTCTCCAACTAGGTCATTTGGCCAAATTCCCCAATTATCTTCCTACAGCTTAGATATTATTTGATTGGTCAAATAATTAAAGTTAAGCAAAAATTAATTTAACATATTAAAACCTTCCTTAAATTTATTTATTAACATATCAAATAAATATTTTATGATATGTTTTCATACTTATCGATTTTATTGTGTATAATTTTAGGTAAGATTTAATTTCGATTTTGACCATCGCTTTACGTAAGTAAAGAAATAAACAAGATCAACCCGAGGGTTTCCCCAATGCGCACCCGAAGGGTACCGGCTGCGGGTTCCCAAAAAAAATAAATAAATAAATAATTAACTGCTTTGAATAATTTTTCTATCCTTGCTCCTACAAGCTACGCTTTGCTGAATTCAAGAAACTACACAGGACATGATGCTTCATTGATTAATTCAAAATAAAACTTTAAACCCTAATTCCGTCTGCTGAACATGTGGCTAGCAGTTCTGGCGTTATCCCGTAGCAAGCAGCTCCACCATTAATCAGCAGATTCAGGCGATGCGATGATTAATTGATTATTTTCAAAGCTCAACATCTTCTTCAAGTATTTGGAGAATACAAAACAACGTCTGTTGAATGTTCAATCCCTTCAATTGATAAAGCTACTTGGCATTAAGTTAAGAACGATGTTTTTTAATCCAAGTGGTGATTGCGATCGAGTACAATAATGAAGTGGTGATAAAGTCAAGGTTGGAGAGTTTGATTCCACTTTTACAACAAGTCAAAAGACGAAAAAAATTATAGAGTTGTTCTGAGATTTCTTTTGATAATTTTTTTTAATTTTGCAAAATTACTAAATTGAGACTATTATATTTTTTATCAATTAATTAGTGGATTGATTTACCGTTACATGGGAGCCCGTGAATGTTTTTATTCGAGGTTTACCACGTTACATATGATACTCATGTTTTAGTATGTTTGTTAATTTTTGTAATTGATTAAAACCACTTAAAACACTAAATTATGTTTACATGCTGCATTGAGAACTGCTAAAAAACAGGTTATAGGATATTGTGATTGTCTGACGTGTACTGTTTGTACTGGATAATTAAAAACGGATTTTTTACTTTTACTAGGTTTTAAAATTTACAAGTAACTTCACTTGGAAATAAACTTTCTAAAGTTAGCCAAACATTTGTGAAAAGTTGTCCAAGAATATAGATTATTGAGCCCTGTTTGAAACTGATTTTTCAAAATCATTTTCGCCCAGGCCCATGGGGATGGAAATGATTTTATTTGGTTTATTTTGTTTTTGTTTCAAGAGAATCAAATCGAACCATGAACCAATGATTCTTTTGATAATGGAACCAAATAAAAATGATGAATCTTATTGGGGTTGTTTGGTACGGATTAACATTTGATTTTAATCTAAGTCAAAGTCAAACAATCAATATTAACCACATTTTTCATAGTCCCACACATTTTAAAAACTTTTATCACAATCTACTAAAAAATATAATTTTAATCTCTACTAAACACCCATAATAAGCAGAATTAGTGAATATTGACTTGATTGTCTGAAGTAATCTTATTTTTTCCCTCTTTCCCGAGTTTAAGCAATCATGGAGAAAAAAGGAAAGAGTAAACTATATGTTGGTTGTTCTTAGAGTAAACTATTATGTTGGTTGTTCTTATTTACTTTTATCCCAAATCAACAACTTTTTGCTTATAAAATTGTGCAATTAGTTAATCTCGATTTACTTTTGATCAGGTCTTTGTTTTATTTTCTTTCGATTTTCTTGGTTGTGAAAGAGCTTGCTATCATATGTTGGTCTCTTTCTGCTTGCCTGTGGATTTTGTTTATGTATATTATAACATTATGGCAAGGAACGTGCTTTTTGATGGGAAGCTAGGCATTCCTGATGGGCTGGAGACTTACAAGGACTTATCATATTTATTAATTGGAAAATTATTAAATGGTTATGACAGCCAAATATTGGTTGCTGATGGTGCATCTTTTTTTTTTTTTTTTTTTTTTTTTTAATTTTTTTTTTTAAAAAAAAAAAAAAAAAAAAAAAAAAATTTTTTTTGTTCAAAAATTTTTTTTTTTTCCCTTTCCCCCAAAAAAAAAAACCCCCCCCCCCCCCCCCCCCCCCCGCTTTTTTTTTTTTTTTTACTGTGGAATCAAACAGAAACCGAACCATTTGGTTCTGGTTTGGTTTTGTTTGGCTTGATTTGCTTCTAGTTACATTCTCGATTTATAAAAAAATAAATAAATAAATAAAGAGAAAGAACATTTGAAGAAGAAGAATCAAAGGTTGATGATTCAATTTTAGAAATCCATGGGTGGTGGTGGCTAAGTGAGAGGATAGACGAGAGTCGATTTCCATATGAGAGTCGGTGTATAAGTTGAAAAGGAGATAACATGATAAATGAATTAGGATTTGAGTCTCCAAAATAAATTATGATCTCTAGTCTCCACAATGAGAAACAAGAAACCGAAGTAAACATGACCTTTTTGTCCTAATTTTCAATTGAATTTTGAAATTTTTTTTTTATGTGAATTGTAATTCACTAATTTGTGTGTGTATTAAAAATATATAAAAATTGAATTTGGTTCTTGGTTCTAGAATTAAAACCGAACCAAAATCAGAACCAAAATCAAATAGTTCTCAATTCTAAGAACCATAACAATTATTTTTTAGTTTTTGTAGAACGAATGAACCGCTTGCTTTGATTTGATTCTAATTTGATTTGATCATTTTGTCCACCCCTACACGCCCATTTTGAACCCTTACATGCTAAAAAAATAAATAAATGATCATTTTCCACAATTTTTCCGTATTTTTAGCTCACATATTTTCCTTTAATAAAAAAAAAGAAAAGAAAAATTGTCATTTTTAACAAAATCACTTCTTAAAAATCAACTTCTCAGGAGGCTTAAACAAACACAACTAAAAAGAATCAATACCGTAAAAGAAAGATAACAAAAGTAAGAAGCAATATCCAAATCCATGTATGCTTGACATACAACAAATTCAAACAAAAAAATGACAATTAGATGGTATTTTTCTTCCATAGAAAGAGGAATTGGGTCCCAGGAAAGGGGGGTGGGGGTGGGGGTGGGGTGAGTAAAATTAAAACCCCGAAAAATAAAATTTAAGGTTAGGCAATTCTTGCTTATGCATAGCACATTGCACACTCGATTAAAGATCCACAAATGTATTGAAAGTCAAGATTGAAATTCCCAGAAATTTTTCCTCGTATTTCTAAGCTAAACAATATCAGTTGTCATTCTGCTGAAGAGAGAAAAAAGAGGCTCCGAGTTGACATAGTGAATCAAAAGTGTCCCAAACTATATGCTAGAATCCATGCAAGCTGAAAATAGAATAGGTTAGTGATTAAGTTTGTAAAGACATTTGTTATTTATCTACCGTAAACATTAGGGAACGAGTACTTGGAAAATGCGTACATACCAGAAAGAGTGATGTCGAAGCAAAGAGGCCCTCTTGGAGCAACGCTCCATGACCACCAAAATCTTCTTCTTCGATTTTCAGTACAAGTGCATAATAAGCATAGATAATCCCAGAGGAGAACAATAAAAATCTGAAAATCGATATCAGCAGCTGGCATTAATTATATGGGATCTTTCTCGCCAATCAAAGAAGTAAAATAGTATGTTTCCCTCAACATTTTATTAAATCACACATAGGACACCATGTACTTATGATGATGAAGAGAAGCATTACTTCCCAAAGAACTGCATTAGTATAACATTAAAAGGGAAGAGATAACTTCTTATTTCGAATGGAGATGAGACATCAGATGTTTATTTTTTATAACAAGTATATTCGGTTGTATAGAATGTATTTGCAATGTTTGAAGAGTCATCACTTTTAACCAAAAAGTTAGAACATAGCAACTTGATATAGCATTAGCAAAATGTTTCCATGTATTGCTTTTCAGATGTTGACTATATATACTTTCACCAACTCCAAAGAACCAAATACATGATTCTAGTATGAATAATAATCAACTTGCGAAAACAAAACAACAGTCAAGGTAACAAACAAGGTCTTGGTTTGCTTTTAGGTAATTTACTTATCAACTATGCTCACGTCACAAAGGTACTTGGCCTCAGTTTCCAACTAACTCCTCTTGTGTATGTGATGTTAGTGGCCCACTGAGTTGAAACTGAGCCGGATTTTCCTGTTTCAACAGGATCACTAGCATAAACAACAATTTAATTACAGGACTGGCCCAGCTAGGCATCCAGTCACCAGTTGAACCTATGGGCACTGTCCGGGATTACTATATCTCAGAAGCCTATGGTAAATAAAAATATCGTCTCTACTCTTCCACACCAGTCCCCTTATGTCATGCAGACTCGGATAAGAGAACCCACCCATAGCTTACCAACTTCAGCCTACCATCCAGTACTTGATATTATGCCATTCCACATCACCAAGCAACAATCTAAGGAGAATTCTGCGCGATGCAATGAACATAGATTCTCCTTTTTCGGGGAATACAGCATCACTTCAGACCAAGTGTGAAAGATCATACCACGAATACCAGCAATAGACTACAATATTTCCTCCTACATCGTGAATTGCATCTGGGTTTCAGCTATCAGATACTAGCCTGTCTTTCACACCCAAAAGTAAAAGATGCAGTAACTGATATCTCTAAACTGAGACCATGCTAAAGTTTGTCATAAATAGCCTCCAGGAAAAGATAAAGCTCCAGAAACAATGATTGTTCTAGAAAAATAATGTTACCTGGACATATCTACGTCTATATCCACATACACACAAATGTTCATGTTGCACAGACATATGGGTTTCCCTAGTTACTCAAACCTTGAAAACTGAAAAGGATTTTCCTCCAATTAAGTAACATCTGAAGGTCACGTGATCACTGGCCACAGAAAACAATATTTCACATATGTGTGTGTGTTTTAAACAAGTTCCTCGATAAGCTTTGGAATCTGAAGTTCGAAGTACTTAATTGATCCTTATTGTTCAGGCTAACACAATAATGAACTAAAGAAACTTGCCCAACTATCTGTTTACAATAACTGGGATAACAAATCATTTGTATGATGCTCTCAAACTGCAGACTGAACTCAACTCACAATGCAGATCATCTTTTATCAGAAGTGCAGCAACCTTTGATGCAAACTATTAATTTATAATGAACCAACCAAATGTGCAAACTTACAGGAGAAACCAGATACCCCCAACTAAAGGAATGGTACCCCATAGTAATCCACATACAAGGGCTAATGCTTGCCTAATCCAATGTAGTATATCGCCTAATTGATCCTGCGTGAAAAAAACAGAGCCATTACACGTGAAGAATATGCCTATTAAGTGCATAAGCATCTAGCACAGTTTCAGAGTAGAAACTTATCCCCTAATACTAATGAAATGAAGCAATCTCAAACTTTAAAGTTTTCTCATAAACGATGTAAATGTGTCGATACAGCAAGCAATACACCTAAATCAATCATAAAAGATGACTGAACTTTAAAAAATTGCTCAAACAAAATTAAAGATGAAAAACATAGACACAGAACTCCTATCATTTATTATCTTGTAAGCACTGTGAACTGATATGTAAAGATGAAACATTTCATAGTAACAGGGAATCCTCTCAATAAAACCTCTACATGGTGATTATAGCACCCATCTCCTCTCCCACCTATAACCTTTACGTATCCAATGAAGTCATAAAATTAGGCTTAAATATTATGGGCCTCAAGCATGGTTCAGAGCTGCAGCAGATAACTCCAAGCCACATTTCACTAATCAAGTTTAGAATAGCAAACCCAATAATTAATTGAATCACTGCTACCTTACCCAAAAAAAAAAAAGGCACTTCGACAGCCACAACACTGTTCTCTTAATGTTTAAGATCTTATAGTTGGTTGTCCCACTCCCAGATCCATGCAAGATAGATGATCAGACAATGAGTATACTTATAACTGTATCTGGCTAGGGTAATACTGTTTTTGCTGACACGATTTTTTATTTATCAAAGTATCTTCAAAACCCACCTCAAACTAATTGGAAGAATTGAAGTAAATCCTAGAGTGCGGTTTTCTTTTCTCTGCCTAGCACTAAGAAATTCATCAATCTAATCCAAGTTATATAAGAAATTGCATACTTTCACACTATATTCTGATCCAAAAAAGAGCCTGGATATTTTATTTTTTCCTTCTTCTTTTTTTTTTCCTTCAGAATATAACGATTGAATCTTAGTAAATCGTACTCGAATTAAGTAAATTCAAAGATCAATGAATAAATCGCGAGAAGGGAAAAAAAA
>NC_036249.1:9801653-9865252 GCF_002742605.1 Olea europaea var. sylvestris | reverse complement strand
AAAAAAAAAAACCGGAAAAAAGAAAAAAAAAAAAAAAAAAAAAAAAAAAAAAGGGAAAATCTAGAAAAGCTGAAACCTTGTCCCAAGAAACATCAGGATCGAATAATTTCGCTACTTCATACGGAGACAAATGGCCGTTCTGATGCTGTTGCGGTTCGAGATTGAATTTGACGGATTTCCTATCTCTCATCATAATTTGCTAATAAAATTACAATGGTTACTTTTCCCAACGACTCAAGTGCAACAATAAAGAATCTTAAAATCACTATTTGTTACAAATTCAAAAGTTCGCGAGATCTCAGAAAGTGAATTGTAGAGAGAATGAAGAAAGAATATGTGAACGAGTAAGGTATTTCAGATTGGAAAGAGGAAGTGAAATAGTAGCTGATTAGCACTTGAATTAGTATAATAATAGTACAAATTAATCCTTTATAATAGTAAAATTACAATAGCAAAAGGTAGAATTGTAGATCCAATATTTTTTATTTTTTTTTAATGACGGGAGAATCGGCACTCGCTAGCCTTCGAGTGTGCACTGAATAAACCCTCAAACTGACGCAATATCTTATAAATTACGTCAGATAACTTTTAAATTACGTCAGTTAGGTAAATCGCATTAAACAAGTCCTGTACGACAGGCTCGATCGAGAAAGTATTGATTTGTTAATTTTAGAGGGAATTGATTTAGGGAATTTTGATGGCATGTGAGCAAATATGGCCGGCTAAAGACTCGGAAACAGTGTTGCGTGGGACGCGCACATGCTGCAATGGACTAACGGCTTGGCAGCCTTTTAGCTTCATAAGTTTGAATTTTGACTTGTAATCTAATCACTTTTTAAATTATGGAGAGTTAACTAATAATGAAATTTTAACAAATAAAATTGGAAAATAATGCGCACGTGACGTGACATGTTGTCCTTATGTCAATTTTCTTTGCATTATTCTATTTGTACGGAGGAGTTCACAGAATTAATATAGAAATTTCATATAGAACCCACCTCATGTGAACAAGAGAAGAAAATGCTATGTTACTCTCACAATTATCGTCGACCTCAAATCTATATGTGAGAGTGCTGTCAATCATAATGTCAAAATTATTGTACTTGCCCCCCAGGGCACATCCCAACTAGCAAAAATGAGGGCGCTTTAAGACTGACAGATCAGAGGTCGTGAGTTCAATTCCTGCAAGGTTCTTGGAAGGCAGATATTCTCCTGAAATGCAGGATTTTATCTTAGAAGGCAGGAGCTCTACTGGAAGGCAATGTGCAAAGATGGGAACGACTTGCTTGACACTTTGACAGATCAGTTGGGGGCTCTTGAGCACTGGTCAATTTGGCGCACAACCTACAGTTTAACCTGTCTGCAGCTTGAGGGGCCAAGGTGTAGACTCCAGGATTTAATCACTGTAAGGTGGATACCTGAATATCAAAAAAAAAAAAATTATTGCACTTGTAGAAGATTCAATAAAATAGTATCAAAAAAATCAACCCCTCGCCCTTTGTGTCATATCTGGAGGGATTCTATAACTCCTCCTGTTGTACATGAACGGCTACTCATTTTCTTTAAGCCTATGTTTGACGATCATTATTTAGGAAAAATAATGTTTTTAATAATGATTTTTAGCAAAATGTGTGGTTTAAAAATGGGGGAAAACTTTCATTTACGTGCAAAATATTTTATTATGCGAATGTGACCATACAGTATGCATGGGATTAGCTGCATCAATGGGATTTTTTATATTGGTTGGAGGAGAAATTAACAAACGTCTGATTGAAAATGAGTATATAGAAAAAAGCTTTTTCAAATAATTACTGTCAAACATGAGCTAATTTACTTTACAATACATATTGAGAATGTTTAAAGATTAATCGCATTTTCACTAATAATTCAATGAGTCTAGAATATGAATTAGTTGGTTTTCTATCTAAATTTTTAGAGATGAATCCAAAAGAACCTCTTAAAATGTAGAGGAAAATACAGGTATTAACTCTATTTTCATAGCAATCCATATATTACATCCATTATTTTTTTAATACCATTTATATTGCAACTTTTAAAGTGAAAAAGAAAACGAAAAGCGCTTCTTGCACCTTAATTATATTATTTCATAGCCCATATCAATCCGACAAACATGTCATCACGAGATGTATAGTCTATTTTTGAAAAAGTGATCTTCATCACTCAATTTTCCATGAAAAATTACTGAACAAAATCAAAAACCCCAAAATCGAAGATCACAAAAAAATTCTAATCATCACACAGATCACTCACGAGATTTGTAGTATCCATTTTCAAGAAGTGATATTCAGCATTAAATGGTGGTGATGACGAGGTTTCTTTTTTCATGAATATAAGAGCTCTTTCGAAACAGTAGATGAACACATCATCGAGGAAAGTTTAGGAAATTAATAGGGTGGAAAGAGTTCACAATATTTATCCAGCATTTCGATGTATAATGGTCACACCTAATTGGTGTATGAATTTCCATTCTGAAATCAGTAGGCTCTTTGTCGAAAATTCACCAATAATAAGTATTCCAAATCGCCCATTACCCATGGGTTCAATCTTCACCCAGCAAATAGAATGCGAGTCTCGTCCGGTGCCAACAACAAAACAGAGATTATCAACGACTTCTAAAGAGAGTAGTCAAAGAGGAGAAAGTTCAAAAATCAGTGATTGTAAAGCCAAAAAATGAAGTGGCACATACTTCTTCACGTAGAATAACCAACTTCATAACTATATTGTCAGATTCGAAGGAACTAGACTCACCCGCTGACAAAGAAGTTGTGAAGAGGACCACCCACTTGGAAATCAATGGGAAAAGACATACAGACAAAGTAATTGGTGATTCATTGCCAAAGAAGAAGAAGAAATGTCAATGTAACCTAACCATCAAGTAAGCATACCGATATCCCAGATTAATTTGTGTTTCGTGTAAATATGTATGTATTATTGTCAATGTATGTATTTGTCATTTTATTAAGTGACATCTACAAGCTAATAGACTTATGCTTAGCGTCATGCAAATGTTATATTGTTGTTCGAAATTCAATTAAGGAATGAAAATGGAATGAAACAACATGAAGGAAGCCAAAGAAAACCGACGTGGAAACCAAACGGTGGAAATATAAAGAAAAAATAGATGCCCAAACTTTGTGCCATGCGGTCGCATGCATGGCCGTCTACCGAGATTTAAAGGGGCCCTTCAATTACTTCATGTGGCCGCATGGATTAATACCATGCGGCCGCATGGTGATTTCCTGTGACCGTTGGGAGCCGTTTTTCTACTGTTATAACTTTAAAAGTGGTGGCTTTTCAACCTATCTTGACACCATTTCGTGCACACTTGGTGATGGCCTATAAATAGGTGATAAATCTAAAGCCAAACAAGGTGAATAATATTTTATGATCAATACTCATTCCAAAATCAAAGATCAAACAATTGATTGATATTCATACTCAATTTCTTCTTTGTGCTCCTAATGTTTTGGAGGATCGCACATATACTTTAGTGTTAGATCCTTTACAAGGCTAGTTATAATCCTACAAACCGTTTGCCAAAGATCCTTAAGCATCTCATTCAATCCCGAGAGGAGGCAAATATAGTTTGAGAACAGCGATTACGCGTTTGAACCTTCCATTTTATTTTCTTCAAATTTCTTGTGATTACATTTTCATTTTTGTTGTCTCTTCTTCATTCCTCTATATATTTCCAACATCAAACACAATGAAATCTGAAACATGAATTGTATGAGCACACCACGATTTACATGCAGCGGATAAAATGGAAATTCAACAACAATCCTCCCGTATGAAGTCGGAGCCTTTCCCCAGTAGGTCACGTGAATTGTTATGTGAAGTTCGAATAAAAATTAACAATAACAATACTTTGTTTCATACTCTCATTCCTAATTATATTTAAATAATTTAAAATCAGTAAAATGGTTCTGCAAGGCTCCGTCCGTCCATTAAATTCGTTTACATTTTTTGATGACATTATCAGTTTGCACATCCCCACTTTTAAGGCAATTATCAACGTTATGGAGCAAATAACATCTCATCATTCATTAAATTATCAATTTAAATATGTACATGTGTTATCTCACACATCTCGATACTGATAAATAACTTTTTCACTATAATAAAACTATGATCCAACCTGAGAATTTATATGGGGCACGATAAATGTATTCTTCAAGAACTACGTAATTTCAATCTTGAAGGCAAAGTTAACCGAAGCTTAAAAGACGATTTTCCAAAGATCATGCATTGATGATTTCATGCAGGTGTTAGACATGCCATCACAACATCAAGTTTTACACAAGATGCTAATGTTGGAAGTCAAAATACACAAATCAAGATGAAACATGGTTCGAACTAGATGGGAAGTTTCTCATATTTACGATGCACGAATTCTATCTTGTCACTGTACTAAAATGTGTCGGAAACGACCAATGCAACTTTTACAAATTAGGTGGATACCGTATTAGAGACAAATACTTTAGCCATATTATGAGCGTGCATAGGAACGATGTTGAAAATACATTCAAGGAACTACTGGCAGACACCCCAAATGAAGATGTTGCTGAGATTGCATTTATTTTCCTATCTCCATGTTTGCATTCACCACCACAGAGCCCAATGTTGTCAGTGACGACTTGATGCGCCTCGTCAATTCTCCACACATGAACTCTCCCCCATGGGTTAAGGAGTTATACCACATAACTTTCTCGTACCTTAAGAATGTGTTGGAATAATTTCATACGTGGGCTTCATATTCGATTGCAAATTTTAGGGGTTAAATGTATGGATCATGATGATATTTGTATTTGGACCAAATTTATTGAGTGATTAATTGAACATTTTACACCTTACGGGTTGTAATTAATATAATATGGTAATTTTAAGTATGTGGGCCGGAAATTAACCCTAATTAGAATTTTAGTCGTAATGGAACAGCTCAATTATTTCCTATATAAAGGCTAGGTCACCTTTTCTTTCCATATTGTTTTATTAGCTTGCCTCATTGATAGCTAATACTTTGTGAGAAGCAAAGAGTGGAAGATCTGGCTGCTATTATAACTATTATTCATATCAACGATGGTTTCCGCCGGTATGAATTCATTTTATTAATTCATTATTTGGTGATTCTTAACATGATTACAAATAAATTTCAACAATTGGTATCAGAGCCTTCATGTTGAAATCAAAATCCCTAATAAAATAATATTCCGTCTCGTTTTTCTGCTTGAATAATCAAAAGTTGGCTTTTCATATTGTTATTGTTTTCTGGCAATTGGAGAGATCTGTGTATTGGATTTAAAACCTTGAGTTTAAGATTCTAAAATTTCAATTTCAATAGGTGGCCGATTTTAATTTGGAGGCTTCTAGGTAGAGACAATTCATGATTTGGGTCATGTGTGTTGGGTTGCTAATTGTTCCATGGTAGCGTATTTTCTTGTTGCTATGTAAATTGTTGGTTCAACTCTGGTGGTGGCAGTTCTTGTTAGAGTGGAGAAGAAGGGGACGATGGCAGTCCGTCTTAAGGTTTTGAAGACAAAAAATAATAATAAAAAAAATCGATAGGCAATAGAAGAGATCCGGCCGATTGATGGTCACTCACAACCGGCGCTGGAATGGGTGGTAGTTTTTGCCTTTTTTTTAAATGTATTTTGGGTCTATATTCGGCTCGCCATAATAACTTGGGGATGGGGGCCTCTCTCGCAATTTATGAGATGAGAGGCCCCTGTGAGCAATTAAAAATTGGATCACATTACAATTTTTAAAATAAGGACCTATCACGCAATTTTAAATATTGAAGGACTTACTTTAAATTTAAATCTAGGGTTAATATGTAATTTTTAAAAGGGTATTAAATTTGAACTTTTAAAAGGTTTGACCCTAAGATTTTAATTTTGACCCAATTAAAATTTTTTATTTAAAAATGGCCTGATTAAAATTATATTAAATAAATAATAAAATTAATTGACGACTTTTATATTCTCATCAAAATGTTTGTGTATTTAAATATCGTTATTATTTGTGCACTTAAATTTCATTTTTCATATATACATATTGAAATTTTGTTGTCAGTTTCATCTCTCAATCACATATAAATTCTCGCCTTTTATCAATTAACGATTATGGTTTGTTGCATAATTTTTGTTCCGTGATTAAATTTTTCATGGGTTTTGAGACGATTCTTATTTTCCCACTATAAGAGAAATATTTTGAAATAAAAATGGGTGGTAGCTACCAAAGTGACACACTCATTATTATTTATTCGATTTTCTCTGCAACAAAAATATATATATTTTGTCCAACAATTTTGATTTATTGCATATAATATCTTGCTTAAAGGTATTATTATATGTAATATTTTTAGAAAATGGTATAACGCAGTTAACGAGTTTATTTTGGTCTAAAAATTTTCTTTTGTCCAAAGGTGTTGGTGTTTCGAAAATCAATGTAATTTTGTTAACTGGTTACATGATGTGTTTTAAGAGTACTTTATAACATGTTGTATTGTCGACTCGAATGTGACTTTATGATGATGCATCTAGACTCTTACCGTAATGAAATTCATATGTTTTGATTGAAATTATGGATTATCTAATTAACAGCCCATATTAATTAATTGAAAATTTTATCATCCATTTAATTGCATGTATTATGTTTGGATGATATTGAGTGTGATATTTTATGTTTCCACAGTTTATAATGCTTCATCTCTTTCAAATCAATTGTCTGCTATTGAAACCTTGACTATGTGAGATGAAAACGAGACGTAGAAATAGCACTTAGTCTTTTGAACTTGGACTTTGCAATGGAGAAAAAGTTTAAGAAATCCACAGATAAGAACACTGTTGAATATGTAGCCGAGTATGAAAAGTGGAAAGGGACAAAAAACTCTGTTTGAAAATCATTAAGCAATCGATATCTGATTTCATTCTAGGTGTCATTCTCGATAATGAAAATGTCAAAATTTTTATGGATACCATAGAAGAAAAATTTATTGAGTCTGATAAAGTCGAAACTGGAGATCTAATGGATAAATTGATGAGCATGAAATATGATGGTACAAGTAGTGTTAGAGAGTATGTCATGAAAATGATAACCATATCATCTAAGTTAAAGGCTCTTAACATTCCAATTGCAAAGCCTTTCCTAGTCTATCATGTTTTAAATAGCCTTCCTAACCAGTTTAAACAGCTTAAGGTTGCTTACAATACTCAATGAGATAAATGGATTTTGAATGACCTCATTGTAGTGTGTGCCCAAGAAGAGTATAAGATGCGCCGTAAAACTATTGAAACTGTGCAATTAGCTTTTCAGTCATCACAGAATAAAGGGCCTTCTCATAACCATAAATCTAAGTTTCGTACAGTTAATAAGTCCCATCGAAATCAACAGAATAAAAATTTTAGTGATCTCAAAAGAGTTATAAAGAAAAATGATCAATACAGGTTCTGTAAAAAGAAGGGTCATTGGCAGAAAGACTGTTTTAAGTTTAAGACTTGTTTGGAAAAGAAGAAGAGTTCTCCAGGTATTCCCTTGGCCTTAGTTTGTTTCGAGTTTGCTTTTGTTAACACACTGAAAGTGCAGCCCAAATTAAATAGCCTAGAGAGTGAAGCCCAATTGGAGAATCCAGGATAAAGGTCCAAACAGGATTATCGATAAATGCAGTGGAAGCCCACAAACACAGTGACATCATCGTCCAAACTTGTAAGATGCCCAGAATTTGAGTGAATGGAGTGCCTTACGGTCGTCCAGAGCGATGACCCCGTTCTCGCCTAAACTTTCGAATCGCCCAGGATCTTAACAAACATAAAATATTATGATCGTCCAGAATAGCAGTTATTGAGTAACCTTATCACATTCCACGATTCAAGGAGCCCAGTTGAAGGCGGTTAAACGACAAAGAGTAATGACAGCAGTTAGAGACGGCAGTTCCACGACAAGTTAGCCACCATAAAGAAATGGGTAGTTATAAAACAATCAAGTAGTTTCCAAGCGATTTGTCATGAGGAAGTCATCAAGGGAATATAAAAAGGAAGAGAATACATAGAATAGAGACCCCGGATCAAACACTCTCAAACAGAGAATATGCAATTTTAATTCCTTAACTTAAATTTAAACACTTCTTTTAATACTCGTGTGATTGCGTCCCATGGAGGTATTTCTGTTTATTTCCAATTGTAAATCATCCCCAATAAAACACCCATTTTTGGAACTTTGTTTCAAGAGGTCTGTTCCTTACACAATCGTCTGACCCCTTTTTTAATTGTTAGCGACTACTCGCGCGAAACAATTTGGCACGCCTAGTGGGACCTTGGTGTTTGGTGTTGAGGATACAAAAAAAGAAACAATATACCTCACAAATCTGATAAGGAAGCAACAAGTCAGGGAGGAGTCTAGTCTGTGATCAAGCGATATGAGAAGCAGCAAAACTCTCCACGAACAGAGGGACGGAGTCAGAGCAGTCACAGTCATTATGAACCAATGACAGAGTTGAGTCCTCGAACCATGCGTGCATTGTTTGGAGAACTCACACAGGATGTCGTTAAACGAGTAAATCTACGAAATGTTCATAATATGGAAAGATTTACCCAGAATGGGAATGCACATTATGACAACATGGCCAAACAACTGAATACATTAAATGAAATAATGAATAAGTTAGTAGGCCAAATTTTTCAGCCAGTTGTGCCTATTACAAGTCACTTTCAAGCTAGGACAATTGTAGGACATAATTTCCCAATCCTAAGTCCAAATCAAGGAATAGAACCACCTTTTGGTCCATCTACTTCAAATCAGGGGGATGGTGTGATGTCAAATCGGAATAGTGGTAACGGTACATCTAACTTGGGGGGTAACCTAAATGTAAGAGACAATGTCCTAAATAATGGACAGAACACTCCACGTGTTAATGATGGAATAAATATTCAAGCTAATGGTAACAATGGCCCAAATCATGGCAACTTTGTTGCCAACCAAGGACTAAATATCAGGCCTCAGGTAAATCAATCGATCAACCAACTTGTAGGAATTCCATATGACCCCAACGTCATGTTGAGAAATCAAAGTATGGAAATAGTACAAGATCAAACGGCTTTTGGGGTACGTCCTGTCATTAGGCCGACTTACACAAAGCCATGTCCTGATTATAGACCAAGCATATCCATGGCCTAGAGGGTATAAAGTGCCAGAATTCTCATTATTTACCGGTTTAGGAGAGATGTCTACTCTAGAAAGCCTCACGCTGCAAAGTGGAGAAGTAACCGACTACCATAAAATGAGGTTGTTCCCTAGTTCATTAACAGGAGTAGCTTTCTCCTAGTTCATCAATTTGCCAACGAATTCTGTTCAAACATGGCAACAATTGGAGCAATTGTTCCATGCTCAGTTTTATAAGATTGAGTCTGAAGTTACTTTGGCTGATTTGGCAAATCTACGTCAAATGCCAAACGAATGGGTAGAAGGTTTCCTTCAAAGGTTCAAGACAGCAAGAAGTAAATGTTTTGTACCTTTGCTCGAAAATGAGTTTGTCAAAATTGCTCAAGTTGTCTAAGCTTTGATTTGAAAAAGAAATTTCAAGACAGGAAATTTCCTGATCTTTTCCAATTGAGCGCAAACGTGATTAGGTATGAACGATTAATAAGAGAAGAAGAGCAGATGAAAAATTCTAGCAAGGGGGCTTATTATAGAGACCCAAATTTTGATGTGCATACCATTGATGACGAGTACTACGATCAAACCGAAATGTGTTTGACCGAATTAATCAAAGGAGACGAGTATACTTGTCCTATAATGGCTAAGCCTAGATCGTTGGGCAAGGATGAACCTATAAAAGATGAAAATAAAATGGCTAGAACGTTCTCGTTCGATATAACCAAAGCTGACCTTATATTTGATAAACTATATAAGGATAAGCAAATAAAGTTGAGCAATAAACATAAGTTGTTAAGCCCTGAACAAATCAAGGGTAAAAAATATTGTAAGTGGCATAATGTATGATCACATTTGATTAACAACTGTTTGGTTTTTCGCCATGTGTTGCAGGACGCCATTAAATCAGGATGAATTACGTTCGAGGATAAGAAGAAGATGGTAGTGGATGAAAACCCTTTTCCACAGCCACTTGGGGTAAACATGATGACGACTGGTTTCAAAAATAAATTGCCAAAATTCAAGTTGGTTATAGACGACGGAAAGGAGGATCCTGGGCCACACCCCAGTGTCTTTGAATGTATCAAAGTGAAGGAGCCTAAAAGGAATAAAGACGTCCTGTGTGCAAGATATAAAGGAGAAGTAAGTGCAAATATAGAAAAACCAGGGATATGGCAGCACCACCATCGCCCTATTTTCTTCCCAAACGCTCAGCCTGTTAGAGAGCAAGGTACATCATTCTATAGGGGACCGCCTTTTGAGAGGCAATTGAGGTCAATAAATAATGGGAGAACATTCAGGCCACAACCTCGCCAACCAAATGTATGGCATTCGTTCCAATATAATGCAGGAAGGGTGATACCCTTCAATGAGATGACTAGAACCCAACAAATGTGTTTTCAACGGAATTATGGACGAATGATGAAGCAACAATAGGGAGTGTCACGTCCTAAGGCGCCTAAACTACTTGAGGTAGCCAATCAAAATATTCTCAAAGACAGTGAAGAGACTGGTAGAGGTGAATCGATGGAAGAGTTGCCAGAAAGTTCTTCTGGAAGATCGAAATTTGGGCGAGACAGAAGGGATGAAGAAGATCCAGATCAGCCTCTTACTATTCAATTCGGTACGTTACCTCCTGTTATGGCTAATAACTATTTACTAGCCAATGAGTTCAAGAACAAAGAGAAAGAAGAAGAAGAAAGGAAAGATAACGAAGAAGAAGCATGTGTGCTGGAATGTGAAGAAGGCCAAACTTCTAGAGGGGCCTACAATGATGAAGATGATGATGGTATGACGGACATCGAAGAGGAAATTAATCTGAAAGCAGAAAGAAGAAAGAGAGGAGTATCGCACAATACCCTGTCGAAACAACTACATAGAGAAGGTGTTCGTGAAGTGGATTTGTTGGGAGAACCATTTGGACGTTCTTTCGATTATTATGTGTTGTATGGGACACCCAAGAGAAAAAGGAGAGTACCTCACTCTGAAAAGTATGGGTCACCTCCAAGAATATTGCCTCTTCCCACAAGTTGGATAACCGAAAAAGAAGTATTAGAAAACAATAAACAAGAAATTCAGGAAGCGGAAGCTCAGTGCGACATACTACACGTTGACTTATCACAAAAGGATAATTCAACAGAGAGCAAGTAGGAAGTGGAAATAGATGCTGCCGAAAATGTTATTTCTAAGAGACTAGCCATGGAGTTAACTAAACACTTAAGGCCATTATACTTTAAGGCTCTAGTTAACGGTATACCTGTGACGAAAGTACTTATCGATAATGGAGCAGCTATAAACATCATTCCATCCAGGATGATGAGGAAATTTGCAGAAACAGAAAGTGATATGATTCCAACAGAAGTCATCCTTACAAGTTTCAATGGAGGAGTAACTTCAGTTAAAGGGGTTATGCCGTTGGACATAATTGTAGGGACAACTACTAGGACCACAGTTTTCTTCGTAATAGATGCTCCTACTAGTTACAATGTGTTATTAGGAAGGGATTGGATACACGAAAGTCGCCGCATACCTTCATCACTCCATCAATGCCTGGTTTTCTGGAATGACAATGGTGAAGCAGAAGTGGTGCAGGCAGATCATAGACCTTTTGTCGCAGAAGCAAACTCAGTGGAAAGATTCATGTACGAAGGAAATTACGGACCTGTCAGAGTAGTCCAAGATGGAGAAGAATGCACAGAGCGAAGAGCCATTTTTAGTAGATGCACTCACTGAAATGTTTAGTCAAATGAAGCCAAACATAGTGGCCCTAGAAGAACTAGTAATTGGCAAAAAAGTAATCAAAGAGTTTTAAATGAGTTGTAAGCAACAAAGGCAAATGACCGATGTTCAGACCTTCAAAGCCAAATTAATGGCTTTCAATAAAGAATGTAAAGACAAGACGAAAGAAGAAGCAGCCTTAAGAGCATTGGAAGACAAATTGGCAGTGTTCGAGTTGGAACAAAGTATTGGCCGAGAAGTCAATAAGGTGGATTATTTAGAAGAATGGGTGCCTATAAGGAAAATGGACGATGAAATAATGAGGATCACCAAACCTGGATATGCTCAAGCACAAGACCCTCTAATTAAAGTGAATATTGGCAATAAAGGGGAAGATCGCCCATCATTCGTTAGCCAGATGCTCGATCAAAATGTTAGTGATAAATTGATCGCTTTATTAAAGGAATATAAGTATTGTTTTGTTTGGGAATATGAACATATGCCTGATTTAAATAGAGATTTGGTGGAACATAGATTGCCAACCAAACCAAATTTTAAACCTCATAAGCAACCTCCTAGGCGCTTTGCTCCTAATGTACTTCCTGAGATTAAGAAAGAAATAGAGCGATTAAGAAAAGCAGGTTTTATTAGAACACCAGATATGTCAAGTGGTTGTCTAATATCATGTCAATACAAAAAAAGAATGGTAAATTAAGGGTGTGCATAGACTTTAGGAACCTAAACATAGCCACACCCAAAAATAAATATCTAATGCCTACGGTAGATTTTTTAGTAGACTCGACTGCATGACACGTAATATATTCCTTCATGGATGGGTATTCAGGATACAATCAAATTTATATAGTTGAGGAAGATATACACAAAATTGCCTTTAGATGCCATGGATCTCTAGGATGTTTTGAATGGGTAGTTATGCATTTCGGCCTGAAAAATGCAGGAGCGACTTATGAAAGGGCAATGAATTTGATTTTTCATAATATGATAGGCAAGTTTGTTGAAGTGTATATAGATGATATAGTGGTCAAATCCATTAAAGAAAAGGACCATTTTGAACAATTGAGATGGTCATTTGAGCAAATGAAGCAATATAAACTAAAATTGAATCCCTTGAAATGTGCATTTGGTGTTAATGCAGGAAACTTCCTTGGTTTTTTAGTACACAAAAGGGGGATTGAACTTGATAAAAATAAAGCGAAGGTCATTTTAGAGGCCAAACCACATAGCAATAAAAAAGAATTGCAAAGGTTTCTTGGACTAGTAAACTTTTTAAGACGCTTTATTTCTAACTGTGCAGGGCGAACTAAAGCTTTTTCGCCGCTTTTAAAGCTTAAAAATCAGGACAAATTTGTCTGAAAAGAAGAGCATCAAAAGGCTTTTGAAAGCCTAAAGATATATTTATCAAGTCCACCAGTGTTGGTGTCACCAATCCAAGGACGGCCAATGAAAGTGTATATATCGGCTGAACGAGAATCAATAGCTGGAATGGTCGAAAAAAAACCAATTTGGAGAAGAAAGGGCGATTTACTACTTGGCCATTCCACACGCTGCCTAGCAGAGGCGTGGTTATCTGAAGTGGATTCTCTCCTTTGAGCCTCAGAGGCGGGGAAGAAGGAAGCAAGAGCGCGAAGAGAGCGAATAAGCCACGTTGATCGCTTCGGGTCTACTCTACACAGGTGTGGGCTTACAGGGCTAGGGCTCATAAACCCTTTCTTTCATTCATCAATAGGGCCCTGGTCGGTCACTTTTCTGGGCCGGGATCGATAAGTGGAAGTCATAAAAAAGAGATCTGTCATGACCTTCCCTTTTCGCACTGACTGCCCTTTCCTTGCTGCTCGCGACTCTGCCATTGAAAAATTATGTCTTGCATTGTATTTCACATGTACGAAATTAAGGGCTTATTTACGGTCCGTAACCGTTTATTTGATTTTTAGAGTAAATTTAGTTAAGTATATGTTCTCTCACCCTATTTTACACCAAATGGTAGGCCTTTGGATTTTAGCATTATCAGAATTCGAAATACAATACATACCCCAAAATGCAATCAAAAATCAAGCTTTGGCTAACTTTCTGACCGATCATCCATGCCTTGACGTGCCTGAAGAAATGAATTAGAAATTGATTCATTCGAATTAAAACCTTGGATTTTATATTTCGATGGGTCAAAAACCTCTAAAGGTGCAGGAGTAGGAGTAGCATTGATAAATCCTTTAGGGATTTGTTACAAGTTCGCATTCACGTTGGATAGGATGTACACCAATAATCAAGCTGAATATGAAGCCTTAATTGTGAGTTTAGAATTAATGATAGATATGGAGATAAAGAATGTGATTGTTAGAGGCGATTCTCAATTAGTAATTCACCAATTGATCGGTGATTTTAAGTGCCAAAGTGATTCCATTATAAGTCAATATGAAATCGTCCAAGAATTGTTGGAAGAATTCGACCAAGTAGAGTTTCAATGTGTTAATCGGGTATATAATGACATAGCAAATGAGTTGGCCCAGATGACCTCAGGGTATTCAAAGGCTTTAAATTGGAAATCTACTTGTGAATATGGAGTAATATTGCCCGTAGTCCAAAGAAGGACGAGAAAGATTGAAATTCATTGCATACAAGATGGGGATGCAATAGACTAGAGGGCAGAGATTAAAAGGTTCCTTAAGGAACCTAATGAAGGAGGTAGTAGAAAAATGAAATTGCGTTTGCTAAACTATACATTGATAGATGAAGAGTTGTTTAAGAAACGCTCTGATAGTATATTACTAAAATGTGTAAGTTTGCGAGAAGTCAGAACAATCATGGCTGAAGTACATGAAGCGATATGTGGAGCTCATCAAACTGGCCAAAAGATGAGATGGTTAATTATTAAGAATGGATATTTTTGGCCCAATAGGAGAATCATGTGTTCAATATGCGAAGAGTTGTCTAGCATGCCAAAAGCATGGTCCAATCAGAGGGTGCCAGCAAGAGAGATAGCACTCATTATCAAACCCTGGCCGTTCAAGGGTTAGGCGATAGATCTGATAAGGAAAATTTATCCCCCATCGTCCAAGCAACATACCTTTGTTATAGTTGCAACTGATTTTTTCACTAAGTGGGTAGAAGCGATACATTTAAAGGAGATCACCCAAAAGAATGTCATAAAATTTATCCGTGATCATATTATTTATAGATTTGGGATTCCACAAACTTTGATGATAAATCACGAAACTTCTTTGAATGGAGATCAAGTGAAGAAATTCTTGAGCGAGTTTGAAGTTAAGTTAGTGAACTCCACACCATATTACGCGCAATCCAACGGGCAAGCAGAATCTTCTAATAGGATTCTAAAAAATATCATAAGGAAAATGATAGATGAAAATGTCAGAAATTGGTACGAATGTCTAAACAAGGCCTTATGGGCTTATAGGACGTCGCCTCGGTCAAGTCCCAAAGTTACTCATTTCCAACTTACTTATGGACAAGAGGTCGTTTTGCCTATGAAAATCAATGTGCAATCAATCAGAGTGTGTTTGCAACATAAGTTAAGTGATGGTGAGTATATCGAATCATTAGTTCAAAACTTATTAGAGTTGGACGAATTAAAGCTGGACGTCCTAGATAGATTGCAAGTTCAAAAACAAAGGATGACTAAGTTTTATAATAAAAAAGTTATAGCCAAATCATTTAGCTTGGGCGAATTGGTTTGGAAAACAATACTCCCTTTGGATAGCAAGGATCCAAAGTATGGCAAGTGATCACCCAATTGGGAAGGGCCATGTAAAGTAAATAGTGTGTTGCTTAATGGAGTCTATCATTTAGAAGATTTAGATGGCACCAAGCACATGAGGTTCATTAATGATAAATATTTAAAAAAATATGTTCCTTCCTTATGGGAAAGTGAACAAATAAAAGTGTAATCAATATAATTGTGTTGAACGATCATAGATAAATAAGGCAAGAACGAAATACGTTCAAATGAATTCCTTTGTTATCAAATATTCATTACAATTGTGGGATACAAAATACTAAATGTTTTATGAGCTACAACTGAGAGCAAACTAATTTCTCGGTTTATCGCCAAGTAAGAGGGTGAACCAGCCTTGATCGACGTCCTAATCGCACTGCTGCAAGGATAGGCAGAGAGGTCAAAAAGCACTCTTGATAAGTATGTTTTTACACATTTATTTGGTTCACAAACATGACTTAAACATGGATAAAATGGTTCAATTGTGGCTTAATCTTATTAAATTCATGCAATGTAGGTATTTCAATGGAAATTGTGGAATTCAGGAGAAAAGAGCCGAAGAAGGACCAAAACTCAACAAAGTGATAGTTCGAGGACCAAAGGTGCAAAATATTGAGAAGTTGAGCTAAATGCAAAACGAGGGTAAAAACATGCCGAGTATGAGCTCAAGGACAAAGCAAAACAAGTGGAGGAAGAAAGAATCAAAGAGGGACTGAAATGAACACAGTTAAAAGTTGGAGAACTAAAGCGCAAATACTCAAAAGATGAGCCGAATGAGTGGCAAGAGATTCGATGGTGTCAATCATCAATTGGAGGATAACATTTGTTGAAAAGATGAAGAAATCGAAGAAAGAAGTCAAGAGAAGCAACAAGGAAAGTTCAGGGACCAAAATGTAAAGACTTCATAGTTGGTTAGTCTATACGACCACATAGTGTAACCATCTATGCGCTCGCATAGATGGTTGCAGGAAATTTTGGGGGGAAATTTATTGGTCTATGCGACCGCATAGAAACCTTCTATGCGGTCGCATAGTGATAATTCGGGGGCCTCCGTTGCAGTTTTTTGTTTTCGTTGAAACTCTTTTCCTGCTTAATTTTGACGCGATATAAATACCCAAAATCATCAAATTGAAGAGAGGAACAATCAGGAAGAAGAAATACACTCAATTTGAAGGCAATAAACACAATCTTGGGCTTGATTTCACAAGGATTCAAGAAGGAATTGAAGATTACACACAAAATTGAAGGATTATCATACGGGTGTATTCTTTATATCTTTTAATTTCATTTTAATTCTTGATTCTGTAATTATGATCATAGGCTAGGGTTTTTATTCATTAGGAAATTGATGAACCTTTGATTATTTAATCTCCTTTATTTCATAAATTCAATATAAAGTTTCGGTTGGACAATTGTTTGATTTATATGATTTGATTGCTTCCATAATTATTGGCCATATGTTATGTGAGTTTAGATGATTTATTCTTTGCATTCGAAAGAAGGGGAATAGATTCGATATAATATAAATTAACATAGGGTTCGATAGGGGAAAGAAATATACCCCTATGCTTTGTGCAATTCATAAGGTGTTCATAAAAATTCATGCATTCTTGTATATTTGCATCATCCATAGAAATATAGGCTAGTGGTGTGCAAGAGTAGATTCAATATATATCGAGAGAGTATATTGGATAGGTTTAGGAACATTGAATTGGCATTTTTCCATCGATTCGTTGAATTTGTGAAATTAGGGTTTTTAATAGTCAATTGAGGACTCGAGATCCTAATGATTACATTTCAATTTATTTCTATACATTAACTTCCAAAATTGCGTATTTACATTTTAATTGAGTTTTTGAGTCATTCAATTAGTGAAATTTCGAAATTAGGGCTTCCAATTTCGAAATTAGGGTTTTCTTTAAAAATTAGGGTTTCAAATTGGGGATTTCTCCCACAATTAGGAGTTTTCACATTTAAACCAAATTTTCATTCAATTAGATTCGGTTAAGGTCACATTAGTCCAATTAGAGCTAATTCAATCCTCGTGGGAACGATACTTGGACTCATAGTCCATTTTACTACTTGTTAACGAATCGTACACTTGCGAGCATCTGAAGCTTGTGCTTCTGCCTTATTGATAGTATGAAAGCGATCTGTCAAATTTTTGGAGTAGCAAGGAGGAACAAGCCAAGTTTGGCCAAAACCAAGTTGACGAACAAAAAATTGGGGAGCATATATTTCAACCCCAGCCTTGGCATTGGTTCTAGTTAAAATATCGTGGAACAATTCCCTCCCAATCAAAAATTGAACCCAAACAAGCAGAGAGGTACTCGCACTGTCCAGGGTGGATGGAGGTTACACATAATCTAGAGTCAAGTGAGTAGGAAAAGGAAAGAAGGAAGGAATCGAATTTAAGGTATAAAAGAATGAAAAAATGTCCCTACTGGACATATTTACAGGTTTTAATGGGTCAATAGCTAGCCCATAGCAGCTAGCAAAACGAAGGGAAATAGATGGAGCACCAAGTGGTGAAAAGTATGCTCTCAACCATAGTTGAGCGAACCAAAGGGGGCCACTGTCAGTGGGAGATGCACCATTCTTCAGTTGAGATTGAAGGGAAGTCATGCCTCTATAAAGGACATCTAAAAAGAAGGAACATAAGTTCAAAGGCCTACCACGGGCCACTTCATGCGCTATGGGTAAGTAGCTCATAGAAAGTTTCATACTTGGCACGCAAAGAATATATTTACAGAGCCAAATTTGAAGAAAAGCCACACGCTCAGTGTGGAAAGGTTCAGCGCTTGAATGATTATAAAAGCCTTGCATGCTTGAATAGGATTCAATAAGTTTCTTGTCAAATTTCGGGCTAACACTGGAAATCAAGATACCAGGAAAGATGGTATCGCCCGAAGGCGAAAGATTTACTAGGGCTCCAACGTCCCTTAAAGTAATAGACATGGGACCAAGAGGGAAAACGAAGGTATTATATTCAGAAGACCAAAAACTCAAAGCAATCAGAAAAAGCACTGGGTTGAAAATTGGGGGTTGAAGAGCGATTTCTAATAAGTCCGAAATCCTGGCACGATCAAAAATCGCCTTGGTAGGGTCATGATTCACAAGACGTGCATGCCATCTACAAAAAATAACATCAACTTTGGGTCAAGTACGAATACCTTTTTCGCGAATCGGCCTCAATGGAAGAGAGTTCAGGAGCGGAGGGTCTTGAGTGCAAGGGAACAGTTGGCCCTCCGCCACTTTTTCAACGGCTTCGGCATTATTGAATGATGGACCCAGATAGAATTCATTGAGGTCAGCATTGGCTGGTGTAAGGAAGTTTGGATTTACATACGGCTTAGTAAGAATTTTCTGGAAATCTTCAAAACTAAAAGAATCATCAGATTGAGTTTGTGAAGTCGCCATTAGGTGCAAAGTACAGTTTTGTTAAGATTTGCCTGAGAAACGTAGCAGAGAAGCAAGGAGATGAACAGTAAAATAGTGAGGAGGAAGCGCGAAATATAGAGAACGAGGTTTAGTGGTGCGATGAAATGGCGTGTCTTTTAGGTTTATAAGGGTTTGTAACGTTGCACCTTTTCAAGCTATAGAAGGAAATAATGATTGAAATTCTTGGGAATTTCAAATGTTGCTGGAGAATACAAAATGAATATGGCAAAGATTAATAATTGGTATCAATTCTGCCATATTGGGGGATAATTGTTGACATACTGAAAGTGTAGCCCAAATCAAATAGCCCAGAGAGTGAAGTCCAATTGGAGAGTCCAGGATAAAGGTTCAAACAGGATTATTGATAAATGCAGTGGAAGTCCACGAACACAGTGACATCATCGCCCAAACTTGTAAGACGCCTAGAATCTGAGCAAATGGAGTGCCTTACGGTCGCCCAGAGCGATGACCTCGTTCTCGCCCAAACCTTCGAATCGCCCAGAATCTTAGCAAACATAAAATATTGTGATCGTCCAGAATAGCAGTTATTAAAGCAGTTATTGAGTAATCTTATTATATTCCACGATTCAAGGAGCCTAGTTGAAGGCGGTTGAACGACAAAGAGTAATGGCAGCAGTTAGAGACGGCAGTTCTACGACAAGTTAGCCACCATAAAGAACGTGGGTAGTTATAAAATAATCAAGCAGTTTTCAAGTGGTTTGTCACGAGGAAGTCATCAAGGGAATATAAAAAGGAAGAGAAGACATAGAATAGAGACCCCGAATCAAACACTCTCAAATAGAGAATATGTAATTTTAATTCCTTAACTTAAATTTAAACACTTCTTTTAATACTCGTGTACTTGCGCCCCTTAAAGGCATTTCTGTTTATTTCTAATTGTAAATCATCCACAATAAAATACCCCTTTTTGGGATTGTCTTAAGAGGTCTGTTCTTTACACAATCATCTGACCCCTTTTTTAATTGTTAGCGACTACTTGCGCGAAACAGCTTTAATAGATGTGCCTTTGAATTCTTGGTGGTTAGATTCGGGAGCTAGTATTTATATTAAGAATTCTTTCCAAGGGTTCACAAGCAAACGGAGGTCAAGTGAGAATGAAGTGAGCTTGAGCGTTGCAAATGGAGTTCAAGTGAAGGTTGAGTTTATAGAAGTAGTAAAATTGACTTTAGAGTATGATTTTTCTCTTGTTTTGGAAAATACAGTTTATGTACCGCAAATGAGACAGAATTTAATTTCTATATCGAAACTAGATGCTTGTGGTTTTTTTTTTAACTTTGGTAATGGAAATGTTGAGTTGTTTTATCATTCTCGTTTGATTGGGAACGACCTTTTATGTGATAGTTTATATAAATTGTCTTCGACTCCTTTGGTGAAGTCTTGTGTGTTACCAATGAATCAAAGGAAAGGGCTTTGATCTGTGAATCGTCCTCTATGTTGTGGCATAAACGAATAGGTCACATTTCTAAGGATAGAATGGAAAGATTGGTAAGAGTTGAGATACTTTTCCCTTTAGACTTTTCTGACTTTGACACTTGTATGAATTGCATAAGAGGAAACTTAACTAAATCTATAAGGAAAGGTTCAATTAGGAGTAAGGAAATTTTAGACTTGATACATACTCATATTAGGGGGACATTTGCCTTTCACCATATGTGGAAACAAATATGTCATAACCTTTTATTGATGATTTCTCATAACATGGATATGTTTACCCGATTAATGATAAATCTCATGCACTTGAGAAATTTAAGATTTTCAAATGGAAGTAGAGAAATAATGTGGAAAAAGTACAAAGTTGTAAGATCTGATTGTAGTGGTAAGTACGATGGGAAATATGATGAGTCTGGTCAAAATATGGGTGATTTTGTAAAGTTTTTACAAGAGTGTCGAATAGTGCAACAATACACCATGACAGGGACACCTGAGCATAATGGTATTTCTTTCAGACGTAATCGAACTCTGAAAGATATGATCAGGAGCATGATGAGTAGAACAAAATTTGCCTGAATATTTGTGGGGTGAAGCTTTGAAAACTGCTATGTATATTTTGAATAGAGTTCCAAGTAAAGTTGTTGCAAAGACATCTTTTGAATTATGGACAGGACGTAAGCCAAGTTTGGCTCACTTTAAAGTTTTTGGATATCCAGCTGAGGTTAGGATTTATAATCCATTTAAAAAGAAATTAGACCCTAAATCAACTTCTGGCTACTTTATTGGGTATCCGGATAGATCAAAGGATTATAAGTTTTACTGTCCAAATTGCGGCGCTAGAACTGTGAAGTCTATTACTGCTAAGTTTCTGGAGAATGATTTTGGAGATGGTGGGAGTTATACATTGAAAGAAATTATTGTTGAACCAAATCAAATTGTTGTTCCAATTCCTGTTATACAAGAAAGAGTTGGTTCTCAACTAATTAAAGTTGTTAATGAAGAACTAAGAGGAACCTCCAATTCCTCCGACAACGATTAAATCGGTTTCTAAGCCACAATTTAGAAGATTACAAAGGGAAAGAAGACCTCCATTGTCCAGTGACTATATTACATATTTATTGGATAGCGATTTTAATATTGGTCATATTGTTGATCTTGTAATTTATAATCAAGCATTGACAAGTTTTGAGACAGATAAATGGATAGTTGCCATGGAAGATTAAATGAATTCTATGGAAAAGAATAAATTTCGGGATCTTGTTGAACTTCCTCCAGATGCTAAAGCTGTAAATAACAAGTAGATTTTCAAAAGTAAATTACAATCAAAAGGAAATGTTGGACGAAAGAAAGCAAGATTGGTTGTAAAAGGTTTCAATCAACGAGAGGGTATTGATTATGTTGAAACCTTCTCACCTGTTTTGTCGAAAGATTCCTTTCGAATCATTATGGCACTTGTGGCACACTACGATTTGGAGTTTCATCAAATGAGTGTTAAGACAATATTTTTGAATGGAGATCTTTCTGAAATGGTTTACATGAAACAACCAGAAGGTTTTGTTGTGAAAGGAAAAGAAAAGTTGGTATGTAAGTTAAATAAATCCTTATATGGTATCAAAAAAGCATCTCGTTAGTGGTATTTGAAATTTGATGAGGTTGAATGCGGTTGATCAATGCATTATCTTAAAACCAGTGGGAGAAATTTTATTTTTCTTGTACTATGTTGATGACGTTTTACTTGCTAGCAGTAACTTATGATTGCTTCATGCGACAAATAAAATGTTGTCTGCTAATTTTGAGATAAAAGATCTTGGAGAAGCTTTCTATGTGCTTAGCATCGAAATATATCATGATAGAAGTCGTGGGTTGCTGGGACTTTCTCTAAAAACTTATATACGACGTATTCTAGAAAGGTTTAATATGCAGAATTGTGATCTGGTGACGTACCTATCATAAAAGGGGATAAGTTTAACAAAACTCAATGTCCAATGAATGAGTTAGAAAGGGAATTTATGAAAATGATTTCATAAGCTAGTGCTGTGGAGCTTGATGTATGCTTAAGTTCATACTAGACTGAATATAGCCTAGGCAGTCAGTGTCCTTAGCAAGTTTTAGTCAAATTTAGGACAATAGCATTGGAAAGTAGTTAAGAAAGTTATGAGATATTTGAAGAAAACTGAAGGTCATATGCTCACATTTCAGCGTTCAAATCATTTTGAGGTGGTAGGCTACTCAGATTCTGATTTTGTTGGATGTCAAGATGATTTGAAACTAACCTCAAGTTATATTTTCACGTTAGCTGATGGTGCTATCTCTTGAAAAAGTGCTAAACAGACTCTCATGGCATCTTCTACCATGCAAGCTGAATTTGTGGCATGTTATAGGGCTACAATCCAAGCTATTTGGTTAAGAAATTTTTTCTTTGGCTTGAAAGTTGTTGATTCCATCTTAAGATCAATCACCATATACTATGATAATAGTGCAGCATTATTCTTTTCAAAGAATAATAAAAGTTCTGGTGGGTCAAAACATATTAACATCAAATATTTGATAATTAGAGACAGATTCAAAGAAGGACAGACGAAAATAGAGTATATCAATACAAAGGCAATGATTGCAGATCCCTTAACTAATAGATTCGCTCCAAAAGTTTTTAAGACACATGTTGCTAATATGGACATTGTGGAAACATTTAATGTTTTTAGTTAGTGGGAGTTATATATATGTTAAGTACTACGTTTTGAGTTCAATCCCTCTACGATGTACGTAGGCAATCCATATGTTTTCGAATACAGCCTCTTTTGATAATAAAATATTTTTTCCCTATCCATGAACTATTTCAACATGCATTTGACTTATGCCTTTTTATTATAATATTATTGTAATCTCGAGATATGACAGATAAAGACATAAGATGAGTCTCTTTTAGAGACAAGTGACTTCATTTTAATCCGAAGCATTATGAGGACCGATATTTTTTATCACATTTGGTGCAAGTTCATACCACATACTACCACATTGGTTAAAGGATGGAGATTCATGTCGATAAGGATGTTGACATTTGTAGTTGTAAAATGGTTTTACATCGCTTAATTCGTGTAAGACTTCCATGTTTGGTGTTAATAATTTTGTTGGACCGGATCATGCTACGTAAGGTGTCATCATTGGAGTTATACTTTTGTGGCCACCTATGTAGTCTAACCTGGGTGTTAAAACTTTGCTATATCAATCAAATGTTTGCTCAAATGGGAAAATATTGTAATAATTTTATATGTGGGCTTTACATTCGATTGCAAATTTTATGGGTTAGATGTATGGCTCATGATGATATTTGTGTTTGGGACAAATTTATTAAGTGATCAATTGAGCATTTTACATCTTACGGGTTGTAATCAATATAATGTGGTAATTTTAAGTATCTGAGATGGAAATAAATCCTAATTAGAATTCTAGTCGTAATGGGACGACTCAATTGTTTTTTATATAAAGGTTGGGTCACTTCTCCCCTCTACATTGTTCTATTAATATGCCTCATTGATAACTAATACTTTATGAGGAGCAAGGGGGGAAGATTTGACTGCTATTATAACAATTATTCATATCAACGATAGCTTTCACAGGTATAAATTCGTTTTATTAATTTATTATTTAGTGATTTTTAATTCTTAGCATCATTACAAATAAATTTCAACATAATGCTTTCAAGGATGCTCGACTGAGTGACGATGAGCATAAATGAATTTTAACGTACAGGTTGTACGGCTTTCCACCTGTATTCCAAATATGGGCATACGAGTCGATTACAGCCTTATCCAAAAAAAAAAAAATTGTAGAAGGGTCAGAAACAAATAACCATATATCATCAACTGGACAAACAACAACTCATGAGTTATAGCTGCTTTGTTGGAGAAATATTTTGCTGATCTTGACCAGGTAATGATTATTCTAATATTTTTTTTATTTTTTATTCTTGTAGAAATCACAATAAGATATTTGTAAGATACAGTTCAATCATAATGAATAAAACAAAAAATTAAAAAATTAAAATTCAGGACTTTGCAAGATTTAAAATTGTTATCTGACTGTTTTATTTTGGTTAAATCGGCCAACTAGAATAGTAAATGAGGTGACTTTATTTGACTTTTGTCTTTGAAAATGCAGAAGTGGAAAGAGTTTGAATTCGTATTCCATTGAGGGGACCATTTGCCTTTTGAATTATGCTAAAAGTACACAATCGTTTATCGAAGGGTGTACCTAATGTACATTCGACGCCTCGATATTAGCCGAAGCACCTGTGGGCCCCGAACATGACAGGCAAGATTGTATACCACTTGCAAGATTGTTTGCCTCTTACAGTCGAAATTCGAGAATGCGCCGCCTTCGTTACGTCGTCCACAGTGTTTGGATTGGCCTCCAACGTTGCTAACGTAGTTTTCTTATTTAATGTGCCAAAATTATTTAGACGGGGAGGTTTTCCATTGGAAGATGAGGTTGGCTTTGGCAGTTCATCATGATGTTTAGGGTCGACAGTGAAATTTTTATCATCGCTGATATGTGATTAGTTGATTATGAGGTGTTTAGGTTAGCTGTGCCACATGTCCTAAAAGCGGTTGGTCAAAATAGAGGTGATGATGTCGTCCTACTGAAATCAATTATCATGATGCTTCTCAATGAGCTATTTCTGGGGATGATGTAGGGGACTTTATTCGTGGCTAATCAATAATTAAGAATTCAATGTCGGCAAGGCTTTTTATATTTAATTTTACTATTTTTTTTCCAATCTTTATTTTCATTAGTTTATCTCCAAATTAGTATTATTTTCCTCTATTAAAGATAAAAATATTTTGAATGCATTTAATTTTATATTTAAAGAGAGTCCTACAGATTAGAGCATTTTTAAATTTAAAGAGTAATTTTTTTATACACTCTAACAAACTCTTTATTTTGATTCTTTATTTTTTTTTTCTAATGAACATTTAATAATTTTTCCTCATATTTTATTTAAGTATAATTTTTTATATGTTAATAGTCAATAAAATCAAATGTAATTTGAATAATTTAAATGGTGGACGATTAAATTTTTAATGTATTAAATGTAACCATTATACATCAAGAATAGAGAGTGAGTTAAACACACTCTCTACTCTAAAAAGTTTAAATAGAGAGTCTCTTGGAACTCATTTTTAAGCATCGACTCTCCAAAATATAAAGTATTTTGTGTTTAAAGAGTCTCTTAAAGATACTCCAAGTTCTTTAAAATAAAGAACATTTTGTATTTAGAGGGTTTAGAGATGCTCCAAATATATGTTTCTTTCTGTAGGAAAAAATATTAGAATTTAAAGAAAAAGATCACGAAAACAGTAAACATACATACACATACACAAATTACTCATGTTATAAATACTTAAGCAAACTACATACCCAAATCGAAAAGGAAAAGTCTGTCATCTCGATGCCTTTAGGGTTTTGCCAACTTCTTGTAACAAAAGAACATTACAAACTACAAAGGGACCCTATGCTCAATCTTTGCTATTTTTCTTTTTCTCATTTCTCTTTTATAGCCAAGGGACAATGTCACTCTTGGTTTTAGTAGTTGCGACTATATCATACTCGAGTACACTTGGCATATATATAGTCATTTATTTTAAATGTTGACTATCATCTCGAATGTAACATAGCTCATCCATGTATTAGTTTGAAAATTCAATTATTTAAGTTGGCCTTGGTATGATTATGTGGCCACCAAGTGTCTTCGAAGAACAAAAGGTCGTATCTTTTTTTACTCATTGTCAAAAGTTGGCTCCCATACAATATACAGACTCTAATTTTCAGTCGAACTAGAACTATACAAAGTCTATGTCGGATCCATGTTCATACTCGATGGCGGAGCTATGATCTAGAGGAGTATTAAGCAATCATATATTGCTAATTTCACCATGAAGGTAGAATATGTGGTAGCTTGTGAAGCAACCAAATACACCTTCTAGATAAAATTTATATATAAAAAAATAAATAAATCTTTTACAA
Organism: Olea europaea var. sylvestris; assembly: GCF_002742605.1. NCBI lineage: Eukaryota > Viridiplantae > Streptophyta > Magnoliopsida > Lamiales > Oleaceae > Olea > Olea europaea. The sequence goes on along the minus strand of NC_036249.1, from coordinate 9,838,701 downwards.
TTTAGCGATGTTACCTGCATCACCACAAGCTATGATAACAATAGGGCAGTGAATATTAATAAAAAAAAAAGAAAAGAAAAAGGGGTCATCAATGAGGAAAAATAGAGCAGAAATATCTTCCCTTAAAAGAAATAATACATCGTGGGATGTAACGTTCTACACATTTGTCCGCGACTGACTGAGAATGATGTACGGTGAGAATTAAAGAAAGTAGTCATTTGTGAATTGGTTGATCACAGTCATCACACACATAACATTATAAATCTAAATTAGTTTTTAAAATGAAGCAAAGTCAAAGAGGGAGATTGTTGGAAAAATACGTCATATTTTTACAAACTTCAGTCATTGGCTGGCTTAATATTTCTGTTAATTTTTAATATCAAATTAATTGTAAAAATATACAAGTACTATTCACTTTTTCAATACCTATTTCTATTTATTTATCAATTAAACTATTTATAAATTCTTTCAATGGAATATAAGAATTTATGGGGGTTTATTCTCCATTTAAAACGTGTTATGTTGTTATCAAAAAGTAGTATAAAAATGTACCCACTAATTAATTTATTGCGCTTAAATAAAAAAGAAATAGCATTACTCTGAATTTATTCCCAAGGTGAGGGTACGATGCCTATCGATATCACAAAAGATGCAAAATCGGATCCACAAGAGGGTATTAACACACCCAAGGCAAAGAAGAAAAAGTGTAAAATTTACCTATTTTGTAAGTGTTTGAACCCACACTTTTGTAAAGATAATTATGCACACAATTTTGGATCCCACAGTTTATGAGTCAATAAACGTGAGATCATATTTATTGTATCTTGTATGCCAAATGACTCCACAACTTATAAGTTAGGTGCTTATTTTGCCAAACATGCTAACAATAAGGGGGCACAATATTATCTTTGGACCACTTTTATGTACAAGTCAATCATCAAGAAAAGAAATATTTGAAATGTAATAATAATATGGAATTAATTTTTTTTATATTGGGAGTTCAATATGCACATTTCCTATTAATGACAAGAATTTTCTTACTGAGTTACAACTTACCATGGTTGAACTGATACTAGAATTGTTTATGAATTTAAAGCGAGTTCTAAGACGTGAGAGAAAGTGAACCAAGTACACACACCACCCAAACAAAACAAAAAAAAAAAAAAAAGAAAAACCAATTGTTTACGTAAAATAAGGTAGACACGTCTCAATCTACTTCATGAATTTGATCCACAATAAAGACCAATTTTTGAGTTAACCTAACATGAGTTTTTGACAAAAGAGAAAAGTGGACAAGGAAAACCCACCAAAAACAAAACAAAACAAAAAACAAAGACAATTGTTTACGTAAAATAAGGTAGACACGTCTCAATCGACTTCATGAATTTGATCCACAGTAAAGGCCAGTTTCTGAGTTAACCTATTTTTATGATAAACTACTCATTACGAGTGCTGATTTAATCTTATTATGTTTTTATAACTTGTAATTATCTAAAATGGCTTGTAATAAATACTTTTTAATGATGATTAGAAAATCGCTATCAACTATTGTATAAAGAGCACATATCAAACAAAAAATGTAATTAATTGGATCCATAGATATCAAGACAACACCAGTAATTCTTTCATAATTAAGTTAGGAAAACCCCAAAAATATATCACTCTTAGTCCTTGTTTGGGCTCTATTTTAATTGTAATGCATGTTTGTCTTTCTTTATTTTCATCCACACGATTTTTAATAAAATAATATTACACGTAAACCCAAAATTTTTTCTTACCTTTTAACCACACAATCTACAAAATATATATATATATTAGAAAATACATTTTCCCTATTTTATCAAAAATTCATTTTTTTTTTTTTGAAACTCATTTTCAACCACACATTTTATAATAAAATAATTTTACATGTAAATAAAAAAAATCTTATTTTTTAATCACATAATCTCCGGAAGATACTATTCCAAAATATATATTTTTTTCCCTCAAAATGGGACTAAAACAATGGCTAAATACATAGTTTGAAGATGTTCTGCAGTTTAAATTTAGGGATAATTGCAACCGAGATACCAAAATTTTCAAATAGTTGCAAACTTTTTCCTAACCTTTCAATTATTGCAGTCGTCGCCCAAACATTTTAAATCATAACAACTGAGGCCCCAGTGGACGGTTTCCATCCAATCTGTCATTAGTTGACCCAAAAAATTAATTTTGACCGTATTTTACTCAATTTTATAAGGGCAATATACTAATTTAATATTTTTTTTTCATAAAATAATTAAAAACTTAAATTAAAAAAAAAAAAGAAGGAAAAAATAAAAGAAAAAAGGAAAAACCATCTTCTTCTTCCTCACCTCACCCTACACCCACTCCCAACCCCATAACCTAGAACCAGAAATCTGCCATATCAATGAATAAAGAATACATAAATAGCATAACAAGTTGAATGAATCCAAACCCACCATTAGCTCAACCAACAGCAAACCCGACCCGAAAACATAGGGGCCCCATTACGAGTCAAGAGAAGATGGACCTGAAGGATGCCACAATAGATTTTCGACATCAGATTGGGAGGATGCAGGTCTTCTCGTATTATGGGAAGGAGTGGAAGGATAGAAAAAGTTGAGAAAAAGCATAAAAAAAAAAAAAAAAAAAAAGAAACCGGGCAAGATTAAAAAACTTTCATGTGCGGTGAAGTAATTAAAAATGGATTGAATTCTGTGGCTTTTGTGATTTAAATATATTGGAAAAGAGAAAACGGTTTGATGACAAGCTTGAAGTTATTCCTTACGCCGTGGTAGTGGCGGTGGCAATGGCAGTGGTGGTACTGACGATAGTATGGCGAATTTCTGATTTTGGGTCGACGGATTGGATGTGGGTGTGGGGCTAGGGGTGGGGGTGAAGTAGAATGTAGTTTTTTTTTTTTTTTTACCTTTTATTTTTTTCCTTCATTTTTTATTTAAGTTTTTAATTATTTTATGGAAAAATATTAAATTACTATTTTGCACTCATAAAATTGAATAAAATGTGATCAAAATTAATTTTTTGGGTCAACTAACGAAAATTGGATATAAAACTGTTCATTGGGCCTTAGCTACTCTGAGGTGACAATTGTAACGATTGAAATATTGAGAGAAAGTCTGTCATGTTTAAGTTTGGGGTCTCGACTGCAATTATCCCTTAAATTTATTTTGAGTCAAAATAAGCCAAAACGGGTTTGCTGACAAAACTTCAGAATCATGCATGTGTGAAATCTGTGAGATTTTATTCTCTTTAGAAGTAACATCAATGTGTACTCCAAATACTTAGCCCCTGTTTTATTTGCATTCTTTCACCACAAAAATAAAAAATATGATCATTATTCATCACATCAAGTCATCATATTTGACTTTTTATCTATTGTGTGAATCTCTTAATAACTATATTTTTTATTTTCATTTTTACAAAAATGGACACCAAACGGAGATAATTTATTTGTGTATATTAATAAAAATTTGAATAATGCTCCTTGCAATGACAGGAATGGATGTGACAGTGTGATATGATAGACAATGGTTGAGTGTTGTATTTTTTTCAAATCGTTCAATCTTCCCAATATGCGAGTGGTCGTTCTTCAAAAAAAGGACGAAAACCCTAATACATCATTACGAAATCGTAAGCTAAACCCAAAATGTTTGCTACATTTCCGAAAGGTACTTATGGTCCCAAAAACGGACACTGTCAGCAAAAGTTATGTTCAGTTCTTTGAACTTAGTCAGTCCGAATATGCAGGTATACGTTGCTCAAAAAATGGTTAAAATCCCTCATACGTCACGACGAAGTGGTGAGTTCAATCCAAAAGGGTCGCTAAATTTGATTCTCAGTTCAAGCTACAAAATTAATTCAAGAATTACTCTTTTATAATAAATGAACAACCATAAAGTAATTTATATGTATTTACCAATGTTTTAAAACTCAATCCTGGTATTGAATCGGAAAAGAGAAATGGTCGGCAGGTTCAACCGATGTCTAATTGGGGTCAAATCAAAGGTAATAAATAAATATTTATAAATATTTTAATTTTATTTTGACAACAATATATAATTAAATTTCACACCACCAATTCAAAATAAATACAAATATGTAAAATATTTTTTTTAATATAAAACTTATTAGTTTTTAATTTGTTGAATCACTTAAAAACTTATTCCAATTTTACTAAATAATTTGTAAGATTAAAAATAATTTTTTTTTGGCAATCTATAGGAATTGGATAATTTGATTTTGTAATCATGCACAATGTCGCCGCAAATAATATTGAATATATGTATTTTATTGGAGTCAATCCCACATTAGAAGGGTATCAATTATAGAATTGAAGAAATTGATATAAAAGATCCATATAGTGAGAAAAAAAAAGGGTAAATGGGTTGCCAATCTCCTAGGTAACCTTTTTATTATATAATATTTTTAAAAAATATATATGTTTTGGGAACCGGACATATCGTTAAAATCGTCACAGGTTCCCAGTTCGTTTTCTAGTCAGTTGATGGATTTTTAATTAAATGGTTAATTTATTATAATCGAGCCGAATTTTGGTCCAATTCTTATTTTTTTTAGTTGAACCAATCGATCCGATTTTAATAACTTTGGTATTTACGTGAATTAATAGTTCTTCAAAATAATCAAACTCTTTTACCATTTGAAACAGAAAAGTACATGAAATGAAAATAAAAAATAAAATACGACGCTCTACAATTTGCAATTATTTTATGAATCATAAAAAATACCTAGTTCAAATGACCAAATCGAGATAGAATCGACTGGTTTTCGTCAAGTCAATTCTATTTAATCATTGCACGTGGAACGTTTTGATTGCATGAATGAATTTCCTATAATAATCAATTGCGGTTTTCATTACAATGAGATTGTGACCATCCCTAATTCCATGATATATTTTAAATTTTAAGTATATGTTATAGGTTAGAGAAGACGAGAAAATAATATATTGTCAAATCAACTTTTATATGTTTTATTTGGAATCAAGATTCTATACTTATAGGAAAAAATTAAGGTTGCACGGAATATAATAGTTACAATAACTAGTGTTGTAGGGATATAATTTTTATTCAGTAATAAATGTATACCTTACAAAACTCTCCCTTAAATAACTCATTACATAATATGTGCCTCGTGAAAACATTGTTTTATAAAATCCAGTAAAACAAAAATATTAAACGAAGAATAAAGAGTACAGCTACTTCCTTTGAAATTGATCATTGAAATTTTTTTAGTCAACGCATTGGTATCATGTGTATCAATTTTTTTAATATAGATGTCAAGAATTTTTTTCTGAAAAAGTCAGCCATATTATCACTTAAGCAAATTTATTGAACATCAATATCATCAGTCTTTTGAACTTGTGTGTATAATAGAATTTTGGAGAAATATATTTTGTCATGTCTCCTTTAGAATAGCCTCATTTAAGTTGTACAATACAAATTGCATTATCTTCATATAATATTATTAGACTATTTTTTTGTTGAAACTAATTCATATGATATTTGAATCAGATGAGTCATATTCCACGAGCATACATATTCTCTACATACTTCATAGATTGCATTGGTTTTAGTAAGATTGCATTGGTTTTAGAATGACTTGAAGATATTGTCGCCAAGATTTTCTTCATGAATATTCACAATATAGTTGTTCCATTGCATGTAAACATATATGCTATTTGTGATTTAGCTTTATGTCTATCAGAGAGATAATATGCATTTGCATATCCTACTAAAAAAGATTATATTTTTTCAGAATAAAATAATACCATATCAATGGTATATCTTAGGTAACGAAAAATGTGCTTAAAGTCATTTCAATATCTTTGAATTGGTTTAAAGTTATATCTCGTAATAAAATTTACAATAAAAGTTATATTTGGTCTAGTATAATTTGCAAGATATTCGGATACTCTAATTGCATTATGATATGGTATTTCAAGATTTTAAAAAACAACACATTTTCTTCATTTTAAATTTGACCAATTGGATCTTTTTCATATCAAGTGATCAAATACTCATAGGTGATGTTAATTGATGTGACTTACCCATATAGCTCATGCTCAATAAATATTAAAATCAAGATTTAATAAAAATCAAAATCAACAATTAAGTTTAACCACACATTGCATTGGACCCCCAACTTTCAATCATACATTTCATCTATTTTTATTAAAATCTACAAAAAAAAAATTTTATTTTAATACTCATCAAACATGGGCATAAAAACATTTTAAAATGTACTCTCTATATGAATATTGATTAACAAATAATTCTTCTTGAAAATATTCATTCTACAACACAAGACAAAATTATATTTTTCCCAAACGTTTTTATATAAAATTCATTTTTAAATAATTTGCAGTTTTGTAACTTATTTAGAGATTTCAATTAGATTTAAATTATCAACATAAATTGTCATAATTGCAAATCCTGTACTTTTTTTTTCACATTTTTATAATCTTCATTCAACAAATATTCGTTAAGACAATTATACAACATGCGTCCAAATCGTTTCAATCCATATAATGATATTGTAATTTGATTGATAACATAATTCTGGAGCATGTGTTATTTGTTTCTAACATAGTAAGTCCTTTTGAGGACTTTTTTTTGTGTGCCACTATCAAGGGAACAATATAGATAGGCATTTATCACATCCATAAGCTACATGTTGAATCTTTGATATGCAATCAAATTAATTAAACACCTAAATGCGATGATCTCCATTACAGGAGAATATATTTCCTCATAACTAGTTTTAGGTCTTTGTAAGAAATATTGAGCTTCGAGTCGGAATTTGAATCTTATAATTTTATAATTTTCATTTCTTTTACAAAAATTCACATTTATGTTGCCCAAATATTTATATGTTGACACCCTTTAACAAACTGTAGTTCATGATCATCATTTTGCATAATTTCAAGAGACACTTTAAAGGTGAAATTTTTGTCATTTATTAAAATCTTATTACTTTCGGACATTTGTGGTGGTGCGGGAACCATATCATCAATAAGTAATTGATTAATCTTTTTTATTATTGTTTTTTCTAAAGTTTTTGGTTTATTTTTGTTTTGTACTTTTTTTCTTTCAAGTTATATAGCGTATAGCATCAATTGGTTAACCACATTTTGACGTATTTGAGATTCATATGCTATTTTAGATTGTCCTACAAGGATATTAATTTTTGTTAATTGTAAATATAACTTTGTTAATTTTCTTATCTCACAAATATATAAGGTAATTTATTTGCACTCTTTGCAAGTGAATGTTTTTTTTTTCAACATCTTACTTGCATTGATTGCAACTGGAATCAAAGCGAGATAAAATTATTTCATTCTAAAAAATTTACCTTATTTTTCAAGATGTAATCTTGGCCCTTCGAGGTTGGGAAGTCAGCTAATCAAAATAACAGTCTACAAAGCATGCAATAAATAAACCGCCCATTAAAAGTTCAAAGTACCTAATAATGGATGATGAATCAAAACTTACATAAATTTGAAGTCTTTGTTGGAGACCTATTTTAGTATGTTGTAGGTAAAATTGGGACATGAACAGCATAATTGAAAACTCGTAGGTAGGAAATATTGGGTTTGTGACAAAATGAAAGTTGTAAATGTGAATATTGATAATAAGCAGTTTGTTTTACACGTATCAATAATGCAGCATGTAATATATTATAACCCTAACCAAAAGCTAGGAATTTTGTTTTCATGAGTAAGGATCAACCAATTGGTTGTAGACATTTGATAAATGACTCTACTAACCCACTTTGTATATTAACATGAGCAACTGAATGTTCAATGACTATAATGACCTGGGACTCATGCCCAGTTGTTCTCTTGGGTATTGTCCACTATAAAAGAGTATGAGTCCATTCTATCTCTTATGACATTTCTGTCGTATCCTTATGATACAAACTCACAACCTTTCTTTTCAGAGATTTTAAGTTGAATTTTGGTACTAATTGGACAAAAACTCTCTTGAGTAGGGCTGAGCCAAAACTCCCGAACCGAACCTAACGATTCTTTTCAAATTAAATATTCGAATGACTATCTAAATCGAAAATCGACGGGTACGGTTCGATTCTTGGTTTTAAACCAAAACCAAGAACCGAATAAAAATCAAATTTGCCTAATTTTTTGATATTGGATAAATCAAATTATTTTAATTCTTAATAAACAAATTAGCTAATTAGGTGATTGATTGATACTTCATCTCTCAAGCCCTAGCCTAGCTAGTTTGAACCAACCCAACCAATTTCTAAATCCAAATTTTTGATCCAATTGATGATTAAATTAAATAGCTGGTAAGTATTATTAGTAATACTTAAAAATATTTTATCTCTATGACTTCTAATTCAAGAATTTTTTTATGTAGACTTGAAAACTAAAACAAATGAATTATTGATATGGATCGTCAATATTTTAGTATTAGTATCTACTTTTTGGTATTTGTATATGTTAGTAAATTAATCTTATTGGACAACTTGTTATTTATATGTTTTTGAATTGGACTTTTTTAATTTGTAAAAGCTATGATTGAATATGTTATTAGCTGTATTTATGTAGTGTTGTTATAAATATTTAAAATGTAATTATGGTATGGAACTGAATCGAACTCGAACGGTTTCATAATTATATTAGATCCGACGATTTCACTTACTAAATACCCAAAAAAAAATTTCATTCGGTTCGATTTTAAAGAGAACTAAAACAAATCGGACCATGCCCAGCTCTATTGTTGAAGGAAATATTATGGGTTCGATTTTTGAGGATACAATAGAAAGCCGTGAAAGGTAAAATGAGATTAAGCTCTCCCAAAGCAAACAATAAGGAAGAGAATGACTGTACATCGCCATTACAAAAATGCATGTTGATTAGTAAAGTCCCATCCTCTTACATACTGTCTACTCTCGGAAGGCCTAATCCATCTTACCCTTCACAAATTTATATCGTATCTCCCAGGGTTCAAACTCAAGATCTTTGCCTTATGAGAGACTTATGTTGAATTCTGCTACCAATTGGTACTAAGACCGTTCTGAAAGGGCATGTGTCCTCTTGTCTCATTATGAATTTATATAGAGTCCCCTAGAATTCAAACCCAAGACAGAAAATCTGTGAAAGGGTAAAAAGGCAGATGCCTTTCTAGAGCGGACAATATATATGATATAACATCTTGGACACAAGGCTTGCATTGCTACAAAAAATGCAACCAGAACCTTATGCCCAGTCGTTCGCTTACGTATTGTGCACTTTGAGATGAAAATTGTCCTCTTACTTTTCACGACTTTTATCGTATCCCCATGGTTTGAATGATATAATGACTTAGGCATGAGACCCAAATCATTACTAACTCGTTGAAATCGACCAATACGGACTAACCCAACCGATTTGGGTCGACTTTTGTTGATTTTTTTGTAGGTTTGGGTTTTGCGTTAATTGGTTAGGTCAAGTTGGGTCGGGTCATGGGTTAACCCAAGAAAATCAATTTAACTTGCCTAACCCAAATCGCATAGTTAAGACAAAAAAAAAAAAAAACAAAAGAAATAAAAATGAAACTCTCGCAGGACAGCACACACACAAACCCAAAAATGAAATGTCAGCTCAAGCTACAAAATATTAAATAAAAATGATTTGATTCTAAGTTCAAGCTACAAAAATATATTTTTCTCCCTCTTCTTTGCAACCTCAGAATTCTTAATAAAATAATAGTATAAGCAAATTTAAAACTTTTCTTTATTTTTAATAACCATACATTCTCCCTCAATCAACAATTTCAAAATCCATTTTTCCAATTTAATGGGGCTCAAACAAGTTCTTAAAAAAGTTAATCGATATTATCGAGCACATCGCCTCTGATCAAATGATCAATATTATCATTTGGATAACAAAAAATTGAAATATCCAAGAGAGTCACATCAACTGGACTCTCAAAATGAGTAAAGTTTGTCTCCATTTTTTCCTCTCTTTTTTTTTAATTGATTTTTGGTACAAATCAACAAGATGTTTTATCGTAGGATGGGTACATGTCCTATGTCATTTCATTCCATATTTGAAATAACTTTCTTCCTTCTCCTTTTTGGATGACTTGTTTTCATTTGCTTCGATCTTTTTAAAATTGTTGCCTTGTTGTTGGTAGTTTAGTTGATTGTTTCGTCCATATTCTCTTTTGTTTCCGAGTCCACATTTGTGTTTGTTTATTGATATTACATTTTCTTCGAAAAGTTACAGAATTAGACGTAACCCATAATTTTTTATCAACAATTTATCGTTTTGTTCAACTACAAGTTGGCAAGAAATGAATTTTCAGTATTTTTTAATATCACGCATAGAATATTACTGCTATAGGAGCATATTTGAATCATGAAAGATGGGGAATGTTTTTTACGACATATACTCTGCAATGATTTTTTCTTCACACACAGTTAATATACAATAGTTCAGAGTTGTACTCGTTAATAGTTTTCAAATCTTGCAAATGAAGGTGTGTTTATTCATTGCGGGTTTTGGGGAGGACTGCACTCATCTGATGATCAATTCTTTCAATCAAGTTTTTCCTAAGAACATGTGGATTCTTTATGATGAGGTATTCAATTTTTAATCTATCGTGAAGATGATGAAAAAGGACTTGTTTCCTTCTTTTGTTATCACATCCAAACATTTTGAGATCAGATAAATCTTGATATTGAGATTCCATGATTAATATTTTTTGCCAAATAACTCTAGTGCAATTAATTCAAATATTACTGTTCACCATAACTACACAATCACACAAAAGAAATAATTAACTTCCTATATGACCAACTATGATTTAATAATATAAGATCAATTGTCCACATTGACATGAGTTGTATGTTTTCCGTTAAGGTTAAATTCAAGTTTATAAATTTCATATTTTTTGAAACATGTGCTATTTTAAAAACACGATAAATACAATTATTATCTTTTTTTAAATGATATTATGCCCTCATTTGTTTTCCATTATTTGCCTATTAAAATGAATAATATGACCGTTATCCATCACATCAAGCCACTATATTTTACTTTCTATCTCTTATTTTGGGCTCGTAACGACTATATTTTTCATTCTCATTTTTACATTAATGTATACTAAACGGGACCTATATTTTATTATTATTTTTCAGCTTTTTCAAAAGCAATAGATCTATTATTATTTTATTTTTTTTGAAATATTGAAATTGTAAGGTGTGCTCTCCAGTAGTAAGTAATACTTTTTAAAATACAAATAAAATTGTGTTATTTTAAGAGAAATTACAAATTACTATTTAAAAATATTAACTATTCAAGAGCATGTAGAATACATGGGCTTCTGTAGGAGTGACGACGTGATATATTATCACCTCTGTCAAATTCTTTTATGATACAAAGATGAATTAAAATAAAAAATTCTTTTGGAATATAGATGAAATAATGTTGCCCTTTTCTTTTCTTCTACTATACTAAACCAAATATGAGCCTTTGTTTGGTTTAGATAAAAATTTCTCCCTCCATCCTATTTTATATGGACTAACTTTCCTTTTTTGTTTCAAATCATAGTCCTGTTTATTTATTGATATGTGTTTATATCGTTTGTTTACTAATATACTTTTTATTTAATTTATCTAATTATAATTATTTTTTTCTACCTAATTTTGAAATTGTACAGATTTTAATTTACCTACTAATTGGAATCATCCAAATACTAGTTTTCTAAGGGAGTAAAGTTGTTGACAATTAAGAGGGTGTTTGTGACTCATTTTCATGTGAAAATGCATTTTAGAATGGTAAAATAATGGGAAATGTGAGGTTAAAAGATGAAGAAAAGTTTTTGATTTACGTGTAATATTATTTTAATAAAGAATGTATGGTTGAAAAGAAGAGAGAGAAAAATATATTTTGAATAAAATGGACAAACGGGATCTAAATAAGGGTAAATTAAAAAAGTTCTTTACAAAAATTGGTTTTTCAATAACATCAAATAAAATTTCTTAATCTGTGTGAAAAATAAAATCAGCAAATATAAATGGGATGGAGGGAGTAATTTTTTTTTTTTTTTTTTTTACTAAATTTTTTTAAAAGTTGATGAATGTTTTTGAAAATTTGTGGATCCTACAAAATATGTTTTAAAAATAAGTTCTCATTTAAACCTAATTTTTTTTTATCAAAATGCATTCTTCAATGGTGATTTAATCTTATATTAACTACCCGTTTTTTAATAAAAATAATATTACATGCAAATAAAAAAATTCTTATTTTTTTAATTATACATTCTCCATCATAATACTATTGTAAAATGTTTTTTTTTTTTTGAAAAAAAAAATAAAGCTCAAACAAGGGCTAAATGTTAATTTTGACTTAAATTTTTTTTTATTTATTTTTAATAATTGAAATGGCACCAGTCAAAAAGTCAAAAGTATAAGTAAATTGTCTTTCATCAAACAGCAAACGCACCACTAAGATAGCACCACTCCACTAAGATAGATGTAGAAAAGGTGACAACCCTACTCTTATGGGTAAAGAATAATAATATAAGGGATAATTGCATTAGTGGTCTCAAACCTTTTCATTTTTCATTTACTTTATCTTAACATTCACTTTATACTATCCACGGTCCCAAACCTTTTAAAAATTAGCATCTAGAGTTCAAATGGATTATTTTTACCACCCAATTAATTTGACTTTGACCAATTATCTTGCTAGTTGCTATTATTTCTATTGTTGAAGCTACTACAAGAGAAGAAATTGCTACTGTCGCTGCTCGGCGTCTTCCATTTTTCTCTGTTCTTTGAGTTTATGGTGGATCAATCAGGATTCAAGGGTGTGGTAGAAGAAATGAATGTGAAGGAGTTATAGAGACGTGCTTGCTGGTCCGTTGAAGTCCCTTCCATGGGTTTAGGATGATCGATTGGTTTGGGCAAGGGGAGTTGTGGTTGTGATGTGAGTGGGGGATGGCTGGATGGGTGAGGGGACAATTTTCTAGTTTTGATTAGGAGCCCGTTTGGTAGTGATTTTTCAATTCAAAAAATTGATTTTTTGACCGTTATTTTATTATTGAAGTCATTATGTTTGACTTCTTCTATCACAGGTGGCCCAAACTTTTCTCCTAACGGTTAAAAATAACAATTCTCAAAATCATTACCAAACATAGCCTGATTGGGGTGGGGTGGGGGTGGGTGAGATGATGGGTTCATATGTGTTTTTATTTTTTTAGTTTTTCTTTAATTTAATTTTTTTTACCTTGTTTTATGTATTTTTAATGAAAAGTAACCATTTTACTTATTTTGAAATTGGTTAAAGTCAAATTTATTTGGTCAACTAATGGTCAAACTAATGAAAATCTTCCATTTGAACTGCAGATGCTAATTTTTAAAGGATTTGGAATTTGATTGGCACAAAGTGAAGGTTAACGTAAAATTTGTGAAAAAGCAAATGGTTTGGGACTGCTGTTGCAATTATCGCACAAGATAATTATTTGAATTCTTTTTCTTTACTTAACAGTATATTATTTGGCTGCTTCGTCGAATCTTCTTACTTTGGACGAAATGTCATCACCTTGGGGAGAGAGCTACTAGGGTTTTTATTTATATTTAGAGTTATCTATTTTGTAGAATCTTCCACCGTTCACTCCTTTTTTCGTTATTCAATTCAGGTACACATATAAACAAGGCAGAATAAAAATAAATTTTTTTCTTGGGAGTTTGATTTCGTACTTGTTTAGATGGCAGAATAAAAACAATTTTTTTGGATCTGTTATTTTATTTTATTTTTTTCCCCTTTGAGGTTTGATGTCGGACTTAAACAGGTTTCTTCCCCCCTCTTGTTCAAGAAAAATCAGTGGGTTATTTATATTTTTTACTTATTTTCCAGGAAATTTTCGGATCTTTGTCCTTGAGCGCTTTGTGGGTTCTTCTTCTGCTTGTTTTTTCTTCCTTGGTTTTGTTTGTTTGCGTTCTTGATGGTTTTAATTTTATTGATGTTTATATTAAATAAGAAATAAACTGTTGTTTCTAGGTAATTTTTAGAGCTATATTTTTCCCTGCTGATTTTTTTACTATGTTGTGTGATTTGAAGTTTTTTTCTTTTTTGGTAACTTGATTTGATCTTCAGCTTTTTTTTAATTAAATTAATGATTTTGTTAATGCTCATTGAATGAGCAATTCAATAAGAGAACTCGGATCGAATCCGTATATCAATAATACTGATTCGGTCCGAGCTCTTGGAATTGGAATAAGTTCAGCAGTGAAGTTTTGGACTTATTTTTCTGTCCGTTTATGTCTGAAACTCGGAACTAGAAATCGGAGTAATATATATACATATTTTTTTTTAAGGGGAAGAGGAGGGAGGAGAGGGGACATTAAAATGATTTTGTTGCATAAACTGATCATTGCAGGAGTGAAAATAATTTTCTAAAATCTTTGGGAGATGTGCGGTTGTGACTGCCCCAACTGGCTATTCCAATTATCTGCCATGCCCTATGTATATTTTATTTTCATATTTCTATTTTATTTGAGGAGTGGAAGATATACCACATTCCTTTTGGGCATCTGAAGTTCAGTTTGTTCCATGTAGGATTTTCGAAAGTTGGTTATTTTAAATTCTAACAGCGAGCATGCTTTTTAATTTTTATCATTACTTATGGTAGTTTATCAGGTTTCAAGTCTAGATATAATTTTATCGTGACTCATTTGTTGAATTAAGAATTTTCAGTTCGACTTATTCATATTTCATTTGATGCAGGGTTTTGAGGTGGTGATAGTTATGGATCCCCGATTCAGTGAAATGCACAATACTATGAATGGATTCAGATTTGATGATGAGACTGTCTTACCCATTTTTGGGCAATCTCATGACCAGGTTACTGGATATAAAGATGATGTTTCTTTAGACCTTAATATTGCAGATATCCCTTTCCTTTCATTTAGCCCGAGCCGTGAAAATTTCACTCCATCTTTGAGCGGAAGCACTGAGGTGGAATCTCCCGACGATCAAGATTCTGATCCAGTGCTAAAATATCTAAATCAGATACTTATTGAGGAGAACATGGATGATAAGCCGAGCATGTTCCATGATCCACTTGCTTTACAAGCTGCCGAGAAATCCTTATATGATGTCCTTGGCCAGAAGTACCCACCTTCACCGCTTCAACAATCTGATTACTTTAACCACAGTTCGGGAAGCCGAGGTACCTTTTTGGGGAGTTCCGGCGAGTACACAAATAGCAGTACTAATGGTGCTAATTTCATTGATCCACAGTGGGTTGTTGATCCAGGTGAGTTTAATTCATCAGTGGAACAGAGTCAGTTGCTGGATACTGCTTCCAAATCAATGAAAACTAGTTCGCAATGGTCATTTGGTTCCGTTAACAGCTTCAACGATGAAATCAACATCCAGGTAAGCTCTTTTGAAAATACCAGCGTAATTCCAAATATATTCAGCGATAGCGAGTCTATCTTGCAGTTCAAGAGAGGAATGGAAGAAGCTAGTAAATTCCTTCCCCCAAGTAATCAATTGATTATGGACTTGGATAAATACACTTTACCTCCAAAATCAGATGAAATGTCTCAAAGGGTCGCGGTCAAGGTAGAAAAGGATGAGATAGGTAACTTAACTAATGGCTCAAGGGGAAGGAAGCATCACCACCCAGAGGATGGTGATTTGGAAAATGTGGAGAGGAGCAGCAAGCAATCTGCAGTTTATGCAGAGGATTTGGAATTATCTGAAATGTTTGACAAATTTCTCCTTTGCGAACCCATGCAATGTAATGTTGATGCTAAATTGCCTAGCGGAGAGGAAAAGAACTTGTTGCGACCTGTACTCTCAAATGGGTCGAATGGCGGAAGAACTCGTGCTAGGAAGCAAGAGAGCAATAGTGAAGCTGTGGACCTGAGGACTCTTTTGATCAGCTGTGCACAGTCTATTGCTGCTGATGATCGTAGAACGGCATATGAACAATTGAAGCAGATTAGGCAGCATGCTTCTCCTACTGGTGATGCATATCAGAGGTTGGCATATGTATTTGCTTATGGTCTTGAGGCACGCTTTTCAGGCACTGGGACCCAGATTTATGCATCCCTTGCATCCAAGAAGATTACAGCTGTTGAGAAATTAAAAGCTTACCAGGTTTATCTTTTAGCCTGCCCATTCAAGAAGATATCAATTTTATTTGCAAATAAGATGATTGGGGAAGCAGCATCAGAAGCAACAACTCTGCATATTGTAGATTTTGGTATTCTTTATGGTTTCCAGTGGCCTATTCTCATTCAGCTGCTTTCAAGGAGATCTGGTGGGCCACCCAAGCTGCGGATCACCGGGATCGAGTTTCCACAACCTGGTTTTCGCCCAGCTGAAAGAGTAGAAGAGACTGGGCGCCGCTTGGCGAAGTACTGTGAACGGTTTGGTGTACCATTTGAGTATCAAGCCATAGCCACACAGAATTGGGAGACTATTAAAATTGAGGACCTGAAGATTACACATGGTGAGGTGCTTGCTGTGAACTGTCTCTTTCGATTTGGTAGATTGCTTGATGAGACTGTTGAAGCTGACTGTCCCAGGGATGTAGTTCTGAACTTAATTAGGAAAATGAATCCAACTATATTTCTGCATGCTGTTACCAGTGGATCATATAGTGCTCCATTCTTCATTACGCGTTTCAAGGAGGCCCTCTTTCACTACTCGGCATTGTTTGATATGTTGGATGCTACCCTACCTCGGGACAATCCACAAAGGATGAATTTTGAACAAGACTTTTATGGGCGCGAGATAATAAATGTTATTGCATGCGAGGGGGCAGGAAGGGTCGAGAGACCCGAGACACACAAGCAGTGGCAAGTCCGCACTATGAGAGCCGGATTCAAACCCCTTCCTTTGAATCGCGAGATTATGAAGAAATTAAGGAATAAAGTGATGGCAGGTTATCATAAAGATTTCCTGTTTGATGAAGATAGCAATTGGATGTTGCAGGGATGGAAGGGCAGGATTATTTGTGGTAGCTCGTGCTGGGTTCCTGCATAGGAAGCTGTCTTCATTTTTGAACTCAAAAACTAGGGTTACAAAAATAATTCAGTAGCAAGACTAGAGGTGATTTTTAAAAATTTTCAAGTAGCCTCTCTCTCTATCATGCTTGTCAACACTTACACACCCAAGCACAAGAATGCACAAAGGTGGCACAACACAACCCATATCCAGTTATTGGTATACATGTATGAATCTGTTTTCTGTTTGCTTGCGTATCTGTATGGAACATCTCCTGGCTGTTATATCATTTTATTCCTTACAGTAGCTATAGTTTTTAAGCCTGGGTGATGCAAAGTTAGAAGTGTATTTTAGGAGAAATAGAGTTTGATTTGGATTGAATTTGGACTAGATTATATATCATATTTTGACAAGGTTTTGGTTATCTGAAGTCCTCGAGTTTAAATGTTTTGCTCTGTAAAAGGGAAGCTAGGATTAGATTGAGATTGAACTGCCGAATTGATTGTTCCCTCATTCTCTCTTTTTTGTTCTCTCTTCCAGATAATCTAATGATTTGCCTGCCTACTTTCAGAAGACACTCGTGGAGTAGATGGATTTGTGAGATGCACTAATGTAACCAGATAATTGAGGTACCTTGGCAGCATTACATTTACGCAAATGTTGTGCTTCTGGTGATGTATGAAAAATCGTGTTCAAATGGTATGGATTATGGCCCTGAACCTACTTGCAGAGCAGGAAGTTAATATTTCTCTTCTTGAAAAAGGTATAAATCTACTATTAATACCGGCAGCATTTCTTGATTAGTTGGCTTACAAAATGCTGTGTTGTCTTAGTGCTTTGCTTTCTGAATTCTTGAATCGACTACGGATGTTACTATAGAGATCTGTTAGAATGTAGTTGTAAGCTTTTTCGACTATATACATAATAATGTGATTTTATCTGTATTATTCCCTGTTTTTTGGTTTGGTTTAAATTCCTCTTGGTGCTTGACTAATATAGCCTATAGTATGTTTTGCAATAAGTGTGTGCAAAGTAAAATTGATTCGCTTTTAAGCATAATTAAATATGCTCTGAAGTCTTTTCTCCATAAATTTGGGATTGGCTACATGAATCTCATTATCTTCATTAGTAGTACTACTGGAAGATGCGTGGAAACACCAGTTTTAACTATTTGCTTTCAGTTTTGCCATTTGAAATTCTATGTAGTCGTGTACCTTGATGTGTTATGCACAATTGCGTACGAAACATGTTCATAGAGAATTGGAAATCTGTTTCGGGAAGGGGGGAAATTTGTGTAAGTTCTGCTTTCTATCTTCTAAAAGTTTCTTCCCTATCACGTCTACACTAAGTTTTCTCTACATTAAGTTTTCTTTTTTGTTTCCTGGGATGCTACTAAGATTAGAAGTACCTGGCAAACATTTTAAGGCTAGTTTGGGAGTGCTTAAATTTGTGGTTTCATTGGGGTCCACAGAATGTGTTAAATAAAATGTTTGTTTGACCAATTTAATTTATAATTTAAATTTTGTCAAACGAGCACTTGTACAATTGCCAATAAAGCTTTAGGATGTGCTGTTTAGTTTTGGAAAGTTTCATTTTCGATTATTTATGTATTAGAGCTCACTTATCTTCATGTCTATGGAACATCTGTATCTATTCTAGACATTTCATATGGGATCATTTGTGCTGTACACAAGCTCATGTTTGGTTTAAATAAGATTTTAATTTAAGTAGAAGTCAAATAATCAATTATCCATATATTTCATTGGTCCCACGACCTCTCAACCACATATTTCAAATTTTAGTATCAAAATTTATTAAAAATTTTATTTTATTCCCCATCAAAGGGAGCAGCTCGATCGCTCGACTAGTGGGCTACTCAAGCAGAGCGTGCCAATGAGCTGAATTGGCTCGGCTTGGCTCGCCTCGTGGGCAAGCCCACGTGAGCAGGCTGGTCACTGAACTATTGGAAATAGTGGTTTGGTCCCCTTTTTAACTTCATAAATATTCTAAATCATTTTGCAACTTTCACATAACTACTCTTATTCTCTTCCACATTCAACAATCTACTGTATTCTACCTTCAATATTCTGATAAATTTAGAATATTACTCTCGTCCATACTCTTATTTACTTTATATACAAATTACAATGAATATTCACTATATAATATTTTATATGCTATCATTACAATTTACATTCCTACGTTTATCAAACTGTTCCATATTCATTTGTTATTTCATCTTCATTTATATTTTTATATTATCAATTCATGAAAAGTGGATTCACAATCTCTCGTTGAGGGCTTGTTCGGTGTTGGAGGTGAACTCCTATAACGCTGCAAAATCAATTTTACAATGAATTTGTTGGTATCAATGAGGTACCCATTCTCGAAAATATTTTGGATTTGGATGCTCACGGAAGTTGTAGTTCAATTGATTTGGTTGACATTGATGTTTTCTAAATGGAATAGGCGGAACTAAATATTTCCGATGCAAGAGTGAAGCAAAAGGGGGAAAAGGGACAAAATGTTGGGATCGCTTTTCTACAATACTTAGCAGGTGGATCTATTCAAAGGAAAAGGCTCGAATAGGAACGAGGAAATTCGTTATCGGTGCTGAGTTGTTTCTAGTAATAGCTAACAACCAATATTACGTTTCCTATGTAAAAGAATATTTTCAGCTAAGGTATGTTGGGTTAAGTAGAAATAATATAATATTTTTTTAATACAAAGAAATAATTAATTATTGATTTGCAAAAATATTGTGGTTTTATATCTTTAACTTCGATTTTATTGGAAGAGATTAATAAAAGTTGTTATATCGTTGCAATTGTGCACTACATAGATCCACTTTGTTGTAAACATAAAAAAAATTATTGCTTTTAAAATAATTGTTTTTTCAGAGAACGCCAACAATATATTTAATACTATTATGAGTATTATTAGAGAATCTCATTGCGACAGCAAAATTCAATCTTTTAAATTTGATAACGATGTGTTAATAAGTCAGTTGTTGATAAGTTGTGTAGGGTACTATAGCTTGATTTTGGTGGTTATTTATTTAATGTTTGTTGTGTGTGTCATATTTTTAATTTAATTGTACAAAATGGTTTGAAATATATTAAGAATGAAATTTAAAGAACTAGGGATAAATTAGAATATATTACGATTTCACCTATTAGAAAACAAGCATTCAAGGAATTTGTACTAAATTTGGAGCGATGGATACAAAAATATTTGTTAGTGATGTAGGACATAGATGGAACTTAATTTACTTATTATTGAAATCAAACGAAATATATGAACATTTAATAACTAAGTTTTATAATAATGGGCATATAAAAAACGAGGATGACATTATTTTGAATGAATTTAATTGAAAATAGCTTTTAAAATTTAAAAATTTTGACAAATTTTTATAACTCTACAAATATTTTATTCGAAGTGTACTATCCTACTAGTTTTATGATGTTTGAACGTTTTTATATCATTGCAAGGGCTTTTGATAAGTGAAAAAATGATTTGAATTTTAGTAAAATTTAGAGGAAATGTACGAATTATATGCACAATAACTAAGTGCAAATATTAGTTGGGCACCTTCTGCATCTACTTCTGTCGTTAATCTTGAAGAAGAGGCATTAACATGTATAGATATAAGTAGTAGGTTCTTCTAGTATATCTCTGCATGTAATCAAACATCGGATGCAAGTTCAAATCTATTGCCGGTTGAGTTAGTTGATTACTTTAATCATCATATGCCTAGTAATGCATTAATAAGAAAGAGCTCAAAAGAAATAATTGGTTAAAGAAAGTACGAATGATGATGGCCAATGATGTCTGTGATTCCACAATATTGGCTAACACCTTCGATTAACACTGTAATTTTGGAGTCTGCTTTTAATGAAGATAATGATTCTATTCGAGGTCAAGAGCCGACTGAAACAAATATTTTGGAAATATTAATGTACATCAACAATTGGTAAGATGCTTATTTTCAATTGCAAAATAAGTATGTCAACATTGTGTGTCGTCAAGCAAGTGATATTTAATTTAATCATATTAATAAAATTCGTTATTTAATAATATTATTTTTGATCTTTTTATAAAATTGTACATATAATAAGTTATTCAAGTACAATTTTTTTTTTAAACTTCGTTTACTCAAAATTTAAGTAGTCAATCCTAAGCCCTGGTTAAGGAGAATGGTTTTATTATTATTATTATTATTATTATTTTAAATCGATGAGCTCATGGGCGATTGGCTCGGCCCATTGCCATTGGTAAACGTGCGAAAGTTAATTTCACAAATGATCATTAGGGTTGAAACTAAATTTTTGTTTGAACCTTAAAATTCATTTTTGCAAGGGTCGAGCCGGATTACCCACAACAATCTGCTCGACCCATTAAGACCAATAAGCGTGCAAGGGTTAATTTCACAAATGATCATTAGAGTAGAAACTTAGTTCCTCTTTGATCCTTAAAATTCATTTTTGCTCGAATTTATTTTCAGCTAAATATTTTCTCAATAAAATAATTTTATGGATTCATAAATGTTCCTTAAGTTTTAATCAAACAGTCTTTAAAAAAAAATTATTTTCCATAAATTCTATTATAAAAAATATCCACCAAAAGAGGGGCTAAATTTCAAGTTCGTTCTTAGATCTCTTATTCAATAAATATAGTAATTAAAGTTCACCACCGGATCAAAATAGGTTACCTATATGCTATATTTGAACTTCAATGACTTAATTCATCGGAAGCAAACTTGAAGGGTCAACTTAAATTTTGCATCAACTTATATCTATGACTGTTTGAGCCCCATTTTGCTAAGATAGTGTATTTTAGAATAATAATTTTTGCAGAAGTTATAGTTAAAAAATATGAAATTTTTTTCGATTTATGTGTAAAATTATTTTATTGAAAAATCTGTAATTGAAAATGAGTTTTTGTAAAAATGAGACCAAACATAGGCATTTAAAAGTGCAATGTTTCAAGGAAATAGACACAATCCTAGTGCTGAATCGTAGGATATAGCCACACAAATATTTTCAATTAAAAACACAAACATATAAATTCTAATTTCACTTCTTCAAAAAATGAAGAAATCAAATTTCCCATTGTTTATCTCTACTTGAATCTCTCATTTCGTTTGTTTCACAACAAACATAGTAAATAATCCAATCATAGTCATAATTGATTCAAAGTCAATAATTAATTTTAATCACATTTTATGAAATTCATAATTTTCAGTCACATATTTCATCAACTTTTATCAAAATTTACTAAAATTTTGATTTTAATCTCCATCGAACAGAGGATAAGTAAGAATACGTGAGCAAAATATTCTCTTTCGTGGTTGTCAAATGAAATTGTATTATTATTTTTAATGTCGTACTAATAATATAAATTTATGTTGCACATGATTCTCTTTTGTTGTTGTCAAATGAAATTGTATTATTATTTGTACATGTTGTAGTAATAATAAAATTTATTTCGAAAAATACATTTTTATTTATTCTGAACTAAAATCTTATTACTAAGACACTTTTAAAAAAAAAAAAAAAAAAAAACCAACAACAAAAAATCAAGTTAATTATTAATAAACTTGAAATCAATTATATAATTGACTCTATTTGACCGATTTGATTAGTATATCGATTGGACGAAAGATATTGAATCTTACGCCTCTCGTAACAAAGCAAGTTCAATTATTGTTAAAGACCTATTTGATTTAGCTCTTGATTGAGTTGTTTCAAAAATCGCTCAACTTATACTATAGTCACAAACCGTTAAGGAAATAAATAAAGTAGAATAATGGAGATTAAGCTAGATGCAATTGGGTTTATTGTGTTTCCATATTTGTACTTTATTTCCATACGTGTCTTGTTGATTTTCTCTATATAATGAAAGTGAAGGAGAGGAAGTTATTTACCTTCTTCTCTCTAATGCTTGTACAAAACTATAGTTCAAACATGGTATCGAGCCGATTTTTTAGAGTTTAGAATTTTTCTTCCACTTCTTCCTTTCACCTCAGCAAATTGATTTTTTTCCCCTTCTTTTCTTCCTTTTGCTTTGCTCCATTGAAATCCCCATGTGGTGACAGTAGAACTCGAGTATGTCACATTGTGTGTGGTAGTGAACGGTAGCTATAGTCGTTGGTGGATTGTAGTGGCAATCGTGGGATGCATGGGTGTTCCTGTGGCTGTAGTCGATCATTTGGTGATAATTTTGTGGTGTTTAGGCAAATTGAAGGAGTGGGTTTTTCCTGTGGCGTTGTCGCCTTTGTTGTAGGTAGTCGCTGGAGCTCTCAATTTTGGTCGTTCGATTATGAAAGTGTCGATTTCACGGCTACAGCCGACGACGACGTTTGTGACCTTTATTCTTTGGGCTGCCTTTGTTTTTTATTTGGACTTCAGCTTGTGGATTTAACTGGGCTTTAGAAAACTCCGGTAAATTCTCTTTTGGGCTACATGATGTGTTGTTCTAATTAAATGGTGTGTGCGCTTGTTGGGTTGGTTTAGTTCTTATTCTATTGTTGCTAATATTAGTTGGTAGGCACATTTATTTTTGGCCCGTTAATGTTAATTTCATTATTGGGCTGATCGCTTGATCTGTTTGTGGTCTTTTATAGTTTGCGTGGACAGTATCATGTCACCCGAAATAGAGATATTCAATTTGACTGGACTATGGCAACTGAAAAAATTGAATGAAAGAAATTACATTTATTGAGCTAAGGTGTGTTGAGGTCTTGTGCGGGATAAATGGTTTATTTAACCACTTGATTTTAGATAAGCCGTCTTCCAAACCCCGGAAAAAGTGATTCTACAAAGCTTGATTCTACTATTGACTATCGTGGGATCAAGAGGATAATGCAATAATCAGACTTCTAATCAGCAGTCTTGAGCCTCATCTTGGGTCTTTATCTCTCCATATGTCTATGACTAAGCAACTTTGGGAGCATCTCAAACATGCACATTCTAAAACTGAAAAATGTTACTCGAATATATGAGACATGTAAATAGTATTTTGGCTTGAGAATGGCTCATCCAGTCTCGTTGAATATTATAATAAGCTTTTGGCTGTATGTTAAGAAAAGAATGTGCATCAACTGTTGACTCATGGTTGATTATAATTTTAAAGTTTAGTGTAACCCCCAAAAAAAAAAAAAAAAAAATCTTGTTTACTAACAAGTTGAATTTAAGTGATTATAGATTTTTCAAAGCATACTATGAAAAGTCGGTCGATGATAGTCAAAAGATCAAAAGCTATGTTACGAATCAGACTCATGAAGGAGGTCAAGACTGAAAAATTTAAGAGCCAAACTTCTGAGAAAGATCAAAGACTTGATTTCTTAAACAAAATGTAAAAATACTAACACTTTGATATTTGACAATGAATGTTTAAGTTCAAAATCTTTCTATGCATTAAAAATGATTTTTTTGTGCATTAAAAATTATTCGAATGCAAAGTTTTGATTAAATATAAAAATGACTTTTAAAAATATATTTTTATTTGAAAAATATGTTTTTGTCTTGGAAAATTATTTAAAAATACTTTCTAAAAGTCCATACCTTTCAAAACCTTTAAATCGAGTCAAATGGGGCCAAAACACGAAAAGATCGAAAATTGCCAATGGTCAACCGGTCAGAAGGGACGGTTGACCGAAATTTCAACGGTCCAAAATTTGACTATTTTGACCTCTGATTTGTAATGTACAAACGGCTCTATTGATCATCCGGATAAGAAGTGATTAATTGGACAACTCATCCGCACTTACAGATTTTTTTGACACTTTGAACTCTATAAATATCTCACTCTTTCCATTCTTCATAAGAGATTCAAGAGCATAAGTGAGATATTTTGTCTTGAGAATTATTTGAATTTTTCCTTCGCATTCATTTTATTTATTTTTTCATATCAAAAACTTTGATTGATTCAAATTCCTTAATCATCATCAACAAACTTTTTCAACTCTTTTTGTACTTCACTTATTTTTATCATTCATAGAAGAGAAATATATTTTGGAGAAAAGTTTTGAACTTATATTATATCATTTCTTTTACTTCTCTATATCAAAACTTTGATTTATTGAATCAAACTTGTTAAATATTAATATTTATCAAAGTTCAATATCTCTTTTTTGTTACTTAATTTATTATCATTATTCATTAAAAGAGATATATTTTGAGAAGATTTTTGAACTAACATTGCATTTATTTCTTCTTTATCTTCTCATTGAAAAATTTTGATTGATTGAATTATACTTTGAAATAATCATATTCATCAAAATTTTCTCATATAACACTTGATCATTTATGACTATTCATTAAAGTATTAATCTCTTTTAATACATAATTCATTTTATTATTCATGAAGAGAGAAATTTCACTGTGAGATCATTTCTCTAAAATTGTGGGTCGTATTGAGGTCCCATAAAAGTTTAATAGTATAAGGATCAATGCTCCTTGTTATAAGTCACTGTATGGGGCATATTGAGGTCCCGTAAAACTTAATAGTGTGAGTCGTATTGAGATCCCATAAAACTCAATATTATATAAGGATGGATACTCCTTGTTTGTAATTCATCAGAAGCATTGTAAAGAGTTAGATTGTACCACAAATTAATCAATAAAGTGAAAAGGGCTTGTTCTTGTCGAAGAGTTTGGTAACGAAGGATGTAGATCATTGCCTTGAATCGAACCTTGACAATTATATCGTTTGCATCATCTCTACCCTTTTATTTATCGTTATCTTATTTATATTTGTTATTTAATTGATCTACTTACTTTTATTTGCTTATGATTATTAATTGATCAACATATCTTTTGCTCCATTGATTTAAGTTTATTTTTCGAAAAAGTTTTAAAAACCAATTCTCCCCCTCTTGGTTAGTTATTCTTGGGCTTTCATCAACCTCTCTCTCTAGATTTGAAAGTTATGAAAAAATAGCGAGAAGATATCGATGTTGTTAAATTTTTTATTGGTCTTCCGTTAGGCATTTGAGACAGTTCGAGCACAGATATTTGGTGGAAAAGAGCTTCCCAGTCTTATAGAAATATTTTTCTCATATTCAACATTCTATTCTGTCAGATGGTATACCCATTGGAGATCGTCTTGTTTTTATTGTTTGGGGTAGCTCATTAAGGATTGGATCTAGCGGTTGGAATGGATGTGGTTTTAGCCCTCGGGAAGGATGAAACACTAGAGGCAGTGGTCGCTCGAAAAATCAAGAATCTCAAAATATACTCACTGTGATTGTATAGGTGACTATTGATTATTGTTGGGACTTACATGACAAACTATTTGGATCTGCCAATTAGGTCTCATCTAATGATGCTCATAACCATCTATTTGGACCAGTAACTAACTCTAGTTCAACACTAGATTCTGATTTCTTAATTGTACCACAGGATAAGTATGCCGAGGTCTTATCTCATAAACAGGCCATTTTCACTTCTATGGCCACTCTCTCTCAATCAGGCAGGTGCTACATTTTCTCACTGTCTATTGTCATCATCACAATCCATGTATTATAGATTCTGGAGCAACTGAACACATAACTGGTTCGTCTACTTCTCTATTTAATTATCATCATGTTATTTTTTCCAAATATGCTACTCTTGCTAACAGCTCCCAAACTAGTGTTGCAAGCTCGGCAATGCCCATCTTAGTCCTAATATTGATTTGTCGATTGTTCTTCATATACTTGGCTTTCCCTTTAATTTATTGTTTATTAGTAAAAATACCACAACTCTTTAATGTTCTATTACCTTTTATCATTCGTTGCGTGTTTTTCAAAATCTCAAGACGAGGATGATGATTGGTATGGGCATGAAGTTGGTGGCTTGTATTACCTTTATCTTCCACCACTTTCTTTTCCTCGAGCTCTCCAATCTTTCGTTTCACACATGCAGTGGCATTATTGTCCTGATCTTTTTTCCGTTTGGAAGATATAGGAGCGAAACAATCAACCTATTGATATTGGAAGACCCAACAGATTCTTCCAATGTATCATTTCTGGGTCCAATGGAATTCATAGGTATAGAAAGAAGCCCTCTCAAATAGAGATTTTTTCTTTCGACCATATTTCGATTGTTAATACGATATACAAGGACTGCTACTACAAAGAGTATTACACCCTTGATCGTGAAATATCGATTGCTTGTTGACTCCTGTGAATTGCGTGAAAGTAGGATACTCCAAATTCGGAGGTCAAAATAGTTTTAGAAAATGTTCTTGGTGGAAAAAAAATGTTAATGAAAGATCCAACTGAATGAAATTGGGTCCATGAATCTAAGAAATAGTGAGAATTCTTAATCTCTCTCAATATCTCTCACCCTCTTATTTCCACTTTAGAACATCTCATTTGAACGTGAAACTTGTCGGCTTATCAAGTATCACTGTATGTCTTTCCTTTTAAGAATTGTTAGTCATGTTTCTAATTTATTTGAGATGGTTCATTATGATATATGGGGACCAATTAATATTTCCTCTAATGAATTTCAATATTTTATCATTTTTGTGGATGATTATTTTCGCATAATGAAAAATTGTTTCGAGCTACTTTATATCTTTCAAGTCTTAATCACAAAATTCGTATTTTACGGTCTGATACTGCCAATAATATAAATCTGCTTCTATTACATCCTATCTCTCATCTAAATGCATAATTCATCAAACATCTTTTGCATATACTCCACAACAAAGTGGAGTTGTACAATGCAAAAATTGTCATTTGTTAGAAGCTACTCATGCTCTTCTTTGTCGTATGTATGTCCTTAAACTTTTTTGGAGCAACATTGTCCTTACTACATGTTATCTTATTCATCGCATGCCATCCTCTATTTTGGATGATGCATCTCCCTTCTCTATTATATTTTTCTCATCTACACTGTATTTATTACCTCTCAAAATTTTCGGGTATGTTTGTTATGTTCATCATTATGGTCCTGATCGTGACAAACTTGATTCTCGCTCCATGAAATGTATTTTTCTTGGTTACTTCCAAACATATAAGGGATAACGATGCTACAATCTTTCTCTACATCGCTACTTTGTAATTACAAATGTCACTTTTGACGAGTCCACCCCTATTTCTCTCAAGATCGGATGAAATTTCTTGTTTGATTAATAATGTACGTATCATAATCACCCAAAACTTAATCTATGATATCCTTAAGCTTGATGAATGTGATATGAAAACTTTTCTTCATAAAGCTCATCCGACAATCGAAGGTTATTCCCGACCGATGCTTTTCATCGTGTAACGGGAAAAGATTTTAAAAATATTACGAAAATTAGTGCAAATCAACTCACTCTTTAATGCAGAGTTTTACAAAATATTATTGCACACGTCATTCTTCCTAAGAAGGGCCATTGGGATGAGGTGAACTACTTTGATCTTTCCATATTAGATTCATTCCTAGTTGGTCGAAAATTAAATTTCCCGACCATTGCCTTTGGTCTCATGAAACTCATACATTCCTCACGGTATGTAAAGGCATTATCCTATGGCATGTTACTTACCAAAATTTTTAATCGCTTTGATTTTCCATTGCATGATGAGTCCTTTGTTAAACTCCGCCCCACTGACACAATTAACACACAAACACTCAAACACATGAAAATTACTAAATCACACAGTCAATGGATAGCTCAAACAAAAGGGTTCGACCCCACTTTGAGACCTTCTACTTTGGCTTTTTGAAGAGGAAGATGAAGAAGAGGGGGATGATACTCCACATGTTCCTAGTGTTCCATTTGACATTCCCGGCTCAAGTGCTTCACGACCTTCAGGTTGTCGTTTCATATTTACTGAGGACCACTATAATCTTCTAAATGGATGAACTGATTCTCTTACCACTACCATTGATAGACTTGGTGCGATGCTTCATCATATTCAAGATCAATAAGCTCAAATTCAAGCTCAGCAATATGCCATCCTAGCACAGCAGGCAAAGATGCTGGCTGGATAAAATGAGTTCTATTCGCGTTTCTTTACTCATTTTCCTCCTCCATTGCCTCTGGCTCCTTAGGCCTACCTAACTTTTATCTTTTCACTTCAACTATTAACTTATTTACTGGCTTTACTATGAATGTTACCTCCTATGCCAATTATTCACTTAGTATAATTACCTTGGTTGACTTCATTATTCATTGTATATGTCGTTATTTTGTTCCTAGTGTTCCATTTGACATTCCCGGCTCAAGTGCTTCACGACCTTCAGGTTGTCGTTTCATATTTACTGAGGACCACTATAATCTTCTAAATGGATGAACCGATTCTCTTACCACTACCATTGATAGACTTGGTGCGATGCTTCATCATATTCAAGATCAATAAGCTCAAATTCAAGCTCAGCAATATGCCATCCTAGCACAGCAGGCAAAGATGCTGGCTGGATAAAATGAGTTCTATTCGCGTTTCTTTACTCATTTTCCTCCTCCATTGCCTCTGGCTCCTTAGGCCTACCTAACTTTTATCTTTTCACTTCAACTATTAACTTATTTACTGGCTTTACTATGAATGTTACCTCCTATGCCAATTATTCACTTAGTATAATTACCTTGGTTGACTTCATTATTCATTGTATATGTCGTTATTTTTTGTTTATGCCAAAAGGGGAAAATGATATTGGATGATTTTGCATATCGATAGGGGGAATATAAGTACAAAACTTAGGGAAAATATGATTATGCATATCGATAGGAGGAATATGTCCAACTATTTATACTTCTCATCTCCTTTAAAATTGTTTCCATATTGCAAATCATCGTGTTTATCATAATCAAAAAAGGGAAAATTGTTGACCTATGGTTGACTTCTCATTTTGATTATCACAAAAAAATCACACTTATTTCTAACAAGTTTATTTAAGGGTTGATAGACAACATGCAAATCAAACCTTGAAGAGGCAAAGGTGACAATCAAATAAAAGAAAAATCAACGTAGTGAAGAAGTCTATAAAAGCATGGCATACAAATCAAGACAAAGAGCCATATTGAAGATAATAGACTTAGAATTTTTTAATCTCATATGTAAAGGTAATATGCTTCAATAGTTTCGCAATATATCGTAAAAAGGCTCAAGTGTCGACTTTATACGCAAAAAATTATTATTTCACCAAAAATACTTGCAAAATATTATTCAAGATAATGGATCCGATCTTATACTATGAAATGACAATTATCTTGAAAAATCATAAATAAATATCTCTCAAAATATTACCTTTATCAAAATATAGAGAAAATTATTTTATGCCATAGCGGACGTTCGGCAGGTCTGGCGGACGTCTGGTAGAAAAACGGTAAAAATTTTTAACCATTCTGACTTTTGAAAGAACAATGCTAGTGAACTGTTCTGCACGATAGCGAATGTCTGGTATGCCTCATCCAGTAGAATAGTTTTTTTTTTTTTTTTACGATTTCACTACTATAAATACCTCTTCACTTTCTCATTAGAAATAACTTTCTTTGAGCATTAAGTGAGACTTTTATTGATTCCAACCACCCTTTTTTAATTTTTAGAAGATCAATATACTTACATCATGAAAAACTTTTGAGTGGTCAAAAATTATTATAAATCTTTCATCTCATTAAACGTTTTTCAAAGTAATACTTGAGCTATACTCATTGCAATCTATTAAAGTGTTAAGCCTACTTCTCTCTCAGTACTCAATTGTGATTATTCCATTACTAAGAGAGAAGTTTTCACTTATAACATCTCCTTCTCTTATTTTCAATTGTGGGTTGTGTTGAGGTCCCCGAAAGCTCAACGTCGTAAAAAGATCGATGTTCCTTGATTATAAGTTACTGAAAGCTTTGTAGAAAGTTGGATTGCACCATAAGTCAATCACATTTAGTTGAAAATGCCTTGCTCGTTACGGAGAGCTTGGTAACGAGGGACGTAGATCGTAATTGGATTGAACCTCGACAACATATCGTTTGCATCTTCTTTCTCTTTCTCTTGTTATTTTTCAAAGTTATTTTGCTTGCTCAAAATATCATCAACCAATACAAGATCCGAAGGAGGACTGCTAGGTGTTGTAGGTGGTGGTGTAGAATGTGGCGACGAAAATGGTGGTGGGTGCAGCAAAACAAAAATGGAGAGGATTGTCGGGGAAGAATTCTTCTATCACCGTACACTAATTCCATGGCAAAAGGTGGTGGTGGTGGTGGTGGTATAAGATTGCTGGGTCTTTGGTTTGCTTTTTCTTTCTATTACATTTTTTTTTGTTAACTTAAAAAACATGTTTGAAATACACATGGCATTCAATTTACGCCGATTAGGGTGTCAAAGCTGATTTGGCATGATTTTAACAGTCATTAGTTACCACATCAATTTGTCGACTTACAAGTCAGCGACAATTATAACGAATTTTTTAGTGTGATGGATGGTATGTAAATGAAGAAAGTTCGATGAACAGTGTAAAGCATATTAAAGTTCAGTGAATGTTCTGTGTTTCAGCTAGAATTTGGTATAAGTATTAGAGAGGAGAAGGTAAATCACTTCCTCTCCATCATTTCCATTATATAGAGAAAATCAACAATTCACGTATGAAAATAGAGTACAAACATGGGAACATAATAAACCCAATTGCATCTTGCCTAATTTACATTATTCTACTTTGTTAATTTCCTTAACATTCCCCCTTAAATTGGAGCATATATATATATATATATATATATATATATATATTATATAAGCCTAACTTGGAACAAAAAAACCTTAAGTGATTACCATTCAATGACTTTGTAAACATATCAGCAAGCTGATCTCCTATCTTCACAAATGGTGTACGTATATCACCACTCACCATTTTATCCCAAACAAAGTGATAAGCAACTTAGATGTGCTTGGTCCTCTCATGAAAAAGTGGATTAGATGTAATACGTAGAGTAACAAGATTATCACAAAACATTGGAATAGGGGTAGAAGGTGTGAGATTAATTTCTTGAAGAAAGTGCTGCAACCATGTCAACTCATTAGTAGTATGAGTCATCGCCCTATATTTTGCTTCCGCTTGGACCTTGCCACTATAGTTTGTTTCTTGCTTTTTTAAGAGACAAGATTACTATCGAGAAAAGTACAGAAACTAGTAGTGGATCGTCTATTTGATGGAAATCATGCCCAATCTACATCTGTAAATCCTTCTATTCTGATATGTCTATTTGGTTTATATAATAATCCAAGACCTAGAGTCTTTTTCAAATATTTAATAATACGTAGCTTCCCAAAGAGAAAATCGAGGAGCATACAAAACCTGAATAATGATGCTAACTAGATAGGAAATATCTGGTCGTGTGATGGTAAAATAATTAAAATTTTCAACTAAATCATTCCTAGATCTCAAAACATTTATCTTTCATCCTTCAAGAGCTTCACATTACGGCTCATGGGAGTATCAACTGGACGAGTTCCAAGTAAACCTGTCTCATCAAGCATATTAAGTACATATTTTCTCTGAGATAAGTTGATACCTGTCCGAGACCCAGCGACTTCAATGCCCAAGAAATATTGGAGCTTTCCTAGATCTTTAGCCTGAAAACGTTCTTTGTAGAAACTATTTCAACCAAGCAATCCCATCTGCATCATCACCAGTATTAGACTATCTTCTATATAACTACAACGATAACATAGCCTGCATCAGTTTATATGTGAAATACTAAATGATCTATCCGACACTTTTAAAAACCAAATTCCAGAACAATCTCAGAAAACTTCCCAAACCATGCCCTTGGTGATTGCTTTAACCTACATAAGTCTTTTGTAACTTATAAACATAGTTCTGGTACTCTCCTTGTACAACAAACCTAGGTGGTTGTTCAATATTAACCTTTTTGTATAAGTCACCATGAAGGAATGCATTTCTAATATCTAACTGAAACAGTGGTCAATCAAGGTTAGCAGCAATAAAAATTAAAACCTATATAGAAGAGATCTTAACAACTGGAAAGAACGTTTCATCATAATTGAAATCCCAGAACAACTAACCAAGAGGGAAGTGAATTGGTTATGTAAATATATTTCAATAATAAATGCTAATAAAATCAATTTACAAATAAGATAATGAGCGCTTTAGAGTACAAGCTTGGGAAGATCATAGGAGCACCTGAATATTGTTACACAAACTTCACCTAATAATTTTGGGATTTGCTCATAAACTTTGGTGTTGTGAAAATATTTAAACACATTTCTGGGATTTTTTATTTTGTTTGTTTCATATTTTTGGGAATTGCAATTTGTTTTAATTTAGACTATGGAACATTTCGCTGAATGGATCTAAGTTCACTATTTTTGTTTGGACTTCAAAGAGTGCTCAGTTCTACTATGGATGCAGTAATGCCAATAGCAAATTTACAAGCATTTAGCATATTTGAGATATTTCTCATGCGTTTTTCTATTTTTAGATAGAAGGAAGATGGAGGCAAACTGGATTTTGTTCTTGAATTTTTTTAACTCAAAAGCGTGTTTTAGAAATACAGGTACCATGCATTATATACTGATTAGGACGCTAAAGTTGATTTGTCCTGATTTTAATAAACATTAGTTTCCAAGTCAACTTTTTGTCCTCCACATCAGCACAAATGGTTATGAATACTTTTGGATGATGGATGGAATGCAAATGGAGGAAGTTTAGTGAGAAGTGTGAAGCATATTAAAGTTCAGTGGGCAGTTTGTAATCATTGTATAAGTTGAGTGATTTTTTAAACAATTCACTCTGATTAATAAGGATTAAATTAATTAATTTTAATAACATTTTTTTTATGAAATTTATAACTTTTTTCATAGTCTATTTCATCAACCTTTATCGAAATACAGCCTTCGTTTGGTCCCAATTTTTTCTCAAATATATTTTTTCTCTTATTTTCAATCATACATTTTCAAATAACACTAGGGGTAAACGTAGATTGGTTTGGAGGGTTTGAGCTATATTTTCAAGTCAAACCATTTTATGCGGTTTGAATTTTTTTTCAAACCAAATCAAACAATTTTATTTTTCGAACCAAACTAAACCATAATTTGCAGTTTGATTCAATTTTAATTCGCGGTTAATAATATATTTAAAATAAGTTAATGTATAAGTTTAAAAGATAATGTTAAATGTTAAATTACATTCATATTTACTATGAAACCCACGAATAAAATATTTTCAAAGTTGGTTACTAACATATGTTAATAGAACAAATACATTTTTTTCCATTTTTATTTACATTTTCTTGCTTGACTTTATATTGTTATATAGCAATTAATAAAGGTTGAGTCACATTCTGATATTATAGTTTGGTTAAAATTTCTTTCGTCTTGTTAGTGAGATGTTAAATAAGAATTGAACATGATAAATTTAGATATACAAAGATTGATAGAGTTTATGTTTATTAAGAATTGACGAATTTCGTTCTCTAACTATTTTATAAAAGTAGAAGGTATGTAGTAATAGTAGTTATGGAACTTTAACATTTTCACACAATCAATACGTTGTCTTTCGTTCTTTTCAAACCACAAACAAGTTCATTAATCATCTAAATACACAAATAGTCATTTTTCTATTCAAATCACAATTCATAAGTGTATAATAAGTTCAAAAATAACTAATAAAAGAAATAACAATGAAAAAATAGCTTGAATGAAAATCTGAGACTTACCGAGAGATGAGAGAAAGATGCAATTCAGGTAGAAATTAGCAGACTAATAGGCAAAAGGCGACTGACGATTCGTTCAGTAATGATAGACAAACGTCAAATGTTTGGGAAATGAGAGTTTATGTTAGGGCTTCTGAAACTTTAGATGTGACTTATTGCTGTAGTTTTATTGAATTATGATTTGAATTGTCGAATATATATATATATAATTTTTTTTATTATATATTTCATACGATTTGGAAATAATTTTAGTTTAGTTTAGACATCGGGTGATGATATGTTTTGTAACTTTGTTAAATCATGGGTTAATAATAATGAATCTAATTTACTTTCTATGATTATTTCAATGGATTGATTGTAATTTGTATTGCTAAATTGATATTTTTTTAAAAGTGAAAACTGTAAAATTTATAAATTAATAAAATTAATGTTTTAAATAAAAATTTTAAAAACGGTTCTGTTCAATTTTGTGCAGTTTTTGAAAATCGAAACTTAAACTAAACTATTTTGGAATGGTTTTGTTTGGTTTGAGGGAATAAAAATCGCGGGTCCACGTGGATCCAAACCAACGATTTTAAATCAACGATTTCAATTTGATTTGCAGTTTCGCAAATTTTTTGTGCAGCCTTAAATAAAGCCCTTGTTTGAACCTTATTATTTGAAGAAAATGCATTATTAAATAGTATTTTGATGTCATTTCATTCATATATTTTTCAATAAAATAATATTATATGCAAATTCAAAATTTTTATTTATTTTAACTACACATTTCCTATTAATACACTATTCAAAAGTGTATTTTTTTTCTCCATTAATGAGGCTCCAATAAGAGAAAAATAATATTATATGTAAATTCAAAATTTTTACTTATTTTTTAATAACACATTTTACTTTAAATCCCTATCACAAAAAAAAATTTTGGCAAGAAAATGAGTCTCAAACATGGTCATACTAAACCCCAGTTTGAGTTTCATTCTTTTGGAAAAATATATTTTTAAATAGTATTTTGTCATTATTTGACTACATATTTTTTAATAAAATAATATTTTATGTAAATTCAAATTTTTTATTTTTTATTTTTACACTACACATTTTAATGCATTTTTATGAAAAGATTGGGGGCTGAAACAAGGTCTATAGTTTGATTTTAATCTCTATTGAAAAGTTGAATCATTTGAATTTGAAATTACCACTTGAAAATCCAAAGCAGCATAAGGGCACAAAAGGGGTCCAGTCAGTCCCCATCCAAAATTACATAGAGATGAACCATACGAGGGAGGAGTAGCGGATTTATCGATTCCGACGATACATTTTTGTATTGTCAAATCATCGTAATCCATCCATAAATTACTATACTATATAGTCCGCTCCGCCTCATCGGTGTTGCAGCCACCCCTTTTACCCCTCCATTTTGAAATAAAAATTTTTTACTCATTTTTTTGTCTCAATCATTAATCTGTATTGACTTGTGTTAATTCATTCATTATTGTTTCTTGTTTTTCAATTGGAACGTGAAGTATCGAGTTCTCTTGATTTTTTTTTATTTTGCTAGAGTCTAGGGTTTGTATTCGTTGCTGTTTGAATTTTAGGGGAGTTAGAATCGAAGGAAAGAGAGGGGAAGAGGTGGCGGCAACTGGGAAGGGGATGGAGCCTGCCGTTCTGGATGATATCATCAACCGGTTATTGGAGTTCCGGGTTACGAGGACCCTGCGGCAGGTTCAGCTATCAGAGAATGAGATCCGCGCTCTGTGCGCTGCCGCCCGTGAAATCTTCCTTTCACAGCCAAATCTGCTCGAGCTTGAAGCTCCAATAAAGATCTGCGGTATTCCCTCTCTCTCGCTGTACATATCTTCATTTTTATGAATGAATATGTGATAGATGTTGTTGCATGTCATCCATCTATATGAGTGTACATATGCCTTTGACTTGTGAGTAGAAAGTTGAGACGGTGATGACATTTTTGCCCCTTACAATAACATGCCATGATTATGCAACGTGAAATTACACGCATATGTTTTGTTTTACCTTTTTGTGTTGGAATGGAATAAACTTGGAATTTTCTGAATGGGAATATGCACGCAAGTTTTTAACTTTTTATGCTCATGTCAGACAAATTGACGATCATGATACTAATTCTTGAAGATATGATTATCTTTACATTTTGCCTTTGTGTGAGAATGATAGCTGCAGGTTAATTGATTAAGTAGTGTGAGCAAAAAGTTTAATCGGATCAAGGGACAGAGCTCGAGATAGATTTCAGGATGAGCTACGCACATTAACTTTGATTATGAAAAAAAAGAAAAAAAGAGGAAGATTATCTAACAAGAAAGTAAGTTGAAGGAGCATGGCTAAAGATGGGAATTGGCCCACTGAAGCTATTTCATTAGAACTCCT
>NC_036249.1:9791572-9793332 GCF_002742605.1 Olea europaea var. sylvestris | reverse complement strand
TTTTTTTTTTTTTTTTTTTTTTTTTTTTTTTTTTGGTTTCGATTTTAAAAACTGAAGTTCAATTCAGTGGAGAAGAAAGTAAGATAGTGAACTATGTATATAACCGTGTTGAAGTCACTGAATCCAAGTTGTGGAGATTTTTCCTAATTCAATAGATGTTTTCAAAATTCTTTTTTTTTTTTTTTGGAGAAGACAGCAAGGTAGTGAAAAATGTAGGTAATCGTATTGATTTATGGAGATTTTTCCTAATTTAATAGATAATTATTCTTTAAATGAATAGATGTCGATTAATTCTGTATGCATTGCTTTCTATATGTAGTTTTTATTTTTTTGATAATTATTTAGATTAAGGAGAGTTAGAGCACTGATGGATTAGAAGTTTAGTGTCAAAGACACCCACCGTGCTGAAAGCCTGAAACTTCTGATTTTTCATGTAATGGAAGTTTGGTAAAGTGATTTCCACATTAAACAATTAGATAATTACAAGGAGGGTGGTAGTATGGCGATAATACCAAACTCCAAGTAGACAAATATCAATTTGGTTGAAAGCTACCCCAGCAGTATAATTGGACCCAGTAACTGTCTCAAGTTGCTATACATGACAAATGGTCTTGGAGAATGATAACGATGGCCGAATTATTAAAAACAAAAAATTGACCATTGCAATCTCAATCGAGATATATCTAAGAGCCCTTAGAGCATATCCAAGATATTATTTAAACATAAGATGCTTTCTACTTTAAAGAGTTTAACCCTCAAAATCACTCTTCAAGAGACTCTTTAAATTAACATTTTAATTTATATCTACTCTCTATAATTAAATGCATTCAAGGTATTTCAATTTTTAATGTAGAAAAATAATAAAATAATCTAAAGAAAAGCTAATTAAAATAAAATATAAAGAAAAATAATAAAAAAATTTTGAGAGTAGTAAAATTAAGTATTATATATAAAGAGTTTGTTTGAGTAGTTCAAAATTTTAACCCCCTAAATTTATAAATGCTTTCTAAATGATAGAATATGTTCTTTAAAAATAGAGAGTCTTGAAGATTCTCTTAATTGATAGTTTGACCGGTGCATGTTTAGTTAACTTTAAAAAAAGTACATATAAATATAAGATTAGTAAAAAATTATTTTTTAAAATAAATAATTTTTCTTGTTGATTATGTTGGAAATAAGTTATTTATTTTGAATGACTCCTGCCTTAAATCAAAATAACAAAATAACTTCAATTATTATTATTATTATTATTATTTTTTATTTTTTAAAATCAGAAATAACGTCCAAATATGTTGGGAATAAATTTTTCTACTCAGAAGTAAGTTTGACTTTTTAGCCGAACATATTTTGTTGTTGTGAATAATAAAGAGGACGGTGCTCTGCACACAGCATGGTGTTGTCACAACCTCCTCACATGAGGGGGGCCCACACTGAGTTGTCACATCCTCCTCACATGAGGGGGCCTGCTGAGGGGGCCCACACTGAGTTGTCACATCCTCCTTACATTAGGGGACCCTAGCCTCAGCGGGCCTCCCTCATGTGAGGGGGTTGTACCTTGTACAATCCGACATGGACTGTACGAGGAGAAAAACTCCAATAAAGATCGCATATGCCCATCGTATATTTGTTTGCTATTGGCTGTGTTGATGCTCTCCTTTTCTTTCTGCTATGTCACCTAAGTTTGACATTTTTTTCTTGAAAGGTACCTAAGTTTTACATTTTAGCCAAACATGTTTTACTATTATGAAGAAATAAAGATC
>NC_036249.1:9787762-9791472 GCF_002742605.1 Olea europaea var. sylvestris | reverse complement strand
AAAAAATACAGGTTGAAGGAAATGGAACAACTATAAACAAAAAGAGGAAAATGAAGATTTCATGATAGCTTCAAAATATCACCTTTTTGAAGACATTTTGATCATAGTATGTAATGAAACCAAGCTCAATCTAAAACCCAATTTATAACCAAATTACACAAAATCTGAAGCTCAAACATATATAGGGAAACACCTGTCAAAAGATTTTTGCATTGATTTGGGTTGGATCTCTTAAAAGATCGAAAACAAAATGGGGAAAAATCGATCATTCAACAACACAACTTAAAAATCAAAAGAAACATACATAAGAGTAAGAAATTGAAGACGTGAGAAGTATACTTACTGGTATATGTCTCAATTCCTGCAAATTGTTTGTATTTTTTCCTACCATCGAGAGAGAGAGATTAGGGTTAAAACAAGAGAAATTCGTAAAAAAAAAAAAAAAAAAAAAAAAAAGCAAAATTGTAGGAAGAGCACCTCAGAAAAGTAATAAAAATGAAATCCTACTTTGCGCTTCCCTTTGTTCTTGTGCCTCCAGTGTTCGACTGCTTCTTTGGCCATTGTCGCTCCAATAACCACAAGCAAAGGCGCGAAAATATTGGTTGCTGTGTAGGCTTTGATTTTTGTGTGAAAAGTGGGTTGCTTGTAGTATCTGATTTTTGTGTGAAAAATGGAGAAACAGAAGATTGTAGGTAGGAGAAAGAGAAATGAAAACGATGGTTGCGTGTTGAAATTGAAATAATTTTGAAACTGTTAAAATCGAGATGGGATGAAAGAATGGGATTCAATACTATTGTAGATATTGCATCTCCAGAGATTAGAAAAGGCATGACCATAACGTATGAAAATGGAGAATGGAAAAGTAAAAAAAAAATGACGCCATTTTTTCTCTTGTACATTAACTTGGGATTGGTTTACTATTCTTTCTACATTAAAAAATACTTCCCCTTTATAAGAGAAGTTAGACAAAGTTGTAAAATATATAACCAATATTCTTTGTTTTTTCAATTTTGACTGTGTGTTTCTGTTGAATATTGGCAATATATTTTGGTAGCATATTTATAGGTGTTTGTGTTTGACTTTTCGTGTTAGGGAAATTTGGGAGCAATGGTATTGATGATAATGTCGATATTCTTTGGGAACTTCGAGTATGAGTTGGATTTGGAGCGATTGTTCTCTAAATATGGAAGAGTTGAGTCCGTTAATAGATTGCACTTTTTCGCGTTTATCAAGATAATCTTATATATGTATCTTGATAGTTTACAGTTATTTCTTGATTATTTTAAGTAAAAGCATTTGAAATTTGACAAGTATGTCCTTGTATGTTTGACTAAAAGTTGGAGAAAATAGAAAGAAAATTGGGAAGATGGCAATGCAGATGAAGTTTACTTTTGACACTCGTGTTGAAATAGGCTATATTTTCTTATTTTCTTTAGAGCAACAAATTTTATTGTGATAGTGATGGAAGTATATGTGGAGTGACTATGATTTAAATTTGAAAATGTTTGCCGTGATTGGGATGCCGATACTTCTTGAATGTGTCTTCGTAAGTATATTTTATATGAGACTCTCTTTCTCTATGAGTTATTGTATTATGATCTTTCCTCTTTGTTTGATCTGCCCTCGGGAGTTGTTGAGCTTCTTATTCTATTTGGTTCCTGAACTCTATCCCTCTTTTTTGTTACTTTACTTAGTTAAACAATTAAATATTAGTGCTAGCAATTTTGGATGTCTACTGGTTGTTAATCATTTGTATGTATTAAATTAGTGCTTAAACCATCTATAATGTTCTTATTTTGGTTATTGTTTTATCTTAACTTATCAAAGGCCGAAGAAATATCCTTTACATTTACTGATTCTTGTTGGCATCCTTTATTCTAGTTTTGTGGTTAACTATAAATCATAGAATAACAATTTAGTTAATGATTATGCTTCTGTCATTTTAACAAATTTTTTAAAAATCGACTCGGGCATTGACCCGGAAAATGAAGAGGGTCGAGATTTAAAGGGTCGAATCGGATGACAAATTAAATAAATAAATACACAAATAAACTATAAAATATCAATAACTATAATAAATTTTTAAATTTTAGTTTTCTCATTCAAAATAAACGTAATCAATATTTGTTAATTAGATTTATTATAATAATTTATTTTATAACCTTGAAAACTAACAATTAATATCTCCAAAATAATTTGATTTGTTCAAATTGAAAATTATAATCTAGTTGGAATTTATAATTTGTTAATGAAAATGATGAAGTAAACTAGGATACACTTAGAATTAATAATTGACAAGTATCCCACAGTAGGAGATTACCACAACATTGGAAGAATAGTCTTCTTTAAAAAGGAGTTAGTATCCCACATTGGAAAATTACTAAAACATTGAAAGAATGACCTCCTTTAAAATGAAAGCAAGGGAGAATCAATTTTATAAAAAAGTTACTTGGATCTTCAATTGCAATGGGTGACTCATTAAGATAGTTAAAAGTTTTTGTGGAAAAAAAATCAAATAACCTGAAAAAACCGTGGTCGATTTTCCGGTTCATGGTTAAACTAGCCGGTTTGATGGTTTATTAGCTGGTTTTTTATTTTTCGATTAGTTTATGAGGATTGGACCGGATTAAAGGTTGGTTCATGGTTTCTCCGGTTGCACCAACTGGTCCGGTCCAATTTTTATAACATTAATTTTAACACATGTATCCAAAACGCATGCCTTTGCATGGATATATTAAAAGAAATATAAAAGGAGTAAAGTATAAGATCATTGGGAAAATCGAAGTTATTGGAAAAGGTCTCCATATTTAAGCATTTGTTTTGACACAGGAACATCTACTAAGGGAATATGAGCTTCTATCTTGGTTGAGGCTACTTATTTGCTTCCTTGTCTCCTATTCACAGATGGAAACATTCCACATTTCTATCATTCAATATTCTCTTTCACTTCTTTGAATGCCTAAGGTTGTCATCCCACCAAAATGGTTATGCACTTATGCTGGGAACTATCAGTGCGTCATGCCATGCCAACAACTAAAATCATAAGGGATATTGTGTTAGTTCATCATGCCATGCGTACAATCACTGATTATAAGGAGATCAATACCATGCCATGTCTTCTATATGCTGAATTCATGCTGTAGAATTGGTTATGCATGTTTTGCAATGACATCTCAGACCTGACACCATGGATCTAAGCCTTTATTTGCCTTCATCATATTTATCCTCTTGCCTTAGTTCATCACACAAGGCCTCTACATTCTTACTTTCATCAGAACTTTCACAACTTTGAAGGTTTTGTACTTTATCTAACTTGTCATAGGAAGATATCCTAATATTAGTAGCCGATGCACTCTCTGCAGCATGGTCATCGTTGCAGAAGCTTGCTCCAAGGATTGTCAAAACAGTATTTTTCGAGTTTAGTCTAATATTACCTTTATCTACCAAACAACCAATTCATAACCAATATATTCACCTTTGATAATTTGTAGCCACAAATGCAAGGATAAACACAATGAAGAAAGAACACAAAAGGAGGTCGAATTCATACAGAAATCCACCGATTTTTGACAGCACAAGGCACCCAATTTTCTTTCCACAAAGGCACACATTTTCTCCTCTCAAAACACACAAATCACACACTAAAGTGACTAGGGTAAAGCACATATAAGTAGAATTAGGTTAAGCTTTTAATTCAACCAATAACAAAG
>NC_036249.1:9780713-9782044 GCF_002742605.1 Olea europaea var. sylvestris | reverse complement strand
CACAAATATTCCATATTTTCCAACAATTCCATCTCTTCTTTAAAGTCCCTGTTGATGCTTCAAACACGTTATCAGCTACAAAGAGGAAGAATCAGACCTTTTCAGAGTGTAAAACCAGAA
Organism: Olea europaea var. sylvestris; assembly: GCF_002742605.1. Lineage (NCBI taxonomy): Eukaryota > Viridiplantae > Streptophyta > Magnoliopsida > Lamiales > Oleaceae > Olea > Olea europaea. The sequence continues at coordinate 9,781,924 of NC_036249.1, read as the reverse complement.
GAATTCAGAAACAAACTCACTGAAATTTCTCCTTTTTTCCTTTTCAGTTTTCCCATTTCTTTTCCTTCAGTACTCTACATGGATTCTTCTTTTAAAGAAGAATATGGAAATCCAGTAAGCTTTTTGCGGGTTGATGGCCCTATAATTGTAGGTGCGGGGCCATCAGGTTTAGCTGTTGCAGCTTGCCTCAAACAAAATGGCGTGCCCTCTCTCATTCTGGAAAGGAGTCAATGCATTGCATCTTTATGGCAACAAAAAACCTACGATCGTCTCAAACTCCATCTCCCTAAAAAGTTTTGTGAACTTCCATTCCTTAGTTTTCCCGAAAACTTTCCTAAATACCCCACAAAACATCAGTTCATATCATACATGGAGTCATATGCCAGACACTTTTCAATTGAGCCCATATTCAACAAAGTTGTGGAAACTGCAGAGTTTGATCATGTTAGGCAATTCTGGAGGGTTCGAACTCAGGATTTTGAGTATCGTTCAAGGTGGCTTATAGTTGCCACGGGCGAAAATGCCGACTCGCTTATACCGCAGATTCAAGGAATCGAGCAGTTCCGGGGGCCTGTAATTCATACCAGTGTGTATAAGTCCGGTTCTGAGTTCAGGAACCAGAGGGTTTTAGTTGTGGGTTGTGGTAATTCTGGCATGGAAGTTAGCTTAGACCTCTGTAGACATAATGCAAGCCCTCACATGGTGATCAGAAACTCTGTAAGTAGATTTATCTATCCCTCGACTGCGTTTCGACATAATTTCTACATACCAAAAAGACCCTGATTTTGTACTTGGTAACAAACATGTTACTAATTTGTTCGTCTTTTACTTTATAAACATGGTCGTATATTAAAGTTATTTTAAAAAATTGTTATTTGCTTATCTTATCCACATTTTATTATTCAGGTTCATATTTTACCTAGGGAAATGTTTGGTATTTCTACATTTTCAGTAGCCATGAAACTTCTTAAATGGTTGCCTTTAAGACTAGTGGACAAGTTTCTCCTGCTGGTGGCCAACTTCACCTTGGGCAACACAGAGAGATTAGGTCTCCGACGGCCAAAAACCGGCCCAATCGAGCTCAAAAACGCCACCGGAAAGACTCCCGTGATAGATGTTGGAGCTTTATCACAAATCAAATCCGGTAAAATAAAGGTAATTACATGATTTTTGCACTTTTTATGTGTACCCTGAGTTGTGCTACAGCCATA